>NC_141535.1:104767500-105367500 GCF_021556685.1 Rattus norvegicus | reverse complement strand
ATAGACAAAAGTAAATCAGGAGTTCAAGGCCATCCCTAACTACATACTGACTTTGAGACCATCGCTGGTTATATGTGACTCTGCCTCAAAAAACAAATAAAAGGAAATGTACCCAGGAGTTGAGACTACAGAGCAATTGTATAGTGAGAAATATGATTATTATAGTTCTGGATTTAAAATTGACTAGTTCTGGATTTAAAATTAAGATTTGGTTGTGAACACATTTTGGCAATAGGTAAGCAATCTGTCTAACGACAGTGTTAGATAGAAATTAATTATATATAATACTTACACTATAAACACATGTTTCACAGCTTTCCTCCAACAGATACAAAGTTTCTTCTCATCAGAGAGCATTGTGTCAGTTTAATTGGCAATGTTCTTTTTTCCTATGGGATTGATAAAAATAATGGGCTGTGTTTCACATTTGATGAAACCAGGCCTGAATTCCTCATTGTGCAAGTTCAGACTCAGTTTTTGGCCATCAAGGCACAAGCAATGCTCTGACAGACTTTGTGAATGTTTTATAGTCCTCATGTTTTTCTTTCCTTGTGGCTTTAGATCTATAAAGGGAAAAGGGTGGTGTTAGAAGGCATGATGGCAGCGTCATTAGAAGAAAGGTCTGGACCTTGAGGTTGGGAAAGGTCTAGAAAAGAATAAGAATATATGAAAAACAGGGTATCAGTGGCTAAGAAAGAAGGAGGGCCTCCCTTTAAAACAGGGAGAAGAACCTCATAACACTTGAAATAAGAGTAAGAAAGGGAGCCATCACAGGATGACAGGCAGAAGAGAATGTTCAGAGAAGTTCCTTCAACAAAGAAAGCATCAAGCTTTTATAAGTGTTTGAGGGCCAGGAATAAGGTTAATTAAGTGTTTTTTAAAAAATTATTTATGAGTATATGTATGTGTGAACATATGCCACCATGCTGGTGTCCATGGAGGCTTGAACAGGGTGTCAGATGCCCCCTAAACTGAATTCCAGATCATTGTAAGACACCCATATGACTGCAGGGAAAACAACTTGGATCAACTGGAGGAGAAACATGCTCTCAACTATTGAGCCATTTCTACAGACCCTGGAGGGATGCCTCACGTCACAAGATTTAGTTCAGCATGGCAGATGAGACAAAGCTTGGAAAAGCCAAGTCTTTGTTAGGACCAGAAGTCAGGAGCTGTAAAACCACAGCACAGAACAGCTTCTCAACTGGGTCCCAGGGGAGAGATTCTGGGGCGTGGCCTGATTTCTTCTGACTGTGGATCTGGCTTCTTAACTGACTGCAATCTTGATAGGACAGGGCATCGTCTATCAAGTAGAGCAGGTAAATCAGATGAAATAGGCAAATCCATCTGCTGACTGCATAGGAATAGTTTGGATACAAGGGGCTCAGAGACACAGTTTTTATTAGTTTGCGGTGTGGTAGGTGAATGGAACAAGAGTCCACTTGCCTATGTTAGATCTGAGAATATGTGAGTCTATCCTCCCTTCTCGAAGGCATGTCTAGTTATGTTAATACAGTAAAGAACAGTTATCTCCCACAGTGAAAATGTGCCTATCTGTTGCTAACACACCAGCTTAACTGACTACTGTTGTTATCTTTCAGTGGTGCCTTATCCAGACACTTTAGTTCTGTGTGCATCTCTTAACTCGCTCTGATTATTGCGGGTTCAGGATACCCTTTGATGAGACTGTGGTAGTTTTTTCACATAAGCAGGAATCTGAGAAACTGCCTACAGCACATGGTTTCATTGCTTTAACTTGGCTGCTGATTCTTTCTTTCATCCTTTAGCAACTAAGTTCCTTCTAAACAATAGCCTTAATTACCCCAGTCATTTATTCAACAGATCTAGCTCTTCTCTTGTTGTGCCTCTTGTTTTTTTCTTCTTCTTGTGATTAAACACCATGACTAAAAGCAAGTCAGGACAGAAAGGGATTATTTCTGGGTCATAGTTCACCAACCAGAAAAGCCAAGGCAGGAAATCATGGTAGTAGCTTGAACAAGAA
Organism: Rattus norvegicus; assembly: GCF_021556685.1. Lineage (NCBI taxonomy): Eukaryota > Metazoa > Chordata > Mammalia > Rodentia > Muridae > Rattus > Rattus norvegicus. Next base: position 105,365,498 of record NC_141535.1, on the reverse strand, counting down.
ACCACAGCTTACTGGCTTGGTTCCCTGGCTTGCTCAGCTCCTTTTTTTTATTTAGCCAATCTTACCTGTGGAAGGATAAACTGCCTAAAGTGGCTGAGTCCTCCCATATCAATTAGCAATCAAGAAAATGCCTTTCAGACAGACATCCCCAAAGGCCAGTCTGATGGAGACAGTTTCTAACTTGATGTGCCCTCTTCCCAGGTATGGTGACAACTAAGGCTATGGATGATACTTCAGCTCTTCTTCATACGCATGATGTGTGACTTCTATTCAGGGAACATTCCCTGTATTCATTCTTGTTGGGAGCCGTAATTTCAGCTCTAAGTGGTGGAGGCTCCAGCCATCCAGATAGGGGTGACGAGCATTCACAGTATGCCAGGCCTCTTCCAGGAAGAGCTGTAGCATGGGGGGTTTCCTTCCTATGAGAAAATGCCCACTTCTTATTAAATGGAAATTCTTTTGAAAAGATTGAATAGTGTTTTCACAAAGAGAAATTCAGCTGGTTAAATTTAGTATCGGGGGGGGGGGGAGAGCTTATTTTAAAAGGAAAAACAACCCAAAAATAGTTTCTGGCTCTGGGCCCACAGTCTGCCTTGCTGTGTGTGCTGCATGTGTTTTCATTCACTGTTTGCCGATGTGCTTATCCGTCTGCAAGCCTGGAGTTGACAGCTTTGAGGGTCCCAAGTCTGTCACTGAAACCACATATTTGGATTGTTTTATTGTCAAAGAAGAAGAGCCTTACCTTGATGTTTAACCTTTAAGTTTACTTCTGCTTTTTTCAACCTCTTCTGCCATAAATGTGTATACCATTTTTCCTGTGTCTATGGTCATCTCTTAGTAGGAGTTGTTTGTTCCTCCTCCTAGCATACCTAAAAGAGATAGTTTTGAAATTCAAACCTCCTCTTTTCCTAATTATTCGTAGACGTTTGAAGACTGGACAGTTCACTCATGTCTTGGTACTCCTGGGCCAGCCAAAGGTTTCACTCTATATATGTTCCGTTCTCCCTTGGAAGTTTTGAGAAAGAAACTTGTATCGATTGAATGTACGTTTTATGTTTCTCAGTCCTGCTTTAAGTGTTTTATAGACATAAGCCTGCTTAATCCTTCCAACTACCTTAAAGATAACTATTATTATCCTTGTTTTCAACATGAGCAAATCAAAGACAAAAAGTAATTATGTATATAGCCTGGGGTTATCAAGACAATTAGCGATGAAGTAAAAATTCACAACTGCCTTTGCCAGAATCTGAACAACTCCCTCCTGTTATGAAAGTCAACTTCACAGCCTTAGACAGAATGTGTTCTGTTTCTCAATTAAAAAATGTCCTCCATGCTGCACCATGGTATTTCTTGTTTAGAATTGTACCGGAGTGCTGGGATCTCATGGCAGGCTGTTTCCCAAACCGACTGAATGATTAGTCTGAAGGTCAGGTTTTCCTAGGACGAGATAAACAGGATAACGAGCATCCTAGACTGGAGTGTGGGGCAATATGCAGTTGTTCGGACTTCAGGCTGCAGACCCACATCAAACACCATTTTATACAGGGCACAATGATCTCATATAGAACTGCTAGCACAGGTCGATCTGATTGGTTTGTTCCAGGTGTGTGTATATGTGTGTGTGTGTGTTGTGTGGTGTGTGTGTGTGTGTGTGTGTGTGTGTGTGTGGTGTGTGGTGTGTGTGTGTTGTGTGTGGTGTGTGTGTGTGTGTTTGTGTGTGTGTGGTGTTTGTGGGGTGTGTGTGGTGTGTGTGTGTGTGTGTGTGTGTGGTGTGGTGTGTGTGTGTTGTGTGTGGTGTGTGTGTGTGTGTTTGTGTGTGTGTGGTGTTTGTGGGGTGTGTGTGTGTGTGTGTGTGTGTGTGTGTGTGTGTTATGGTGGAGGTGGAATAGTTCCAGCTTCTTGCTCAAAGTTTTCAGACAGCAATGTACCATGAAGTTTGAATTAATGATATAGGATAGGATAAATTGCAAGGGAATAAATAGCAGGCTATTGATCTAGAGTGCCCAAGAGCCTTTGTTATTGTTCAGGGTTTCCTTTTATGGGGCCCTGTAGGAGAAAATGTGTGTTTTTAAAGGGGTATGGTATGGATGGTTCTTTGTTTTGATTGGCAGGTTTGAGTTATACAAGCCTTTCTTTGCCACACTTGTCCTCTCCAAGTTGCATTTGATTTAACTTATAAGTGTTCCTAATTATGCACAGCCATGAAGTGGTAAATAGTGGATTTTCCCTAACATCCACTCAGATGACTGTTTGCCTTACTGTCCATATATACAAAACCAGTCCAGATTGGATTCATACATTGCCTGCAACATATTTTAGCATATATTTGACCATGAAGCAGAGGAGACTGACTAAAGGAAGGGTGGCCACCTATTATGTTGCTTGGGGCAGAATGTATACACAATTTGATACAAGTGGAGATCTCTGTTAGATGCATTGTTAGGAAGGGCATGTGTGTGCATAACTCAAGTCAAGCAGAGTCACAAGATGTTAACCTAGATCCACATTCACTTGCCTTGATTTCATGAGCTTTCTCATAAATCTTTGAAAATAGCAAAAGCAAGGCACATTAAACCAGGATGCATTAAACCTGAACTATCACTGCACCACACAGGAAGAGCTGCTGTGGATTCCTCCTGGGACTCCTCACATTCAGACTTCTTCTGGGTGTCTGGGATTTAGATGATAAATTTTTGCTCCAAGATAGAAAAATTGAGAAGCCAACTTATTCTTGGAACAATCTACTACAGTGTAAGATTAACTCCTGAATATTTTGAACTCTTTTCATGAAGGAAGCAAGACCTGAGAGGCCAAACCTACTCCATCTTGGGAACAGCCTTCATCTTAAAAGAAAAAGATCTTGGGAATTTGACCTGTAGCTGAACCTTAGCTGCACCCAAGTACTGGGGAAAGACTTCATGGCTTGTCCTTGTCTCATACCCCAGAGTTATACCCTAGCTACTTGCTAGCATCAGTTAATCAAAGATTAGTCTGATTATCTCAGATGTACTTTCAGACCATTTGGTATTGTTCATAGTCTTACTTCAGAGCACCCACCTGTCAGCTTATGATACTCATTCAGTTAGATGCTTATCAAGATGGACTCCCCCTCACTTGCTCTCATTTCCTATAAACCTTGTCCCAGTGAGTTTGGGGCTGTGTCATTATTGATGAAGAGCCCAAGTTTGAGCTTGTGACTCTAATGTGATTAGATCAGAGTCGGCTTCTTGGTGATCTTTTGAAATTCACTAACACTGAACACTTCCTGGTACAATAGACCAAGTTCTAATCCCAAAGATTTGAGGAAAAAGGACACAGACACAAGTCATCCTGGCCAAATTAATTATAGCAAACTTTTTTGTTCATGTACATGAGCTATCCTTCCCTAAGTCAAGGTTCAAGAAGTCAGACTTGGACATTGGGAACCATAGGCTTTTATAGCTCAGAGGTAGGAGATTTCCAAATGATGAATTTGGCAGGCAAATAAGTGGGGTTATAGAAACAGACATAACACAGTAGTTATAACAATGTAGTCTTAGTAACCCTTTGAAACAAAGGTAGGTTTTTAAAATGGTTCTGAAACAAAGGCATGGTACCTACGTGGTTAGAACAACTTTTTGAAACAAAGATAGGGATGCGTTTCCGAGAAGCGGCAGTACAGAACCATTTATAGTAAAAATCACAGTTGAGGCATAGCCCTGTATTTGAGACACAAAGATTAATCATAAACAGGAATGAACCTTGTCTTGATCATAAGATGACTTTCAAACCCATGATAGAGGTAGGCTGGAAACTCCAGAACTCCGGGGAAAAATACTGACTAAAACATTTGGAAGAGGAAGAAGGAAGATTTTATGTGACTATTCGGCAAATTTGTTCATTATTGCTTTAACGTTTTCTAGACTGTGAACAGGGATTAGTATACCAGATTAGTTCTTAGATGTGTTGCTTGACTGAGTTAGAAAATGTCGGGCTGGGGATTTAGCTCAGTGGTAGAGCGCTTACCTAGGAAGCGCAAGGCCCTGGGCTCGGTCCCCAGCTCCGAAAAAAAGAACCAAAAAAAAAAAAAAAAAAAAAAAGAAAATATCAATGAAGATTAACCCAAGGCTCACACTATTTATTGGGAGCAGGGGTTTCACAGCCACACCAATTCCTGCTCTTCTGTACCCTCCTCTAGAATTAGACAAACTAGAATTTTGGCCCTGTGCAGATCTAAGAGCACCCTAAACCCGGCTTTTAAGACATTGGCTACTTCTCATTTGTATAGTTGTCAGAATTAGGGTCAGAGTCTGGTTTCAAGCAATGCAACTAACTGTCCTCAGCCCCTGTCCCTAGGAAGGAAACTGAGAGAACTAACTTCCAGTGCAAGGCAGGGATTTACTTATTCAATGTAATACACTGGGAAGACAGAAAAAGAAACTGAGCTATTAGAACCCTAACACAACATTAAGTGGATGGGAAGAAGTATGCATAATTCTTCAGGTCATGTCAAAGTGTGGTTCCCTTATCATTGACTCACCATTGTCTGGACTTCACCAGGTATCACAATTTGGAATGTTTTTTGAAGAAACAAGTTCCTCCACTGGTGGCCCTGAGAGCTCCAGTCTCTCCCACTTCACTAGGAGATTCTTGAGGAAATTTCAATGTCCTGGGGAATAGAAGAAGTATGTCTTAAAAATATTTTCAGTTCTGCCTGAAAGTTAAATGGCATTCTATCTTCAATAGTATACTGAACTCAGACTGTCCTCTGGATGTTCACAATATGTCAACCATCACCTGGGAATGCCTCCCTCTAAGCCTGACATAGCAATACTGGGGGCAGGGCAATAAATTGACAATAATGGGAGTAGTTATTGCGATTCTGAGTTTGTATTTATATATTTGTATAAAAATCCCCTCCTCTTATTTTGTAGGTACTTCTTCCCTTGGGATATTTGGGGATACTATGGCTTTTCTTCCTTAAACTAGTCCCCGAATTTGTGCAGGTGTGCAGGAAGGTCCCATCCTGCATTCCAATCTGTCACACTGCCAGCTACTCTGAATGCTATGGCAGCTTGAAGGATCTATTCGAATTGATATGGAGAAACTGAATGGCTCAGACTCTGACATATTCTGCTGAGTCCAAAAATGAAATTGACTCAGGCCACTGGAAAAAAAAAAACAAACCTCCAAGCTCTTTCATTAGTAAACCTCAGAAAACCACAATAAATCAGCCCATTAGGATTCAGCAGCATGTGCAAATTGGTGTCTCAGCTAATGTAGATAAAGATTTCAGTGAGTACTGCATATATCAAAAATTTAACACACGCTGCTTGCAGAGTTTTAATGAATGCAAAAGACTCAATGGCTGAAAACCCACACAACTGGGGCATTATTTCATTTGGCTGTCAATAAAATTGTTGCTTATTTTATTTTCTAATGGTTTATCAATACTGGTAATTTGCTGTGGGTGGGTTATAAAAATGAGGACAGGGGAGAGGAAGGAATTTAAATAAGTTCTGCTAACTAGGGAAGAGGTATGTGAGACAACTGGAATCTTCTGCATCATCTGCAGATCACCTGGCAGTGAGAGGGGGTCCTTTGCTCTGGAGCTTAACGACATCTTTGGGTCACTGACCTGAAGACATGTTTTGACTAAGAAAAAATGGTTTTGCTCATTGTTTTTGTTGACTTTATTTTATTATCCTTCCCTTGATTTATGTATTGCAATTTCTAGTTAACCAGTTGCTACTGAATCCAAGATCTCAGCCTTCACACACTGTTGGAGGATGCAGAATAGTCCAGGGAAGGGAGCAGAGCAGGATATTCTACCACTATAGAAGAAGGAGCAAGTTTGTTATGTTTTCTGTTCAATAATAGCTGTCTCTAAGCACTGCTCTCAGCTGCATGGCTATGTAGTCATTCGGAGAACACCTTTACCCTGGATCAAATGAGCATAGTTTTGACTAAGTAGATTTATCATAATGAACTAACCACAACAAGAACTCATTTATTGATTGATTCAGTCAGTAAATATGTATGGCAGGTTATCAGTAATCGACTCTCTTATTTATTATTATTATTTTCTTGCTGAGCAACTTTATTTGAAAGCCTCAAAGTTTTTGTTTTTTGTTTTTTTTTTTAATTAACTTGAGTATTTCTTATATACATTTCAAGTGTTATTACCTTTCCCGGTTTCCGGGCAAACATCCCCCTCCCCCCTCCCCTTCCTTATGGGTGTTCCCCTCCCAACCCTCCCCCCATTGCCGCCCTACCCCCATAGTCTAGTTCACTGGGGGTTCAGTCTTAGCAGGACCCAGGGCTTCCCCCTCCACTGGTGCTCCCACTAGGATATTCATTGCTACCTATGGGGTCAGAGTCCAGGGTCAGTCCATGTATAGTCTTTAGGTAGTGGAAAGCCTCAAAGTTTTATGCAGACAAGGAAAACCAGACTTTAGTGGCCTTTTGCTTCTGAGTTTTCTTTTTCTTCATAAGATGGCCTTTCTGTTCCTTCTCTTTCCTTCCCTTCTCCTGTATTTCCTCTTGATCCCTGAATAAAAACTATAAAAGATCATTGTTTAGGACTGAGCTCCATCTTCACACCCTAAAAATGTAGGGTATAAAATCAGAATGCTCGCTCACACTGAGTGTACATACCACTGAGCTCAAGCTGAGCCACCTGTCTGGCCTTCTGAGGAAACAGAATTGTAGTGAAAAGAGCCAGCTCTCTAAGATAGGCCAGTTTTTAACTGGAGGGATAATGCTTTTGTCCTCACACAAGAAAAAGGAGCCCAAGGTACCATGGTGTTAACCTTTTATGTCCTGACTCCTTGTCCTGTCTGTACAGGGAAAGTAACTTTGAAATGACCAGCCTATTTTTACTTTCTGGTTCTGCTTTCTTCAGTCCTTTCTGGTATATAATCCACCCTCCTGGGTCAGGCTTGTGAAAACATTTATCCTACTCCAAAAGATGAAATGTTGCCCAATTCTAGAAGAGAAAGAAAGACAGTGACTACCAGGAAAGGCATTTCGAATCTTCCCTGACACTTCCTTTCTTCCTTAAAAACAAAATTTTTCTCTCTCCTCCTTTCATGTTTTTTTCTCTTTTGAGACTCATTTTAATGAGTTTAATGACATTGAGGAAATGTCTGGTCCACTGAAGGAAATTAACCAAAATTACACATTAACACAGACCTGTTTCGACTCTCATATTTCCTAAAGGTGATGATAATGTTCAGACCCCTAAATAGTCCACCATTGCTCAATGTCCTCACCCTTGAGCTGCCATCTTGAAAGCCAGAGAAGAGATAACTGGGGTCAGCCAAAGGAGTCTGGAGAGGCGTGCAGCTCCTCTGATTGCCACAGGCAGTTAAGAAATCAAAGAAGAGTTAAAGTCTGAAGAATCCTGTTGCTGCTGGTATCTTTTGCTTGTGCCACTGAATTTTGTCTGTTTTAGCAAAGCCTTATGTAGATGGAAAGGTCTTTGTCTTTCCTTGAGGGCATCTGAGACCAGTTGAGGAGGCAGAAAATGATAATTCCAAAGATATCTATCTATCTATCTATCTATCTATCTATCTATCTATCTATCTATCTATCTATCTATGGAGGAAAGGACATTTCATAGTGAGGAAATAAGAGTTGGTTGGGTAAATAAAGGTATAGATAGCTTCAGGTTCCACAGAGAGTCATAGGGTAGGCACCCTGCCATGGCCCTGGCTCATAGGAACCATCCACTTTAAAGGCCATTTATGATTGGTTGGGTAGTACATAGAGGTTATAGAGTCAAGAATAGGGCTCTGCTTTTAAATTCCCGGTTGTATCTTTAAGGTGAGCAAAGAAGGAATACTGAATTAGATTAGAGCCACAGGTAAACTGGCCACATGCTTTGCCTAAGGGAATGTAAATACAGGAAACTTCATAGTTCACACACAAAGACACAAGAGATATCATCAAATTTTATACCACCACAAAGAATGCACAGGATGCTACTAAAAGTGAGGAATGGCATTAAAGCTTGATTAATCATCATTAATAATAAATTTTGATTAATCATGTGCCTGTAAAATCTGAATTATCTTTTTAGCCTGTCTATTAAAGAGGGTATTGGAGAATTTTGGCATATGAAGACACAGTTATGAAGTATGGAGCCCACAACATAGAATATAAACACAGAGAGGCTTGTCAGATAATTAGTGTACATATCAATATAATCATATTTTGTGATATTTCCAGTAATTGCTTACTATAAAAGTTGGTATTTTGTTAATTGTTTTTTCATTTTACTATTGGCTTACATAATTTTCATGAAATTTTTGTGGCCCCAAATTTAGGTCAGCAAATTAGAAGCAAGGCCTTCAGGCACACAGTTAGGTTAGCCTAGAGTCTAAGATACAAGGAATGTTAGGGAACCTGCATGTCGATTGGAGTTGGTATGTCTTCATCCTGCTGGAGGAAATTGGGCCCAGAGAAGTCACCCATTCACAGAGGTCTTTAACCCAAAATTGGCACCCGGTTTCTGGATTACCTTCTGTCTTCCTTATGTGCTAAGGTCAGCAAAGGGTAACCATTGATTATGTGCTTTGACTAGTACAAAGTTGAAAAAAATAATCTAATATTAATATCTTTAGGTGAGATTTGCTTACCACTGCTCACATATTCCCTTCCATTCCCATCCCATTATTCTTGGGTGACAGATGTCCTTGCCCTGTGTACTCAGGAAAGCTTCGAGATGGGGGCAGTCATGCTTGCAGAACAGAGAGATTTGCAGGCTGAAGCGCATTCCATTCATACCCACTTCCTGGGCTGCATTGCAGGGGGAACTTGTGCTTTGATGTTAATCTGCCATAACACCATTTATCAGTAGCTCTGGTGCAGCAAGCCCAGCTAGAACAAGAACAAAGTCGTATTTCACCTGTCAGTCACCCTTAGTTGGGGAGCTGGCCATGCTGGGCACAGAAGTCTAGAAGAATACAGTCTCTGAGAGAGACACCCTGAGTGGGATGACAGCAGACTGCTCAGAGAACACCTCTGTTAGAAGCTGTTTGTGTTTAGTTTCAGCCTCTGGCTGCACCCTAACTGAGAATTCAAGTTCTAAGGAAAACACAATGTCGCAGATGTTCTCAGGATAACAACAGACCATGTTTTCAAAAGGAAGGCAGCTAAAAATTCAATAACAAAGGACAAGAATCAAAATCATAATATTACTGTAAAACTTGGCTAAGATACACAGGGAGCAGGCGTTGTAGCTGCTAGGCAGTGAACATGGAGAGGAGCTACAAATAAAGGTTGTATATTTGGCAGGGCCTTGTTTTCTCTTGACACCAGACTGCAAGCCCTTCCATAAGGCACCTCATACCATTTTGCTCAAGGACATTCATAAATGCTTAACATAATCAAGGATTAGGACCTCTTAGTGTTCATAGTAAAGTCTACACTTATTTAAGACACCACTGGATACTGCAGGCTTTATATTTATTATACAACATTCACAGCAACCTTGTACTCTTTTCCTATTATGATTGAAGAGTTTCCGGTTCACTAATGTTGTGGTTGAGACTGCACACTTAACTGAGCTGTGACAAGATTGTTAGTTCTAAAGTCATCACAGGTTGACACCTTCACAAAAGTATCAAAAGGTACAGCTAAGGCCACCTGTTCTCAAGGGCAGTGCTATTTTCAGGACTCCTTTTATTAGGTACCATTTGAAGTTATTATTTTTAAATTAATACCCATATTATATATTAGACACATTCCCTCACATTCCATATATTCCCCTAGACAATTCCTCTTCTGCTTTCGTGGCATATACACAAACAAGATTTTATGAACCTATATAAAACCTAGCGTTGAGATATAAGAGAAAGCACGTGGTATTTCTTTTGCTGAGATTGGTTTAATTTGCTTAATATAATTATCTCCAGAATTTGTATGTTTTTGCAAGAGATGATTTTGTTCCTCTTAATGGCTGAAAATATTCTATTATGTAGAATATAATATACTTTCATTGCCCTTGCCCTATCATTGATTGCTGATCTTTGAATAACTTACCTGTTGTGAGTAGTGCTGCCATAGAAATTATTGTTTCTCTGAGATGTATTGACTTGGAGATCTTTGGGTAAATACCCAGTCAGATGGTAGCAAGGCCATGGGAAGCTCTGTTGTTAGTCCTTTTGAGAAGCCTCTATATAAACTTCTATAGTGGCTGGAATAGTTGATACTCTAAACCATGTGCCAGTTTTTTTGTTTTTGCTTTTTCTTGTGACTACCATTCTTTTTGAAGTGCAAGAGAATTTCAAAATAGTTTTGCTGTACATTTTTCTGAAGGGTAATAAGGCTGAACCTTTTCCCCAATGCTTATTGGCCATTTTTATTTCTGGCTTTTGAGAACTTTCTGTTTCTTTCATTGGCACATTGATTGACTGGATATGATCTGTCATTGTTCTTGTCTTGTTCCCTGAAAGCTCTGGGTAATCTCAGGTGTAGTCATGGAACTGAGACTTCACCCTAAAGACTGGTCTATGGCACAGCCTACATGATTCCTGTGCTGGTATTGTGTGGACTGACTGCCATGAAGACAATGTCCACTTGATCTCAACCAGAGATTGTTCTTCTTGCCAGGGAGGTCTGCAGCACCAAGGGCTATCTTTCCCACCCTCTAGCATATAGAAATTGGAATATTTCATCATTTTTTTCTGAAAAAGCATTGCCTGAATCTCATAAACTTCCCAGAACAGTCGTCTGCCTAAAACAGACAGGGTGACTGATAACTTGAGATCTGAGATATTGTACATGAATTCCTCTAAAATATTATGAACAGTTCTGAATCACAATCTCTACATGCTAGGAGAAAGTCAAGACTCCATTTTCTTAAGCCCACCTCTATCATCTTCCAAAAATGATTTCAGATATAAACCTAGACAAAATCAAATCTTTAAAGGCATATATCATCTTCTCAAGAAAAATCTTAAGTAGAAACTGTGAATAGGTCATAATCAGAGACAATGATGCGGTAATACTCTCTAGGTCACTCAGGATTCTATTTTGCTCTGATTTCAGCCATTGTGGAAATGCAGGAAAAACTGGTCATTGGTTATGAGAGAGTGTTCTAAGTGGGAGATATTCCTGTGAACTAATTATTTGAAATTACTTATATGTATATGTATATAGGTATGTTCATGTAAATATGTGTATGTGTGTAATCTTTTCTAAGTCACTTTAACTCCAATCCACAGTCAAAACAGGTTCAAGGCAAAGCACCAATGTATGTTGGACAGTGGGACATTTTTATGATGATAATATTCTAGTTTAATTTCCTGTTATAATGGTAAAATATCCTGAAATTAAAACAAACAAACAAAAAACACCAAGAGGAGAAGGGCTTATTGAAGTTATATTTCCAGGTTATCGTCCAGACACAACTAATCACAGCATATACATAGACAAAAGCCTTGAAATAAATGAATGCTTACCTGTTTGTTTGCTTGCTAGTGCTCTGCTAACCTTCTCCTCTCTTACATAGTTCAGGATCTATCTCCATAATGGGATAGGTCTTTCCACATCAACCAATAAAGTTAATTAGACAATTTTCCATAGACATGCCCATAGTCCAACCCAATGGAGACCAACCCCCACCTCCATTGAGACTCTTTCTTCTGATGATCCTAGGTTGCATTAAGTTGGCCATAACCTAGCCATCAAAAATCATGATGCTCTTCGTATAAGGATCACACATTATTTATTGTCCTGGCTAGTTTGTAAATTCCACGCCACATAACTTAGAGTTACTCTGTGTAACGTAGAGTTACCCTGTAAGAAGGAACCTCAACCAAGGAACTAGTTAGACCAAATTTTTCTGTGAGTAGATCTGTGGGTACACTGTCTTGATTGCTAATTTATATAAAATGGACCATTCACTATAGGAAGTATCATTACTAGGTAGATGGTCCTGGGCTAAGTAAGAAAGCTAGGGGCAAGCCAGTGAGAAAACCAGCAAGGAGTTTCATGGTTCTTTCCTCTAGGTTCTTATCCTAAGTTCTTGCTATGGCTTCCCTTAATGATGGACTATGAGTTAAAGATATGAGCCAAATGAAGCTCTTTCTCCCCAGGATCCTTTCAGTCAGAGTATTTTATCACAGCAACAAAAGTAACTGTTATACTCTTTACTGCCAAGGAATGGAACTGTATACATAACATAAACATTAATCATCTTGGTTAGGTAAATAAGAAAAAAGTACCAGAGAAAACCAAATATATTGCTAACCTTCAAAGGAGGATACTGGGGAAAACTATCACTTATGGTGTATTCTGATTCATTGTTCTCAGTTTACATATACTCATAAAGAGATGGAGACTACCTTTAGATTAGGAATTTCCTATTAGAAAAATCTGTATTATACAATGTCAATGCCATAAAAGAAAAACAATGGGCATGGCTCAAAGAAAATAAACAGAACTTGACAAAGCCAACACTTGAATTAACCTTAGTCCCATATTGAAAAAAAAGTCATAAAATTATTTTTGGGGCAATTGAAAAAAAGAATTATGGGCATAATTAAGATTTTATAGAATGTTATGTTATTATGAAATTATGATGTTATATGATGTTAATGATACTAGTCATCTAGTGAACTAAGTAACTGTATTGTGTTTATGTAAGAGAGTATTCTTTCTTAAATAATGCACATTGAATTATTTAGAGGAAAAGGAGGGGCATGTATTGAACACATATACAGTTCAGGAGAAACTCATATACACATGTGTATAATGTATAAAACATGTATGTATAACTAGAGTTCAGAGTATGTACAAATGATAAGGCAAATAAGATAGGTTTAGCAACACTTAGATCATAATCCAGAAAATGCCAGTCATCTTTGTATTTATTCTATTATTACTAATTCTTGGTGAAATTGAAATTATTTTCAAATTGAAAACTGAAAGGGTAAGACTGTCAAGCAGAGAGTGTTGGTAATTATATGTGTGATCTACCTGCTGTGTGATCTTCTACAGAACATGTGCTTGCTAATGTGTTTCAATTTCCTTCACTGGAAAATTAAGATATTATTACCTGATGCCCAGGGGTTTTGTGAGAAAGGATAGAAAAGTATTTGTATTATTTTCAACATTTTTCATTAAGGAGACACTTTGATTTTGGCAAGTAAATTAGGAGAGATATATGCTGATCTGAGCCAATAGCTCCCTTGCAGAAAATCTTCAGGATATCCCTGGACAGTCGTTCATCATGATCTTTCATACCCGTGTCCAAATCAAAGATGTGAATGACAGCAGAAATGGCAGTCAAGGAAACATGCCTACATAAACACTTTGAAAGTAGCCGAACTTCAGGTGCCCAGACCATCATCAAGCACATTCAAGCGCTTCTAGCTCTTTATAGAAAGTGGTTAAAAGATACAAGTGTCCCCCGACAACAAAAACCGTAGTGCAAAATGCCAAATTTGATGCTTAGAAATAATACATTTATAATAAACTTGGAATAAATCCTTCAAAAGCTGATGTTGCCTTGTGAAAAATCCACCAGATAATGGGACACTGATCAAGACAGTGTCAGGTGAGAGTTGAAGAAAGTCGACAGAGTGTGGGAGAGTCTGAAGGCCATTTCTGTGGTACTTTTGTCACTTTTCTAATATGGCTGTTTTCTCCAGCAAGTTCCTTATTTGAATACTTCTTGACAGTGTTATTATTAGAAGCACAATCTAATGTGCATGTGCCTAGAAGTCCGAGCAACCAAAATCATAAGGATTTTAGGGATGACTGCCAAGGTTGTCCCTGGAAAGCCTCTTTCCTGTGACCGTAGTCAATCATATTTCCCTTGATAGTCTTGAATAGTAATTGTAGTGGGTGGTCAGAAAAGTTCTTACCAGACTCAGTCTCCCTCTCTGCTCTTGCCTTCCTTGAGACCATGAGAGACAGAAGATTTGCCATGTGGTTGTCAGAACGGGAAATCAGGGTATGATTTATGTCCTGTCTCTTGTACCAATGGCTTTTCAGTCCACGTGTTCTACTTCACAGCAGAAACATACTTCATTTGGGGTCAGAATCCTAGCCTTAATCTGGCTACTTGTCAGCTTGAGACATTGTGGGGAAGTTTTACCTTTGAACTTCAATTTTCGCAGTCAAAGAAAATGTCACAATTTCTGTCAAGGCTGTTGTGAGAATGATTGAGGTAATGTGCATCAGATATCTGAGCTCAGAAGTATAGTCATCTACATATAGTTTAGTGTATAGACTTCAGTATCATTATTCTTAGTGCTTTCAAGAGAGATATGCCCTACCTTTTATATTTTTTCTCAAAAAATTGAGATTACAATTTAATTATAACTTCTCTCATTCTCTGTTTCTTCTCTCCACATCCTCCCATATCCCATTTCTCACTCTCCTTGAATTTATGGCCTCATTTTCTGCTAATTATCATTGCATGCATGTATGTGTAGGAATGTTTCTATATATTTTTAGATATAACCCACTCATTCTTTATAATTTCATTTTTACATATGTTTACAGAGTACATTTGGCACTGGACTACTAACTGGGATGCTCTTCTTCCCTGGGGAAGGCCATCTCTCTCACTCGCAGCTTTTCTCAGTTGCCTACAACTTTTTGTGTCAGACTGAGGCCTCATGGACTTTTCACTATCCAGTTTGCCATTCATTTATAGCATCCTTGGTCAGCTCACATTTGGGCAATAACATTGGTGGGACTTTATGTGTGCAGCTTATGATATTACTAGGAGACAAATATCTCACAGCAAATTCCATGATCCTCTGACTCTTACAATCTTTCTGCCCCTAGTTCTGAAATATTCTCTGAATCTTAAGTGTGGATGTATCTATTTGTCCTAGGCTCTACAACTCTCCATTTTTGTTGATTGTAGTTTTCTCTAGTAATCTCTGTCTTTTGCAAAGAAAGTTTCCTTGATAAGGGGTAAAGACTATTTTTATCTGTAGGTATAAGAACAAATGTTTATAGATTGTTGTTAGGGTTTATTTTGGCTTAGTAAATTAGTTGTTTTAAATTCAATCACCACACTTTCACTAGTACTGATTCACTGAATAAGTTTTAGTACCTGGCATGGTTTCCATCTTGTTGAGGAGGTATTAAGTGGAATTAAAGACTTGATAGTTATTGCCAAGGTTTGCATGCCACAACTACACCTACAGGGTTGTTATTGTGACGTGGTAGTTGTTGGTATAGTTCACAGTCATCATAACTAGGTGGGACTGTTGCTTCTCTGCCTTCTTTGGAAGCATTAATGTTAATTTCTAGTACCATGAAAGCTAGTCCTTAGTGAGGGTGCATTCAGGACATTTTCATTTCAGGGGTCTCTGGACCATGTTTCTGAAATATCTTCAGTATAGGGGCTAACCTTCTATTTCTTGGGTGGGGTAATCAAGGGCATTAGCAATAGGCTGTGTATTGGGAGTCTCTTAGAGAGCACTAAGCAACGATTCAAAACAGTGTGTCTTGTGTCTGATACTGGGACTTTTGTTAGGTGGTCTTTGGCTCTTAGAGGGAGCACTGTCAGTCCTGATGAGAAAATTATATCAGAACTATGCATGTAAACCTGCCAGTTCCTTTAACTCCTTGGAGTAGCAGTGTAAGTTAAACCTGCTTATTCCTAGTGCAAGTACTGTTTAATATTTGGATGCTAAATCTCTGGTTCTTCTGTGTTCCAGCTAAGTCATATTCACACCTGACTTGTATGTCTAGCCTTAGAAAGAGTCTTACTTCTTTTTCGTAGAGTCAAGTTGATTACTTCTATACTGATAAAGTTCAGAGATGGAACAGCTTGGCTTCACTGATAGAATGATCATCTAGCATGTACAAAGCCATGAGTTTGATCCCCATCAATGACATACATGGACTGTGATGTTACACTTGCAATTCTAACACTAAGATGTTATAGGAGGAAGGTTAAAAGTTTACGGTAATTTTTGTCTATATGGCAAGTTCTAGGCCAGCCTGGATTGCATGCAACACTGTTTCACAAGAAAAACAAACAAACCAAACCAAATCAAACGAAACAACATTTCAAGATATGTTAACTCTGATGATGTTATATAGGTACATATTTATTTTCAGATAAAACCACATCTTTTTGGGGTAGCTGTCATATTTTCCAGATGAGCATTAAGTCTTAATGGTTTGAATGGATTCTTTTCCATCTTGTACTATATAACAGAAGGCATGTGTGAATAAAATGCATTCTTAGCAACTTCTGGAAAGAAGTTTATCAGCAACAGCGTTAGAATCAGAAGGGCTTGATCTGAACCTCTTCTTCACCATTTCATAGAATTACAAATTCAATGTTGTTAATCAACCTCTCTAGTTTCAAGTTCACATAGAAAACAAAGATAACAATATTCTTGCTCAAAATGACACAGAGGGTTAGGAATAGTAGTTTAGAGGGAGTTGTGGTCAGTCCATGCGGCATGCCAACATTAATTTAATTTTTGTATTTACTGATTTTCCATGGTGCAGTTGAGGACTTCAAAAATTGGACAGGAGATGATTTCTGTGTTCTGTAGATGGCAGTTTGCAAGTTAGGTACTAGGCATTAAAAAAAATGGACCTATCTTATATTGATGAAACTTTAATGCCTCTCTGCTAACTCAAAAAATGTGGCAGTGTCTGACTACTTGAAAGGACATCTGAGCCAATGACTAAGCCAACATTTTGTGCTCAGTGAGGAATTGCAGCAGGAACCTTTAAGGCAGAACTCTCAGAGTTCCTGTTATCTACCGGGGTCAGTTTTGTGCTGATTCAGTGACATCAGCATCATCCAAAGTGGAAACAAGTTGAATTATTGATGACTTCGCATATGCTTGCTGGATTCCAGGAAAGGTTTGTGAATAGTAAGGACACAAATCAAACTCTAAAGGGACAGAGAAAGGTGACTGGAACCTAGGGAGAAAGGAGACCTGTGGGGATCAGCTTCCAGACATATTGTGGTCAAATGAATAATTTAATAACATTGTTTTGGGTATCCTTTTCAGCATCTTAAAAAAAAGCCCTTCTCTATCATGGTAAGATAGCATAGCTATTCAGTAGTACATCAAAGTTTCTGTCTTGCCTGTATATTTGACTTGATTCTAGCTAGTAATATGGTGAAGCATGTATTTTATGTGGATTATGATATTCTCATTAGATCAAAATGTTTATTGCCATTTTAATAACTAAATATTTGAGAGGCATGTTTGAGTTGCAGCACATACAGTGTTTTATACAAATGATTTCGAATCTTGTTTGTTAATATTAGGATAAAGTTGGAAAAATGGGAATTGTTTGGGATTCAGCTACTTACTTGATAATCCTGCCTTTACTTGAGTGAGGTACACATTTTGAGGGGCAAGCATTTTAATTCTGTAGCCTTTATAGCATTGCTTAGGAAGCCTTACTAAACTTATTCAGGACTTGCTTTAAAACATTCAGAAGGATGGCTCATAAAAGATACTCACAGCAGGTTAATAACATGTGTGTATGCAAGAAGACAGGAGTGGGGCTTCCCAATCTTCCCCTTTATTAGCAACTGTCTTGACAGCCTTCCTGGTATGATATGAGAGCTCCGAACATATGCTTAAATAAACAAAGGGGATCCTTCCATTGTCAGGCACAGACTGAGAAGAGAGGATACAAAGGTACCGAGGTAGGAGAATTAGAGCCCTGGATGATTTGGGTACCAGGCTTGGCTTTACCTGACTATTATCCTGCAGCCATCTCCAGCATTGTGGACTTCCACAATTTACTCTTGTGTGTGTGCTTTGGGTCGTGACCAGGGGTAAAAAACGAAACTGGGAGATGAATGGTGAAGAAAATAGGCAGAGAAGTTTGAGACCTTTTACTTGATGTCTGGTTATAGAGATGGCGAAATGGAAATGATGCTGAATAAACCAGGTAGAAGTTACACCTTCCATTGTTGTTGCTGAAAGTAGCAGACTGTACATTCTGCCTTGGAATTCAGCCAGAGAAAGCAGTAGCATCAGTCCATTGCTGTTTTCCTCAGATGGGAAGGGAGAATGAGTAATATCCAAGAGGCAGATATTGTTTATGGTGTGTGTGTGTGTGTGTGTGTGTGTGTGTGTGTGTGTGTCTGTGTCTGTGTGTGTGTTTGCGTGTATACTTGTGTGCATGTGTGTGTGTGTGTGTGTGTGTGTGGACTTTGAACTTCCTTTTATTGAAGAA
Organism: Rattus norvegicus; assembly: GCF_021556685.1. Lineage (NCBI taxonomy): Eukaryota > Metazoa > Chordata > Mammalia > Rodentia > Muridae > Rattus > Rattus norvegicus. The sequence continues at coordinate 105,347,321 of NC_141535.1, read as the reverse complement.
TCATCCAGCTTGATCCTTGTAGCCCTGGACACTAGAGCACAGACAAGGGAAAACACTTCTTCATATGTGGTGAAGAAATGTGGTCTATGGATGACACAGTGTGCAGAGCATGCTGCTGGTTGATATGTTGGCAGCATGTAGTCCAACGGATCACTTGAGACCATGACAGGTAGGTCCATTGTTTGTGCTCAAGTCATGTAGGAATGATCATCTTGCTCTTTGAAACTTGACTTCATTTTAAGTAAGAAATGAAATAAGGAAGCATCTTTTCCTGCCATGGGCCTTTGCTGTCATTGTATATCACACACAGGTATGAAACTAACACTGGAGGAACAGAGAGAGTGGGCAGGAAAATCCTCTTCTTGGGCTCCTGACTCATTCACTCTCAGAGGCATTCTTCTCCTATGCCAGCCAAAGTATTTTCTAGTCATTTAAGGCAGTGTGACAAGGGAATTGTGTTACCTGCAGACAAAAGGATCTTGAGTGATGTATCTCATAATAGTCTATTTTTATCTAAATGCTAAAACAATAGAAGTCATTATAGGGAACAGCGACAAGAGAGTGGGTTGGGGCGTGGTCCCCAGGCTTACCTTGCCAATCTCCCCCATCTGTCTTTTAACTCCTATTCTTTTTGTGCTCCAGGAAAGCTTGGTAAAGTTCGCTTTCTCTTTGTGTTGCCCTTTTGGATAGACTGTACTTTTCCCAGAAAGGGTCCTTAAGTCCTTAAGTCCTGTGAAAGAAGTCGTCTCTACACACACACACACACACACACACACACACACACACACACACACACACATCCATATGCACACGTTGATCACATGGCAATTTCTGCTTCACTCTATTTTGTGTATATACTTCCTCCTCTGAGGTGGAGGTAGAGTAGTTCCCTTGTCAGGCTTCTGAAGCTCTTTCTACTTAGTAATGCTATGGTAGACCTTTGTGTGTGGATCTCAGTGATCGTCACATCTCAGTATGACTTTGTTGTGCTACCTTCCCTCTTTGGTGTCAACAAGACCCAGATTCACATGGACTGACCACAATGAAAATTATGTGCATGCCTACTTATGATACTATGGCTCAGGTCCCCAGTATTATCTCTCACTCTTTATGTCTCGCAGATCACCAACAGCTAGAGCACTGTCAACTATATAGAGAGATAATCATGAGGCGCTAAAGCTGGCAACAAAACATCAGTGGACTTGGAAGCAAATATTTTCCAGTTCTTCAAAAAGTTCCTTACCTGAGCAGGGAAACCAAGATGACTTATGACCAACTGAGTCCTTGGGGGAAAGCCATGGTTGCAACCTCCTGAGGTCTTCAGATAGATACCAAAGGCTAAGTCACAACTGAGTTTTTGACTCAAAGATACTGAGAGAAGTAGTGCTTTGTATTTTGGTCCTCTAAGTTTTGGGAGTAGTCTGTTACACAGCATAGCAAAAAATTCAATTCCCACAGAAATGTCTAGTTTCCCCAAGACAGCACCCTCACTCTATTTTATAATTAGTTAGAAATTTGCTTGCCTTCCTTACTAGATTATAAGTGCTGTGCACACAAGGCATTGCTTATCTTGTGTACTACCATAGCTTCAGCACATCATCATATTATTATACATAAAAATACGCAACTCTCACTAAATAAGGATGAACACTTGGAACTCTTCAGTATGTAGTACAAATAGTGTTATATAAAGAGGAAGTTGGCCAAAGGAGGTAAGACTCATAGTGGAATAAAATTAATTTAATGTCAAGTTATAAGTGCTTATCAGTCTAACTAATTGAAAAGATTGGTATTAATAGACAAAATAGTTTGAATGTCATACTCTGGAAAATTGCACTGAGGTGGAAGTGACATCATTAATGAGGAGAGAGGGAATTCACACAGCGTGCTGTAGGGAAGGCTGGCCAGGGTGGCAGAGAATCATTCAGCTTGGTCCTTGTAGCCCTTGACCTGGAGGATTGCTTCCTTTATGGGCATTCTGTTTCTCAGTGATAAAGCGGAAGGAGGTACTACATCTTTAAAAAGTTTTTTCTGATCTAATCTCTTTGCAGGTATATGCTCTATCATGTCTCAGTTGAGATTATTTCTGAAAGGAGGTTTTCCATTTGATTTGTATTTGTCAGTTGTCTCTTGAGAAACAGAATTGAGAATAGATAGAGAATTGACAGAATAACTGTGATGGTTAGTTTTAATTGTCACCTTGATGCAATCTAGAGATTGCATCACCTGGGAAGAGACTCTCAATGAGAAGTCATCTACATCGAGACCTAGCCACATCAGTGATGGATTACATTAATTGAAATCGGAAGGTACTGTTCTTGAGGCAGGGTAGTCTTGAAGTATATCGAGAGTGGAGATGTGTGCCGAGTATAAAATAGCAGACACACTTTCAGTGTTCTCTGCTTTTTATAGATGCAGGATGGCCAGCTGTTGGGAGTTTCTAACTCCATGACTTCCTCACAATGATGGATGATACCTGGTATGGATACCTAGAATTAACTGTTTGTTTTCTTAAGATGTTTCTGTCAGAGTATTTCATCACAGTAATGGGAAAAGAAAGTAAGAAACCATCACCTTCTTTGAGGGGACATTTGTTCCTGTGCAACAGCGTACAGGGAGAAGATTCAGTAGGCTTGTAGAGACTTCTGAATAACATAGAAACTGTGCAAAGATGTCCTGGGTGCCTCTGATATGCAATATATTGCTTTGCACAACTCAAAACATTCTGACATGAGACTAAATGACAGACCAGTAAATAATGTTCAGCAGCCCAGACATTCTGCAGTTTGATAGAGTACAGCAGAACTTAACTGCAACTTCAATAGGAGCTTATAAAGTAATCATGAACAGAGGGGTTTGCTGGTGAGATGATATGGGGTCTGCGCTTGGATGTCAACAAAGGAGGAGAATCATAGGAATCTGAGGGGTTGAAGAGATGGCCACAATCTGAGGACAGAGTAGATATACTTTATTAACTCACACACACATTATTGGGCAGACAAATGCCAATAATCACTCAGGATTTGTTTGAAAGATATGAGTCATACAAAGAGGCATGGACACACACTCAGATTAGTGTTCAGGCTCTGTGGAAGTAGGTACGGAGGTCTACACTCAAACACATGTAGGCAGGCATATGAAGGCAAAGGTTCAGACTATTACCTCTGCCCCCAAGTGTTGGGAGTGATGCCCTTGAAGCCCTCCTTTGTTGATTCTATTATTATGGTTAGAATTAAGTATGACTGGGTTCATGGAAAATCCCCAGCCAGCTGCAGAAGACTAATACAAATCTGGTGGTCAAGATGAATAATAATATGATAAAGTTCTTTTGCTGAGAAATACATCTGACATCAAGACGCCCAATGTGATGACCTGTAACCTTTCTGAAAAACCAACATCCTGCTGACTAATAGATATGACAAACCTGTGAACTTTCTGACATCCTGTCAACATCAGCCGATTCCCTGACCACACGGATATTGTGTCCTTGGCCTGCATAAATGTTTCTTACTTCCCCCCTCCCTCTGTTACCCATGTTATGGTATAAATTCAGCCTTGGGGAAAAATAAAATTGTCACCTTGATCAGACTCTTGTCTTGGCATCCTCCTTCGTGTCTCTTGTCCCCCATTCTCTTCCAGGTACCCTCAGCACTATCGTTGACACCCAAGACTATAGATAGACACAAAAGCCAGGGATGGATTACATCACTGTTTACTTTGGGGTTTCCCTGATATGTAATGTCAGCCATTATTTTGTGCTGACTCATAGCTAATGGCTGACCAGTGTTAGCTGTCTTGGCTCATGCCCAACATTCTCATCAGCACTATGTTCTCTAAACATAACTGTGCCCCTGTGGCCCTCTGTTTAGATAGATGGCTCAATGGGTAAAAGTACTCACCTGACAGCTTGAATTTACTTACTAGATCTTACATGAGGGAGGACACGGCTGACTCCCACAGGTTGCTCTCACCTCCACAGACACACCCCTCACCTCACTCACACTCTGATGCAGTAAATTATGTAATAAATTTGTTTTTTTAAGTGAAAAATGAAGGTTTTTTATATATTTTGACCATGATTTCTTCCTCTCTTGTCTCAGATCCTCCCTGCTCCTCATTGATCTAACTCCATGCCTTCTTCTCTATCTTTTTTTGTAGAAAACAAATAAATCAAACAAACAAAATTTTAAAAAGAAGGAAAAGAAAAAGCAAAGACACACACACACACACACACACACACACACACACCACAAAGTTGGAAACTGTTATACATAAGCAAAAGAGCATTAAATTAAAAAAAATGCCCAAAGAAATATGAGACAAAAATATCTCCAAGAATATCACTGAGTTCATTTTGAGTTGGACATTTACTGCTAGGCATAGAGCTTGCCCTCGTCTAGTTTTTTATATATCCAGTGAGACTCCATTGAAGAAAACTAATTTTTCCTTTGCAAGCAGTTTTCAAATAGAGATAGCTTCTCAGCTAGGGCGTGGTAGATATGTCTACTTCCCCTTCTCAGTGTTCTAAAGTAACTGATTCAAGAGAGGAATAGCAGAATTGACCCCAGGCTGTCACAGATGGTGCAAGCTTTTGGCAGTAAGCATTGCATAGGAGCTGCACCATGCTGAGGACACAGCCCTGGATCACAGATTTGGAATTCTGTCAGGTTTGGACTTGTGCTTGTCTTGAGCATGCTTCTGCAGTCTCTGTGAGCTCTTATGTGCATCAGTCATGTTGTATCTGGAAGACACTATTTCCTTGGTAAAGTCTGTTCCCTCTGGTTCTTGCACTCTTCCTGTCTCCTCTTCCACATAGCATCCTGAGCCCTGAGGGGAGCACTTTGAAGAAGACATCCCATTTAGGACTGAATGCTTGAAGTTTTCTTACACTCTGTGTCTTTTCCAGTTGTATGTCTCTGTAATTAAATAATGTAATAATTAAAAAAATAGACACCAAGAAATGAATTCAGAAGAAAGCCACTGCATGCATAGTATTGCTGACAGAACCTGGATCTTAGGAATGCCTTCACAAAGTTTCTTTTCTCTCAGAGTGGCAGGGACCCATTATACACAAGCATTTGTAAAACCGATATTCTATCCTGTTTTCGCAATAATTGACAAGGTAGTACTTCAAGGTATGTATTGCATTATCAGGACCTTCTATATCTAACTCTCTCTCTTCTCAAGTAGAGAACACTTGCATTGTTCTTGATACTTTATAGAGTCCCTGACATAGAGTAATAATGTGACCAATAATAATACCACCCAGCATTTGACGAATTTCTTCATTTCTCAAAATTCTTTTTGCCATTTTATTAGCTTTACATTGTATTTTTATTAAGTGGTTCACATGTCCTAAAAGCAATGTTCCCCTGCAAGTTTACTTGTTTTCTCATTCAATAGACACATTAATCAGTCTGTACTGTGAGTGGGGGTCCAATGGAAATGAAGTGATGAGTAGAAATGATTGCTACTGTTGGGGCTTTAAGTCAAGGTTAGGCCAATACACTTTAGAGAATTACAGTACCCATATGATGTCTGTTTCTATCCCTAATCCGGCTCATTAAACTGCTGGAGGAGTGAAGTCATTTAGTACTTTGGACATCAACAAATGCTGTGGCAGTCATAGCCATTGCCTTGAGGGAGAACACTAAGGGAGTCACTAGCTGCAAAGACAAGAGACCTTGACATTATTTTTTATAGGTGTTAATAGTGGCTTTGCCTGTAATCAGGTTCTTCTCTTAGTACAAGCTCTTAAGTATACAAGGCCATAAGGTATGGTAAATTTTAATCTTTGAAGCAAATCAGTGATACTGGAATTGGTACATACTGGCCCCTGAGAGTGTGATGTGCTCACCTCTTTCCAGCTTGGCCCTATCAATTAGCGGGAGAATTTTCCCTTAGGGATTTGGCAAAGCTTGTGGATCAGAGCTTTTCTCCGCCCAGAAAGTGGCTTGCCCAGTGTTTACCAGCATGTTATCACTGTAGCTGCCTTCTTTCACCTGGGACTTGATTAAGTTAAAGGAGTTACTAAACCACTCTGCACATGATATTCATAAAAGCCTCTTAATTTTAGCTGGAATATAATTATACAGAGTGTATTAATTACTTTTTCCTTCTCCCACACACAGGGGTTAAAACTTCCTTAATTTGGCATGTAAATATATGCAAAATAGCAAACAATTCAGGTCTGTGCAGAGAACTCCGGAGTATTAACAAGGCAATCTTGATTACCCAGCTGCCAAGGAAAGCTCATTCAGAACCTCCCTTCTGCATTACAACCTACCTCTAGGAACATCCTGATGAAACGAGCCTTCTCTGATTGACAAAGACATGTCTTCTCTTTGGAGAAGAGGAAAAGAAATGAAAAAGCAAATTGATCAAAAAAAAATGCAGATGTCTTCATCATGAAGTTTTTGGTTGTTTTTTTTTTTTTTTAGAACTTTGGTTTCAACAGCCAATTCTGTTTTGACAATGCATGCTCAATACATAGCACTTCTTTAAAGGGATGAGCTTATTCCTGTCAATGGTCTTTATATAATTTTCTGAATTCCCACACTGGACATTTCAGCCTTTGTAGTCATGCTACAGTGGATTGTGATAGAAGGATGTGTTAATGACTTCCTTTGTGGCTGGAACAAAATGCCTAACAACAGCAATTTAAGAAAGCGAGCATTTATGTTGGTTTACAGTTCACATTTATTTTGATTCAGTCTACGGTGGGGTTGCAAGGGTGTGCTTTCAGGAGGGGGAAGGGGTGGTCTCATTGCATCTACAGTCAGAAAGCAGGCAAAGACGACTGCTGGTGCACCACCTAGCTTCCTTCTATCCTTCAGCCTGCCCATGGGATTGTACCATTCACATTCAGGGTAGGTGTTTTCACCTTACTTAAACTCTGGAAATAATGTCACAGACACACCCAGAGAAGTTTCTCCTGTGTGATTCTGAGGTGACATCTCCCTAACAATGAAGGTAAACCATCACAAAGAAATTTAGTAAATATATGTTGAATCAATTATTTAAATGCCTCAATTTTCTCTTGCTACAAATTAACACAGATTTGTCTGTCAACACAGTGAGTTCTCTTTCCTTCTAAGCCAAACATATGTCCCTATTACGACAAGGATTTCTAGCTGACCCTCTCATACTTGTCTCTACTTTTCAACAGGTACACTTTAGGGACTGTGTGAGGGTGAGGCTGGGTATATACTCTGCTCAGTACCAGCATGACACAGATACTATGTCATCAAAGCAGGAAAGACACAGAAGGATTTTTAATAGTTTCCATAATATCACCAGCGCTGTAACCACAGCAAATGCAAGGGAGCAGAGGGGTCTGGATTATTTCAAGTACTAGAGTCCTGAGCTGAGTTCTATCTACGTTGATACCTAGAGCTTTGGCAGAGGGTCATGTTTGGCTTAGTGATGGGGAAACAGAACACCATATTTGGTTTGAATCAAAGGTACAAATATAGAGAAGACCTCAGGCTTTGACAGACTTGAGTGACTGAAGATGAATGAAACAAGCTCACCGACACTCATCAGGTAGCTGTGGTAGGAGCATAGCTTACAAGGCTATGAGGTAAATGGATGTGGATTTTGAGGGGCTAGAGGCCACCACAAGTGCCCAGTACAACTAAGGGATTTTTGGAAAATTATGTAGGTGAGCCAGCTCTAAGACAGCCTGCTTTCAGGAAGGCAAGCAGGAGAGAATTATCATTTGTTCAAGGAGCAGCACAGACTCCTATTTGAAGGTAGTAGACTATCTATAGACTGATATTAAAAGGAAAATACTTTGACGGGCCCCATGGTGGTGTCTGTAACTGAAGCCTCTGTGTTTGGCAACATGCTCTTATACAAGTCAAGCCCCTTCTTTCAGTGAGGGTAGTCAACAGAGCTACTGTTGCCCATGAAAACTATATCTTAAGAGGTGCATCTACCAGAAAGAGCACATCCTCCAGAAAGAAGGCATTCTCCAGAAAGACAAACACTGGTATTTTATGGAAAAGGCAACACAGAAAGACTTATAAATAGCAAGTGTTCTAAAGTAACTGATTCAAGTAAGGAATAGCAGAAGTGACCCCAGGCAGTCACAGATGGCAGTAAGCATTACATAGGAACTGCACCATCCTGAGGACACAGCCCTGAACTCACAGAAGCCATTCTAGAGTTTAAGCCTTTAATAAATAGGTGGGTGGTATAAATAAATCACTGGTCGTCATAATCTGCCGTTTCATAAGCTAATGTTAAAGTCTAGTTAAGGGGAGAATATAGATCTACCTGACTAAATGAAAGGGAAGCTTTGTGAAGGCCTTTTCTTTCCTATTATATATCTAAGGCTCCTTGCTTAACTTTATGGAATGCTGCAATCTAGTTCTATGTGTATCTTGTAAAGGAAAATCTTGTCTTAGTATTTTATAAGATTACTTTGCATGTGCTGTTAGTGGAGCAGGGCTAAGATTCACTGGCCTCAGAAGCCATAGCTTACTGGCAATCCCCCAGGTCTAAGGTGGCAACAAGTGGCTACAAGAAAGAAGTAGTTTACACATCTGAAGGGACAGTTGATTAAGTAAAGACTGTCTGGAAAGCATGTCAATTTTCATGTAAACAGTCAGTTTCCACATAACAAAACCAGCACAGTGATGTGTGCATACAATCTCAGTTCTGAGTAGCAGAAATAAGAGAATCTTTGGCTCTTGTTGACAAGCCATCCCAGCCAATTTGGTAAGGCCCAGGTTGCATTGAGAATTTCTGTCCAAATAAGATGAACAGCTCACAAGGAATAACTTTTGAGGGTGAAACCTGTCCTTAACATGTATGTATACCTACATGTACCCCTCCCACATTTCTCCAAACATGTATCCTGTACGCCCACATCACAAACACTCACACAAACCCACACACACCCTCACACAAATATAAGAGAAAGCAAACAGCAGTTCTGAGTTCAAATTGTGCCTCTGTTCCTATTTGACCAAAGGATCTTATAGACAGTGACAGCAGTAATTGTCTCCTAAGGTCAGTTCAGGGGCAAGTACAATTGCAAGAATGAAGGTCTGCAATGGAATAGAATTGAAGACCCAGAAATGAACCCACACACCTATGGTCACTTGATTTTTGACAAAGGAGCCAAAACCATCCAATGGAAAAAAGATAGCATTTTCAGCAAATGGTGCTGGTTCAACTGGAGGGCTACATGTAGAAGAATGCAGATCGATCCATGCTTATCACCCTGTACAAAGCTTAAGTCGAAGTGGATCAACGACCTCCACATCAAACCAGACACACTCAAACTAAGAAGAAAAACTAGGGAAGCATCTGGAACACATGGGCACTGGAAAAAATTTCCTGAACAAAACACCAATGGCTTATGCTCTAAGATCAAGAATCGACAAATGGGATCTCATAAAACTGCAAAGCTTCTGTAAGGCAAAGGACACTGTGGTTAGGACAAAACGGCAACCAACAGATTGGGAAAAGATCTTTACCAATCCTACAACAGATAGAGGCCTTATATCCAAAATATACAAAGAACTCAAGAAGTTAGACCGCAGGGAAACAAATAACCCTATTAAAAATGGGGTTCAGAGCTAAACAAAGATTTCACAGCTGAGGAATGCCGAATGGCTGAGAAACACCTAAAGAAATATTCAACATCTTTAGTCATAAGGGAAATGCAAATCAAAACAACCCTGAGATTTCACCTCACACCAGTGAGAATGGCTAAGATCAAAAACTCAGGTGACAGCAGATGCTGGCGAGGATGTGAAGAAAGAGGAACACTCCTCCATTGTTGGTGGGATTGCAGACTGGTAAAACCATTCTGGAAATCAGTCTGGAGGTTCCTCACAAAATTGGACATTGAACTGCCTGAGGATCCAGCTATACCTCTCTTGGGCATATACCCAAAAGATGCCTCAACATATAAAAGAGACACGTGCTCCACTATGTTCATCGCAGCCTTATTTATAATAGCCAGAAAATGGAAAGAACCCAGATGCCCTTCAACAGAGGAATGGATACAGAAAATGTGGTACATCTACACAATGGAATATTACTCAGCTATCAAAAACAACGAGTTTATGAAATTCGTAGGCAAATGGTTGGAACTGGAAAATATCATCCTGAGTGAGCTAACCCAATCACAGAAAGACATACATGGTATGCACTCATTGATAAGTGGCTATTAGCCCAAATGCTTGAATTACCCTAGATCCCTAGAACAAACGAAACTCAAGACGGATGATCAAAATGTGAATGCTTCACTCCTTCTTTAAATGAGGAAAAAGAATACCCTTGGCTGGGAAGGGAGAGGCAAAGATTAAAACAGAGACTGAAGGAACACCCATTCAGAGCCTGCCCCACATGTGGCCCATACATATACAGCCACCCAATTGGACAAGATGGATGAAGCAAAGAAGTGCAGACCGACAGGAGCCGGATGTAGATCGCTCCTGAGAGACACAGCCAGAATACAGCAAATACAGAGGCGAATGCCAGCAGCAAACCACTGAACTGAGAATAGGTCCCCTGTTGAAGGAATCAGAGAAAGAACTGGAAGAGCTTGAAGGGGCTCGAGACCCCAAAAGTACAACAATGTCAAGCAACCAGAGCTTCCAGGGACTAAGCCACTACCTAAATACTATACATGGACTGACCCTGGACTCTGACCCCATAGGTAGCAATGAATATCCTAGTAAGAGCACCAGTGGAAGGGGAAGCCCTGGGTCCTGCTAAGACTGAACCCCCAGTGAACTAGACTATGGGGGGAGGGCGGCAATGGGGGGAGGGTTGGGAGGGGGACACCCATAAGGAATGGGAGGGGGGAGGGGGATGTTTGCCCGGAAACCGGGAAAGGGAATAACACTTGAAATGTATATAAGAAATACTCAAGTTAATAAAAAAAAATAAAAAAAAAAAAGAATGAAGGTCTGGGGTCCAAGTAAGTGATCTATTGATCCCTATCTCTCCTAACTTTAAATGTACTTGGTATGTAGACCTTTCAGGTATCACTGGAAGCTGGGCTTTTCCTTGTCAACCATGATTGACTCAGCAGAAGTATGTACAGACACATTCTGTCTTTAGATATCTAACCTGTTGACAGATACTGCTTATGAGTGTGGCTCCAGAAAAATAAATCCCTCAAACACATGGTTCTCTAGCATCAACTTTGTTGACGATGCAATGTTCAAAGGTCACATCTACTTGGATTTTCTCTCATCTTTCCTTAGCATCAATAACAGCATAATGCAGACAAATAAGCAAAACCTATTAGGAGCTTAAGAAATGGAAGCCAGAATTATTTCCTTTTGAAAATAAACTGGTATAGAAACACCCAACCAGTGGACAGAAGCTGGGGACCCTGTGGTTGAATTTGGGAAGAGCTGAAAGAAGCTGAGGAGGAGGGCAATCCCATAGGAAGACCAGCAGTCTCAACTAACCTGGACCCCCAAGATCTCTAGGAAACTGAGCCACCAACCAGGGAGCACGATCTGATGCCCCCAACACATACAGCAAAGACTGCCTGGTCTGATGTCAGTAAGAGAAGATGTACCTAACCCTCCAGAGACTGGGGAGCTCTGGCGCAGTGGAGGAAAGGATAAGGACATCCTCTTGGAGACCGGGGCAGGTTAGGAGGAATGAAATGAGGAACTGTTGAAGGGAGAGTGGGGAGGAGAATAATGGATGTAAAAAATTAAATGATGATGATGATGATGATGATAATGATAAAATAAACTGGACCCCTTTGTCTCTTCTCTGCTACCTCTTACCCTTTCTTCTTGTTCTCTACCCAGCTTCTGTTCTGTCTTTAGATCAGTTTTATAATCAGATTAAATTATACTCAAATTATTTAATTTGCAATTGCGATTTAGAAGACAATAATTTAAATTTTTTCCATCTGAATATTGTTGACTCCTGAAGCTTAGCTTGCTACTTAAATGTTAGTATGTAGATATGCTCTCTTCACTCACAAACTATGCACAGACCATCCCAGCTTCTTGGTGCAAAGGGGCATTGTTCTTTTTTTTTTTTTTTTTTTAATTAACTTGAGTATTTCTTATTTACATTTCGAGTGTTATTCCCTTTCCCGGTTTACGGGCCAACATCCCCCTAGCCCCTCCCCCTCCCCTTCTTTATGGGTGTTCCCCTCCCCATCCTCCCCCATTGCTGCCCTCCCCCCAACAATCACGTTCACTGGGGGTTCACTCTTAGCAGGACCCAGGGCTTCCCCTTACACTGGTGATCTTACTAGGATATTCAATGCTACCTATGAGGTCAGAGTCCAGGATCAGTCCATGCATAGTCTTTAGGTAGTGGCTTAGTCCCTGGAAGCTCTGGTTGCTTGGCATTGTTGTTCATATGGGATCTCGAGCCCCTTCAAGCTTTCCAGTTCTTTTTCTGATTCCTTCAACGGGGGTCCTATTCTCAGTTCAGTGGTTTGCTGCTGGCATTCGCCTCTGTATTGGCTGTACTCCGGCTGTGTCTCTCAGGAGAGATCTACATCCGGCTCCTGTCTGCCTGCACTTCTTTGCTTCATCCATCTTGTCTAATTGGGTGGCTGTATATGTATGGGCCACATGTGGGGCAGGCTCTGAATGGGTGTTCCTTCTGTGTCTGTTTTAATCTTTGCCTCTCTATTCCCTGCCAAGGGTATTCTTGTTCCCCTTTTAGAGAAGGAGTGAAGCATTCACATTTTGATCATCCCTCTTGAGTTTCATTTGTTCTAGGCATCTAGGGTAATTCAAGCATTTGGGCTAATAGTCACTTATCAATGAGTGCATACCATGTGTGTTTTTCTGTGATTGAGTTACCTCACTCAGGATGATATTTTCCAGTTCCAACCATTTGCCTACGAAGTACTACTACTACTACTACTACTACTACTACTACTACTACTACTACTCCTACTACTACTACTACTACTACTCCTACTACTCCTCCTCCTACTACTACTACTGTTGTTGTTGTTATTGTTATTATTATTATTTTTAACCTGCTGAATCAGATACTGGCTCACAATCTGGACTATGCAGAAACAGAAGAGGACAACCTATGTATGACCATTCTATTTAAAATTTCGTTTCTTTAACTCAGAGAAAAAAAACATATGACCTTCGTGTTAGATGCTGATAAAGCATTTGACAAAATTCAACACCTCTTCATGGCAAAAGCCTTGGAAAGATCAGGAATTCAAGTCCCATATCCAAATATAGTAAAAACAATATACAGCAAACCAGTAGATAACGTCAAACTAGAGAAACTTGAAGAAATCCCACTAAAATCAGGGACTAGACTAGGCTGCCCACTCTCTCTATACCTATTTAATATAGTACTCAAAGTCCTAGCCAGAACAATTAGACAACAAAAGGAGGTCAAGGGGATACAAATTGGAAAGGAAGAAGTCAAAATATCACTATTTGCAGATGATATGATAGTATAATTTAGTAACCCCAAAAATTCTACCAGAGAAGTACTAAGCCTGATAAACAACTTCAGCAAAGTGGCTGGGTATAAAATTAACTCAAACAAATCTGTAGTGTTCCTCTACTCAAAGGATAAACAGGCTGAGAAAGAAATTAGGGAGTTGACAACCTTCACTGTAGTCACAAATAATATAAAATACCTTGGTGGGACTCTAACCAACCAAGTTAAAGATGACAAAAGCAAGTTCTGCATGACAAAAACTTCAAACCTCTGCAAGAGAAATTGAAGGTCTCAGAAGATGTAAAGATCTCCCATGCTCATGGATTGGCAGGATTAATAGAGTAAAAATGGCCATCTAGCCAAAAGCAATCTATAGATTCAGTGCAATTCCTATCAAAATTCCAACTCTATTCTTCATAGAGTTAGAAAGAACAATTTGCAAATTCATTTGGAATAATAAAAACACAAGATAGCAGAAGAGAAAACTATTGTCATCAATAAAATAACTTCTGGGGGGAATCGCGATCCCTGACCTCAAGCAGTGCTACAGAGCAATAGTGATAAAAACTGCATGTTATTGGTACAGAGACAGTGAAGTAGATCAACAGAATAGAATTGAAGACCCAGAAATGAACCCACACACCTATGGTCACTTGATCTTTGACAAAGAAGGTAAAACTATCAAAGGAAAAAGCATTTTCAACAAATATTACTGGTTTAACTGGCAGTCAGCATGTAGAAGAATTGAAATCGATCCATTCTTATTGCCTTGTACATAACTCAAGTCCAAGTGGATCAAGAACACCCATGTAAAACCAGATACACCGAAACTAATAGAAGAAAAAGTCGAGAAGAGCCTCAAACACATGGGCACAGGGACAATTTCCTATACAGAACACCAAATGCTTATGCTCTTAGATCAACAATAGACAAATGGGGTCTCGAAAAATTACAAAGGTTCTATAAGGCAAAGGATACATCAATAGGACAAAATGGCAACCAACAGATTGGGAAAAGATCTTTACCAATCCTACATCTACTAGAAGGCTAATGTCAAATATGTACAAAGATTTCAAGGAGTTAGGCTCTGGAGAACCAAATAACCCTATTAAAAATGGGGTACAGAGCTAAACAAAGAATTCACAAGTGAGGAATCTTCAATGGCCAAAAGGCACCTAAAGAAATGTTCAACATCCTTATTCATGAGGGAAACACAACTCAAAGCGAGCACTTCACTCCACTTCAACCAGTCAAAATGGCTAAAATCAAAAACTCAGGTGACAGCAGATTCTGGCTAGGATGAGGATAAAGAGGAACAGCCCTCCCTTGTTGGTGGGGTTGTAACCTGGTACAGCCACTCTGGGAAGCAGTCTGGCATTTCCTCAGCAAATTGGACATAGTACTACCTAAGGGTCCAGCTATAACACTCTTGGGCATATACTCAAAAGATGGTCCAACATATAACAAGGACATATGTTCCACTATGTTCATATCAGCCTTATTTATAATAGCCAGAGGCCAGAAAGAACACAGATATCCTTCAACAGAGGAATGGATACAGAAATGTGGTACATCTACGCAATGGAGTACTACTCAGCTATCAAAAACAATGACTTCATGAAATTCTTAGACAAATGTTCAGAATTAGAAAATATCATTCTGAGTGAGGTAGCCCAGTCACATGGTGTGCACTCATTGATAAGTGGATATAAACCCAAAAGCTTGGAATACCCATGATGCCTATAATAAACTAAAATCTATATAAATTCGAGAAGGAAGACCAAAGTGTGGATGCTTCAGTCCTTCTTAGAAGGTGGAACAAAATACTCTTTGGTGGGATGGACTTGGGAGGAAGAAAGGAGGGGGACCGGATCAGGTATCCAAGGAGACAGAGATGATATACAGAGGGTCAGGAATTTGAACGGAGGTGTGCAGCAATGAGAGTTGGGGAACTGGTGATAGCCACCAGCTAGACACAGATGCCAGAAAAGCAAGAGGCTTCCAGGATCCAACGGAGATGACAATAGCTGAAATACCTGAAAAAGGGAGGGAGAACCTGCAGAGGTTAGTCATAGCCCCTGGTTGAGGGAAGGGGCCAACCACAAATCTCCAAAATTTTAATCCAGAACTGCTCCTACCCAAATGAAATACAGGGACAAAGAGTGGAGCAGAGACTGAAGGAAAGGCTGCCCAAAGACTGCCCCACCTGGGAATCCAGCCCATATGCAGACACCAAACCCAGACAATAGTGCCAAGAAGTGCTTGCTGACAGGAGCCTGATATAGCTGTCTCCTGAGAGGCTCTAGCAGAGCCTGACCAATACAGATGCGGATGCTTACAGCCAACCAAGGAACTGAGCACAGGGACCCTAATAGAGGAGTTAGGGTAAAGACTGAAGGAGCTGAGGGGGTTTCAACCTCTTAGGAAGAAAAACAATATCAACCAACCATACCCACCAAGAGCTCCCGGGGAATAACCACCACCCAAAGAGTACACATAGAGCCGCTCATGGCTTAGCAGAGGATGGCCTTGTCGAGCATCAGTGGGAGGAGAGGCACTTGGTACTATGGAGGTTTGATTCCCCAGTGTAGGGGAATGCCAGGGCAGGTAAGTGGGAGTGGGTGAGTGGGTCAGGGAGCATCCTCTTGGAAGAAGGGGGAGAGGGAATGGGATAGGAGGTTTTGCAGGGAAAACTGGGAAAGGGGATAACATTTGAAATGTAAATATATTAATATTCAATAACATACATATGTATATATACCATATACATATGGTAAATATAATAAATATAAAACTACTGGTAAATATAATAAATATATAACTATGTAACAGCATAATTTTTAAATAAATAATAAATAAAACTAATTTCTTAAGACAATTATATCACCTTGAGAAATAGAACAACTGTTGAAGTGGTTCAGCAGGTAAAGATTTTTGGGGCCAAACCTCACAATCTGTGTTTTCTTCCCTAAACATCCACATGGTAGGAGAGGATGAACTATTGCATACACACACACACACACACACACACACACACACACACACACACACACACACACACACACACACACAAATTGAGGAGAAAAGGAAGGAACAATGAAGGAAGAAAACTATAAAATCTGTAAAAGGGTCTAATATCAATACACAGCGTCTCTCATTGAACACACTAATGTCTTGGCCTATTGAACAGGGCAAAGGAATGGGACTTCATAGGCAAAAATAATAATAATAAAATTAGTACTTGAAAGTTCAAAGAGCCCATCTACTCTCTAACATTTCTGAGAAACTTCCACTTAATTTTACCATGTATGCCGTGCATGATCCAAACTATTTTCCCATCTTCATTGAAATCTGAATACTTGAGTGACATGGTCTTGGTTTTCAAGTAACACCTCTTGGTTTGACTCAACTCCGTTGGCGAGATTCTCTAACTATAGGTCCAAATGCAATTTTTATGTGTTTATTTTTGGATAGCTTTCTCAAGTTGTTTCCCCAAAGTTTCAGCTAAAACTTGTCTTCCTTTCTCTGTCCATGAGCGTTCACAGATCTTATGCTCCCAGATGAAAAGGGAGAGCTGAAGGGGAGGTCTTTATACCATTTTTTTTGTGAAGGGGAGGCCTCTTCCTCTGCTTTTTGTGCTTTATTCCAAATTCTAGATTTATTCTAAATCTGCATTTAATTCCACCAACCCTTCTTTCTTTGGTTGGAAAAGGGAAAGTTCTTTGCTTTGGAATTAGAAAGAATCCCAAGGGCCTTTGCAATATCTCTCCAGACAAATTTTATTCTGATTTGCTTATTTTTCAGCTTTTTGCTTTTAAGTCAAAATCACGTTGAGAACTTTTCAAGAATTTTAAAAATAACAGACATTTTACCACTAAAAATAATAAGATCCAATAGCCTGGGTTGTGACTGCCAGCACTAAGATCTGAAAATAATCTTGGAGCTTTACTCACATATTAAGCAAAGAGCTAATAAAAGGTCCACCACTGCAAGTTCTCAATGACTTTGCACCATTTGAATTTGACCCCTGCTTAATATATCTCAGTCTTTTTGAAAGAAAATAATGGAATATATTTAATTAATAGCTTTCCTTATCTTGAAAGAAAAGTAAAGTTTTCTCTTTTCAGACTTTCATGAGGCAAATTGAGAAAAGAACAAAGAAAAGTCTGCTAGAGGCTCCGAGATACAAAGGATCCCTTGAAGATGTTATGTGATCTTTTTCCTAGTGCCTAATTTTTCTAAACAGAACATCAGTTTTTAGTAGATTAGTAAGAAAACAAGGAGTGGTATAGGAGGCGCTTACATTTGGACTGGCTCCCTTCCACAGAGTAGCTGTAGGGCTCTTCCATAGTTCTCATAGTATTTTCCCTTTCCAAGTCATCTGACTATTATACCAGAAATACTTGGGTAACCATCTGCTCTTCTTTCCTCTCCTCTTATGTCTTATAAGGCAGAGTTTCTATGCAGGAAGTGTGCAACTCATACTCCAATTGGGCAGTATAAAGAATAATCATTAGCTCATGTGTGCTTTGCAACTTAAAATTGCTCAATGTATTAAACAAAACAAAGAAAAGGAAGCAGAAAAATTAGCAGTGTCAAAAGTAGAGATTAATAGCATTTTTCTTATGCTGTGGTTAGCTAACTGATTCCAAGGGCAATATGATTGTGTTTGAGTTTCCTGTTTAATGTATTTGTAAGAATTTTCTCAGAGTAATTTATAGTGACAAAACATAGCCATGTGGTTTTGCTCTGTGACCTTGGAGGTTGTATAGAATGGAATTATTCTTTAGAAATGTATCCTTTTGTCTTATGAGCTATGTATGCTGTACCAGAAAGGTCAAATTCCTTTCTGTCCAGGATCTTGGTATGATCATGAAAAGCATAAATAGAAAGAGGAAGCAGGTCAGCAACTAAAATTTTACATAAAAGAAAACAGTCGCTCTCTTTGCCCCATCTACTGTGAGAATGGAAACCATTCTCAGCCATCAGACTGGCGACATTCCAGAAAATGTGGACATCACTCTGAAGGGGCGCACAATCATTCTGAAGGGCCCCAGGGGAACTCTGAGGAGGGACTTCAATCACATCAATGTAGAGCTGAGTCTTCTTGGAAAGAAAAAGAAAAGGCTCCGTGTTGACAAGTGGTGGGGTAACAGGAAGGAACTGGCCACCCTCAGAACCATCTGCAGTCATCTTCAGAACCTGATCAAGGGTGTGACACTGGGCTTCCGTTACAAGAAGAGGTCTGTGCATGCTCATGTCCCTGTCAACGTCATTATTCAGGAGAATGGATCTTTGGTTGAAATCCGAAATTTCTTGGGTGAAAAATACATCCGGAGGGTTCGGATGAGGACAGGTGTTGCTTGTTCTGTTTCTCAAGCCCAGAAGAATGAGTTAATCCTTGAAGGAAATGATATTGAACTTATTTCAAATTCAGCTGCTCTGATTCAACAAGCCACAACGGTTAAGAACAAGGGTATCCGGAAGTCTTTGGATGGCATCTATGTTTCTGAGAAGGGAACCGTGCAGCAGCCTGACAAATGAGACCTCACTTTCCTAGCTCCAGAAACAAGATCCTGATCACAAGTACAATTTGACCTCTATGGTGACAATAAAAGACTTATATATTGAAAAAAAGAAGAAAACAGTCAAAATCTTTAGTCAGGAAGACAGTGTCAGGGACTCTGAGGGAGGACCATTCTGGGGATGGTTAGGTGACACTTTTAAGAATTAGAATAGTCTTTGGGTGAAATCATTTGGTTGTCACCTTAGATATGGATTAGATCTTTAAGATTGCGTGGATATCGAATGAGGCAAAAGTCTCTATAGCTGGTTCCCAAAGTCAGGAATCATGACGATTTCCTTTATACTTATCCCAAAGAGTGTGATATCACTAGACTGGTGAAAAGTTTGTTTGATAATTTTTATTATGGAAATGTAAATGGCCTCTATCCAGTTTGGAAATAACCCCAAAGATTATGATGTGCTGTATTAATAAGGTTTCATTTTAGATACAAAGTCACCTTCCATATGTTTATATCCTCTTCTTTAGTTCTCTTTTAAGTGAGCATTGCCTTTTCTTTATGTTAGTTCACACACACACACACCATACACACACACACCATACACACACACACCATACACACACACCATACACACACACATACACACACCATACACACACACATATACATACATATGTGTATGTATATATGGTATGTTTTATGACTCCTTGAGAACTAGACTTTGTGCCACTTCTCTCTCTCTGTGTCTGTCTGTCTCACTCTGTGTGTCTGTCTGTCTGTTTCTCTCTCTTTCTTTCTCTCTCTCTCTCTGTCTCTCTCTCTCTCTCTCTCTCTCTCTCTCTCTCACACACACACATGTAATCAGTCAGGGAAACAATCAGTAATTCATTCAGAGAAACAAAAATTTCATATAAATCTATTTCAGTATCAGCACTATTTCAGGGGCACAGCAAGTCTCATTTAAAATATTGACTTTTCTAACAGTATATTGAGAAATTGCCTTGGGTTCAATGCAAAAGATGGAGGCTCCTCAAGGCAGGCCACGCTTGGAAGTGCAATTAAGAGAACTAGCCAAGCAGCCACCTTTACACAAGGAGACACTGAACAGGATTTTGATTACCAGGATTGGAGCAAGAAAATGCCATGCTATTTAGTTTCCTCTACAACTCGCTCTATAACTAGAGTTAATTCATTTTTAAAAAACAAGTGAATAGCAATATTTTTCACATAATTAACCACTAAGTCCAGCACATACAGCCTTTATATCATTTTGGTTGCTGTTGTTTTTACCCTCAAGGATGTATGTTGTAAAAATACATTTTTAAGCGACCCCACCCCCTTCAGAAGCTCACACTACAAATTATCATGTCTTATTCTCTTTTTCTGGCATCTTTCTCCTTAACCTCCGTGGTGGAGACCTGTTTGGAAACGTGCTTAGTGAACACTAATTCTGCTTCAAAGCAGTGCTTTTCACATGTTTGGAAGAGATGATGGACAATGAATGCATGTGTGAAAGGTGAAAACAACATAAACTATGCTTAGTAAGACATGCCACCTTTACCTCTGTCCCTGTCCTGCCCTTTCAGGCCATTAAAATGTTCTTCCAGAGTATTTATGAAAACCACAGCAACAGCAAATACTACTTAATTGTTCTCTCATGACCACACATAAAATACCAAAGTGCAGGCATTGCTTACCTGGTTGCCATTTACTTAAAATAGATGTACTGCCACTCTTTCCATATTGGTAGATAGAAATGCTCTCTCTCTCTCTCTCTGTGTGTGTGTGTGTGTGTGTGTGTAACACTTGCCAGTCAAGCTCTCTAAGTGCAACCACAAAATTGCATGTTATAAACCCAGACTTTTAAAAAACTCATCTTTGCCGACTTATTACAGTGTGAACATAATGACCCCGCCCTCCCCATTAGTTTATTTGTTTATTCACTTTATATTTTGCTCGTAGCTTCTTGCTCCTCTTTTCCCAGGCCCACTCTCATACCCTCCTCCCCATTTTCCCCTGCCCTTCTTAAATGCTCTGGAAAGAGGATTCAGGGAGTGATGAATTCTGCCTTCTGTGGCATGGGAGACAAGGAAACAAAGACGTCAGAAACATGGTCACAAGTGAACAGGACCTAGAAGTCACAACAGTAATATATTCCAGTCATGTTTTAGTAGAAATGAAAGATAGAACCCACAATTGTTGAAAGAGTTGTGGGCTGAGATCTTTCTCCAGTGTCCTGTTATTTCTCTGCCTAAGGGTATCAGGGTAGTAATTTTAGACTCTGCATGGTGTTTACAGTCTTTAAGTGTTTGTAACCTAATCAAGTCACCAGGTCCACATATCTAAGTGCCTTTAAACTCCTTTCTGGGACCTATCTTTCCTCTTCTGTTGGTGACTGGAGCCTCCTCCAGCTTTTCAGATAACAGGGGGTCACTTAGATTCTGAAAATGAAAGCCAAGAAGCAGTCTTCCCAATCTGAATATAGACACCTCTCTGGTACCCAGCTCCTATCTTCTGGAATGTTTCTGCCAGTTGAGCTCATTTGTATACTTCAAATGCAAACTATTTGTCCCAGTGCAATAGCTTCATCATTGGCTTTTCACATTTCATAAGAGATCGATATTGCCAACTTGGATAACTCCTCCCACTAGGAGTTGCTGTCCATTTATTTTCATTTGTTTATTGACTTTTCAGATTCTCACCTGACTTTTCATCCATGAGATGGTGTGATTATAGATGATAGTTTTCAGTTGTCATCTAACTAATTTTAGAGCCCTCCCCGAGATGTTTTCCTAACATCTCTGCACATTCAAGACTCTGCTTGCCCACACTCCTCAATGGTATGTATACCTCTCTCAAAATGGACTATCAACCAGAATGTCATTCTTTGTTTGTGATCTGCAGTTTACCTTGCTTCTCCTTTTCTTGACATGAGTCTTTTCATCTGAGATCACAATGACACTGAAAGATTAGATTAGAATTTTGTCTGGTTTAAGGAGGGGTGTGACTCTGTGGGGTATACCGTTTTAAAAAATTTCTTGTCTAAAACTTCTCCCCCATCTCAAACTTGGCTAGTTTTGTGACATTATTCTCAACTCAAGGCAAACAGTAGAGCGAACTCAAGCTCAAATGTGAAACATCCCAGCCTTACAATGCCAGCTTTGAGGAAGAGAAAGTCTTGTGCTGCCAAGTGAAGATCAAGGTTAAATTGTTTTGCAAAGATTTGGCAATTTTTCCTTATTGTACCACTTTCTTTGACATGAGCATGGCATAGTGCTTAAATTATACCCATAGTAGAGGGACTATGCCAGTCTCAGTTTCACTGCCTCTTGCTGTGATAACTGACAAAGGCAACTTAAGAGAGGAAGGACTTATTTGACTCACAATTCCAGTTTATTTTCCATTACTGAGAGGAAGTCAGGCAGCATGAATTGGTCACATGTCATCCACAGTCAAGAAGAGAGTCTCATGAATTAATGCATACATACTACTTCTTAGTTCACACTCTTCACATTTAGATTCCCTTTCCTAAGGGATGGCTCTACTCACAGTGGATAGACATCCCCCCTTCAATTAACTTGATTGAGATACTCCCTCTCAGTCGTGCCCACATAATCTAGACTAACCTAATCCAAGATTCACTTTCCAAGTGATTCTAGATTGTCTCAGGTTGACAACACTAGTGAGTACAACTCCTAGTTTCCTCTCTTTGATTTCTTATTCTGTTTGTCATTAGCAGCATGTAATATATGCAGTAGTTCCTAGGAACCCATCAGTGATCTCTTTGAGAACCTTCGATGGATGCCAAAACTTGACACTGTTGAAGAGGATGGCATAAAGTAGCTTGATCTCTGCATGTAATATGAACAATCCTCATTTATGCCTCGAATCATCTCTAGTTTTTTTCTAATGCCTAACATGATAAATACAGCATAAATATTTTCATATTGTGCTTGTTAGTAAAAATGGCAAAATACCAAGGCAAAATGTTAGTGGATATTTAGTGTAGCTGCAATTTTTCTTTGAATATTTCCTAGCTTGTTGGTCCAAACATTAAAGCATCCACAGATAATGGGGTGGTCAACTGTGCCATGCATTTCATCCCCTGACTTGGATGAACTTCTGAGAAGGACAGATTTCCTTCATGAGTGTTTTTCCATATGTTCAGTGCCCTGAGAATGTGTCCTTGGCATGGAATTGTACACTAGATGTTAGTGAGTGTATGAGTTGCTCTATTGCATCATATTTGCTGTCTGCTTATTAAATATTCTTGTTCTTCATTGATGTATACACTGGCTTTGTTTCTTGTATCATGTTCACTTCTTTCAGATATACTGCATCTGTTTCAGTTTTCGGTATTTTGTAGAAATAGCTTAAAAAACATTGCCACACAGAGGCTAACACCATTTTTCAATTTTATGTTTATGAGGTTTAGTGTTTGGGAATAGCAGCTGTTTTGTAAGAGAATAACTCAAGATTTCAAAGCCACAGAAGATCTGTGTGGTGCCTCCACCTGCATTGTTATTCTTCCTGCATCTACACAGCTGTGACAGGAAGAAAACATTGTTTTATTTCTAGATTTAAGGAGTAAAATGTGCATTATTCAGAATATTGCTATGACTCTGAATCTCAACTGGCTTTTCCATGTGTGTATTAAAACATTATGGTCTCTGATACTTTTACCTGCAAAGGAAGATAATACAACATCCTTGCGAGGTCCTCACTAGAGGACTAGATATTACATGTAACAAGCATAACTACCATTTTACCATTATTACTAATCATTATAACATAATCCTCTTTCTTCTGATTTTCCATTCATTACATACAATAATCTTTACTCCAATCTAGAGCACAAATTCAGTGGTTTCTGGCTGGGATTAAATGTTCCACATGTTTGTTCCATCAGTAAGCATTCAGTAAGAATTCAGAACACACCAGAAAGAATGCTGATCACATCAGCACAAACATGAAGTCACAGCAGCCCTGTGCCTTCAGCAGCCTGGCTCATCTCTTCAGCAAATAGGTCACCAACTATTCAGTGAGTGTCATATCTGTTAGAGGAATAAGTAATGTATCTGCACCAGAGTTTAAAAAGAACAGAGAATTCCATTCTAGAGGACAGAAAATGGAGAATGAATGAAGTAAATAATAGCTAACTGTATTATTTTAGAATGGATATGGGGTAGAGAAACTGAGTCAAGTAGAGGAACAGGAACAAGGGTGGTGCTTAGTGAATGCTTTGTTGGACCCAAAGGATTTATAAGTAGGTTTGTCAGGGAAAAAATTCTAGTAGATGTGACATTTGAACACAGATTTAAAGGAAAGAAGACTAAGCTATGTATTTTGTGGAAGAGTATTTGAAAAAGATAGAAAATATAGATAGAGATAAGGAGGAGAGGAGGAAGAACAGTACACTGTGAAGCCAGCATCCCAGGCTGGTGGATTGGGTATGAGGAGATCATGGAATATGATGGAGTCATTGGCAGGATGTGCAGCAGGCCCATTCAGCACAGCATAAAAGCAGAATCAGCTTTTGAGTCATGTCTTTCCTTCCCACTTCAATTGATACTCCAGGCCCAGAAAAATGACAGCCCGTCCTTCTGTGTTCTAGGTCAGGATGCTCTTGGGTGGGGTCTCTGGGACTCTTAAATAGCTGCTGCTTTCTTTCTCTCACATCCAGGATGAGTGCCCACACCTAAAACCATCAGATCTTCTACCCACCTCAGTAAAATGGCATCAGATATAAAACCACAGTTTCTTATCTTTTTTAACTTTATTTTTAATTATGGGTATGTGTGTTAGCCCTGGGGGTATGTAAGTATTCTGGAGTAAGCTCAAAGAAAGGACTCAGGGGCTGAGAAAATGGCTCTGCAGTGAAGTGCTTGCTGTGCAAGTATGAGCATCCAAGTTCAGACCCCACTACTTAGCTACAAACACCATTTACGGAGGAACAAACATATAAGGTCACCACTAGAAAAGTGGTGACAAGAAAACCCATGGCTTCATAAATAATTTACCTAGGGTAATTGGTGAGTTCCTGACAAATGAAAAACCCTGTTTCAAGGCAAAGAAGTATTTCCAAGTTGGAGAGAACCTTAAGAAAGACACATAAAGGTGCCTACACACAAAAAAATTAATCAAAGGAAAAGGAGAAGGGAGTAGTAGTAGTAGAAGGGGGAGGAGGAGGAGGAGGAGGAGGAAGGCAAAACAGTCTAATTAAGTAGAATAAATTAAATCCATTGATTTTAAAATTTGTGTCTGAAGAGTTGTGCTTTGATGCATAATTTCATTTCATTTTTTATGCTGTAGCCATGAAATGATAACCATGTGAGGCAAAGACAAGTTGGATACCTTATGAAAAGCATGTGATATAGTGTACATGTCACCTTAACACACATGTACATACACATGTGCACACACATATATGCACACTCAAACACATATGTAAACACATATAAATATCCTCACACACTTGGGGATATAGATATGCACCCTCACATGCACATACACAAACGTGCACACATGTACATACACACATACACAAATCAAGTGTGAAGAATCCTTAAGGACAAAACAGCAAATAAGTTTGTAGTTACTAAATTTTTCTGTCTGATTTTGATCTCTCTGTTTTCACATGCTGGAATGTGATGAAAACTCTTTACAAACTCCTGGGAGTCCCTCATATTTCATTTCTTGTTGGATAATTTCTCAACTGAATTGGGAGGTTGGCCCTATATGAGGTATTCTGAGCTGTGTCAACGGAAATCTGCTATATAAATACATTTTCCAAGAGGTTTTCTATTTTTGTGCAAAGGAGAGATAGGATACAACTTAATTTTAGGTTATGAGAGCTCTCTGGCATTTTAATGTTTATGAGTTCATCATATTGTGAAATTATTTCCAACTTATATCATCTGTTTGAAGATTTCTAGAAGGAAGGTTTTCTTTGAGTAACAAAAGAAATCTGAGCCTATTGTTTCAGAGTCTGCGACTGTACACAGCAAAAGATAAAACAAAGCAAACCCATAGATCTCCATCTTGTCTGATGAATTATGAGATGCATATCACAGATATGGAAGTCAGTTTATGTCTGTATTATAATAGAAACAATCATGACTATAGTGATGGCATCATACTGTCTCTTCCCTGATGTATCATACATTAGCTGAGAACAAATGCTTGTGAAACGCTATATTTCCAGAAGAACAAGAGAGAGAGAGAGAGAGAGAGAGAGAGAGAGAGACAGACAGACAGACAGACAGACAGAGACAGAGACAGAGACAGAGTCACATAACTTGGTATTTTCTTTTTTTTATACACTAAAGAATAAAATACAAAGAATTTATTGGCAAATTATAATCATTACAGTCAATAGCAAAGATTCATTCATGATTCATATAACAGTATGTTTTTCATCTGTAATTTTTGAGTAGCTAGAATGATTCTCTAAGCCTATAGTAGGGAATTTATTTCTTTTTTTTTTATGAGCTTCTTTTTTTTTTTTTTTATTAACTTGAGTATTTCTTATATACATTTCGAGTGTTATTCCCTTTCCCGGTATCTGGGCAAACATCCCCCTCCCCGCTCCCCTTCTATATGGGTGTTCCCCTCCCAACCCTCCCCCCATTGCCGCCCTCCCCCCATAGTCTAGTTCACTGGGGGTTCAGTCTTAGCAGGACCCAGGGCTTCTCCTTCCACTGGTGCTCTTACTAGGATATTCATTGCTACCTATGAGGTCAGAGTCCAGGGTCAGTCCATGTATAGTCTTTAGGTAGTGGCTTAGTCCCTGGAAGCTCTGGTTGCTTAGCATTGTTGTACTTTTGGGGTCTCGAGCCCCTTCAAGATCTTCCAGTTCTTTCTCTGATTCCTTCAACGGGGGTCCTATTCTCAGTTCAGTGGTTTGCTGCTGGCATTCGCCTCTGTATTTGCTGTATTCTGGCTGTGTCTCTCAGGAGCGATCTACATCCGGCTCCTGTCGGTCTGCACTTCTTTGCTTCATCCATCTTGTCTAATTGGGTGGCTGTATATGTATGGGCCACATGTGGGGCAGGCTCTGAATGGGTGTTCCTTCAGTCTCTGTTTTAATCTTTGCCTCTCTCTTCCCTGCCAAGGGTATTCTTGTTCCCCTTTTAAAGAAGGAGTGAAGCATTCACATTTTGATCATCCGTCTTGAGTTTCATTTGTTCTAGGCATCTAGGGTAATTCAAGCATTTGGGCTAATAGCCACTTATCAATGAGTGCATACCATGTATGACTTTCTGTGATTGGGTTAGCTCACTCAGGATGATATTTTCCAGTTCCAACCATTTGCCTACGAATTTCATAAACTCGTTGTTTTTGATAGCTGAGTAATATTCCATTGTGTAGATGTACCACATTTTCTGTATCCATTCCTCTGTTGAAGGGCATCTGGGTTCTTTCCAGCTTCTGGCTATTATAAATAAGGCTGTGATGAACATAGTGGAGCACGTGTCTTTTTTATATGTTGGGGCATCTTTTGGGTATATGCCCAAGAGAGGTATAGCTGGATCCTTAGGCAGTTCAATGTCCAATTTTCTGAGGAACCTCCAGACTGATTTCCAGAATGGTTTTACCAGTCTGCAATCCCACCAACAATGGAGGAGTGTTCCTCTTTCTCCACATCCTCGCCAGCATCTGCTGTCACCTGAGTTTTTGATCTTAGCCATTCTCACTGGTGTGAGGTGAAATCTCAGGGTTGTTTCGATTTGCATTTCCCTTATGACTAAAGATGATGACATTTCTTTAGGTGTTTCTCAGCCATTCGGCATTCCTCAGCTGTGAATTCTTTGTTTAGCTCTGAACCCCATTTTTTAATAGGGTTATTTGTTTCCCTGCGGTCTAACTTCTTGAGTTCTTTGTATATTTTGGATATAAGGCCTCTATCTGTTGTAGGATTGGTAAAGATCTTATCCCAATCTGTTGGTTGCGGTTTTGTCCTAACCACAGTGTCCTTAGCCTTACAGAAGCTTTGCAGTTTTATGAGATCCCATTTGTCGATTCTTGATCTTAGAGCATAAGCCATTGGTGTTTTGTTTAGGCAATTTTTTCCAGTGCCCATGTGTTCCAGATGCTTCCCTAGTTTTTCTTCTATTAGTTTGAGTGTGTCTGGTTTGATGTGGAGGTCCTTGATCCACTTCGACTTAAGCTTCGTACAGGGTGATAAGCATGGATCCATCTGCATTCTTCTGCATGTTGACCTCCAGTTGAACCAGCACCATTTGCTGAAAAGGCTATCTTTTTTCCATTTGATGGTTTTGGCTCCTTTGTCAAAAATCAAGTGACCATAGGTGTGTGGGTTCATTTCTGGGTCTTCAATTCTATTCCATTGGTCTATCTGTCTGTCTCTGTACCAATACCATGCAGTTTTTATCACTATTGCTCTGTAATACTGCTTGAGTTCAGGGATAGTGATTCCCCCTGAAGTCCTTTTATTGTTGAGGATAGCTTTAGCTATCCTGGTTTTTTGTTATTCCAGATGAATTTTCAAATTGTTCTGTCTAACTCTTTGAAGAATTGGATTGGTATTTTGATGGGGATTGCACTGAATCTGTAGATTGCTTTTGGTAAAATGGCCATTTTTACTATATTAATCCTGCCAATCCATGAGCATGGGAGATCTTTCCATCTTCTGAGGTCTTCTTCAATTTCCTTCTTCAGTGTCTTGAAGTTCTTATTGTACATATCTTTTACTTGCTTGGTTAAAGTCACACCGAGGTACTTTATATTATTTGGGTCTATTATGAAGGGTGTCGTTTTCCCTAATTTCTTTCTCGGCTTGTTTTTCTTTTGTATAGAGGAAGGCAACTGATTTATTTGAGTTAATTTTATACCCAGCCACTTTGCTGAAGTTGTCTATCAGCTTTAGTAGTTCTCTGGTAGAACGTTTGGGATCACTTAAATATACTATCATATCATCTGCAAATAGTGATATTTTGACTTCTTCTTGTCCGATCTGTATCCCCTTGACCTCCTTTTGTTGTCTGATTGCTCTGGCTAGAACTTCAAGAACTATATTGAATAAGTAGGGAGAGAATGGGCAGCCTTGTCTAGTCCCTGATTTTAGTGGGATTGCTTCAAGTTTCTCTCCATTTAGTTTAATGTTAGCAACTGGTTTGCTGTACATGGCTTTTACTATGTTCAGGTATGGGCCTTGAATTCCTATTCTTTCCAGGACTTTTATCATGAAGGGGTGTTGAATTTTGTCAAATGCTTTCGCAGCGTCTAATGAAATGATCATGTGGTTTTGTTCTTTCAGTTTGTTTATATAATGGATCACGTTGATGCTTTTCCGTATATTAAACCATCCCTGCATGCCTGGGATGAAGCCTACTTGGTCATGGTGGATGATTGTTTTGATGTGCTCTTGGATTCGGTTTGCCAGAATTTTGTTGAGTATTTTTGCGTCGATATTCATAAGGGAAATTGGTCTGAAGTTCTCTTTCTTTGTTGTGTCTTTGTGCGGTTTAGGTATAAGAGTAATTGTGGCTTCGTAGAAGGTATTCGGTAGTGATCCATCTGTTTCAATTTTGTGGAATAGTTTGGATAATATTGGTATTAGGTCTTGTATGAAGGTTTGATAGAATTCTGCACTAAACCCGTCTGGACCTGGGCTCTTTTTGGTTGGGAGACCTTTAATGACTGCTTCTATTTCCTTAGGAGTTATGGGGTTGTTTAACTGGTTTATCTGTTCCTGATTTAACTTCGGTACCTGGTATCTGTCTAGGAAATTTTCCATTTCCTGAAGATTTTCAAGTTTTGTTGAATATAGGTTTTTATAGTAAGATCTGATGATTTTTTGAATTTCCTCTGAATCTGTTGTTATGTCTCCTTTTTCATTTCTGATTTTGTTAATTTGAACACACTCTCTGTGTCCTCTCGTTAGTCTGGCTAAGGGTTTATCTATCTTGTTGATTTTCTTAAAGAACCAGCTTTTGGTTCTGTTGATTCTTTCTATGCTCCTTTTTGTTTCTACTTGGTTGATTTCAGCTCTGAGTTTGATTATTTCCTGCCTTCTACTCCTCCTGGGTGTATTTGCTTCTTTTTGTTCTAGAGCTTTTAGGTGTGCTGTCAAGCTGCTGACATATGCTCTTTCCTGTTTCTTTCTGCAGGCACTCAGCGCTATGAGTTTTCCTCTTAGCACAGCTTTCATTGTGTCCCATAAGTTTGAGTATGTTGTATCTTCATTTTCATTAAATTCTAAAAAGTTTTTAATTTCTTTCTTTATTTCTTCCTTGACCAGGTTATCATTGAGTAGAGCATTGTTCAATTTCCACGTATATGTGGGCATTCTTCCCTTATTGTTATTGAAGACCAGTTTTAGGCCGTGGTGGTCCGATAGCACGCATGGGATTATTTCTATCTTTCTGTACCTGTTGAGGCCCGTTTTTTGACCAATTATATGGTCAATTTTGGAGAAAGTACCATGAGGAGCTGAGAAGAAGGTATATCCTTTTGCTTTAGGATAGAATGTTCTATAAATATCCGTTAAGTCCATTTGGCTCATGACTTCTCTTACTCTGTCTACATCTCTGTTTAATTTCTGTTTCCATGATCTGTCCATTGATGAGAGTGGGGTGTTGAAATCTCCCACTATTATTATGTGAGGTGCAATGTGTGTTTTGAGCTTCAGTAAGGTTTCTTTTACATATGTAGGTGCCCTTGTATTTGGGGCATAGATATTTAGGATTGAGAGTTCATCTTGGTGGATTTTTCCTTTGATGAATATGAAGTGTCCTTCCTTATCTTTTTTGATGACTTTTAGTTGAAAATTGATTTTATTTGATATTAGAATGGCTACTCCAGCTTGCTTCTTCTGACCATTTGCTTGGAAAATTGTTTTCCAGCCTTTCACTCTGAGGTAATGTCTGTCTTTGTCTCTGAGGTGTGTTTCCTGTAGGCAGCAGAATGCAGGGTCCTCGTTGCGTATCCAGTTTGTTAATCTATGTCTTTTTATTGGGGAGTTGAGGCCATTGATGTTGAGAGATATTAAGGAATAGTGATTATTGCTTCCTGTTATATTCATATTTGGATGTGAGGTTATGTTTGTGTGCTTTCATTCTCTTTGTTTTGTTGCCAAGATGATTAGTTTCTTGCTTCTTCTAGGGTATAGCTTGCCTCCTTATGTTGGGCTTTACCATTTATTATCCTTTGTAGTGCTGGATTTGTAGAAAGATATTGTGTAAATTTGTTTTTGTCATGGAATATCTTGGTTTCTCCATCTATGTTAATTGAGAGTTTTGCAGGATACAGTAACCTGGGCTGGCATTTGTGTTTTCTTAGGGTCTGTATGACATCAGTCCAGGATCTTCTGGCCTTCATAGTTTCTGGTGAGAAGTCTGGTGTGATTCTGATAGGTCTGCCTTTATATGTTACTTGACCTTTTTCTCTTACTGCTTTTAATATTCTTTCTTTATTTTGTGCGTTTGGTGTTTTGACTATTATGTGACAGGAGGTGTTTCTTTTCTGGTCCAATCTATTTGGAGTTCTGTAGGCTTCTTGTATGCCTATGGGTATCTCTTTTTTTAGGTTAGGGAAGTTTTCTTCTATGATTTTGTTGAAGATATTTACTTTTCCTTTGAGCTGGGAGTCTTCACTCTCTTCTATACCTATTATCCTTAGGTTTGATCTTCTCATTGAGTCCTGGATTTCCTGTATGTTTTGGACCAGTAGCTTTTTCCGCTTTACATTATCTTTGACAGTTGAGTCAATGATTTCTATGGAATCTTCTGCTCCTGAGATTCTCTCTTCCATCTCTTGTATTCTGTTGGTGATGCTTGTATCTACGGCTCCTTGTCTCTTCCTTTGGTTTTCTATATCCAGGGTTGTTTCCATGTGTTCTTTCTTGATTGCTTCTATTTCCATTTTTAATTCCTTCAACTGTTTGCTTGTGTTTTCCTGGAATTCTTTCAGGGATTTTTGCGATTCCTCTCTGTAGGCTTCTACTTGTTCTCTAAGGGAGTTCTTTATGTCTTTCTTGAAGTCCTCCAGCATCATGATCAAATAGGATTTTGAAACTAGTTCTTGCTTTTTTGGTGTGTTTGGACATTCCATGTTTGTTTTGGTGGGAGAATTGGGCTCCGATGATGCCATGTAGTCTTGGTTTCTGTTGCTTGGGTTCCTGCGCTTGCCTCTCGCCATCAGATTATCTCTAGTGTTACTTTGTTCTGCTATTTCTGACAGTGGCTAGACTGTCCTATAAGCCTGTGTGTCAGGAGTGCTGTAGACCTGTTTTCCTCTCTTTCAGTCAGTTATGGGGACAGAGTGTTCTGCTTTCGGGTGTGTAGTTTTTCCTCTCTATGGGTCTTCAGCTGTTCCTGTGGGCCTGTGTCTTGAGTTCACCAGGCGGGGTGCTGCCCAAGGGCTCTCTGCGGGGGCAGCAACCAGGAAGACCTGTGCCGCCCCTTCCGGGAGCTTCAGTGCACCAGGGTTCCAGATGGCCTTTGGTGTTTTCCTCTGGCGTCCGAGATGTATGTACAGAGAGCAGTCTCTTCTGGTTTCCCAGGCTTGTCTGCCTCTCTGAAGGTTCAGCTCTCCCTCCCATGGGATTTGGGTGCAGAGCATTGTTTATCCGGTCTGTTTCCCTCAGGTTCCGGCGGTGTCTCAGGCAGGGGTCCTGCCACTCCTGGGCCCTCCCCCACGGGAGCCCAGAGGCCTTGTACAGTTTCCTCTTGGGCCAGGGATGTGGGCAGGGGTGGGCAGTGTTGGTGGTCTCTTCCGCTCTGCAGCCTCAGGAGTGCCCACCTGACCAGGCGGTGAGGTCTCTTTCCCACAGTGTCTGGGAGCAGAGAGCTGCTGCGGGCCGGGATCCGCGGGTGTGTGACCTCCGGCAAACACAGGATGTGCCTGATCCTAGATGAACTCTGCCTCTGTGTGTCCGGATCTCACCAGGCAGCTCTCTTGCGGCAGACAAGTTGGTCTTAACCTGTGGTCCCAAGTCTCAAGTTTGCTCGCGGGTTGCTGCCCAAGGGCTCTCTGCGGCGGCACAACTTGGTATTTTCTTAAGCCTCAACAATGGCACATATGTCCCAAAGAACTAGTCAAAATGAAATTCATATTGTATAGAGGATTGTCCATCCTGGACATGGAATCATGTTTAATTAAATTCATAAAGATAACATCAACTGTGAAATTATATGCAAAAACTCATATATCAAAATATGTACTCAAGTTACTAATAACAGACAGACAGATTTTACTTTACTATATATAAGAACCCTGCAGCTGTCCCATTACAGATAGTTGTGAACCACGATATGGTTGCTACGATTTGAACTCAGGACCTCTGGAAGAGCAGTCATCACTCTTGACCACTGAATCATCTCTCCAGCCCTCTCAGATTTTATTTTAAAAAGCAATTTTTGAGCTTCTGGGAAGATAACTCCGATGATAACGTCATAACTGGGAAGGTATAAGAACCTGAGTTTGATTTCAAGCATCTACATACAAATTCACGATGTGATGACCCCAGCTTGTAATCCCACTTCTTGGAAGGCAGAGAAAAGCAGCTCCTCCCCCCAAGTGCTAGCTTGCCAGAAAAATTGGTGAGCCCCATGTCCCAGTGTGAGACCATGTCTCAAAAACCGAGGTGGATAACTCCTGAGAAACAAGACCTAAGACTGTCCTTGGGTCTCCACAGGCACATATGTGATAGTCAGACAGACAGACAGACATGCAGAGAGAGATGGGAGGGGGAGACAGAGACAGAGAGAGGCTGGATAAAAACAGAGATAGGGAGACAGAGAGAGAAAGATTTATTTTGCTTAAAAACCAAGATCATTCCAACCATTTACTTGGTGAAATGCACTCCATCTGTTGCTGTGAAGGGGCAGGTATTAGTGCAGACATCAGCATTATAAACTCAGCTTGCAAAGTTATAGTCTTTCAAAAGTCCTCTCCAAACACAGAGAAAATTTCAGGTTTCGTTTAAAACAAGTTTCCTTTTTGGAAAGTTGTTTGCATGAGTTCTAAAAGTAAAAGCTCTTTTAGCCTGGCATTGAGAAAATTATTTTTCCAGATTTTTTGGCAGTGGTTTAGTAGAGGGGAAAATGTTTTGCAATGTGGTTCTCCTTCCACAGTCAGCCTGTCTGTACATTTGGCAGGTACTGCATAGTCCACTGGGGCTCAGCACTGTTAGATAATGATGAGCCAGCATCCATGGTTCCAAATGAAAACACTTCTAGAGTCACCGGATCTCCCTTGTTCTCAGATATTTTGAAAGAAACATTGACAGCATTTATTTATAAAAGCTTAGGGCTTTGGAATATATCAGCAGCAGGCTTTGGTTTTAAACAGATGATGCTGTATTTCCCTCGGGATGATTCAAAACTATCAACTTAAAGTTGTCTAACTGAAGAGATAGCAGATTACAATAACCTAGGACCAGAATTTCAGTGATGCTCCCATCCCCCCAGGGTGTGGTGAAAGTGGTTTATTTTTTCATCTTCTTCCGCATCAGGCACAACATTTCCTTTCGTCCACAAACATCCTCCAAGTGGGTGGGGATTTGTGGTTGGTTTTGTTTAGAACAGAACAATTTTACTCCTTATCTGCTTTGGTAGATTAGAAGTTTTGAATGGAACTCTTTTCTCTTAATAGACCGTGAGTTACATGAAGCAGTAAGAGGTAAATAACATAAGAAAAGGATCAGCACTGTGGGTACTACTCTGTTGTTTCAAATAATTATTAAATTTAAGGTTTGTTGTGCAAATTCCTCTTTCTGGAAGAAATAGGGGAAATTCTATATTGACAGAGATCTAAAGTACTGAAAATTTGAAATGAGTTGATGATCACATAGATTAACTTCATATATTGTCTGGGTGATGTTAGGAGCTGATAACACTTTGCTTGCCGATGATGCATTGGTTGACCTCTCTTGCTTGAGACCATTGTGTAAGAGCAAGTCTTCTCTTTCTGTTTTATCTTTCTGATGATGTGCTTGGTACCACTGAGCCCACTTCCTTATTGTTCATGGAGATAGCTCTTAAATTTTTATAGTCATATTGCTTCATTGTTCATCTGAAGTCATGTCTATGGACATCTTTAAAACCATGATATGTCACAGAACCATATTGGATTTTGTTGTTAGGTTTATTAGCATGGTAATTATGACTTGACCTCTTACTTTTTTTCTTGACTCAGTTTCAGAAAGCCCAGGAGGACCTCAGACTCACTTTGTAGTCAAAGACGACCTTGAACTTATGACTCTCCAGGTTTATATCCCGAAATGCTGTGATTATGTGCGTGTTCTACCACACCTGGTACATGCGATGCTGACAATGTAATGCAGGGCTTTTCAAACACTAGGCAAGTCCCTATCAACTGAGCTACATTCCTAGCTCATTTTCTTCTTGAAATTATTTGTCCTTTCTCATTTACTTCCAATGAACCCACATGGAGCTACCAAAAGTTACTTACATTGGCAGAAGGATTTTTGAGTCCATTTATCTATGAGAACAGAAGTTAAAGGATTTGAGTGGAGGTATCAAAGACGAGGAGGGGTTGTTTTTCTCTCATCTCCAAATTTTCTATTAGTGTTCCTTCTAGAAAGAAGTGGAAAACAGTGCAGGACAGTAGGATTTAAAAAAATGGAGAATTGGGGGCAGAAAAAAAATGATTCAGCAGTTAAGAATGCTTGCTGCTTTTCCAGAGCTCATGAATTTGGTTCCCAGAACCCTCTTTGGGTAGATCACAACTGCTAGTAACTCGAGATCCAGGAGATCTAATCTAATACTTGAAGCATGTTGTGTACCTGTCTACATAGTGTACACACACACACACACACACACACACACATAAAGTCTTTAAAAAATGGAGAACTAAAATCAAATTTCAAAAGAAAATTTATACCAAACCCAACATGTACATAAAATGAAGGTTTAAATAACATGTGTATTTTCTTGCTTCCTTTACCACCAATGGTGTTGGAATTCTTTTAGTGGATGAGTGAAGAAGGCAGGGCAAAGGAAAGAGGATAGCCTCACACTGAAGGAGCCTCTCTGGTATGCTAGACATGTATCAGAAGTCGTTGTACTTTGCATTAGCCATACAGGTTGGTCATGTTCAGCATAATGCATTACAGCAAATGGAAATGTGAGGTGCTCACATTCCTAGGTCACAGGTTCATAGGAAGAGTATTCACACTAATTTGGAATGCTAGAGATTATTCTTAGTCTAAGACAAAATCTGGTCCATCTGCATGCAACACAGCCCCTTGCACTGTGCTTTGAGAATAATAGGCACATCACATTGTATGCTGATTTCAAGACCACACTGTTTGTCTGGGCAGTGTAGGAGTGTCTGGTAGTCCTGCTCTACAAGAGGCCAGACTGACTTCCAGAAGTCCAGGTACCTGACCTTGGAACAGAGATTTTTCTCTACAAAATTATAGTAAATTTCATTTTGTAGCCTGCAAAAAAAAAGTATTTGGTAAATTGCACGATTTCACTTCATATACTTAGTTTGTTACTACGTTTTGTTTTTTAATGTTATCCACACTTTTCTGAAAACTAGGTAATGCATTTCCTTTACTTGTCTTTTTGTTTAAAGACATTAAAGAAATTAAAGACACTTTTTAACATTAGCAGTGTGGAATACAAATTAATGATGAGATGAATCGAGAACTCAGCTGTCTCTCTGTTGTAAGAGATTTTTATAAAAATATCTTTTGTCTTGGAAATAAAATAAAATAAAAAGCAAAGATTTTGATGGTGAATTAAGATAAGACCTATGTGAAATTTTCATCTGTTCCTGCCATGAAATGACTATATTTGGGCCAACACTCTGTCTACACTTATGTATGCCATTCTCTGTCAGAATTACAAAAGGAAAAGATAGATGTAATGAACTAAATTCGATATCTCAGCATAAGGGAAAAGTCGATTTCCTGTTCTGACCCTCACAGCCAACA
This sequence comes from Rattus norvegicus, assembly GCF_021556685.1. Taxonomy (NCBI): domain Eukaryota; kingdom Metazoa; phylum Chordata; class Mammalia; order Rodentia; family Muridae; genus Rattus; species Rattus norvegicus. Next base: position 105,310,442 of record NC_141535.1, on the reverse strand, counting down.
TGCAAACTGCTCTCTCACAGTACTTTTGGCTACTTCTGTTCTCATCTACGATAATGCAACCCGAGCCAAGCCAGACTTCTTGCCAAAAAGACCCATAAAACTGAGCAAAATGCATGAAGTGACTTTTTCCAGGAAATGAAAAAAAGTTTGTGTAGGACTGCGTGCCTGAGAGCTTAAATCCCCAGGAGGTTCAGCTCTTTCTCTCTGAGTAAACGTTCATGCCACTGTGCAGGATGATAAAGCCCAGAAATATTATGGGCTCAGTGACTGGTCTCAATATTGGTTGGTGTAACATATACAGAGGTAGAACCCAGGAAATGAAATTTGGGTGGAAATCAGGGTAAGAAATAGCCTAAAGTTACCTAAATGTCAAGGGATATATCAACCTAAAATCCAAGAAAGTGAACAAATCCTTATGGGATCAATACAAATAATGCATCTGTACTCCAGACTTCTGGATTGTAGGACTTCTATAAGTCAGCCAGGGGAAGAGCATCATGTTACTATGAGGGAATGATAACAAGGCTGGAATAATGGCTTTCTGACCAGACAGAGGGGATCTGATTGCACTTAGAAGACAATTTTTAAAAGTCTGAAATAGAGGGAGGAAAATCTATGATTGAGATCTTAAAGGTAAAATTAAATGCAATGGATAACAGCAGCTACAACTACCAAATTGCTATACCTTCATTCCAGAACTACATACAGCAAAAGGGGTTTTGCAGATGTAATTAAGGTTACAGACTTTGAGATGTGGGAAATTATAATGAATTATGTAGGTAGAAAAAAATAAAATCACACTGATCTTTAAATCCAGAAAATTTCTCCTGTGGAAAAATTGTGGTCACAAAGTAGCAATAGAAGAAAGGAAATAGAAGAAAAGTCAGAGAGATACAGTGTTTCAGGGCCTGAAGATGCCCAAGAGCCAGGGCATGCAGGTAGCTTTTAGAGGCTTGAAAAGCCAAAGATATAAATTCTTTGCTAGGAATTCCAGAGAGAACATAGCTAGGTCTTTAGACACTGACATCAGTCCAGTGAGACCCGTGGTAGGCTTTAGAACTGTAAGAATAATATTTTTTCATGTTACAAGCCAGAAAATATGTGCCAATTTGGTGTGGCAGAAAGAAGAAATATGTATGATACCTTACAAAATGAGGGTGAAATCAGACATCGTTGCATAGACATAGAATTAGAAAGTCAGAATTCATGTTTAACAGATCCTTAGTATAAGGCATTTCCCCAAAGCAAAATGTATGCAAATTTTTCTTGAACAGAATTAAAACTTGAAAGTGCTAAGGGAATTGCTTTGGACTGAAGGGAAATGAAATTAGACTTAGGGGATGGATTGAAGAGTGGTCTGGGGATATGGGTAGAGTACTTGGCAAGCAACGTGGGACCTTGGGTTCAACTCCCATAGAAGCACGAAAGAGCAGAAGGAGAAAGGTGCAGGATACACGATCCTGGTTGCTGCTGTGTTCACTACAGTAAGGCGGAACAACAAATTTTCCATTTCTCCATATTCTTGATAATCACTGTCCTTTAGATGCAATGCAATAATTGGAAAATTAAAGCATGACCAGATGCAATCCATATATAAGCATGAGAAAGCTGATATGCCTTTATTGCATAGTGTTCTTCAGACCAGGATCATTACCAGAAGTCAAATAAACATGTGCAATGATCAAAGGTGTAAGGAGAAAGGCATAGCAATTCTAAACATATACATGCTCAGGAGAAAGGTATGTGATACATTAAATAAAAATCTCATAGAAGTGCAGGAGAGAAATCTCTGAATTCAGTTAATGTTGTAAAATTCTCTCTCTGTCTGTAAAGGTCAGAGAAGCAGACAAAGGAAAAATACAGTGATCACACAAACACCAACCCAAGGCACATCATCAGGCACCATACACTAAACACAATTATAAACACCAGAGTGGATAATTGCAGATTCACATTCTCTGGGAATGTTCACAGAGAATCCACTGAGAGCAAGTCCTGGAGACTTTCAGATCACATTTTATTAAACAGCACCAACACTATCATACAGTAAAGAAAAATGATTCAATTCACCCTGGAAAGAGCAAACGCTAATCTGGATAAGCCACATTTCAACAGCCATCCATGGTGTCTGCTTTTAGAACTTGTCACATAGCTTAAGAGTCTGCTGCCTGATAGAAAGCAGGTGTAAGGTGGACTGTAGATGCTTGAACTGGTCTCCATTTACTCACTCATTTGATGCTGCAAACATCTTAGAAAGAAACTCCTCCCAGAAGCAATTAACGAGTGTCCTCCTACTGAGAAATCACCATCATGTTCTTGCTGTGTGATTAATATTTTATGTTTGTGATTGAAACCACAGTTAAAAACTCAAGCATATGTACACATTAGAGACTTGTCAAAAGCTTAAGCCTGGAGAAAAATTTTAGTCCCATTCTGGCTGCAAATAAAGGAAACAAAGACTGCAAAGCCCTTAGAAAACGACGACAATGACAACAGCAGCAGCAGCAGCAGCAACAACAATAATAATAGCCGTGCACAGCACAGGTAAGTCCTAGCTAATAGAACTCTGATGCAGTGCCTCAAAGACACAGTTTTGTTTTTATTAGTTTTTTTCCTCTGTTTTCATTTGGATTGGCTTCTTTAGGTTGACAGTAAAACAGAACAGTTATATAAAACAGAACAATTATACCAAGGAGAACAAGACAGATCTCTGCTAAGTCTTCTCTTTTTCTACAATCTTTCTACAATCTCCCCACATCTCATTTTTCCATATACTGTTGAGGAAAGCAGAATACACTCTGAAGAGGCTGTCTCTGGAACTGGGGTCCATGCCCACAAAAACCACAGCTAGGTAAATGGATGGTATTAGCTTCTGTTTAAAAGAGACATGGTGGGTGGTGAAAACAACTCACTCAGTAAAGAGCTTTCTCTGCAAAACACTTCTGGAAGTTTAACCAAACTTACAGATTTTAGCCTAAATTTTCAGCACTAGCTGATGAGACATTCTTTGGGGCCACATGATATGAACCCTGTATTTCCAGCTCAGCACTTATGTATAACCTACTGTTAGGAATCCCATGCTGCCATGTCTGTATTTTACCCAGTTTGACAGTTTCAATGAAAATTGGACATTGTCTTACCTGATGACCAACTTATACTGCTCCTGGGCGTATACCTAAAATCTTCTCCACCATACTGCAAGGATACATGCTCTATGTTCAGAGCAGCTTTGTTTGTAGTAGCCAGAAACTGGAAACAGCCCAGATGTCCCTAGACTGAAGAATAGACTCAGAAAATGTGGTTCATTTACACAATGGAATACTACTCAGCTATTAAAAACAAGAACATCATGGGTTTTGCAGGCAACTGGATGGAATTAGAAAATATCCTGAGTGAGGAAATACAGATCCAAAAGGACATGAGTGGCATGTACTCACTTATAAGTGAATCTTAGCCAAAAAATACAGGATACCAATGCTACACTTCATAGACCCAAAGAAGCTAAACAAGGAGGAAGGGCCAAGGGAAGGTGCTTCAATCTCACTTAGAAAGGGAAATACAATCATAGGGGACAGATAGAAAGAATTGGATGTGTGGGGAGATAGGGAAGGGAATCGGGGTGGGGGGAGTTAGGATCAGGTATGAGGAGGGGCAGGAGGGATGAACAAATAGGCCAGGAGAATGAATGGAAATTGCTAGCTGGTAGGGTTGGGTGGTTGAGGGTCATCAAATGGGTGAGGTTCCCAGGAGTTAATAAAGTCACTTTAGCTGAGGCTCATGAAGTGGGGATATGAAACCTGAAGTGGCCACCTCCTCTAGACCGGCAGGACTGCCAGTGGAGGGATAAGGACACCAACACATCCCTAGATCTTTTGACCCAAAATTGGTCCTGTCTACAAGAAAAGCAGGGACAAAGATGGAGTAGAGACTGACAGAATCGCTAACCAATAACTGGCCCAACTTCAGACCCATCCCATGGGCGAGTGTCAATCTTTGACACTATTAATGATACTCTGTTATGCTTGTAGATGGAAGCCTAGCATAACTGACCTTCAGGCTCCATGCAGCAGTTGTCTGAAACAGATGTAGAGACCACAGCCAAACATTGGATGGAGCTTGGGGAGTCTTAGTGAAGAGTTGGGGTGAAGAATTGAAGGCCACATAAATGATAGGAAATCTACAGGAAGACCAGCAGACTCTCTCAGAGACTAAACTACAAATCAAAGAGCATACATAGGCTGGACCTAGACACTCTGATGCATATGTGTAGCTTGGTCTTTATGAGGGCCAAAAACTGGAGCAGGAGCTGTCGCTAAAGCTGTTCCATGTTTGTGGATCCCATTCCCCTAACTTTCCTGTCTTCTCTGGCCTCAGTGGGAAAGAGGATACTGCTATCCCTGTAGAGACTTGATGTGACAGAATGGGAGGATACCCCAGGGGGTTTCCATCCCGTTTGACGAGAAGAGGAGTGGGTATTGGAGAAAGGACTGTGTGTAAGAAGGTTGGGAGAAGGAGGCAATGATCTGGATGTAAAGTATATTTAAATATAAATATTTAAATTAGTAATAATAATACAAAGTCAGACAGGCTCCCATAACAACAATACCTGAGGAAGAATTGTACTCTTCTCACTGGCAGCTTTTATTAATCTGTCACTTTGAACATCAAAGTTAAAATGGAAATAAATCTGAGGAGGAGACACCATTTTCTACTATTTTAGGAGATGTATCTTGCTCCATTGTTCTTTTTGATCAGATAATTTTTTTTTAAAATTCATTTTTTTCCTTACCAGGAATACAAACTTGACCTCGGCTTTAAGGTCAAAGCCTATTCAGACTGTGTAGTCAGCAGAAACCAGGAGAAAAAAATCAATACAAAGCATATTAGAGAAGAAAGGGAACGAGGGATACAGAAGCTCTGAGAAGCCTGACAGAAATTGGAACCAAGTGTGGGAGTATTTAATGTGACAGGGTGTGATTTCCTTCTTCTTTCTCCCCCTGTTCTTCTACGAGGCTAAGGACTACAGTGGTTTAAAGACTAGCTGGCTATTTGTGCATTTTCAGAAGATAACTGCTGCTTTCAACATTTCTGTCTCCTTTACTCCCAAACCCCATTATCTCTTGAAGCATTGGGAATGATTCTTCTATATCCATAGTATGGGTCGTATACTCTTCAGGCTTCATGTTGAAAGTTAAACTGACATTTATGTGACTTTTAAGGGCAGTATTAGAAATAATCCTGGTAGCAAACGGCGTATGTATAAAAAAAAACAGTGGAAATGTTGATTCTGGAATTCTATAGTTGGGAATGGTGGCATGCAGTGCCAATGCTTGGAAGAGAAGGGCAGGGAGATGAGTTCAAAGTCATCCTCAGCTCCATTGTGATGGTGACTCAAGCCTGAAATGTGTAAGTGCCTCAACACACACACACACACACACACACACACACACACACACACACACACACTCACACACACACACACACACACACAAAGTAAGCGAACAAGCAAGCAGGCAAGTAGGCAAGCAACCAACCAAAGAGAAGCGATATCAGAATCTAGATAGAGACCAGACAGAAAAGAACCTCAAAAGCAATGTGGAAGAAGTAAAGACATTAAGAAAATATCAACACAAAACAGTAAGATGTTGGTCCCCATTTAGGGCAAAGGATATCTTTTTTCCCTCCTGTCACCACTGATAACTAATAACAAACCAGGCACAAAGAGCACTCGTTATTGAAGCTCAATCTTTTACCAACGTTTATTGAGCTGTAGACGGCTCAGAGAAAAGAATTAACCATGTATATGTTTATGTGTTCTCTGTTTCTCCACAGTGTAAATGTAATAAAGATCAATAAGGATTCCATCCTGTTGTCATGGAGAAGCAGTTTGCCTGAGTTTCAGTAGATTTTGAGTCAAATTACGTAGTGCTAGCTGAAAAACATGAAGTCTTTTGCCAGAAAAGCAATGGCCATTAACCATATGGTGTCTTCCCTAATATCTAAATGGAACATGCGGTACTGGGGAGAGAGAGCAGTGGACTGGCTATAGCATACGGACAACTGCATTTAGATCTTTGAGCCGTGATTTTGCAGAGAAGTAGAGATTGATGATTCAGTGTTTCTGCCCAGCCCGTTAGTTTTACACTGACTTCAGGCATTTGATATTGGACGGGCAGCAGAAAGGAGCTGAGAGCAGAGCCTAGAGCACAGAATGTGAGTGGAGATGGTCATTGGAAGTAGTTTTGCCCAATTAGATTGAAGATGAGCAAATGTGATGTCACTCCTTCCAGGAAACACATTACATAATGCTTCGGAAAAGATCTGTACCAGGGGATGAATTGAGGGGACACAGGTTGAGCTGCTGCTATTGTCCCTACTACTGTTCAGGTTGTTTCTACTACATCTCATCTGGAACCTGACAGGTATACATTAAAGGTCACAGAAGAAAAATGAAAACCGAAAAGACATTTCGCAGCTGAGTCTAATCTATATGCTTTTAGTTCATGAAAAATCAGCGGAAAAACAAGAAAGATTCTCCAGGCTAACATTGATTTTCCTTATATTTATTTTTTTTTTCAGTCTGAACACTCCAGGCAAAAACTCACTTGGCTTCAACTAATTTGCAAACACCGTCACTCACTGCTGTTTTGTTACCCATTTCTCAAATCTCAATTAACTGTGATGACAGTGGACTTGCCAGAAAAGCTTAGAAGGGTTTTTCTAACCAGAGGTCTTCACTCATTTCTGCCCCTGACCTTGGCAAGTGGGGTCAAAACATCCATTACTGAGGCTGAGTTTTAATTTAAAAGGTTATCAGGAGAGTCAGCTAAACAATTATGAAATAATTTATGAACACAAACAGTAACACACAGGCACAGGAATCGCTCAGAACTGTACATACAGTGAAGACATCTGGATGTTCTCAAGGGTGAAGTTAGGGATTGCATTTGGGCCACTCCTAGGTAGACAGAGAGATTGTCTTCTCTTTTGATTGTATTTTACATGAAAATCCCAGTTAACCGTAGGAACGATGTTCAAATCTTAATGGTGTTGTGTAGACTACTTGATCTCTGGGAAACTAGAAGTTAAAGGCAAGGTACAGTTCTGCCTTTCAGGAGAACCTCCTAGAAATAAGGTTTCCCTTATTTCTTCCACACTTTTCCCTTCAACATCAGTAAATCTTATAAAATGTATGTGATATTACTTTAAGAGCATCATAGATCCTTGCATCTCTGTGCATCACAGATTTTTAAAGAAATCTGTAAGTGTAAATAGCTATTCATTTACATAATAGATATTCCATAAATCTATAAAGCACAGAAACAGACCTCAATGGCCCTTAGGTTGTTGTTTCTGCTTGCCACCATTTCAGAAACCCTCAGTAAACTGTGAGGAGAGAGATATCCATAAGTAAATATTTTTTCTATTTAAGTCATACCATGCTGCCATTGTTGATGGCATCTTATAGCATTCTGCTCCATACTGAGATGTGAGTGCTATGTTTGTTCCATGGATCCACATTGTATATAATATTCACCTGGTGGCTGTCTCTACTATTAGGTTGCTAACTGAAGTCTTTTATTCACCTTCATTTTACTCAACTATGACCCCAAAGCAAAAGAGTACTGATGTCAGAAACTTACATCTGCTAGAGGAGCTATAAGATGCTTGTTTAAGCAAAAAGTTCACTAAGTAAGAAATGAAGCATTTGGAAGTATGGTTGATTGGATTCGTTTTCTGTTTACTTGCTTGTTTGCTTAAGCAATGATGTTTCATTATATTGCATAGGGTAGAGAAGAACTCTTAGGCTTAAGTGATTGTTCACTCAGCCATTTGAGTATCAGGAATTGTGAGCTGCAGCTGCAGCTAGCTAGATCAATAGTCAGAATAAATCTTCTGACAATAAACTGTAAAGAAGAAAAGTGAAATTTCGAAATTTAGGGTTATGGGCACAGTATGTGTTGGGCCCTTGGTAAACACAGAGAATACATAAAGCTTTGTGATAGCTGCATTTTCAGCAACTCCTGGTATCTTGGAACATATTATCTTTATGACACTCTTGTTCTTCAGACCTCAAGAACTTAGGCATGAGTGGTTGAAAAATTTAAAGATTATAGATTGGCCACTGACAGCCAGGGCTGACTCTTGTCCCAGGGCCACAGTCCCATTTTACCACTGTCACAGAACTTTAGGCATCAGCTCACTGTCAAGTACCAAAAGGGACTTCAGTTCCTTAGAGGCTCTTTGTCACAGGTCTTAGGAGTGGTGAGAATGAGTAGAGCATTTTAATTGACAGTGTCGCACCTATCAGCTATCAAGCCCGTGCCTGAGCTCCGAGGGATACTATGCATTGGATACTATAGTGAAGGTTGTACATGAGTCACTCTTCCAAGCTCATGGTGTCAGCTCACACTCTCATCAGGCTTCCGGCTTGTGCCAGCATTACCTTTGACATTTATTGAAATCACCCTGAGAGACAGAGGGGGGTGGAGAGTGACCGTGATCATGAAGTGTTGAAAGGGGACAGTTTTCTCTTTTTTCTACAAACTAATAAACTGCTAACTCCAATATGAAACGTTCACTCCTATAGTTGGAAGCTATGTTCTCTGTAGCAACGCAAAGGCCTCGGTGGCTGTCACTTCCTATTTTTCTTTGAGAAAACATCAACTAGAAGACACTTCCAATGTCTACCATCTCAGGAGAAGGTGATGCAGGCAAGAAGGGCCCTGGACACTTGACTCTTCTCAGACTTGCTATCTACTCAAAAACTGGGGTCTTACAATGCCCCATCTTCATGAGTGCTGATGGATCTTGTATATATGAAGAGAAGATAAACTTGCTATAGGTTTTATTACTCAATAGTGCATCTGCTTACTGCATTTTTTGTGTTTAAATTTTTTGTTTCATGAGGCCTTTAATGGAGAATGCCTTTGGGAATACTTTTAAAAATAGAGTAGGAAGTGGGGTAAGGTGTTGCTATCCTATCCTACTTACTTCCTGTCCTCTCAGGAAATACATCAGGGCTGCTCTGCCAAACACTACAGGAATCCCTGTCTTGTCTGAAAAGAGGAGGTACAGGGACAGAATGGGAGAAAAGAGAAAGGCAAGACAGTGAGAATTTGCAGTCACTGATGCTGGAGGAGTGCTTCTTCTGCCCTAGCTCTATTGGAATGGCAATCTGGCTTTATACTATCCAGTGACCACATGAGTGCTATAATCAAGTCGCCACCTCTCTAGGACAGTTCTCTCACTCATTAGTGACCATGCCTGCCTACCTTAGTTTTTAGAGTTGTTCTGAGAATGAAATGAGGGGCTTCTCACCATGAAGCCTGATGTCAGTCAGGAGAGGACATGTGGTAATTAGTAATTTTGTTTGGTGAAACAATTTGTATGTTGAAAATTTTCAAGTTACTTTGGGATGCAGGCATAGGCAAGCATTTGTTATTAGAGCTGGATTTTGTAGTAGATGAAGGTTCACTGCTAGTTATAAGCTATGCTTAGTTAGCTACACAGGTATGTTCGTCTGGGTAAGCCTTATCCCAGCATTTCTTTTCAGAGAGCCCTATTTGGTAACTTTCTACTTCATAGACCCAGCAGACACACTCTTTACCCCAGAATTTCTGCTGCTGTCTGCCATTGTTCATCATCTAAAGAGTCTCTATGCCCCAGAACCTGGTCGAGCCTGCTTGCTAATGGCCCCCAAGATTGGAAGCGCTGTGGGAAATGACAACTACTTTGCTCTTGTATTAGCCATGAATCTCTCTGAGGTGAATATAGAGAGCATGGTTTTTGTAGTATGATATTAATGAGATTGGGAGTTGGTCACAGCAAAAGGACCCACACTCAAGGCTCTTCTTCGCATTTTCAGGCATGGGAACTGGCAAATCCATCTTTTACCTCCCAGTAGCACTCTCTTTCAGGAACCTTGCAACTCCCGTGGGCACTTTACTGTCTACTTTCTCACTTTCCTCAGTCATCTCTGTACTACTAAATAGATGTTTTCTCCACTAGGAAAGAAGCCTGGAACATCCATCCCTTCAAATCACTAGATGAATTCACACAACTTTACAGACTAGTTCTTCTGAAGCAAGTGCTCAGAATATATGGAAATTCTTCCCAGGTTAACAGAGATTTTCTCCCCTCCTCTCACCCAGACTTAGCTATTGTCAAATTTCCTGTGAATTCCATCCTAAGGGATACTTTATGAATAGGCAAAAGAACAGAAGTACTTTAACCAAAGTACTGGAGCAACACAAAGGATCTGTGACATTGCTAAGGCCTATTATACATGAGAGTCAGTTTATATTTAGGGAGATGAAAGTCCAAAGCAAAGAGTATGGGTCAGCTTCATACCCTTTTATGTCACTGAGGAAATAAAAGAGCAAAGAGATAACGAGGTATAATGTTGGTTTCTCGTGAAAGAGGATTGCTAGGATTTAAAATAAAACACTGTTTTATTTTATATTATATTATAACTGGAAGACCTTTTATTTTTCTGTCTCCTGGCATATGGCTTGTAACACACAAATCCTTGAAATCTTTGTGTTCTTCCCCCGCAAACCATTAGGTACCACATGCAATTCCAGTCAAACATCCAGCATGTGTTTATTTTTTATTATAGGATAGACGTTGGAGTGACATAGGATTAAGATGTAGATTTTGCTGAAGAGTAGTGGGTAACTTTCCTGAAGACCCTATATTAGTGAACAGTCACACCCAGAAGTCAGGCAGGAGTTACACTGATCATAAATCGATAGCCTCATTTCAGGACTCAAACACAGAATTGGTGAATAAAGCTTAGCATGGCCCTGGGCAGCATTGACAGAAGCTACGGAGGAGTTATAATAGCAGGCTGCAAGAGTAATTCTGCTACTGAGAGCAAAAGAACATTCTCCATTTTCTCAGCCTCTCATTTCAGCAGCATTTAGATTTTAAAAAAAACCCACAGATACACTATTTTAAAGTACCATCCATTGATGCTTTGGTCAGAAGGGGAAAGAGCTGAGAGATACCAGTCTGGGAAAAAGAAGTGGGCTTTAAGGAGTTATTCGGCTTTATTTTTGGTGGTGGTAGAATGTGTACGTATATGTGTAATGTGTGTGTATGTGTGTGTGTGTGTGTGTGTGTGTGTGTGTGTGTGTGTGAGAGAGAGAGAGAGAGAGACAGAGAGAGAGAGAGGGAGAGAGAGAGAGAGAGAGAGAGAGGTGTGTAGCTGTATGTGCGTTCACACAATGTTGGTATGTGCAATCAAACCATTGTAACATATGCAGAGGTCTAAGGACAACTTTGTGTCACATTTCTCTCTTTATACCTTTGTATGAGTTTTGATGGTTGAACTTAGGATGCCAGTCTTATACAACAAGTACTATGAGCTATTGAGCCTTCTCACTGTCCCTCAGATTTCTATTAGCTGATCTAACTCACTGGCCCTCATATGTACCTTATCTACATAACTGAATTGTTCATTTGCCATTTCTCCACAGTTTGCAGAAGCTTTTAGATAGAATTAAAGGCTAGTATTTTAGCACTACCTTACAGACTCTCTAAGGACTTAGAAGATGCAAGCCAGGTGAGTCTGGGTAGTAAAGTGGTTAAGAGCAGACGTCAGGAGCCATTGACCCTGGAGTTCTACCTTGCTTTGTCAGACAGTCATGCTACCATATTGGGCAATTTGTAGCTCTGTGCCTTTGTTTTCTTATCTGTCATAGAGCAGAGTAACAACAGCACTCTCTTAGGGTTAACTCATGATAAGTTCTTCATGTGGTCCATGCAGAATACTATATAGATTTGCATCATTGTATCCCAGTTCTTCTTGGCCTTTAAAGCATATTATGTTGAACAAGCTGGCTTCAAACTCCTACTTAGTCAGTGATGAACTCCATATCAGGCAGCTGAGGTTGTAGGTATGAACCATCCCTTTTGGTTTATGTTGTGTTTGGGATAGAACCCAGGATTTTCTACCAGGGAAAGTATCAGGGCAAGCAGTATACCAACCAAGCTATTACATCTCCAGTCTTGGATGACCAGTCTTAAAGAGTAATCATAATCTATCGGTCCCCAGCTCCGAAAAAAAGAACCCCCCCCCAAAAAAAGAGTAATCATAATCTAACTTGAGTATTTCTTATTTACATTTCGATTGTAAATCCCCTTCTCTGTTTCCGGGCCAACATCCCCCAACCCCTCCCCTTCCCCATCCTCCCCCCATTACCACCCTCGCCCAACAATCACGTTCACTGGGGGTTCAGTCTTGGCAGGACCAAGGGCTTCCCCTTCCACTGCTGCTCTTACTAGGATATTAATTGCTACCTATGAGGTTGGAGCCCAGGGTCAGTCCATGTATAGTCTTTGGGTAGTGGCTTAGTCCGTGGAAGCTTTGGTTGGTTGGCATTGTTGTTCATATGGGGTCTCAAGCCCCTTCAAGCTCCTTCAGTCCTTTCTCTGATTCCTTCAACGGGGTTCCCATTCTCAGTTCAGTGGTTTAATGATGGCATTCGCCTATGTATTTGCTGTATTCTGACTGTGTCTCTCAGGAGAGATCTACATCCGGTTCCTGTCGGCCTGCACTTCTTTGCTTCATCCATCTTGTCTAATTGAGTGGCTGTATATGTATGGGCCACATGTGGGGCAGGCTCCGAATGGGAGTTCTTTCTGCCTCTGTTCTAAACTTTGCCTCCCTATTCCCTGCCAAGGGTATTCTTGCTCCCCTTTTAAAGAAGGAGTGAAGCATTCGCATTTTCGTCATCCTTCTTGAGTTTCATGTGTTCTGTGCATCTAGGGTAATTTGAACATTTGAGATAATATCCACTTATCAATGAGTGCATACCATGTGTGTTTTTCTGTGATTGGGTTACCTCACTCAGGATGATATTTTCCAGTTCCAACCATTGTCTATGAATTTCATAAAGTCATTGTTTTTGATAGCTGAGTAATATTCCATTGTGTAGATGTACCACATTTTCGGTGTCCATTCCTGGCATCTGGGTTCTTTCCAGTTTCTGGCTATTATAAATAAGGCTGCGATGAACATAGTGGAGCAGTGTCTCTTTTATATGTTGAGGCATCTTTTGGGTATATGCCCAAGAGAGGGATAGCTGGATCCTCAGGCAGTTCAATGTCCAATTTTCTGAGGAACCTCCAGACTGATTTCCAGAATGATTTTACCAGTCTGCAATCCCACCAACAATGGAGGAGTGTTCCTCTTTCTCCACATCCTCGGCAGCATTTGCTGTCACCTGAGTTTTTGATCTTAGCCATTCTCACTGGTGTGAGGTGAAATCTCAGGGTTGTTTTGATTTGCTTTTCCCTTATGACTAAAGATGTTGAACATTTCTTTAGGTGTTTCCCAGCCAGTCGGCATTCCTCAGCTGTGAATTCTTTGTTTAGCTCTGAACCCCATTTTTTTGTTTTTTTTGAACCCCACTTTAATAGGGTTATTTGTCTCCCTGCAGTCTAACTTCTTGAGTTCTTTGTATACTTTGGATATAAGCCCTCTATCAGTTGTAGGATTGGTAAACATCTTTCCCAATCTGTTGGTTGCCATTTTGTCCTAACAACAGTGTCCTTTGCCTTACAGAAGCTTTGCAGTTTTATGAGATCCCATTTGTCGATTCTTGATCTTAGAGCATAAGCCATTGGTGTTTTGTTCAGGAAATTTTCTCCAGTGCCCATGTGTTCGAGATGCTTCCCCACTTTTTCTTGTATTAGTTTGAGTGTATCTGGTTTGATGTGGAGGTCCTCATTCCACTTGGACTTAAGTTTTGCACAGGGTGATAAGCATGGATCGATCTGTATTCTTCTACATGCTGCCCTCCAGTTGAACCATCACCATTTGCTGAAAATGCTATCTTTTTTCCATTGGATGGTTTTGGCTCCTTTGTCAAAAATCAAGTGACCAAATGTGTGTGGGATCATTTCTGGGTCTTCAATTCTATTCCACTTGTCTATCTGTCTGTCTCTGTACCAATACCATGCAGTTTGTATCACTATTGCTCTGTAATGATGCTTGAGTTCAGGGATAAGTCATTCCCCCTGAAGTCCTTTTATTGTTGAGGATAGTTTCAGCTATCCTGGGTTTTTTTGTTTTTCCAGATGAATTTGCACATTGTTCTGTCTAACTCTCTGAAGAATTGGATTGCTATTTTGATGGGGATTGCATTGAGTCTATAGATCACTTTTGGTAAAATGGCCATTTGTGTAATCATAATCTTGATGAAAATTATTTATCTTCTCAATATCTCACTGTCTTTTTTTTCTCCAAAAAAAGAAAAACAACAACAACAACAAAAAAAACTAGGTAAGTAGGAATATAGCTGGTGAGAAGAGAAAAGCATAAGCTTTTATAAAGGCATGAAAAAATAATAGTCATTAAAATTGTGACTTAGTAATAATAAAGCAAAGAAAAAATTTTATATGAAATATGAAAATACTTAATCAAATATAAATTTCAATCAAGAATATTGACTTATTTGCTATTTGGATTATATCGTCTATCTGTATTGACAAACAGGTTTGACATGGGGATAATTTAAGTAATAAAAGCATTGATTTTTGTAATTCAATTAAAATTAGTAGAAAAATAGGTGAAGAGAAAAATTCAGATACTTGAAAAGAAATATATTTGGTGTGAAATCATAAACCAAACTGTAGGGGCTTATTCCAAAGGGCCTGTCCATCACCCGATGTCTGGAGGACATTAAGATTACAGTAACAGAGGTGCTATAAAGCATCTGGGTCACTACATAATAGCCAGCAACTGCTCAACAGTTCTGACTCCCCAGAAACAGGATTCCTCTCACATCACTTGCTTTCTGTATTCACCAGACACTTGTAGTCTGTTAACTCAATGGATTCACTTGGTAGCTGTATATCAAGCCCTTGACCCAAAGAAATGACCAAGTTAGATGCTACAGAGAACAGATACTTTCCTAAGAAGATTCCAAGAAGATGCAGTTAAGAATGGTGGTAAGTAATCCAATAATGAACCAAGTTCAAAGTCCTCATCTGTGATAAGAGCAGCACGCAGACTGCTATCTGTATGGTATACCAATCTGGATTGGTACACCAAACTCTGGGCCACCCCGGAATGGGTGCTGAAATAAGTTAAGCTCTTTATATTTTGGAATGTATCAACTTCCTTAATTTCTTAATGGTGGTTTTTAAATACTTAATGATTCTCTAGTGTGGATTTCAGAAGCCACAGACTGCAGTATCAATTCATAGCCGACTCAGGACTTTTATGGTAATAGGAGAAACTTGGCACAAATAACACAAACCTATAGATAATTCTATCCTCTTGCCCTGAGGATGACTTAGATGATGGACTTAAAAAGTAGCCCAGTGTTATCTCATGTTAGTTCACACCTCAAGTTGTCCAAAAATTGTTTTATATTTGAGAATGAGATACATACACCTAGATTAACCTTTCCCCCAAAGGGTATGCATTATATAGTCATTGAACATTAATGGCAATTTTAGTAAGTATAGGTTTCTTACAAAGGAGAAATTTGATTTTTTTAGTGGACAAGAATTCACAGTTTAAGTGGGGGGAACATTTATAAAAAACTAATTACAGTAATATTGCCAGTGAAAATAAATATGTATAAGAAAAGACCATCACTTCACAGCAGTGTCGAGAAGAGGCCACGCCTTCCTGAAATTTCCTCTTACGATTCCAATTTTGCTAGGTGAAGATGGTGCTATAGGATGACATTCATCCCAGGCAGAGGAAATATTCTAAGGATGTTACCCAGTCTATCAACCTACCACACAAGGCAAAATCTGAGTGGGCTAGGTAAAGCAGTCATTAGAAAAGTTCCTCTTCAAAATGCTTTACAATTGGCAGTAACTTTTCACACAATCTTCATAATGATTATGTGATCAGGACTGTATTCTATGACGCAAATGTACATAAGAAGATAATACAATCCTGTAATTCACCATAAGGGTGGAACCCCCATCCCCATAGAAAAGGTCAGGCTAAACCTGAGAAGTAGGCTGAGAGGAGACTGGTGGGAGAGGGAATGGCTTGACAGTCCAGCTACAAATTCTTGCAGGGTGACTACCATGAATCAGGTTCATGAACAATGGGATAGCACCAAAGTAGGGAGAAAGCAGCTTTGTGAATCTATGGATTAACCTGAGCTGGTGTATCTAGAAATAAGGGATATGGGAGTAAGAAAAAAATTACAGCTGGATTAAAGGTGTTTAGAAAGGTAGGTGGGCTTTTATATATAGAATTAAAAGCAAGCAAGCAAACAAACAAACAAAAAAACTCCAAGAGTTATTTAAGGCTTCTGAGTGTGAAGCATAATTGCAGAGGAAAGTTCAAAGACACAGTGTTTCTTAGGGATTTTTAAAGAAGAAGACATAGCTGGCAATGTAGAGTTCCTTCATTGTTATCTTCTCTAGATAGTCTTCCCATAGCTATCAATCAATACAGATGAGGATCCTTGCAGCTAACCATTGGACTGAGCTTGGGGACCCGAATGGAGGAGTTAGGGAAAGGACTGAAGGAGCTGAAGGGGTTTGCAACCCCATGGGAAGAACAACAATATCAACCAACCAGACCCTACCAGACCTCCCAGGGACTAAACCACCAACCAATACATGGAGGGACCCATGACTCCAGGCACGTATGTAGCAGAGGATGGCATTGTCTGGCATCAATAGCAGGAGAAGCCCTTAGTCCTGTGAAGGCTCATTTCCCGAGTGTAGGAGAATGCCAGGGTGTTGAGGTAGGAGTGGATGGGTATGAGTGGGAACATCTTCACAGAAGTAAGGGGAGGGGGAGGGAATATGGGAGAAGGGAGAATGGGGATAATATCTAAAATGTAAATACATAAAATATTCATTAAAATGGCAAGAGAGAGAGAAAGAAAGAGAGAGAGAGAGAAAGAGAGAGAGAGAGAGAGAGAGAGAGAGAGAGAGAGAGAGAGAGAGAGAGAGAGAAATGAGGTTGAGGGGTCATGAGGGGTCATGGGATTTGGTTAAGAATAAATGGAGGGACCTTGTCTCCTGATCAATCTCCTTTCTAAAGTTCTAACAGTGTGTGCAAGTGTCTCAGCTTAGCATCCTGGCCTACGGCCTTTTAGGGGGATGCAAAAGAGATGGTATGCAGCTTCGCACTTCCCATGTGACAGCCATAGAATTGGAATGTTTCTTTACATCAAGCTCTGTTTCTTGTCCATATGCTATTTTTCTTGATGAGGTTGTCTATTTCCAGCTAGTTTCTTGCTCATGCTACACATACCATGCATCATTTTTCTGTTTAATTGTCAGGTTCTATGTGCATATATGTATCCCTAGGCAGAGAAGCTCAGGAAATCACATAGGAGGACAAAGTCAGAGAAAATGTTACACCTTCCCATCACTTTTTCCCTCTATCTTGCTTAGCAGAAGAACAATGCCTTAGCTCCAGGTGGTGGTGGGAAGGAATACGTAGGGATGAGAATAGTAAAGGGCATTACTAGAGTCACTGATGGTCCAAAAACCGACTAGTTGGAAGGTGGATCATGCATGTCTGGGGATGAGTGGTAGGCAGGTAAGCCTTGACAAACTTCTGACTCTGGCCATTCTTAGCTCTGAAAACCAGGGAGATCTGAATGTGGAATGGACCCCAGAAGTTTTTGTGTTTGAGAACTTAGCCCCAACTGATGGTTTTGGCTTTTGGAAGATTGCAATACCTTTAGGAAAAGGAGTCTTACCATAACATCATCATTCCTTGATGGCCTGAGATGATTTTCTTTTTTTAAACCTTTCATTGATTCTTTGTGAGTTTCACATCAATGCATCTAAATCACACTCATCTCCCAGTCTCTTCATATCTATCCTCCGATCTTGTTTATCTTGATGTTACCCTATGTCACAGAGACCCTGCAGCTTTGGATCTGTAGGACCAGTCATTTCACTTGCTCCAGTAGTTCATATAAGGTAGATGTTGGAGTGGGACAAGTGAAAGCCATGGATATGGGCCTGGGAGGTAGCTGAATTGGTCAGCCCACCAGCTCCTCTGCACCGCACCACCAGGATGAGCTCTGTAGCACTGCCTTGGTTTGCTCATTCAGTGCCACCACCATTAGAAGACAGAGTCAGTTCTCCTGCTCTCATACCTTGGGGCTATCTCACGTGCCCCGATGCCCCCAGAGTCAGCTCTACTGTGCTCTCCAGTTGTAGTATAGAGACTACTCTAAGTACTACAGCCAGTGAGGAGCGGGGCCAGCTTACCCAATCTCATAACTGGGGGGCCAGCTCTCCCAGAGCTTCAACGACTGTCTCAGGTGGTATTAGTAGGAGGCAGTGCCCACACCAGCTCATGTTAGGCAAGTGGCAGGGTCTGCTTGGGCCAGCTCACCTGTCCCTCTCCACCAGGGCCAGCTCTACTGTACTGTTCAGATGAGGTCCAGTTCCTGCTCTCCCAAGTCCTGAGGAATGCCTAGCCCATTTCCTGTCCCCTCTCTGTTGCTAGATTAAAGAAGCATTCTGCTGTCATGTGCTGTAAGTCAAAATAAACCCCTTTCTTCCTTGTTTCTTTCAGATGCTTGGTTATAGCAATGAGATAAGTTAACTCTTACATTTGGGAAAGCTGAAGATAGGTGGATGCCTGAGACTGTTAGAGATGCTGTCAAATTGCTCAGATGAGGATAGCAAGGCTGGAGTTTCAAGACTGTGTTTAAGATGCCACTCTTGGGAATGGTATTAAGAGGTAGTTAGAAGCAAGAGTGTAGGTTTCATGATTTTAAAAAGCAAATCCATTCTTCTATTAATGAAAACATTTTGATATAACTTTTCCACTGCCCCTCTGACTGGGTACCTAGGTACAGATCACATGAAACATTAAAATATTTTTGCAACAGGGCCCTAAATAATTAATACTTGCTCACACAAAATGATTCCCTAGGATAAGTAAAGAATGCATGGCTTATAAAATATATTTGTTTGTTTTATTGGTTGTTTTTATAAATAACACATTATGTGAAATTACAGAATGCTCACTTATGGCCATTTGGCTACTTACATAATACTGTACACTTATTATTAATATACATGACATTATCATTTAAGGCATTCTTTAGCATATAAGGGTATAGGTGTGTGTTGATGATAAACAGTTAAATATCCCAGGATTACATTCATTTGCAATGCACAGTGGGTCTTTATTCCCTTTGCTAAGTGAAAAAAAAGAAAAGAAGTTGGGGTTTATCTACACGGTTTATATTTTATATTTGAGGGAAGCTAAGTAGCAGAAACATTACAACATAGACAATGGTATTAGCATATTCAATGCACAGCTCAGCTCTCACTGCTTTACACATGTAATTAGGTTGTTTCCATGGAAATGATCTAATTATGGGCTTCTCCTTGGCTTGGTAATCACATTTGCTGTGCTTTGGCAGAGATGTTTTCCTTGTTTTGTTGAACAGCTCCACTTGACAAGATGTTCTCTCCAAAGATGAATAATAATTTTTCCTGAGAGAGAAAAATAATTTTTCTAATGAAACACACTGTTAAAGGTGACTTCAAAAGAGGTTACAGACGTGTTACAGATCCTGCCAATAATAAGACAGCTATTACCCTGGAGAACACAGTCTATTTTTAGTACCCATATGTGTGTGTGTGTGTGTGTGTGTGTGTGTGTGTGTGTGTGTGTGTGTGTGTATGTGTCTCTCTGTGTGTACTGTTGTTAATGATGAAAATCATAGGAGGTTTTTATTTTGAAGAAATTGCACTTTTGGAGTATATTTATACTTAAATTTATATTAATTATATGTTTAACAGACAAAAGGAAATGCTTTGCAGAGAGAGAGAGAGAGAGAGCACTTCAGAAGCAGAAGCACTGCAGAAAGAGTACTGAAGCCCATATTAAGGCTATTCATGAAGATATATTTGCTTATGGTTGCCATGGCAGTTGGGAACACCCTAAAAAAATCAATTAAGACTTATTTTGGGATAGATCAAAATATAGACCTTTCTGTGTACAAAGGAAACAGGAGATGGAAAAGTTGCTGAGGAGACACTATGTCACCTGGTCCCTTTAAAAAACATCAGGAGACAGAAGACAGGCAGAAGTTCAGCTCTTATGCATGTGTGATATTCCAGCTTACTGTAAGGGAACTTTACAGAAAGTCCTTACGCCAGAGGCTGTGTAGACCCATCCAGGGCTAGCAAGATGTATGGGGTCCAAAGACCACAAGATCCATTGTCTAGATGCTCGTAACCCTAACACTGACAATCAAATACTCTGTCCTTTAAGACCTATGGAGATTACTTCAAACACAAAGGCAGAACACTCCAGGAAGTATTCAGAATGCTGGAGCTCCCTCCTGATTATCATTTTTGTAGGTAATAAAGTAGGTGGTGTAATTGTTTGGCAACCTAATTGATTAAAGGGCACGGTGCTTGAAAATGATTATAATGATAACCGGTCTTCTATTTATGCAAAGCCAACCCTTATTAAATACCATAAGGCTTGGGATTTAGACTTATACAGCAATGTTTTCCTCAGGTAAAAAATGGCATTCTACTTATTTACTCCTCTTTATGCAGCAGGTGCTGCACGTGGGTCTGTGAATGAAGTGATGAATCAGTGAGATATAAGTGCTAGCCTCCATATCCTTATCATTGAATGGAGAAAATAACAACAAATAAAACAAAACAAAACCTGAGAACAGGCCAGTTTCACTTCCAGGCTAAGCCCTGGATATGCAAGTCTGAATGGCAGCAAGAGAGAGGGAGGCTGGCGAATGACATTCATTCTAGCAGAGGGAATAGCATGGAACATGGACCAGGCATCACAGATGAACTAGACAGGATGGGAGCTCTCTTGGCACGAGGGTATGATGAGGGATGAGGCTAAAGCACAGTCGGGGATTACAGTGGCACAAAGCTGGTAAATCATGCTGACATGCTTGTTCCCTGAGCACACTTGAGCACACCATTAGAAGGCTTCAAGCATGGGGGCAGCCAGTGTTGCCTCGATTATTGTTGCAGGTAACCTGCTGTCACCTTTTCATTCTAGTTTTGATGCAGTTAATTTTATAGAAGGATGTTTTCATTGTGAAATACCATGGCTGCCTACAGGGACTTTCATCCTTTGGTCTTAGGTGAGTCGCTCCCTCTTTTAGAAACCTGAACTTTCGATTGTCTGGTTTCTTTTACTATATTCCTCCATGACAAGATATTTACCAGGCTAGTTTGTTTACAGATGATCTTATAGTGTGAACATGTGTGCCTAGGAGCAAACTGCCTTTGATTGCAGAGCTCTAGCGTGCGCGTCAGGTGTTGACCTAAAACTATTGATTTCACCTTGTTAACACTGGGAAACATTGCTTCCCAGGGGCATTAAGACAGGTATGCCAGGTGTCTGTTCCAGAGTTGTATGTGGATTGGCAGAATGACATCTGAGGCTGTTCTTGACCTTCACACGCACACACATGCACATGTATATATACATGTGCATTCACACCCTCTCACATAAGCACTCTCAAAACTGTTTTGGAAAGACAAATACAGAAAGATCAGTAATCTGTTAGTAGATGATGGAACAGTCTTTTAAAAATTATCTATCTATCTATCATCTATCTATCTATCATCTATCTATCATCTATCATCTATCTATCTATCATCTATCTATCTATCTATCTATCTATCTATCTATCTATCATCTATCTATCTATCTATCTATCTATCTATCTATCATCTATCTATCTATCTATCTATCTATCTATCTATCATCATCTATCTATCTATCTATCATCTATCTATCTATCTATCTATCTATCTATCTATCTATCTATCTATCTATCATCATCTATCTATCTATCTATCTATCATCTATCTATCTATCTATCTATCTATCTATCTATCATCATCTATCTATCTATCTATCTATCTATCATCTATCATCTATCTATCTATCTATCTATCTATCATCATCATCTATCTATCTATCTATCATCTATCATCTATCTATCTATCTATCTATCATCTATCTATCTATCTATCTATCTATCTATCTATCTATCATCTATCATCTATCTGTCATCTATCTATCTATCTATCTATCTATCTATCTATCATCTATCTATCTATCTATCTATCTATCATCTATCATCTATCTATCTATCATCTATCTATCTATCTATCTATCTATCATCTATCTATCATCTATCTATCATCTATCATCTATCTATCTATCTATCATCTATCTATCTATCTATCAATCATCTATCTATCTATCTATCTATCTATCTATCTATCTATCTATCTATCTATCTATTTTACAGTCCAGTCCTTACCCATTCCCAGTCTGCCCTTCCACAGTTCCACATCCCATTTTTCCTCTTCCCTCTCTCCAAGAGGATGTCCCTGCTCCCCCACACTACCAGACTCCCTCAGCCCCTCACCCTGCACTCCCATCCCACTATTAGATCCCCACTCCTTGGGGCCTCAAGTCTCTTCAGGGTTAGGTGCCTCTTCTCTCATTGAGACCAGACCAGGCAGTCCTGTGATGTATATGTGTTGGGGGGCTTCATACCGGCTAGTCTATGCTACCTGGTTGGTGGTTCAATGTCTGAGAGATCTCATGGGTCCAGGTTAGTTGAGACTTCAGGTCTTCCTATGGGGTTTCCCTCCTCCTCAGCTTCTTCCAGTCTTTTCTTAATTCAACTACAGGTGTCTGAAACTTCAGTCCATTAGTTTTGTGTAAGTGTTTGAATGTGTGTCAGTCAGCTGCTAGTTGGGCCTCTTGAAGGACAGCCATGCTAGGCTTCTGTCTGTAAGCACACCATAGCATCAGTAATAGTGTCAGGCCTTGGAGTCTACCCTTGAGATGGATCCCAAGTTGGACCAGTCACTGAGACTGAGGGAATGGAGCAGTTTTAAAAGTTAACCAGAGAAATTTTGCCTCGAATTCGGCTTTCTCAAAGAAAATGTTATTTGTCTAATTTTTAATAATATTAAAAATTATTATAGTCAATCAGCCTAATGTAAAAAGTGTTGTATTTCAATGTTAGTGTGCAGGTAATATTGAACACTGAAAAGTTACCACTCATTTATTTGTTGAATGCTACAAAGAATTTCATGTAATCAGATTGAAAAATTATGAATCAGAAGTTCATTTTAGGTGCAGCGTTAATGATGGTATTCATGGTAAGCATGCTAATGACGTACAATTTAGGTGAACACAGAGGGAGCCTTAACCTTGAGAACTATGGCAACAGATAGTGGGACTAGAATCTTTGTCTCCAATATTCATAATAGATAAAGTCTAATTTTGTCTAATATGTGATATTAAAGTTCCAAGAGGAAGAAAGATGAAGTGAACATTTAGAAGAATCCACCTATGACTGATTGTGTTGTTTTCTGTAAAAATGTAGGTTGGGTGCTCTAGCTGGCCCATGTAATCTGGTATGCTCTCGCTCAATATGCTTTGTAAATACTTCAAATATTTTGGATTTGAATGAATGATTGTGGTGTCAAAATCCTACAAGTAATTCACCCATTCCATTAAGAATAGACCCAAGTCACTTGAAACACTCAATATAGACCCTGCTGGGAAGTCTCATACAGGAAATAACCCTGTGGGCAGTGCTATGCATGATTGCCAAGAAATATTGGACTAAGTTATTCACTAAAGATTGATCAAAATATTCCTCTCTTCTATAATTAATTTTATTAGCATCTACATGTCTGGATTGATACCAGAAAATGGAAAGTGCCAAAATAGCACTCCATTTCTCATGGAGTTAAGTATAGCTCAAGAGTCTAGGTAGTTTGTGTGTTCGTGTGTGTGTGTGTGTGTGTGTGTGTGTGTGTGTGTGTTAGAAGTCAGAAAACAATTTTGTGTGTCATTCCTCAGGTAGCTTCTACCTTTGTTTGAGACAGAGCTTCTCACATAGCTTAAACTATGGACCCAGTAATCTTCCAGAGGTCTGTCTGTTTCTGTCCCCATCTTGTTTTTACTTGGATTACAAATATGCTCCACTGTGACGAACTTTTCACATGACTTCTGTGAATCTGATTCCAGGTTCTCATACTTTAGTAGGTGAGCAATCTTCTCAGACCCATGCAGATTATATTTTTAAAATGGTACATTAGGTGAGGTCTACTTATCTGCTGGGGTCACAAGCATGTACCATTTAGAAGTCTCAGGATTTCATGCTCAACATTGCAAAGACTGTATGAAAGCAAACAGCTGCATGTTAGAGCTGACACACAAGAGGTATAACTGTAGCTAGCATCTTTTCGATGCTACTATCTTTTAGAAAAATGCACAGATCAATACATTAAGATAGTTAGAGCTATTGGAAAGACTAAAAATATTTCTTCCTTGGCCCATATTTCATCCAGGATATTCTGACTGTGGTTTGTTCATTCTCTTTATTGAATGTATTTCAGGAACTCCAGTGACTGGCACTCTTTGCCCTGTGACTTAGACCTAAATTGCTCACACCTAAAACCCATTTCCCGCTTTATATGATGTTCTTTGCATTTGTTTCATCCTTAGTTATATAAGGAATAGAACGGCTTCAGGTCTCAGGGCCCTGAAAATTGTCCTCCTCAGCATTGTTATGCAGACCTTGCCTTGGATCAATAAATGAATAGATGAATAAATGAATAAATCAAAGTGAATTCATGCTTACCCAGCTCTCTCTCTCTCCCTCTCCCTCCCCTCTCCCTCCTTCTTCCTCTCCCTCTCTCTCTCCCCCTATTTCCCTCTATCTATCTTTCTGGTGTAGCTTTAGCTTTCTCTTTCCATTAAGCATCACACCAAACTCCAGCATCTTTCATTTTTCTCATCTAGCCTTTCTCCCATCTCCTTTTCTCCCCCAATTTTCTTTTCCAGTCTATCGTACATCATCATCGAACATTACTGTACCTGGAGCTGGAGCTGGAGTGGGGACAAGTCTGTGGGTGAACAGGCTTGCTCTTATGTGAATGTTTGTGTATGGCTGTCCCTTTCTGTGAGGCAGATTCTGCCTGGCCCAGTGTGACCTCCACTCTACTCTTCTCTTTCCACTGCAAATCTTTGTTTGTACTAGTCTCTAAGGTAACACACTGAGGAGAAATAACTGTCAGGCAGCATGAAGTTATTTAATGATGGCTTAAAAGAGACTGGAAATAAAGTCTGGTGAGCAATTTGTTATATATTTAATTTAGGAAAGATTGTTACAGTATCAGGGGAGGAAAGGAGGAAAATATATGGCTACCTATAAAAATGCAGTAAAAACATATATATAGCCCTTCTGTTATGTTGAAATACTGTCATTCTGTGATTAAAGGAGGGCAGCAAGGTAGATGCTGTTGAGTGCTGTGCCAGGGTGGCATAGGGGAGTGATGAGAGATCCAGCCTGTGGGTTTTATGTTTCCTGGAGTACTAAGAAATGAAAATGTCATGATGTCCAGGAGAGCAAAAATTCTGAGCTTCTAAAAGGAGGGGCCCTGTGAATGGTGAGCCAGATGGGTCATGAAATGAACCTGAATTTAAAGCCATATGAAACCTGTTTTCTAAAGCTTGACAGATTAGCAGGATCCATGATGATCTCTCCCTCCCTCCCACCTCCCTCTCTCTCTCTCTCTCTCTCTCTGTGTGTGTGTGTGTGTGTGTGTGTGTGTGTGTGTGTGTGTTTGACAAAACACAGTGCAATGTTTGTCTTTTCTATCAGGGAGTCTTAAAACCCTCTTACAAGTGAACCATCCTGGAGTATCCAGAAAGCTAGGTCAGTTTTTGGATCCAGGAGCATCATTAATGGTGTGAATGGAGCATGCCCTTGTAACTTCAAGAAGCAGTGGGCATTTTCTGTCTGTCACTCATTGGCACCACTAAACTAGGAATCAATGAACACTCCAGTATTATATTGCCTTATTTAAGGCTAATTATAAATGATATCTATTGTTAAATCTTGCTTTTAGCTGCCCTTCGTTAGTAGAGGATCCATTTTGGATTTTTATTTGCTGTTTTGTTTTTTGAGATGTGAGTCTCTCTATATAGCCCAAGCTGTCTTGGAACTCACTATACAGACCTGGCTGCCCTTGAACTCACAGAGATCTTCCTCCATCTGCCTTTCAGTGCTGGAATTAAAAGGATGAGTCACTATACCCAGCCCATATTTTAGTTCTTGATCCAAGTCATGCCCACAATTAAAAGCAGCACCCTCCCCCAAGAGAATATTTTTTCATCCAAGATATACATATTGTATGCTATAATGGGGACACATGGAAAAACATCTGATATATTTTGTAGTATTCTAGATCCAAAGGCCAACCTGAACCTCTTTTTAGATATTATGGTGACCCAGAGGAAGCACAAAGTATCCCTAAGGTAAGTTCAGTTTTTATGATAGTTATTCTCAATTGTCAACTTGATGAGATCTACAATCATCTAGGATATAGAGCTAAGATGTACCTTCAGAGTTTTATCTTGATTAGGTTAGTTGAAGTAGAAAGATACTTCTCATATATGTGGGTTTATCTTCTTAGCTGGGAAGCTAGAACATAGGGAATGGAAGGGAGCTAGCTAAAATCAAGTATTGATTAACATTTGATTTCTGATTGCAGGTACAATGTGAGGATGCCCCAAGATCCTGATACTATGATTTCCCCACAATAATGGTCTCAAATTTCAAACTGTGAGCCAAATACATACTTTCTTTCTAATTGCTTTCGATAGGACAACAGAAAAGTAACTCAGAATATTATCTTAGTATCCATATCTGCAATAACTGGCTGGGCACTGTGTCAACTAGAGTATGCCCTCTTGTTTGTTCATTTCCTAAATGGGTGAGCTCGGGCTGGACAGATGGCTTAGTGATTAAGATCACTTTCTGTTCTTGTATCTGATGGCATTTTGGTTACTGGCCCCAAACTAGGGTGGCTCACAACTACCTATATAACTCCAGGGGATCCAGTGTCTTCTTCTGGCCTCCTCTGGCACTTTGCTCACATTCATAAACCTACACTTAGACAGCTATGTAGACATAATTAAAAATAAAGTCTTAAATGAATAAGTTCTGAAGAATGGATAGATCATTATATACTACAGAAAAACATGTTTTATATCTTTTGTTTAGTGTTGAAAGTGTGATTTTGGACAAATCACATCAGTGCTTTGAGCTGTGAGGAGGATCTAGGTATGGGATTCCTAAGATGCTTAGCTTCTGAATTTGTAATTCTGACTTTTAAACAGTAACTTCCATGTCATTAA
This sequence comes from Rattus norvegicus, assembly GCF_021556685.1. NCBI lineage: Eukaryota > Metazoa > Chordata > Mammalia > Rodentia > Muridae > Rattus > Rattus norvegicus. Next base: position 105,283,243 of record NC_141535.1, on the reverse strand, counting down.
ACCACTTGAGGTTTAATTTCAAATTGCTCTCACTCTAATTACGACTGATTCATCATAGTTTGTCTTTTAAACACCAGTCACCTCCTGCCATTCTGATATTTGATTTGCTGACAGTTTGGAAATATTTACTCTCTGCAGTTGTTCATTAGCGATAGTCCCAGTATTTTATGATTGTGATGTGTTTGCTAAGAGGATCCACAGTCCTTCCAGCCAATTGGACAGTGCACTGGAGAGGACAAGAGAATCCTCCTGGGTTATGCTCATGCCCAGCTTTAATGTACTTATTACCTTAAATTATTTAGCTAATTTAATAAAGAAACAAAACCACAGGTGGAAGTGATGACTTATGGAAGCTATCATTTGCAAAGAACTGAAAGACTGATAGTTCCATTAATCTGATGTTAGCATCCCTATGCACAAATGGCAACTAAGCTTCAGTTTATAGCTTGTCTTCTCAATACACACAGAAATAAGATCTATACCTGTGTTCATTGTAGAGACTGTCATTATACCGCACAACGTGTCTCTGGGAGAGAGAGGCTGCTGTCATTCATACTGAATGTGTAGAGGAAAAAAAAACTGTTTCTACATCTTACTTTTGATACTAAATTAAAATACTAACAAACAAATAAACAAATAAACAGACATGCCAGAGAGGTTTGTAGAAGGTGATCAAGGACCCTAGCAGTTTGTAAAATGCATAGTTTTACAAGTGGAAGACAATTGATGTCACAGTTCTCAAATGTTGACTAGATGATCTCGGTGCTTCTCAGAAGTGTCAAGACCAGGGGTCACAATGGAAGTGAGGAAGTGACAGAGCCTTCTGTCTTTTGGCTCATTTTTCATGCAGTCGGTCTTAGAATTCTCTAGAATATTGCAGCCTTGCTAGACCTATAGATTAATACTTGGAGAACCAGGAAAAGGAGTTGGAAAAAAGAGTATACGGAGGTGTCGTTGTGGAGCACAGGGAGAAATCCTCTCTCAACCTGAGCTCTTGTCACCTCATACTTTTCATGATGAAAACAAGAAGATATTTCCTTAGTGACTGCCAAGTCAGGCCTTTAACTAATCTTTGTCCAGCCATTTCAATATATCACTCAATGTGCAACTGCAAAACTGGACATTGTTTTCTCCCTTCATTGAATCAGGAATTAGACATGTTGATTAGCTTGACTGTCAATTTTATGTAACCTTAAACCACTTGGAGAGCATCTCAATGACAGGTTATTTATATGGGGTGGGTCCAGGGGCATGCCTGTTAGAGCTTGTTTTAATTAAGTTAATTGATGAGGAAGATGCAGTCCAATGCAGGCTGCACCTAGCCACCTGTATAAGGATGGATACCTCTGTCTTGTGCAAACAAGCAGATGAACACATGCACGTTCATTTCACTCTGCATTTGACTGTAGATGTGACTAGCTGCTTCAAATTGCTGAGGCTGTAACTTCCTTACAATGATTGACTGGAACTGTGAGCTGAAATAAACCTCTTTCTTTTTTAAATCACTTTTGTCATGGTGTCTTAATGGCAATAATAGAAAGGAAGCTCGAGCAACATGACAATATTTCGTGAAGTGTTATTTGCATACGCCAGACACACAGATTCAATAACCTTCCATATCACATGTTCCTTCAAAGGAAGAATTTTAGAAGGAGATATAGACCTAAGATTCCCAGGAAGTATGAGCAAAAGGAGGGTACTGGTGAAAAACCTAAACAGAATAAGAATTGCAGGGGGGTGGGGTGGGAGAGGGCAACCACTGGAACATTGGTGAGTGGTAAAATGCTTGATGTTTTTCACATAGCTTTTCCTGTTTTCACATTGGCCCTGAAGGACAAGTGTTCTACATTTTACATATATAGAAAATACAGTTCACTTAGGAGAAGAAACATGCCTATGAGTCCTTTGTAGTCACCAAAGAACTCTTTCTTCATAGAATAAGAGTAGGATTAATAAACCTTCTTGTCAGAGTATGAACAAAACAGTCATTCCTGCTATGTCTTCTGGTAGATAGAAGCAAGGAAAAAATCATGCAGCTTAAAAATTCAAAGGCTTGGAAACTAGGGTGAGGAAGAACAAGCTTATGGCTATGGAATTCTTGGCTTCTTAACATTTGACTTCAGACCAAATGTTAAGAAGGCTTGAAAGGTTGGGTTATATATAGGTACAAGCTTCTCAAGCATCTCTGGTCTGAGATGACTCTGGAGCTTGTCTCTTTGAGTTGGAGATTTTCAGCCAGGCAGTCATACCTGGCTCTGAGGGTAAACTGGTTTCAAAGCAAGCCATGCTGGAGCATTTGCTGGGGGTACATTCTGTTTAAGACAAAGTGTGTTCTAGGATAAGGTGCTTCTGCTTCATGAGCCCTAGCTCAAAGGAGTAGTGAGAGTGAAAATGTAGACAGACTGAGATTTCACGGAGTATCATTTTCATAGAGGTTTATAGACAGAAGCATGATCTGGGATGGTACACAGGCCAAGGGAATCTGTGCCATTTGAGAAAGAAGGACGGAAGACTATAATATGGTCAGAACAAATGACTTTGACCAAGCTGGAATATACTTTACATTTCGTAAGCTAATCTCAAAAAGCTGAAATGTATCTGGCAATTTTTGGCTAGCACATTCATCAGAGTGAACTCTAATGGTTTCGTCTATTTATAGATTGCTGGGAAACTATGAGGGAAAAACCAACAGGGGTTACTCAGGGGCAATTGTGGCATTTACCACTCAAGACTATTGAAATCATTTCAAGCTGATTCTGCACAGCTGATTTCTGAGAGAACTAGGCTGTTCACCAAATAACAAATCTCAGACTCAGGTCAGATGCTCTGTCTAGGAATAGAGCATTTTCTCTCTATGACCTTGTCTTTGTTTTGGGCTTGTACAAATGGGCATGGGCAGGGCTGCCTGCAGAGAGAAACCTCCACAATAGACAAATCTGCCCATCTATCCATCCATCATCTATCTACCTCGATCAATCAATATCTATCTATCTATCTATCTATCTATCTATCTATCTATCTATCTACCTACCTATCTATCTATCTATCTATTCAAATACTAGTATATGCATATGCTATCATGTGCCATGTGCTCCCCACCTTGCTTATCATGATGGGGCTTGGCTTCGATCTCACCAAGGTTAGCAGGACACAGAACTGGAGGATCTGTCTATCTCCATCTCCCTGGTGCTGAGAGTACAAGCTCAAACATCAAACCTATCCTTTCAATGTGGTTTCTTGGGCATCAAACTCAATTTTCTAACCTTGAAAGTATCTTACCAGATGTAGAGAGTGAAACCACTTGTAGTCACGAACACATTATGTGGTATAACTAATAAGGAATAGCTGAAAGATATCCACGCATGTGTTGAAATGATTTAATATGCATTTGGCTGGTGATCTTGAACATTTTATTTCAAAATATGAAATATTTACCCAGTCATAAAAGCAATCTGATGAGATAAAAAAGAAAGCCTAGAGACTGACTGGAAACATTTGTAACAGACATCTGATAAAGGAATGCTTTTCAAAATACATGAAGAATTCTTACATTCAATAATGGAAAAAAACTGAATGCCCTTATTAAGAAATGGCCTAAGACTTGAGTAGATACTTCACCAAAGAAAATGAACAGGGGCTAGAGATCAAGCTCAGAGTTTTAAAGAACTTGCCATTATTGCTGTGACCCTGGCTAGGTTCCCAGCACTCATAACAGAAACTCATAACTGCCTCTAACTCCAGTTCTGCGGAATTTGGTTCCCTCATTTGGCTTCTGCAGCACCGCATGCATGTATGGGTAGGGCCACACACATAAACACATATGTATTAATTTTTTAAAAGGAGGAAATGAATAGGAAGCAAATAAGCATATAAAAAGTTGTTAGGAAAGTTCAGATGAAAAAACTGACATAACACTATAATACACCTATTTTATGATTTTATATATATACATATATATATACTATATATTTTATGATATATTTCAAGCTGACTCTGCATAGGGCGAGAACTAAGCTGTTCACCAAGTAACAAATCCCAGACAGGTCAGTTGCTCTGTCTAGACATAGAGCATTTTCCCTCTATCACACACACACACACACACACACACACACACACACACACACACACACACACACACAGATATATCCAAAATCCATAGCACTGGGAACAACATGGAACAAATAAAACTTCATTCTTGCTTCATATGAAACTAAACAGAATGCCATCTAACTCAGAAACTGAATTATTGATGCTCATCAGTAAATTGACAAGATGAGTCCTTGCAGTATTAACATCAGTGTTCACTTATAACCACCCAGACAGGAAGTCAATAAAAATGTGATTCTCTGAGTAAGTTGTGGAGTATCAGGGAGGATAGAGTCATTTATCATTTTATTTCACTGCATGTATATGTATGTAAAGTGGAATATCCTTGTGTTAGCACAGGTGCCTGTAGACTTCAGTGCTCTGTGACTGCAGCATCTGATCATTGTGAACGACCCAACTTGGGCACTGAAATGAGGTCCTTTTCAAAACCCACACAGTTCGGATCTACTGAGGCATCTCTTCCACAAACTCTCCCTCCCTGCTTTAAAAAATTAATTAGAAACATTTTTTTCGGAGAATATAATATTATTCAGAGATAAAAGAAAGGTATCACAAATCTACAGAAACCTACAGAGGAGTCTGAAATACAAAGAACAAGTAAAAAGAGCCAATCAGAAAGGAGTGTGTTGTGAGTTCTCACGTGTCACTTAGGGAAGTAGAAGACACTTCAAAGAAATCAAAACTTTGAGAAAAGTTAAAGCATCTTGATTGCCAGAAGTTGAAGGGAAGCAAGGTAAGGTGAATGGAGGAAAGTGCCAAGGTGGTAAAACCAACCCAAATGAGACAATTCATGTCATTTTACGTCATGGAAACATAGGCCAGGCATCAGGAAGGAGTATTAGTGTCAAACGTTAGCCTCCAGGCAGTCTGTCATCCTTGTTTGCATCCACTGAGATTAATATCTCTTCTGATGCCACAAATGTTGACAATGGACAAGCTTGTGAATTTGTAGGAATAGAGGGCTTAGAAAGGCTTCCTATGTTTCTGCACTAAATTCTTCTGTGAACCTAAAATTTTTGTAAGTAAAGTATTTTTGTAAAGTATTTTCAGGAAACAAAAATGATCTCAACTCCCATAATGCAGGGACAATGAAGATGATTGCCTACGGGTCTTCATCTTTCATTCAGGGACTCTGAGTCCTGTATACCAGGTGGTATCTTAGGCACTAACAATGCAACAGTTACGCAAACAGGAAGAAAAATCCTTGTTTTATGGGGCTTATGCTCTACTTGGGGTGAGAGCAGAGATCAGTCAATAAACTGATACATCATATACTATTTTGAGTGTAATAAGTGCTATGAATGTAAGAAAGCACAACAAAGAAGACAGAGGAAAGGTGATTGCATCTTAAACAGTGAGCTCAGGTGATGTTTTCTAGCATGGCTTGGCTTTCAATTACAGGGAGATGGGAACTCATTAGATGGTTGTAAACTGAAGAGTACTGGGTCCTGACCTTTTTTTTTCTTTTTTTCTTTTTTTTTTCTCCATCTTTATTAACTTGGGTATTTCTTATTTACATTTCCCTTTCCCGGTTTCCCCCTAGCTCCTCCCCCTCCCTTCCAATATGGGTGTTCCCCTCCCCATCCTCCCCCCATTACCACCCTCCCCCCAACAATCACGTTCACTGGGGGTGCAGCCTTGGCAGGACCAAGGGCTTCCCCTTCCACTGGTGCTCTTACTAGGCTATTTCATTGCTACCTATGAGGTTGGAGCCCAGGGTCAGTCCATGTATAGTCTTTGGGTAGTGGCTTAGTCCCTGGAAGCTCTGGTTGCTTGGCATTGTTGTTCATATGGGGTCTGGAGCCCCTTCAAGCTCTTCCAGTCCTTTCTCTGATTCCTTCAACAGGGGTCCCGTTCTCAATTCAGTGATTTGCTGCTGGCATTCGCCTATGTACTTGCTGTATTCTGGCTGTGTCTCTCAGGAGATATCTACATCCAGTTCCTGTCGGCCTGCACTTCTTTGCTTCATCCATCTAGTTTGGTGGATGGGTCACATGTGTGGCAGGTTCTGAATGGGTGTTCCTTCTGCCTCTGTTCTAAACTTTGCCTCCCTATTCCCTCCCAAGGGTATTCTTGTTCCCCTTTTAAAGAAGGCATGAAGCATTCACATTTTGATCATCCCTCTTGAGTTTCATTTGTTCTAGGCATCTAGGGTAATTCAAGCATTTGGGCTAATAGCCACTTGTCAATGACTGTATACCATGTGTGTTTTTCTATGATTGGGTTAACCTCACTCAGGATGATGTTTTCCAGTTCCATCCATTTGCCTAAATTTCATAAAGTCATTGTTTTTGATAGCTGAGTAGTATTCCATTGTGTAGATGTACCACATTTTCTGTATCCATTCCTCTGTTGAAGGGCATCTGATTTTTTTCCAGCTTCTGACTATTATAAATAAGGCTGCGATGAACAGAGTGGAGCATGTGTCTTTCTTATATGTTGTGGCATCTTTTGGGTATATGCCCAAGAGAGGTATGGCTGGGTCCCCAGGTAATTCAATGTCCAATTTTCTTTTTTTTTTTCTTTTTTTTTTTTTGGTTCTTTTTTTCGGAGCTGGGGACCGAACCCAGGGCCTTGCGCTTCCTAGGTAAGTGCTCTACCACTGAGCTAAATCCCCAGCCCCAATGTCCAATTTTCTGAGGAACCTCCAGACTGATTTCGAGAATGGTGGCACCAGTCTGCAATATGGTCCTTGTCTTTTTAAGGTGGTTATTCTGTTTGCCATTTTGAAAATAGACAGTGTAGGAGATATTCAACGCAGGGGACCTAGGCCATAAGTCAGAGGAGCAATGCTAATTCCAGAGTAGTATCCCTGGGGGAAGGATAACTATATGGTCTGTGAAAGTTGATCATGAGCAGGATTTGGGATATAAAACTTATGCTGGAGTCAGAGATGGCTCCACATCCTGAATGTCTGTAAGTAGAGAGTTGCCATGGATTAAACGGACTCAGAATTTTGAAGAAATGTCATTTTTAGCATCAGTACCTCAGGAACTTGTTTTGGATTTGTGAAGTTTGAGATGCTTTCCCTTTCTATCCAATCCAAAATTTGGGTAGATAGATGCACAGAAATATCCATAGTGGGTGGAAATAGTTATTTAGCAATCTTTTTCTTAAATGTTGTGTTGTGTTGGGTCATGAAATGTTCGTGAACCCCAAAAGACCAATCAAGAGTCGATCTGATGCTATTACACAAAGGTTTTTATTCACAAGCACAACTGCCAACTCACAGGAGGGTTTTAGTGGAGAAAAGTCCCGATACTCATCTGGACAGGTTTTATGGAAATGACAAGGGAGGGGTGAGTGTTTCTACTCCGGAAACCATCTAAAAGGGGGGTGGGGCTACTGTAGCCTTTAACATAATTGACTGGTGTTCAGAGCCAAACAGTGAACTTAAGTTTCCTCCTGATTGGTGGCTGTTAGGAAGTGAAATGTTGGGGGTAGGCTTGTAATTTCAGGGTAAGGATTTTGGGGAAAAACTTGGGAATTGGTGCTAGGTACAGATTTTGTTGGTTAGTAACCTGGAAACTGGTATTAGACCCAGTTCTTGGCAGTAGTCGGGAAACTGGTGTTAGGTATTGGCCTGTTAGTTTAAGTGTGACGTTAAGTCAGGTTCTCTAAAATGGAGTCTGAACCCAAAAGATTTTGTCTCTCTGTTGAAAGCTACGAGGCTGGCTGAAAGCAGACAAACACTGATTAGGAGAGATGATACAGGGCTTAGCTCTACAGCGTTACAGAAGGATGGGAACAGTGGCATGAAAAGGTTCTCTTGCCTACACACATTTTGATATGATTCTCACTTAACGTAGTGTTTGAGCTTGCTCTCATTCACACAGCAGTTAGGTTTCTTTTTTTTATCACCTATTTTACAACACAGATTTTAACAGCTTTTACATGAATGCTTCACAGCATAGGCATCCAATTCTTTATTATTAGTTTTCTAGTTTTCTCATACTCTAATTTTCAGTAAATATTCATATGTATGAATATTTTAACAAATTTTCACAAAAATGAAACCATTTATTGCATTTAAAAAAAATTTTTTTTTCTTGAAGTTACAGTAAGAAAGTTATAAAAGGAAACAATCTTTCTCTGTATCCTCCGCAAACAGAATTCCTTCAGTGTCTGGATTATTTAACAGTCTGACATTAAAAATGAACAAATATAAAACGTCACCTTGTCTTACTATCTGTTATGACAAACTGAGGTTATTTTCTGGTTTGTCAGCCACTCGGGGACCACGCTCCTCAGCTACAGCCCCATTGAAGGTTGTGATAGCCATGGACCAAGTTCTGTCTCTGCAACAGTTCAGCCCACGTGGTGTGGGTCCCAACTCTGTAAGTACTAGGATTTTTCTGCCTTTGGTTCTCCAGTGACTATGACTGAACTTGGCCTTCTTGAGAGATGCCTCCCTAAGATATTACTGGTTTCCAACACTGCAGTCTACAAATAATGTATAAAAGCATAACGTGCCACTGTTGTCCTGCCCAAATTTGTGTTTATGAGCTTGATGTTCTTTGTGTTAGAGCCAGACAGAGATTAGTCAGCAGAAACGCCCTGCGCATCTCAATGCCTTATTCTTTATGTGCTCCTTTAAAATTCTCTTCTGATTCGTAGTTAGCAAACGGTCCTTCCAAAAAAGTTAATACCAGTAGTTTTCTCACCATATTGGGAGCTTAGAAAATAATTTAAACTATTTTTATTTCAGTATTATTTGTCCTAAATATTTTAGGCTTTGGCAAAACCAGAGATTGTTATGCCAAGCCTTCCCACCTTCATTTTCTAACCCATATGCTTTAGAAAGGAAATTCAATACACCTGGCTCTGCTTTCTTTACTTTTAAGTTGTCAAAAGCAGTTTACTGAGACATGATTAAGGCTCATAGGAATCTGGGACTTTCCCATTTTGATTGAAGCAGGAAATCTCATTTTGTTGACTATGAATTGAACTTGGACCTCAAGGGTATAAAATTTAATCTAGAAATTTCAAAATCATAAGTGAAGAGGATAGCTACTTTGGCTTTTTCTTTTCTCTGGTTATTTTTTATTTTATTCTTTAATCTTTATTATGAAAGAATTCAAAACTTATAGAAACATATTGATTAGCTATATTCAAAGATATAAAGACTGTGTTAGAATTAAAGCAATGAACCTTCTGAATTTTCCAGAAATTTCTGATCAAACCAAAGTTAAATAACATCTTAAGGGTCTGTTTGAAAATATCTTCTAGTACTTTTACCCTTCAGGAGCACAGACCTGTTCTAATGATCCAGTTAGTCTTCATCACAGGTCTGCAGATTGATTCAGTGAGTCAGCAAATATCCCTGTGTTACTGCACTTAGAACCATATGGTTTCCTTCAAAATTAATTTAATCATTTAATTATTTAGCTTTAACCCTGGGTGTCTCTTATACCTTTATGTTTTTTTTTTTTTTATTAACTTGAGTATTTCTTATTTACATTTCGAAAGTTATTCCCTTTCCCGGTTTCCCGGCAAACATCACCCTAATCCCTCCCCCTCCCCTTCTTTATGGGTGTTCCCCTCCCCACCTTCCCCCCATTGCCACCCTCCCCCCAACAATCACGTTCTCTGGGGGTTCAGTCATAGCAGGACCAAGGGCTTCCCCTTCCACTGGTGATCTTACTAGGATATTCATTGCTACCTATGAGGTCAGAGTCCAGGGTCAGTCCATGTATAGTCTTTAGGTAGTGGCTTAGTCCCTGAAAGCTCTAGTTGCTTGGCATTGTTGTTCATAAGGGGTATTGAGCCCCTTCAAACTCTTCCAGTTCTTTCTCTGATTCATTCAACGGGGTTCCTATTCTCAGTTCAGTGGTTTGCTGCTGGCATTCGCCTCTTTATTGGCTGTATTCTGGCTGTGTCTCTCAGGAGAGATCTACATCCGACTCCTGTCGGCCTGCACTTCTTTGCTTCATCCATCTTGTCTAATTGGGTGGCTGTATATGTAAGGGCCACATGTGGGGCAGGCTCTGAATGGGTGTACCTTCTGTCTCTGTTTTAATCTTTGCCTCTCTATTCCCTGCCAAGGGTATTCTTGTTCCCCCTTTTAAAGAAGGAGTGAAGCATTCACATTTTGATCATCTGTCTTGAGTTTCATGTGTTCTATGCATCTAGGGTAATTCAAGCATTTGGGCTAATAGCCACTTATCAAGGAGTGCATGCCATATGTGTTTTTCTGTGATTGGGTTACCTCACTCAGGATGATATTTTCCAGTTCCAACCATTTGCCTATGAATTTCATAAAGGCATTGTTTTTGATAGCTGAGTAATATTCCATTGTGTAGATGTACCACATTTTCTGTATCCATTCCTCTGTTGAAGGGCATCTGGGTTCTTTCCAGCTTCTGGCTATTATAAATAAGACTGCTATGAACATAGTGGAGCACGTGTCTTTTTTATACGTTGTGGCATCTTTTGGGTATATGCCCAAGAGAGGTATAGCTGGATCCTCAGGCAGTTCAATGTCCAATTTTCTGAGGAACCTCCAGACTGATTTCCAGAATGGTTGTACCAGTCTGCAATCCCACCAACAATGGAGGAGTGTTCCTCTTTCTCTGCATCCTCGCCAGCATTTGCTCTCACCTTTTTGATCTTAGCCATTCTCACTGGTGTGAGGTGAAATCTCAGGGTTGTTTTGATTTGCATTTCCCTTATGACTAAAGATGTTGAACATTTCTTTAGGTGTTTCTCAGCATTCGGCATTCCTCAGCTGTGAATTCTTTGTTTAGCTCTGAACCCCATTTTTTAATAGGGTTATTTGACTCCCTGCAGTCTAACTTCTTGCATTCTTTGTATATTTTGGATATAAGGCCTCTATCTGATGTAGGATTGGTAAAGATCTTTTCCCAATCTGTTGGTTGCTGTTTTGTCCTAACCACAGTGTCCTTTGCCTTACAGAAGCTTTACAGTTTTATGAGATCCCATTTGTCGATTTTTGATCTTAGAGCATAAGCCATTGGTGTTTTGTTCAGGAAATTTTTTCCAGTGCCCATGTGTTCGAGATGCTGCCCTAGTTTTTCTTCTGTTACTTTGAGTGTATCTGGTTTGATGTGGAGGTCCTTGATCCACTTGGACTTAAGATTTGTACAGGGTGAAAAGTATAGATTGATCTGCATTCTTCTACATGCTGACCTCCAGTTGAACCCGCACCATTTGCTGAAAATGCTATCCTTTTTCCATTGAATGGTTTTGGCTCCTTTGTCAAAAATAAAGTGCCCATAGGTGTGTGGGTTCATTTCTGGGTCTTCAATTCTGTTCCATTGGTCTATCTGTCTGTCTCTGTACCAATACCATGCAGTTTTTATCACTATTGCTCTGTAATACTGCTTGAGTTCAGGGATAGTGATTCCCCCTGAAGTCCTTTTATTGCTGAGGATAGTTTTAGCTATCCTGGGTTTTTTGTTATTCCAGATGAATTTGCAAATTGTTCTGTCTAACTCTTTGAAGAATTGGATTGGTATTTTGATGGGGATTGCATTGAATCTGTAGATTGCTTTTGGTAAAATGGCCATTTTTACTATATTAATCCTGCCAATCCATGAGCATGGGAGGTCTTTCCATCTTCTAAGATCTTCTTCAATTTCTTTCTTCAGAGGCTTGAAGTTCTTATCACACAGATCTTTCACTTGCTTGGTTAAAGTCACACCAAGGTATTTTATATTATTTGGGACTATTATGAAGGGTGTTGTTTCCCTAATTTCTTTCTCGGCTCGTTTCTCTTTTGTGTAGAGGAAGGCTACTGATTTATTTGAGTTAATTTTATACCCAGCCACTTTGCTGAAGTTGTTTATCAGCTTTAATAGTTCTCTGGTGGAACTTTTGGGATCACTTAAATATACTATCATGTCATCTGCAAATAGTGATATTTTGACTTCTTCTTTACCAATCTGAATCTCCTTGATTCCCTTTTGTTGTCTGATTGCTCTGGCTAGAACTTCAAGAACTATATTGAATAAGTAGGGATAGAGTGGGGAGCCTTGTCTAGTCCCTGATTTTAGTGGGATTGCTTTAAGTTTCTCTCCATTTAGTTTAATGTTAGCAACTTGTTTGCTGTATATGGCTTCTACTGTGTTTAGGTATGGGCCTTGAATTCCTATTCTTTCCAGGACTTTTATCATGAAGGGGTGTTGAATTTTGTCAAATGCTTTCTCAGCGTCTAGTGAAATAATCAGGTGGTTTTGTTCTTTCAATTTGTTTATATAATAGATCACGTTGATGGTTTTCTGAATATTAAACCATCCCTGCCTGCCTGGGATGAAGCCTACTTGATCGTGGTGGATGTGTTCTTGGATTCGGTTTGCCAGAATTTTATTGAGTATTTTTGCGTCGATATTCATAAGGGAAATTGGTCTGAAGTTCTCTTTCTTTGTTGGGTCTTTGTATGGTTTAGGTATAAGAGTAATTGTGGTTTCATAGAAGGAATTCGGTAGTGCTCCATCTGTTTCAATTTTGTGGAATAATTTGGATAAAACTGGTATGAGGTCTTCTATGAAGGTCTGATAGAATTCTGCACTAAGCCTGTCTGAACCTGGGCTCTTTTTGGTTGGGAGACCTTTAATGACTGCTTCTATTTCCTTAGGAGTTATGGGGTTGTTTAACTGGTTTATCTGTTCCTGATTTAACTTCGGTACCATGTATCTGTCTAGGAAATTGTCCATTTCCTGCAGATTTTCAAGTTTTCTTGAATATAGGCTTTTATAGTAAGATCTGATGATTTTTTTGAATTTCCTCTGAATCTGTAGTTATGCCTCCCTTTTCATTTCTGATTTTGTTAATTTGTAAACACTCTCTGTGTCCTAACCTTAGTTTGGCTAAGGGTTTATCTATCTTGATGATTTTCTCAAAGAACCAACTTTTGGTTCTGTTGATTCTTTCTGTCGTCCTTTTTGTTTCTACTTGGCTGATTTCAGCTCTGAGTTTGATTATTTCTTGCCTTCTACTCCTCCTGGGTGTATTTGATTCTTTTTGTTCTAGAACTTTTAGGTGTGCTGTCAAGCCGCTGACATATGCTCTCTCCTGTTTCTTTCTGCAGGCACTCAGAGCTATGAGTTTTCTTCTTTGCACAGCTTTCATTGTGTCCCATAAGTTTGGGTATGTTGTACCTTCATTTTCATTAAATTCTAAGAAGTCTTTAATTTCTTTCTTTATTTCTTCCTTGACCAGGTTGTCGTTGAGTAGAGCATTGTTCAACTTCTATGTATATGTGGGCGTTTTTCCCTTATTGTTATTGAAGACAAGCTTTAGGCCATGGTGGTCTGATAGCATGCATGGGATTATTTCTATCTTTCTGTACCTGTTGAGGTCCGTTTTTTGACCAATTATATGGTCAATTTTGGAGAAAGTACCATGAGGAGCTGAGAAGAAGGTATATCCTTTTGCTTTAAGATAGAATGTTCTATAAATATCTGTTAAGTCCATTTGGTTCATGACTTCTCTTAGTCTGTCTACGTCTCTGTTTAATTTCTGTTTCCATGATCTGTCCATTGATGAGAGTGGGGTGTTGAAATCTCCTACGATTATTGTGTGAGGTGCAATGTGTGTTTTGAGCTTTAGTATGGTTTCTTTTACATATGTAGGTGCCCTTGTATTTGGGGCATAGATATTTAGGATTGAGAGTTCATCTTGGGGGACTTTTCCTTTGATGAATATGAAGTGTCCTTCCTTATCTTTTTTGATGACTTTTAGTTGAAAATTGATTTTATTTGATATTAGAATGGCTACTCCAGCTTGCTTCTTCTCACCATTTGCTTGGAAAGTTGTTTTCCAGCCTTTCACTCTGAGGTAGTGTCTGTCTTTGTCTCTGAGGTGTGCTTCCTGAAGGCAGCAGAATGCAGGGTCCTCGTTGTGTATCCAGTTCGTTAATCTATGTCTTTTTATTGGGGAGTTGAGGCCATTGATGTTGAGAGATATTAAGCAATAGTGATTATTGCTTCCTGTTATATTCATATTTGGATATGAGGTTATGTTTGTGTGCTTTGTTTTGTTGCCAAGACGATTAGTTTCTTGCTTTTTCTAGGTTGTAGCTTGCCTCTTTATGTTGGGTTTTACCATTTATTATCCTTTGTAGTGCTGTATGTGTAGAAAGATATTGTGTAAATTTGGTTTTGTCATGGAATATCTTGGTTTCTCCATCTATGTTAATTGAGAGTTTTGCAGGGTACAGAAACCTGAGCTGGCATTTGTGTTCTCTTAGGGTCTGTATGACATCTGTCCAGGATCTTCTGGCCTTCATAGTTTCTGGCGAAAAGTCTGGTGTGATTCTGATAGGTCTGCCTTTATATGTTACTTGACCTTTGTCCCTTACTGCTTTTAATATTCTTTCTTTATTTTGTGCGTTTGATGTTGTGACTATTATGTGTCGGGAAGTGTTTCTTTTCTGGTCCAATCTATTAGTAGTTCCATAGGCTATTTGTATGGCTATGGGTATCTCTTTTTTTATGTTAGGGAAGTTTTCTTCTATGATTTTGTTGAAGATATTTACTGGTCCTTTGAGCTGGGAGTCTTCACTCTCTTCTATACCTATTATCCTTAGGTTTGATCTTCTCATTGAGTCCTGGATTTCCTGTATGTTTTGGACCAGTACCTTTTCTGCTTTACATTATCTTTGACTGTTAATTCGATGATTTCTATGGAATCTTCTGCTCCTGAGATTCTCTCTTCTATCTCTTGTATTCTGTTGGTGATGCTCATATCTACAGCTCCTTGTCTCTTCCTTTGGTTTTCTATATCCAGGGTTGTTTCCATGTGTTCTTTCTTGATTGCTTCTATTTCCATTTTTAATTCCTTCAATTGTTTGATTGTGTTTTCCTGGAATTCTTTCAAGGATTTTTGTGATTCCTCTCTATAGGCATCTACTTGTTTATTTTTGTTTTCCTGGAATTCTTTCAGGGATTTTTGTCATTCCTTTCTGTAGGCTTCTACTTGTTTATGTATGTTTTCCTGTGTTTCTCTAAGGGAGTTCTTCACGTCTTTCTTGAAGTCCTCCAGCATTATGATCAAATATGATTTTGAAACTAGACCTTGCTTTTCTGTTGTGTTTGGATATTCTGTGTTTGCTTTGGTGGGAGAATTGGGCTCCGATGATGCCATGTATTCTTGGTTTCTGTTGCTTGGG
Source organism: Rattus norvegicus (assembly GCF_021556685.1). Classification (NCBI taxonomy): domain Eukaryota; kingdom Metazoa; phylum Chordata; class Mammalia; order Rodentia; family Muridae; genus Rattus; species Rattus norvegicus. The sequence continues at coordinate 105,268,005 of NC_141535.1, read as the reverse complement.
TTCCTGTGCTTGCCTCTCGCCCTCAGATTATCTCTAGTGTTACTTTTTTCTGCTATTTCTGACAGTGGCTAGACTGTCCTATAAGCCTGTGTGTCAGGCGTGCTGTAGACCTGTTTTCCTGTTTTCTTTCAGCCAGTTATGGGGACGGAGTGTTCTGCTTTTGGGCGTGTAGTTTTTCTATCTACAGGTCTTCAGCTGTTCCTGTGGGCCTGTGTCTGGAGTTCACCAGGCAGGTTGTTTGTAGCAGAAAAGTTGTTCTTACCTGTGGTCCCGAGGCTCAAGTTTGCTCCTCGGGTGTTGCTTATGAGTTCTCCAGGGCAGCAGCAACCAGGAAGATCTGCGCTGCTCTTTCCAGATGCTTCCGTGCACCAGGGATCCAGATGGCGTTTGGTGTTTTCCTCTGGAGTTAGAGATGTGGGCCGAGTGTAGACTCTTCAGGTTTCCCAGGCGTGTCTGCCTCTCTGAAGGTTTAGCTCTCCCTCCCATGGGATTTGGGTGCAGAGAACTGTTTATCTGGTTAGTCCCTTCAGGTTCCGTTGGTGTCTCAGATGCAGCGGATTTCCTGCTCTTGTGCCCTTATCCAAGGGAACCCAGAAGCCGTATACAGTTTCCTCTTGAGCCAGGGATGTGGGCAGGGGTGGGCAGCGTTGGTGGTCTCTTCCCCTCTGCAGTCTCAGGAGTGCCCACCTGTCTCATCGGTGAGCTCTCTCTCCCATGGGGTTTGGGAGCAGTGATACCTTTATGTTTAAGAGTCAGTCTCTATGTGGTATGAGTGTGCTAATCTGCACCGGAGTCCACTGGTTTTTGATTTGTTGCTGTTTGCTTTTTTGGTTATTTTGTTTTTTTAAGACAGGGTGTCACTATGTTGCTTTGTCTGTCCTGTACCTCATTATTTAGACCAGGGTGGACTCAAATTCATAGTCCTACCTCACCAGTTCTGGGATTAAAGAAGTGTATCATTATACCCAATTCTTTCTTTTTTTACAATTTTTATTAGATATATTTCTTTACATACATTTCAAATCTTATTTCCCTTCCCAGTTTCCTGTCCAAAATCCCCTCCCCTCCTCCTCCCCCATGCCAGTATTCCTCCCTTACATCCCCCTTACTGCCTCCCCTCCTGTATTCCCCTGCACTGGGCGCCACCTTGGCAGAATCAAGGGCTTCCCCTCCCACTGGTGCCCCAACAAGGCTATTCTCGGCTACATGTGCAGTTGGAGTCCTGAGTCAGTCCATGTATTATCTTTTGATAGTGGTTTAGTCCCTGGAAGCTATAGTTGGTTGGCATTGTTGTTCTTATGGGGTTGCAAGGTCCATCAACTCTTTCAATACTACCTCTAACTCCACACAAGGGGGTCCTATTCTCAGTTCGGTGGTATTCTGCCAGCATTGACCTCTGTATTGGACATGCTCTGGATGTGTCTCTCAGGAGAGATCTATATCCAGTCCCTTTAAGAATGCATTTTCTAGCTTCATCAATCTTATCTCGTTTTGGTGGCTGTATATATATATATATATGGGCCACATGTGGGGCAGGCTCTGAATGGCCATTCCTTGAGTTGCTGCTCTAAGCTTTGCTTCCATATCCCCTCCTATGGATACTTTTCACCCCCTTTTAAGAAGGAGTGAGAGCATCTGCATTTTGGTCATCCTTCTTCTTAAGCTTCCTGTGGTCTGTGGATTGCATCTTGGGTAATTTGAGCTTTTTGGCTAATGTCCACTTATCAATGAGTGAATACAAAGTGTGTATTTCTGTGATTGAGTTACCTTACTCAGGATGATATTTTCTAGTTCATTCCAATTGTCTATGAATTTCATGAGGTCATTGTTTTTGATAGCTGAGTAGTACTCCATTGTGTAGATATACCACATTTTTTGAATCCATTCTTCTGTTGAAGGGTATCTGGCTTTTTTCCAGCTTCTGGTTATTATAAATGAGGCTGCTATGAACATAGTAGAGCATGTGTCTTTGTTGTATGTTGGAGCATCTTTTGGTTATATACCCAGGAGAGGTATAGCTGAGTCCTCAGGTGGTGGAATGTCCACTCTTCTGAGAAACCTCCAAACTGATTTCCAGAGTGGTTGTACCAGTTTGCAATCCCACCAACAATGGAGGAGTGTTCCTCTTTCTCCACATCCTCACCAGCATCTGCTGTCCCCTGAGTTTTTGATCTTAGCCATTCTGACTGGTATGTGGTGTAATCTCAGGGTTGTTTTTATTTGCATTTCTCTGATGACTAAAGATGTTGAACATTTCTTTAGGTGGTTTTTGGCCATTCCATAATCCTTAGCTGAGAATGTTTTTTATAGCTCTGTACCCCATTTTTAATAGGGTTATTTGGCTCTCTGGAGTCTAACTTCGTGTGTTCTTTGTATATTTGGGATAATAGTCCTTTATCAGATATAGGATTGGTAAAGATCTTTTCCCAATCTGTTGGTTGCCATTTTGTCCTAATGACAGTGTCTTTTGCCTTATAGAAGCTTTGCAGTTTTATGAGATCCCATTTGTCGATTCTTGATCTTAGAGCATAAGCCATTGGTGTTTTGTTCAGGAAATTTTCCCCAGTGCACATGTGTTCGAGATGCTTCCCCACTTTTTCTTCTATTAGTTTGAGTGTATCTCGTTTGATGTGGAGGTCCTTGTTCCAGTTGGACTTAAGCTTTGCACAGGGTGATAAGCATGGATCGATCTGCATTCTTCTACCTGTTGACCTCCAGTTGAACCAGCACCATTTGCTGAAAATGCTATCTTTTTTCCATTGAATGGTTTTGCCTCCTTTGTCAAAAATCAAGTGCCCATAGGTGTGTGGGTTCATTTCTGGGGCCTTGATTCTGTTCCATTGGTCTATCTGTCTGTCTCTGTACCAATACCATGCAGTTTTTATCACTATTGCTCTGTAATACTGCTTGAGTTCAGGGATAGTGATTCCCCCTGAAGTCCTTTTATTGTTGAGAATAGTTTTAGCTATCCTGGGTTTTTGTTATTCCAGATGAATTTGCAAATTGTTCTGTCTAACTCTTTGAAGAATTGGATTGGTATTTTGATGGGGATTGCATTGAATCTGTAGATTGCTTTTGGTAAATTGGCCATTTTTACTATGTTAATCCTGCCAATCCATGAGCATGGGAGATCTTTCCATCTTCTGAGGTCTTCTTCAATGTCTTTCTTCAGAGTCTTGAAGTTCTTATTGTACAAATCTTTTACTTGCTTGGTTAAAGTCACACCGAGGTACTTTAATTATTTGGGTCTATTATGAAGGGTGTCGATTCCCTAATTTCTTTCTCGGCTTGTTTCTCTTTTGTGTAGAGGAAGGCTACTGATTTATTTGAGTTAATTTTATACCCAGCCACTTTGCTGAAGTTGTTTATCAGCTTTAGTAGTTCTCTGGTGGAACTTTTGTGATCACTTAACTATACTATCATATCATCTGCAAATAATGATATTTTGACTTCTTCTTTTCCGATCTGTATCCCCTTGACCTCCTTTTGTTGTCTGATTGCTCTGTCTAGAATTTCAGGAACTATATTGAATAAGTAGGGAGAGAGTGGGCAGCCTTGTCTAGTCCCTGATTTTAGTGGGATTGTTTCAAGTTTCTCTCCATTTAGTTTAATGTTAGCAACTGGTTTGCTGTATATGGCTTTTACTATGTTTAGGTATGGGCCTTGAATTCCTATTCTTTCCAGGACTTTTATCATGAAGGGGTGTTGAATTTTGTCAAATGCTTTCTCAGCATCTAATGAAATGATCATGTGGTTCTGTTCTTTCAGTTTGTTTATATAATGGATCACGTTGATGGTTTTCCGTATATTAAACCATCCCTGCCTGCCTGGGATGAAGCCTACTTGATCATGGTGGATGTGTTCTTGGATTCGGTTTGCCAGAATTTTATTGAGTATTTTTGCGTCGATATTCATAAGGGAAATTGGTCTGAAGTTCTCTTTCTTTGTTGGGTCTTTGTATGGTTTAGGTATAAGAGTAATTGTGGTTTCATAGAAGGAATTCGGTAGTGCTCCATCTGTTTCAATTTTGTGGAATAATTTGGATAAAACTGGTATGAGGTCTTCTATGAAGGTCTGATAGAATTCTGCACTAAGCCTGTCTGAACCTGAGCTCTTTTTGGTTGGGAGACCTTTAATGACTGCTTCTATTTCCTTAGGAGTTATGGGGTTGTTTAACTGGTTTATCTGTTCCTGATTTAACTTCGGTACCTGGTATCTGTCTAGGAAATTGTCCATTTCCTGAAGATTTTCAAGTTTTGTTGAATATAGGTTTTTGTAGTAAGATCTGATGATTTTTTGAATTTCCTCTGAATCTGTTGTTATGTCTCCCTTTTCATTTCTGATTTTGTTAATTTGGACGCACTCTCTGTGTCCTCTCGTTAGTCTGGCTAAGGGTTTATCTATCTTGTTGATTTTCTCAAAGAACCAACTTTTGGTTCTGTTGATTCTTTCTATGGTCCTTTTTGTTTCTACTTGGTTGATTTCAGCTCTGAGTTTGATTATTTCCTGCCTTCTACTCCTCCTGGGTGTATTTGCTTCTTTTTGTTCTAGAGCTTTTAGGTGTGCTGTCAAGCTGGTGCCATATGCTCTTTCCTGTTTCTTTCTGCAGGCACTCAGCGCTATGAGTTTTCCTCTTAGCACAGCTTTCATTGTGTCCCATAAGTTTGGGTATGTTGTATCTTCATTTTCATTAAATTCTAAAAAGTCTTTAATTTCTTTCTTTATTTCTTCCTTGACCAGGTTATCATTGAGTAGAGCATTGTTCAATTTCCACATATATGTGGGCATTCTTCCCTTATTTTTATTGAAGACAAGTTTTAGGTCATGGTGGTCTGATAGCACGCATGGGATTATTTCTATCTTTCTGTACCTGTTGAGGCCCATTTTTTGACCAATTATATGGTCAATTTTGGAGAAAGTACCACGAGGAGCTGAGAAGAAGGCATATCCTTTTGCTTTAGGATAGAATGTTCTATAAATATTTGTTAAGTCCATTTGGCTCATGACTTCTCTTAGTCTGTCTACGTCTCTGTTTAATTTCTGTTTCCATGATCTGTCCATTGATGAGAGTGGGGTGTTGAAATCTCCTACGATTATTGTGTGAGGTGCAATGTGTGTTTTGAGCTTTAGTAAGGTTTCTTTTATGTATGTAGGTGCCCTTGTAATTGGGGCATAGATATTTAGGATTGAGAGTTCATCTTGGTGGATTTTTCCTTTGATGAATATGTAGTGTCCTTCCTTATCTTTTTTGATGACTTTTAGTTGAAAATTGATTTTATTTGATATTAGAATGGCTACTCCAGCTTGCTTCTTCTGACCATTTGCTTGGAAAGTTGTTTTCCAGCCTTTCACTCTGAGGTAGTGTCTGTCTTTGTCTCTGAGGTGTGTTTCCTGAAGGCAGCAGAATGCAGGGTCCTCGTTGTGTATCCAGTTTGTTAATCTATTTCTTTTTATTGGGGAGTTGAGGCCATTGATGTTGAGAGATATTAAGGAATAGTGATTATTGCTTCCTGTTATATTCATATTTGGATGTGAGATTATGTTTGTGTGCTTTTCTTCTCTTTGTTTTGTTGCCAAGACGATTAGTTTCTTGCTTCTTCTAGGGTATAGCTTGCCTCCTTATGTTGGGTTTTACCATTTATTATCCTTTGTAGTGCTGTATGTGTAGAAAGATATTGTGTAAATTTGGTTTTGTCATGGAATATCTTGGTTTCTCCATCTATGTTAATTGAGAGTTTTACAGGATACAGTAACCTGGGCTGGCCTTTGTGTTCTCTTAGGTTCTGTATGACATCTCTCCAGGATCTTATGGCTTTCATAGTTTCTGGCGAAAAGTCTGGTGTGATTCTGATAGGTCTTCCTTTATATGTTACCTGACCCTTTCCCCTTACTGCTTTTAATATTCTTTCTTTATTTTGTGCGTTTGGTGTTTTGACTATTATGTGACGGGAGGTGTTTCTTTTCTGGTCCAATCTATTTGGAGTTCTGTAGACTTCTTGTTTGCCCATGGGTATCTCTTTTTTTAGGTTAGGGAAGTTTTCTTCTATGATTTTGTTGAAGATATTTACTGGTCCTTTGAGCTGGGAGTCTTCACTCTCTTCTATACCTATTATCTTTAGGTTTGATCTTCTCATTGAGTCCTGGACTTCCTGTATGTTTTGGACCAGTAGCTTTTTCTGCTTTATATTATCTTTGACAGTTGAGTCAATGATTTCTATGGAATCTTCTGCTTCTGAGATTCTCTCTTCCATCTCTTGTATTCTGTTGGTGAATCTCGTATCTACAGCTCCTTGTCTCTTCTTTTGGTTTTCTATATCCAGGGTTGTTTCCATGTGTTCTTTCCTGATTGCTTCTATTTCCATTTTTAATTCCTTCAACTGTTTGATTGTGTTTTCCTGGAATTCTTTCAGGGATTTTTGTGTCTCTCTCTATGGGCTTCTACTTGTCTATTTTTGTTTTCCTGGAATTCTTTCATTATTTTTTGCGATTCCTCTCTGTAGGCTTCTACTTGCTTATTAATGTTTTCCTGTGTTTCTCTAAGGGAGTTCTTCACGTCTTTCTTGAAGTTCTCCAGCATTATGATCAAATATGATTTTGAAACTAGACCTTGCTTTTCTGGTGTGTTTGGATATTCTGTGTTTGTTTTTGTGGGAAAATTGGGCTCCAATGATGCCATGTATTCTTGGTTTCTGTTGCTTGGGTTCCTGTGCTTGCCTCTTGCCCTCAGATTATCTCTAGTGTTACTTTGTTCTGCTATTTCTGACAGTGGCTAGACTGTCCTATAAGCCTGTGTGTCAGGACTGCTGTAGACCTGTTTTCCTGTTTTCTTTCAACCAGTTATGGGGATAGGGTGTTCTGCTTTTGGGTGTGTAGTTTTTCCTATCTACACGTCTTTAGCTATTCCTGTGGGCCTGTGTCTGGAGTTCACCAGGCAGGTCACTTGCAGCAGAAAAGTTGTTCTTACCTGTGGTTCCGAGGCTCAAGTTTGCTTGTGTGGTGTTGCTTATGAGCTCTCCCTGGCGGCAGCAACCAGGAAGATCTGCGCCACCCTTTCCGGGATCTTCCGTGCACCAGGGTTCCAGATGTCGTTTGATGTTTTCCTCTGGCGTCTGAGATGTGTGCAGAGTGCAGCCTCTTCTGGTTTCCCAGGCGTGTCTGCCTCTCTGAAGGTTTAGCTCTCCCTCCCATGGGATTTGGGTGCAGAGAACTGTTTACCTGGTAGGTCCCTTCAGGTTCTGGTGGTATCTCAGACGCAGCGGTCCTGCTGCTCCTGTGCCCTCCTCTACGGGAACCCAGAAGCCGTATACAGTTTCCTCTTGGGCCAGAGATATGGGCAGGGGTGGGCTGTGTTGGTGGTCTCTTCTGCTCTGCAGCCTCAGGAGTGCCCACCTGACCAGGCGGTGAGGTCTCTCTCACGGAATTTGGGAGCAGAGAGCTGCTCCGGGCCGGGATCCGTGGGTTTGGGACTCCCATTTTCCCACATTTCTTAAAGGGAGTTCTTTATGTCTTTTTTTAAAAGTCCTCCATCGTTATCAAAAAAATGTGATTTTAAGTCCAAATCTTGCTTTTTTGGTATGTTTGGATCGCCAGTACTTTCTTTGGTGGGAGAACTGGGCTCTGATGTTGCCAAGTAGTCTTGTTTTCTGTTGCATAGTTTCCTGTGCTTGCCTTTAGCTATTGGGTTGTCTCTGGTGTGCTTGTCTTGCTGTTTCTGAGAGTAACTTGAGCCTGCTGTAGGCCTCTGTGTCAGTACTCCTATAAAACTGTTTTCCTGTTTTCTTTCATCCTTTCCTGAGAATAGGTGCTCTGGTTTCAGGTGTGTTGGCACTTCTGGAGACTGTCTTCTTGCTCTAGGCATGGGCAGGAATCAAAGGGCCCTATCCATGATTGCTCATAGGTCCTTGGTCATAGGCACAGGTGGCACTATGCAATTCCCTCTTGGGTCTGGACTGTGAGTAGAGGTTAGTCTCCTCTGACTTATCAGGAGTATCCACACTTCTGAGAGTCCAGCTCTCTTCCCCACAGGATTTGGGTGTAGGGAGCTGTTTGGACAGTTCAGTTCGGTCCTGTGCACAGACCAGAACTGCCGGTACTGGCTGCTGTCTGTTTCTATATCCCTGTGTCCAAAGAAACTTTGCAGTTTCCCCTTGGACCAGGAATGTGAGCAGAGGCATGCAGAGGTTGCAGTCTGTCTTGTGGTCTTAGGATATCTGAATTTTGGTTGGTCAGCTCTCTTCCCCATGGGATTTGGGTGCAGGGAACTGTGAGATGGTATCAGTTCACTTCTTGGCAGAGCCAGATACAGGAAGTGCCCTGACCCAAAGGACTCTGTCTCTTTGTATCCTGAATCCACCAGACAGGTCACTTGGTAGCAGAAAAGTGGGTCTTACCTCTGCTCTCAGGTGTGGCTGTGCTTCTGGAAACTATCTTCCAATTCTAGGCATGGGCAGGAATCAAAGTGTCCTGTCCCTGATTGCTTGTAGGTCCTTGCACCCAGTGGGCACAGTTGGCAGTCTGCAATTCCCTCTTGTGTCTGGACTGTGGGCAGAGGGTATTATCCTCTGACTTCTCAGGGGTATCCACACTTCTGAGGGTCCAGCTCTCTCCCCCATGGGATTTGGGTGCAGAAGGTTGTTTGGCCGGTTCCGTTCAGTCCTGGGTGCAGATCAGAACCTCAGGTACTGGCGTCTGTCTGTTGCTATACCCCGTATCCACAGGCACTGTGAAGGTTCCCCTCGAATCAGGGATGTGGACAGAGGTGTGCAGAGGTGGCAGTCTGTCCTGTGGTCTCAGGGTGACTGAATTCCTGGGTGGTCAGAACTCTTCTCCACGGGACTTGGGTAACATCCAACTCTTTTTTTTTCTTGGATATTTTTTATTCACATTTCATTGGACATTTTTTATTTACATTTCAAATGTCATTTCCTGTTCCAGTTTCCTGGACATAAGTCCCCTCTCCCATCCCCCTCCCCTTCTTCTATAAAGACACCAAACTCTCTCTCTCTCTTTTTTTTTAAATTAACTTGAGTATTTCTTTTCTTTTCTTTTTTTTTTTTGTAGAACAAGGCAATATATCTTTATTGGCTCTATGCTATTGACACTAGAACATCAAACCATTTCTAGAGAAACTGATCTATAAATCACTAAATGTTAAATAGCTAGTTATTTTATTACTAAATAATGTTCATGTGTGTGGACCCCTACTTGGAAGCAAAGTTGAACAAATGACATCAACTCACAGCCACTTTGAAGGCACAGTTGTAAATCCTAGAGATCTCATAACAACCCTGTGAGTTAGACTCATTTCTGCTGAGTTTAGAAATTACTGAGTAGTCCACAGTCATAGTAAGCTGGGCTGTTATATTCTTGTTACATTCTTTCCCAACAGACGGTCTTGGTCCATCATCCACCTAAACTAACTTAGTGACTTCACCTCTCTTTCCCTGCACAGCCCCTAAAGACCTTGGAGGGGGAAAGATGCTACTTATAGCCATTCTTGGGTCGGCTGGAATGACTTGCATCACCGTGCTATTGGCGTTTCTGATTATGTTGCAACTGAAGAGAGCAAATGTCCAAAGAAGAATGGCCCAGGCCTTCCAGAACGTGGTAGGATTGCATTTTTTTTTTTATTAACTTGAGTATTTCTTATATACATTTCGAATGTTATTCCATTTCCCGGTTTCCGGGCAAACATCCCCCTCCCCCCTCCCCTTCCTTATGGGTGTTCCCCTCCCAACCCTCCCCCCATTGCCGCCCTCCCCCCATAGACTAGTTCACTGGGGGTTCAGTCTTAGCAGGACCCAGGGCTTCCCCTTCCACTGGTGCTCTTACTAGGATATTCATTGCTACATATGGGGTCAGAGTCCAGGGTCAGTCCATGTATAGTCTTTACGTAGTGGCTTAGTCCCTGGAAGCTCTGGTTGCTTGGCATTGTTGTACTTTTGGGGTCTCGAGCCCCTTCAAGCTCTTCCAGTTCTTTCTCTGATTCCTTCAACAGGGGACCTATTCTCAGTTCAGTGGTTTGCTGCTGGCATTCGCCTCTGTATTTGCTGTATTCTGGCTGTGTCTCTCAGGAGCGATCTACATCCGGCTCCTGTCGGTCTACACTTCTTTGCTTCATCCATCTTGTCTAATTGGGTGGCTGTATACGTATGGGCCACATGTGGGGCAGGCTCTGAATGGGTGTTCCTTCAGTCTCTGTTTTAATCTTTGCCTCTCCCTTCCCTGCCAAGGGTATTCTTTTTCCTCATTTAAAGAAGGAGTGAAGCATTCACATTTTGATCATCCGTCTTGAGTTTCGTTTGTTCTAGGGATCTAGGGTAATTCACGCATTTGGGCTAATAGCCACTTATCAATGAGTGCATACCATGTATGTCTTTCTGTGATTGGGTTAGCTCACTCAGGATGATATTTTCCAGTTCCAACCATTTGCCTACGAATTTCATAAACTCATTGTTTTTGATAGCTGAGTAATATTCCATTGTGTAGATGTACCACATTTTCTGTATCCATTCCTCTGTTGAAGGGCATCTGGGTTCTTTCCATTTTCTGGCTATTATAAATAAGGCTGCGATGAACATAGTGGAGCACATGTCTCTTTTATATGTTGAGGCATCTTTTGGGTATATGCCCAAGAGAGGTATAGCTGGATCCTCAGGCAGTTCAATGTCCAATTTTCTGAGGAACCTCCAGACTGATTTCCAGAATGGTTTTACCAGTCTGCAATCCCACCAACAATGGAGGAGTGTTCCTCTTTCTTCACATCCTCGCCAGCATCTGCTGTCACCTGAGTTTTTGATCTTAGCCATTCTCACTGGTGTGAGGTGAAATCTCAGGGTTGTTTTGATTTGCATTTCCCTTATGACTAAAGATGTTGAACATTTCTTTAGGTGTTTCTCAGCCATTCGGCATTCCTCAGCTGTGAATTCTTTGTTTAGCTCTGAACCCCATTTTTTAATAGGGTTATTTGTTTCCCTGCGGTCTAACTTCTTGAGTTCTTTGTATATTTTGGATATAAGGCCTCTATCTGTTGTAGGATTGGTAAAGATCTTTTCCCAATCTGTTGGTTGCCGTTTTGTCCTAACCACAGTGTCCTTTGCCTTACAGAAGCTTTGCAGTTTTATGAGATCCCATTTGTCGATTCTTGATCTTAGAGCATAAGCCATTGGTGTTTTGTTCAGGAAATTTTTTCCAGTGCCTATGTGTTCCAGATGCTTCCCTAGTTTTTCCTCTATTAGTTTGAGTGTGTCTGGTTTGATGTGGAGGTCCTTGATCCACTTGGACTTGAGCTTTGTACAGGGTGATAAGCATGGATCGATCTGCATTCTTCTACATGTTGCCCTCCAGTTGAACCAGCACCATTTGCTGAAAATGCTATCTTTTTTCCATTGGATGGTTTTGGCTCCTAGGTCAAAAATCAAGTGACCATAGGTGTGTGGGTTCATTTCTGGGTCTTCAATTCTATTCCATTGGTCTATCTGTCTGTCTCTGTACCAATACCATGCAGTTTTTATCACTATTGCTCTGTAATACTGCTTGAGTTCAGGGATAGTGATTCCCTCTGAAGTCCTTTTATTGTTGAGGATAGCTTTAGCTATCCTGGGTTTTTTATTATTCCAGATGAATTTGCAAATTGTTCTGTCTAACTCTTTGAAGAATTGGATTGGCATTTTGATGGGGATTGCATTGAATCTGTAGATTGCTTTTGGTAAAATGGCCATTTTTACTATATTAATCTTGCCAATCCATGAGCATGGGAGATCTTTCCATCTTCTGAGGTCTTCTTCAATTTCTTTCCTCAGTGTCTTGAAGTTCTTATTGTACAGATCTTTTACTTGCTTGGTTAAAGTCACACCGAGGTACTTTATATTATTTGGGTCTATTATGAAGGGTGTCGTTTCCTTAATTTCTTTCCGAGCTTGTTTCTCTTTTGTATAGAGGAAGGCAACTGATTTATTTGAGTTAATTTTATACCCAGCCACTTTGCTGAAGTTGTTTATCAGCTTTAGTAGTTCTCTGGTGGAACTTTTGGGATCACTTAAATATACTATCATGTCATCTGCAAATAGTGATATTTTGACCTCTTCTTTTCCGATCTGTATCCCCTTGATCGCCTTTTGTTGTCTGATTGCTCTGGCTAGAACTTCAAGAACTATATTGAATAAGTAGGGAGAGAGTGGGCAGCCTTGTCTAGTCCCTGATTTTAGTGGGATTGCTTCAAGTTTCTCTCCATTTAGTTTAATGTTAGAAACTGGTTTGCTGTATATGGCTTTTACTATGTTTAGGTATGGGCCTTGAATTCCTATTCTTTCCAGGACTTTTATCATGAAGGGGTGTTGAATTTTGTCAAATGCTTTCTCAGCATCTAATGAAATGATCATGTGGTTCTGTTCTTTCAGTTTGTTTATATATTGGATCACGTTGATGGTTTTCCGTATATTAAACAATCCCTGCATGCCTGGGATGAAGCCTACTTGATCATGGTGGATGATTGTTTTGATGTGTTCTTGGATTCGGTTTGCCAGAATTTTATTGAGTATTTTTGCGTCGATATTCATAAGGGAAATTGGTCTGAAGTTCTCTTTCTTTGTTGTGTCTTTGTGTGGTTTAGGTATAGGAGTAATTGTGGCTTCGTAGAAGGAATTCGGTAGGGCTCCATCTGTTTCAATTTTGTGGAATAGTTTGGATAATATTGGTATGAGGTCTTCTATGAAAGTTTGATAGAATTCTGCACTAAACCCGTCTGGACCTGGGCTCTGTTTGGTTGGGAGACCTTTAATGACTGCTTCTATTTCCTTAGGAGTTATGGGGTTGTTTAACTGGTTTATCTGTTCCTGATTTAACTTCGATACCTGGTATCGGTCTAGGAAATTGTCCATTTCCTGAAGATTTTCAAATTTTGTTGAATATAGGTTTTTATAGTAAGATCTGATGATTTTTTGAATTTCCTCTGAATCTGTAGTTATGTCTCCCTTTCCATTTCTGATTTTGTTAATTTGGACACACTCTCTGTGTCCTCTCGTTAGTCTGGCTAAGGATTTATCTATCTTGTTGATTTTCTCAAAGAACCAACTTTTGGTTCTGTTGATTCTTTCTATGGTCCTTTTTGTTTCTACTTGGTTGATTTCAGCCCTGAGTTTGATTATTTCCTGCCTTCTACTCCTCCTGGGTGTATTTGCTTCTTTTTGTTCTAGAGCTTTTAGGTGTGCTGTCAAGCTGGTGCCATATGCTCTTTCCTGTTTCTTTCTGCAGGCACTCAGCGCTATGAGTTTTCCTCTTAGCACAGCTTTCATTGTGTCCCATAAGTTTGGGTATGTTGTATCTTCATTTTCATTAAATTCTAAAAAGTCTTTAATTTCTTTCTTTATTTCTTCCTTGACCAGGTTATCATTGAGTAGAGCATTGTTCAATTTCCACGTATATGTGGGCAATCTTCCCTTACTGTTATTGAAGACCAGTTTTAGGCCGTGGTGGTCCGATAGCACGCATGGGATTATTTCTATCTTTCTGTACCTGTTGAGGCCCGTTTTTTGACCAATTATATGGTCAATTTTGGAGAAAGTACCATGAGGAGCTGAGAAGAAGGTATATCCTTTTGCTTTAGGATAGAATGTTCTATAAATATCCGTTACGTCCATTTGGCTTATGACTTCTCTTAGTCTGTCGACATCACTGTTTAATTTCTGTTTCCATGATCTGTCCATTGATGAGAGTGGGGTGTTGAAATCTCCCACTATTATTGTGTGAGGTGCAATGTGTGTTTTGAGCTTTAGTAAGGTTTCTTTTATGTATGTAGGTGCCCTTGTATTTGGGGCATAGATATTTAGGATTGAGAGTTCATCTTGGTGGATTTTTCCTTTGATGAATATGAAGTGTCCTTCCTTATCTTTTTTGATGACTTTTAGTTGAAAATTGATTTTATTTGATATTAGAATGGCTACTCCAGCTTGCTTCTTCTGACCATTTGCTTGGAAAGTTGTTTTCCAGCCTTTCACTCTGAGGTAGTGTCTGTCTTTGTCTCTGAGGTGTGTTTCCTGTAGGCAGCAGAATGCAGGGTCCTCGTTGCGTATCCAGTTTGTTAATCTATGTCTTTTTATTGGGGAGTTGAGGCCATTGATGTTGAGAGATATTAAGGAATAGTGATTATTGTTTCCCTTTATATTCATATTTGGATGTGAGATTATGTTTGTGTGCTTTCATTCTCTTTGTTTTGTTGCCAAGACGATTAGTTTCTTGCTTCTTCTAGGGTATAGCTTGCCTCCTTATGTTGGGCTTTACCATTTATTTTCCTTTGTAGTGCTGGATTTGTAGAAAGATATTGTGTAAATTTGGTTTTGTCATGGAATATCTTGGTTTCTCCATCAATGTTAATTGAGAGTTTTGCTGGATACAGTAACCTGGGCTGGCATTTGTGTTCTCTTAGGGTCTGTATGACATCAGTCCAGGATCTTCTGGCCTTCATAGTTTCTGGCGAGAAGTCTGGTGTGATTCTGATAGGTCTCCCTTTATATGTTACTTGACCTTTTTCCCTTACTGCTTTTAATATTCTTTCTTTATTTTGTGCGTTTGGTGTTTTGACTATTATGTGACGGGAGGTGTTTCTTTTCTGGTCCAATCTATTTGGAGTTCTGTAGGCTTCTTGTATGTCTATGGGTATCTCTTTTTTTCGGTTAGGGAAGTTTTCTTCTATGATTTTGTTGAAGATATTTACTGGTCCTTTGAGCTGGGAGTCTTCACTCTCTTCTATGCCTATTATCCTTAGGTTTGATCTTCTCATTGAGTCCTGGATTTCCTGTATGTTTTGGACCAGTAGCTTTTTCCACTTTACATTATCTTTGACAGTTGAGTCAATGATTTCTATGGAATCTTCTGCTCCTGATATTCTCTCTTCCATCTCTTGTATTCTGTTGGTGAAGCTTGTATCTACAGCTCCTTGTCTCTTCTTTTGGTTTTCTATATCCAGGGTTGTTTCCATGTGTTCTTTCTTGATTGCTTCTATTTCCATTTTTAATTCCTTCAACTGTTTGATTGTGTTTTTCTGGAATTCTTTCAGGGATTTTTGTGTCTCCTCTCTATGGGCCTCTACTTGTTTATTTATGTTTTCCTGGAATTCTTTCAGGGATTTTTGCGATTCTTTCAGGCATTTTTGCGATTCATCTCTGTAGGCTTCTACTTGTTCTCTAAGGGAGTTCTTCATGTCTTTCTTGAAGTCCTCCAGCATCATGATCAAAAATGATTTTGGAACTAGATCTTGCTTTTCTGGTGTGTTTGGATATTCCATGTTTGTTTTGATGGGAGAATTGGGCTCCGATGGTGCCATGTAGTCTTGGTTTCTGTTGCTTGGGTTCCTGCGCTTGCCTCTCGCCATCAGATTATCTCTAGTGTTACTTTGTTCTGCTATTTCTGACAGTGGCTAGACTGTCCTATAAGCCTGTGTGTCAGGAGTGCTGTAGACCTGTTTTCCTCTCTTTCATTCAGTTATGGGGACAGAGTGTTCTGCTTTCCGGCGTGTAGTTTTTTCTATCTACAGGTCTTCAGCTGTTCCTGTGGGCCTGTGTCTTGAGTTCACCAGGCAGCTTTCTTGCAGCAGAAAATTTGGTCTTACCTCTGGTCCCGAAGCTCAAGTTCGCTCGTGGGGTGCTGCCCAGGGGCTCTCTGAAGCGGCAGCAACCAGGAAGACCTGTGCCGCCCCTTCCGGGAGCTTCAGTGCACCAGGGTTCCAGATGGTCTTTGGCTTTTTCCTCTGGCGTCCGAGATGTGTGTGCAGGGAGCAGTCTCTTCTGGTTTCCCAGGCTTGTCTGCCTCTCTGAAGGTTTAGCTCTCCCTCCCACGGGATTTGGGTGCAGAGAACTGTTTATCCGGTCTGTTTCTATCAGGTTCCGGTGGTGTCTCAGGCAGGGGTCCTGCCGCTCCTGGGCCCTCCCCCACGGGAGCCCAGAGGCCTTATACAGTTTCCTCTTGGGCCAGGGATGTGGGCAGGGGTGAGCAGTGTTGGTGGTCTCTTCCGCTCTGCAGCCTCAGGAGTGCCCACCTGCTCAGGCGGTTGGGTCTCTCTCTCACCAGGTCTGGGAGCAGAGAGCTGCTGAGGGCCGGGATCCGCGGGTGTGGGACTTCCGGTAAACACAGAACGTGCCCGGTCCTAGAGAAATTCTGCTTCCGTGTGTCCCAAGCTCACCAGGCATCTTTCTTGCAGCAGAAAATTTGGTCTTACCTGTGGTCCTGAGGCTCAGGTTCGCTCGTGGGGTGCTGCCCAGGGGCTCTTTGCAGCGGCAGCCAACTTGAGTATTTCTTATTTACATTTCGAATGTTATTCCCTTTCCTGGTTTCCCAGCAAACATCACCCTAATCCCTCCCCCTCCACTTCTTTATGGGTGTTCCCCTCCCTACCCTCCCCCCATTGCCATGCCCTCCGCCCAAAAATCACGTTCACTGTGGGTTCAGTCTTAGCAGGACTAAGGACTTCCCCTTCCACTGGTGATCTTACTAGGATATTCATTGCTACCTATGAGGTCAGAGTCCAGGGTCAGTCCATGTATAGTCTTTACGTAGTGGCTTAGTCCCTGGAAGCTCTAGTTGCTTGGCATTGTTGTTCATAAGGGGTCTTGAGCCCCTTCAAACTCTTCCAGTTCTTTCTCTGATTCCTTCAACGGGGTTCCTATTCTCAGTTCAGTGGTTTGCTGCTGGCATTCACCTCTGTATTGGCTGTATTCTGGCTGTGTCTCTCAGGAGAGATCTACATCTGACTCCTGTCGGCCTGCACTTCTTTGCTTCATCCATCTTGTCTAATTGGGTGGCTGTATATGTAAGGGCCACATGTGGGGCAGGCTCTGAATGGGTGTTCCTTCTGTCTCTGTTTTAATCTTTGCCTCTCTATTCCCTGCCAAGGGTATTCTTGTTCCCCCTTTTAATGAAGGAGTGAAGCATTCACATTTTGATCATCTGTCTTGAGTTTCATGTGTTCTATGCATCTAGGGTAATTCAAGCATTTGGGCTAATAGCCACTTATCCATGAGTGCATGCCATGTGTGTTTTTCTGTGATTGGGTTACCTCACTCACGATGATATTTTCCAGTTCCAACCATTTGCCTACAAATTTCATAAAGGCATTGTTTGTGATAGGTGAGTAATATTCCATTGTGTAGATGTACCACATTTTCTGTATCCATTCCTCTGTTGAAGGGCATCTGGGTTCTTTCCAGCTTCTGGCTATTATAAATAAGACTGCTATGAACATAGTGGAGCACGTGTCTTTTTTATACGTTGTGGCATCTTTTGGGTATATGCCCAAGAGAGGTATAGCTGGATCCTCAGGCAGTTCAATGTCCAATTTTCTGAGGAACCTCCAGACTGATTTCCAGAATGGTTGTACCAGTCTGCAATCCCACCAACAATGGAGGAGTGTTCCTCTTTCTCCGCATCCTCGCCAGCATTTGTTGTCACCTGAGTTTTTGATCTTAGCTATTCTCACTTGTGTGAGGTGAAATCTCAGGGTTGTTTTGATTTGCATTTCCCTTTGACTAAAGATGTTGAACATTTCTTTAGGTGTTTCTCAGCCATTCGGCATTCCTCAGCTGTGAATTCTTTGTTTAGCTCTGAACCCCATTTTTTAATAGCTTATTTGCCTCCCTGCGGTCTAACTCTTGAGTTCTTTGTATATTTTAGATATAAGCCCTCTATCTGTTGTAGGATTGGTAAAGTTCTTTTCCCAATCTGTTAGTTGCCGTTTTGTCCTAGCCACAGTGTCCTTTGCCTTACAGAAGCTTTGCAGTTTTATGAGATCCCATTTGTGAATTCTTGACCTTAGAGCATAAGCCATTGGTGTTTTGTTCAGGAAACTTTCCAGTGCCTATGTGTTCGAGATGCTGCCCTAGGTTTTCTTCTATTAGTTTGAGTGTATCTGGTTTGATGTGGAGGTCCTTGATCCACCTGGACTCAAGCTTTGTACAGGGTGATAAGCATGGATCGATCTGCATTCTTCTACATGTTGACCTCCAGTTGAACCAGCACCATTTGCTGAAAATGCTATCTTTTTTCCATTGGATGGTTTTGCCTCCTTTGTCAAAAATCAAGTGCCCATAGGTGTGTGGGTTCATTTCTGTGGCCTTGATTCTGTTCCATTGGTCTATCTGTCTGTCTCTGTAACAATACCATCCAGATTTTATCACTATTGCTCTGTAATACTGCTTGAGTTCAGGGATAGTGATTCCCCCTGAAGTCCTTTTATTGTTGAAAATAGTTTTAGCTATCCTGGGTTTTTGTTATTCCAGATGAATTTGCAAATTGTTCTGTCTAACCCTTTGAAGAATTGGATTGGTATTTGATGGGGATTGCATTGAATCTGTAGATTGCTTTTGGTAAATTGGCCATTTTTACTATGTTAATCCTGCCAATCCATGAGCATGGGAGATCTTTCCATCTTCTGAGGTCTTCTTCAATTTCTTTCTTCAGAGTCTTAAAGTTCTTATTGTACAGATCTTTTGATTCCTTGGCTAAAGTCACGCCGAGGTACTCTATATTGTTTGGGTCTATTATGAAGGTGTTGTTTCCCTAATTTCTTTCTCAGCTTGTTTCTCTTTTGTGTAGAGGAAGGCTACTGATTTATTTGAGTTAATTTTATACCCAGCCACTTTGCTGAAGTTGTTTATCAGCTTTAGTTGTTCTCTGGTGGAACTTTTGGGATCACTTAAATATACTATCATATCATCTGCAAATAGCGATATTTTGACTTTTTCTTTTCCAATCTATATACCCTTGATTTCCTTTTGTTGTCAGATTGACACCAAACTCTTAAAGAGCACTCTCACCTGTTGAGCCTTCTATCCAGCCCTACATTATGATTTTTCAAGTAAGTTTGTTTTTTTTTTTTTTTTTTTTTTTTTTTTTTTTTTTTTTTTTTTTTTTGTAGCTGGGGACCAAACCCAGGGCCTTGTGCTTGCTAGCCAAACATTCTACCAGTGAACTAAATCCCCAACCTTAAATAAGTTTTTAAAATTGTTTTTTTTTTCTCCTTAAGATTTCAGTTTTAAGACATCACATCAAACAAATTTATGTTCTATTATCTTTCAGGCAAATAACTAGGAATAAGAGGAAAGATTTTTAACTGTTCATTTTCTTATTGAATGATTTAATATGTAGTTTATACTGAAAATACCAATTTTCACATAACAGAATAGTAAAATTCCCAGGAGATGGTATGTATCATAACACAGGGATAGATGGCATGCTGATCAAAGCTAAAAGAGAACAGAAATCTCGTCTTGAGCATGTACAAGAAGAAAGCAAGAAGGGACAGCAAAGGCATCAGTAAGATTGGTTACCTCCAGATGGATGATCGAGTGAAGGACTCTGGCAACAAAGGCAAGACCATGGTCTTATTCACTGGTAATAAACCAGAAAGGAAGAGAAGCTTCATTCCTGGAAAAGAAGACCTATTGTACTGGTTACTTTTTTGTGGGTATAATGAAACTTGATGACTAAAGATCCAGAAAGAGAAACATTTTATGTTCTTACACGTGTGGATCCAGTGTTGAGTCTTTAGATTTTTGGGTTCAACCTGGAGAATTCAGAAAACTAGCAAGTCATCGTAGGATGTTGGATTGGTGGAGAAATCTCTCATAAAAAGTATACTTAGTAGAACACAGGTGATATGAAGGGGGGCAAAGCCAGTAATGAGGGAGAGAGTTTAAAGAAGGTTGGGAGGGTAGGACACAGAGGAGATTTGTGGAGTGATAACTAATACTGAGATATATATATATATATATATATATATATATATATATATATATATATATATTTGTGTTCATTATAGAAGTCTTAGGTTACCAAGTAAGAAGCCCAGAGCCAGGTGTGGGACACATCACCTTGAGTTTCAATGAGGAATGTACTGAAGACCCAGCAAACAATACAGGCAATTGTTGTCGATCTTGGTTGCTCACCTGAATTTGATAGTAAGCCACTA
The DNA here is from genome assembly GCF_021556685.1 of Rattus norvegicus. Lineage (NCBI taxonomy): Eukaryota > Metazoa > Chordata > Mammalia > Rodentia > Muridae > Rattus > Rattus norvegicus. The sequence continues at coordinate 105,248,048 of NC_141535.1, read as the reverse complement.
TTGCCAAAGATTCCACATATTGCTCTTAAGACATGGAGAAATCAAGTTGGTTCTGACAAGGAAATATCTTCCTGTTGTCTAGATTTTACAGTCCTGAGAAATGCCAGAGAGGCTGTAAAGGAAAAAAGCCAGAGTTGCAAACTTTGTAAAATTTAGTAATGAGTGATGTGGAAAAATATGTCAATAGGGCAATAGGAGAAGGAATGATATGTAGGAAGCCAACTCCCTTCTGATTGGATTTAATGTCCATTCTACAGAAGAAAACCCATGCCTGGAACCAAAAATCTGGCAAAGAAACCATAGTTGGGGAGCCAACTAGCATAGGGGGTACACTTGATGCTATCACTCTGCTAAATACACTCTAGAGTCACATCTCTATACCCGTAGATTAGTGTAGCTTTCTGTCCTCAACAGAGAAATTTCTTAGTGCAGTGGATGGTGATTAATGCAGAAACTCACAAGTGGTTAAAATGAAGAGAGCAAATGACAGTGTAATCTTAGCTACAAACAGGACCTACATTCTGCCAGCTCCCCAAGGCTCAGGGTGCACCACAGAAGAGCAATGAAAAGAGTGAAAGATCCCAAAATTGGGGGCAGACTGGAATGAACATATCTTCTATATATGATGAGAGCACTACACTTATGAATTCACAGTGGCTGTGGTTGCCTGAACAAGATTAAGCCAGTAAACATTCTAGCTCTTGAGTCCCCACCTATAAAGGAGGTGATAACTTCTGGGACAGGGAGAGTCAGTTTTCTTTAACGGTGTTACCCCTGGTAGATTAGTGTCACTTCAGTGTCTTCACATCCATGATTCTATACAGTTAGTAAAAACCAGAGTCAATGGCTTGTTGAATTAAAAAAGAACCAAAGAGGAGTTTGTGGGGATAGTTAGAAAGGTAGATCTAGAAGGAGTTAAGGGGATGATGTAGAGGTAAATATGATCAAAATACATTGTATGAAATTCTCAAAGTATTACTTTTAAATTATTTATTTTTTATTGATTATTTTATTTATTACATTTCAAATGTTAACCCCTTCCCAGTTTCCCCTGCACAAACCCCCATCCCTCCCCCCAAAGGATTTATTATTAAATAAATGTCATTATTAGAATAAGATGGCAAATTACTGAAAATTACCAAAGAGGTGGGTCTAGCATCCTTAAATCTATCAATCAGAGATTATAGCTGCCACGACATAAGTTTATGTATCTTTGTAGACATTTCCTCATTTTTCTTATGTAACTATTATCATTCTAAATATTCCTTTTTTGTTCCCCAGGATAGTGTAGGAAAATAGCAGTTAAGACATGATTACACATTCTTTTAATTAATATATTTCATCCTCTGAGGTTGTCATCACAAAGCTTGTAGGAATGTTATGTCTTATTTGAACAAGGAAGCCAAATATGTGGAGCTTTTTAACATTCTGGTCATGCCTACAACATCTTTTTTATATTGTTTGCAAAATGAGGCTGAACACTTTCCCTTTAAATATGGAGTGTTACTTTAATACTTAATATTTATGACTCTCATAATTACTCTTATAAAAGATCCACTATTACAAGAAACTTCAGCTCTTGGGTTAATAATCCTGCATTTTAATGAGCTCTAGGTAATTATGCTTTGAAACCCAAGACTTCTTTTCAAAAATTATAAATTGAGGTCCTTTTTTAATAACTATGTAATTTTAATTTCATGTTGAAGAGCAATGAAAATTTTCACATTATAACACAACTGTAATTTTAGAGGGAAAAATCAGTAATGGACTGGGTAATTTTAATTTAGGTCACTTTTACATAAGATAATCAAAATACACTAGAAAAATCTTCCTCAGAAGCTAGACTATTAATCTTTTACTTACATTGAAAAGAGAGCATACCAATAAGGAAGATCTTTGGGACAGTTAATTTTCTGCTTTGTAAAAAGTGATCTGTCAAAGCAACTCTCTCTATTGTTAAAGGAAGGATAGACATTCTGTTTGCTACCTTTCCTCTAGCCAAGAAAAGTAGCTACCAGAGACAGGAATTTTGATTCTTAAAGTAGACTCTGTTTTCCCCATGGTGAGCTAATTTCAGGATGACAACTGACCTGTCCTATAACAGGTATTTTGACTTTTTCCCTCTAAAACTCCAGTTGTTTTCTGAACCTTGGGATTTAGTGTAGGTAAAGTTCCCAGCTACGCTAAATCAGGACGACATTCTCACACAAGTGTATCTTGTCAACTTGACTTGTTTTGAGAGCCAGACATTGAAATGCCTCCATGCTTCTCTCTTTCCAATGCCAGAGGAACACCTGGCCTTGGAATATGTAAAGTTCTGGCTCTGTGCAGCTGGTCTGGATGACACGGTCCAGATAGTATTGTTTCCTGGTGAGTATGAGGTAAGGTTGGGATCCCAACTTGAAACTTTCTCTTCTCCAATTTGCCTGCTGTCACAATGTTTTTCAAACAACATGGTGTGCAAGAACTAGCCTGAGGAGGTGAAGTCCACATGGTTGTCTTGTCCCTGGGTAGATTACTGAGTCTCGGTTTGATGCTGAGATTGTTAAAGCAAGTCACTGATTGTCCATAGATATCCGCAATATGGTCTAAGATAACACCCAGTGTCATAGTCAGTTTTATACTTGTGTGATGGTTGCAATTATCAAGTTGATAAGGACTAAGAATCACTTAGGGACAAGCTTTGCTGACATTGGGAGAGTTTCTTGATTGGGTTAATCAAGAAGGAGAAAGTTACTTTACATTTGAGAGGCACCATTATATCGGCTGGACTAACAGATTGAATGAGAAAGAGAAAGGTAGATAAAGGTTAACATTTATTGAACTCTTCTTCCTTACTATGGATGGAGTGTGTCAATTTGCCTCAAGATTTTTTTTTTTCTACAGGACTTCCAGCTTTGGAGGACTGCGTGCCGAATAAGGTCTTTCTCCTTAAGCTGCTCCCTGTAAAATATTTATCATGTCAATGGAAAATACAACTAACATAGCCATTTTGTTTCTATGCAGCAGTTCCTCCAGACAGTTTAGCAGACAGCATTACCTGACAAGGTCATATTCTAACTCACGTGCTGTCATTTCTTCCTGAAAACAGACACTTCTTCTTCAACAACCTCATAAACAATTCACAGATTATTTATACTTTTTTAAAATTTTTGTTATGAAAGAGATTTTTTAAGATTTATTTATTTACTTTTTGAATATGAATACATTGTAGCTGTCTTCAGATACACCAGAAAAGGGCATCAATTCCATTACAGATGGTTGTGAGCCACCACAGGGTTGCTGGGAATTGAACTCAGGACCTCTGGAAGAGCAGTCAGTGCTCTTAACTGGTGAACTCATTTTATAGAGAGATTAAGTAGAACAAAAGTCATCGTACCTCTGCAGAACTAAGTTCATGAAGAGGCTTTTTACCAAAGATTTTGTTTGTATTTATTGTTAGTATACATATGAGAAGCATTTCTAAAGATTAGAAAGTAATGCTCAGCAAAATAAAACACTAACACAGAAGACAAAGTTCATACGACCCTCTCTGATGTATTTATAGTATCGTTATAGGTATGGGATCCTTCAGCAACTAGAAAAGAAATGAAGACACATTCCTTCAGACCTACTATTTTTTAAATCATAATATGTTCACTGGATGTGGATATGGCAACTTTCTCAAAAGTCTTTTAGGCAGAAAAATGAAACACATACCTTGGGTTTATCTGATTCAGAAGCTGGTTGTTAGAGGGGAAATCCCCACAGTTTGTTTTGCACTTTTGTGTGTTCTTAGGATGGGACTTTATCTTTAAGTGTCTAAATTTCTGACTTCAATTTGCATGCGTGTGTATGTGTGTGTGTGTGTGTGTGTGTGTGTGTGTGTTCATAAGTGTGTGTGGAGGTCGAAGATGAAACTTAGGTGACTTTCTCAATCCTTTTCCACTGTATGTATGTATGTATGTATGTATGTATGTATGTATGTATGTTTGTATGTATGTATTTTTTCAAGACAGAGCTTCTCTGTGTAGTCCTGGCAATCCTGGAACTCACTGTATAGACCAGGTTGGTCTTGAACTCAGAGAGATGTGATTGTCTCTACCTCCCAAATGCTCGATTAAAGGTGAATACCATCACAGCCGCATTTGTTTACTATTATTATTATTATTTTTTTTGAAGACAGTGTCTCTCACTATATCTGGGGCTCACTCTTCAGCTTGGTCACCATGTCAGTGAACTCCAGGGAGCCTCCCATCTGTGCTAGGATTAAAGACACATTGGTTTTCAGATGGATCCTGGGGAGTGTAATCAAGTCCTCATGTTTGAAACATCCTCTCATCCTCTCAGCTGAACCATTTCTCCAAACTCTGCATCAGGACCCCCTACACACACCTAATTTCAATTTTTTAAAGTAAGCTACTATTGGTTTTTCTTGGATGAATTATTCAAATTTGAAGCTTCAGGGTTTTTGTTGTTGTTGTTGTTGGTTATTTTCTTCATTCTTTTCCTTCCTGTCTTCTCTCTCTTTTCTTCCTGTACTCTCCTCCTTCCTATCCTCTCTCTCTCCCTTCCTTCCTTCCTTCCTTCCTTCCTTCCTTCCTTCCTTCCTTCCTTCCTCCCTCCCTCCCTCCCTTCTTTCCTTCCTTCCTCCTTCCTTCCTTCTTTCCTTTCTTCCTCCTCCCTTCTTTCCTTCTTTCTGTTTCTTTCCTTCCTTTCACCTGTCTTCTTTTTTTGTACCAGGAATTGAACTAAGGGTCTCTTGAACACCAGGTAAGCATTCTATCACTGAGCTACACCTCCATTGAAACATTAATTTCTGAGTCTGTGAGGTGAGGGAAATACTAATAGACTCTATCTTATAGGTGACTTGTGAGGATCAAGTAATCTCATTCTTAAAGAAGACAGAGGGGCATAGTTCCCAATACACCTTCTGTAGAGGTTGAGTTAGCTGCTGCTACTGTTGGTAAAATTAGATCTTATCCATGCAATGTAAATGTAACACAGCTCCCAATAACCTCCAAAAATGTATTTAGTTTGGTGAAATCTCAAAAATTTAAAGATAAACAAATAGCTTTCTTGTAAAGGCAGTTTCTGTTAAAAAACAAACAAACAAAACAAGCAAAAATAAAATAAAACCAGAAATGAGAAAGAATGTTGAGCTTCTCTCTAAAGTTAGGGCAGGAACAGCAGGTCTGTAACTTAGTCTCCAACAACAAAACAAGCCATTTAAACAGATTATAAGCATCACCCCACCACCCCCTACCCCTGTCACCCCTGTAAATGAGGAGGACAGGAGCTGAAAGGAAGACTTTGTAGATGAGATTTGATCTTAGAAGGAAAATTTTAGCAACTCAAGCCTTTCTGATATTTGAGTCGGCTTGAAGAAATTCCTTATACTAACTACCATGAAAACCAAGTAGAGACATGAATGGAAAAAGACACGGGAATTTTCCTCTTCTTTTTTTTTTCTTTTTCTTCTTCCATGTTCTTCATTTATCTGTATAAATAATGTTGGCAGAAACCTCTGTATCCTTGAAACCATAAACAACCAAAGTGAAGATCCTATAAGAGTACACAGTACTATCTATCGATTATTAAATTAGAAGATTAAATCTGTAGCTAAAATTATGATACCATTGTAACTGAAAGCCTTATTGGACCTCATTTGAATTGTTTTGAGTTCCTGCCACTCAGACACTTGACTTTGGCTTGGCTTTCATCTGCTTCCCACTACAATTTTTTTCCTTTACCAAGATTGTGTGCTTATGATTGGCAACCCAAGCCCATTTATCTTTCAAGGCTCAGTTCTCTGATGACTCTAGTCCCTGTACATTATGGAGGAAGATGTGGCTCAAATGTTGGTTTTATCATTTATAAATGACCTTACTTGATCTCTTAGTCTATTTTCTCATCTTGAGAATGATGTTGATTTATAGTATTCTGCCATTATTAAAAAGATGACACCAACTATTTTATTATAGGTTTCCTATTGTTTTAAGATATTATTTCATCATGGATATATGAAGAATTAGACTTCCATTTCTGGCCAAGATGAGGAAAATTTCAGGATTAGTATCCTAGTATTATACAATGAGTTAAACCATATGAATATATTTTTAGTTTTTTAAAAATATGTGTCACAGAATAGTATCCCTAAAAGGTAGAACAGAGGGGTGTACTCCATTCACTCAGGCTTTCCCATGGGTTACAAGTAAAGTCTTCATTGCAGGATAAAGGGAAAGTAATTCTCTAGTGGGTATAGAAAATAGACAGCCTATATTGGAATTCAGAGTTCTAGAGAAAGAACTCCAGAAATTGGTCATGAGGCTGCCTTAGGTTTTGTTTGGTTACCAAGAAGTATATAAATAAGGAAAAATTCATTGAAGTAGAGTAGGGCAGAGAATAGCTTCTGAGATGTTTGACCCTCAGAGATTTTGGGGATTTCCCTAAGCTTGAAAAACTTCAAGTCTAATTAGTTGGAAGTCTGGGTGTTCACCCAAGACTTCAAGAATGCTACACTTTACAAATAGTAAAAATGACTCTGCATTTATCTTAGAAATTGAAAATGAAAACTATTTTTAAGTTGTAGCACAGAAATGAGAGAAATAAGGAAATATATACCAAGTAGTTTGTGAGACAGTAAGAAGTGTTTTGCCAGACATGTTTAAGTTATACAAACAGAAGGAACAAAAATTAGAGCAGAAAAATATAGGATAAATAATAGCAAAACTCAATTAAATCATATGTAAAAAATTTTAAAAATCTAAGTTGTTCAACAAATGGTAGAGACACTAAAACAAACAAAATGTTCAGACCATGACAACTCACAATTTTACTGATGAAGACCACACCTTGACAGTTCATAGCCAAATAATGAAACCAATGGAACTTTTTTCTGTTCACAGTAACATTTAAAAGGACTGCACTTTGAGAAATATCAATTTCACTTATGATAATTACATCTTGATGGTTCACAATCACATCAGTAAAGTCAACACCTTGGAAGTTTATACTCACACTGATAAGACAATATCCCAACAACTCACATTCACATTGATGAAGACCACACCTTATAGTGCATATTCACATCCATGAGATCATCCTGACATTTTACTGTGAAGATCCTAACTTGACAGGTCACACACAGTCATACTGACAGACCAAACCATGACAACTCACACTTTTACTGATAATGACCACACTTTGAAAATTTACTGTAATGTTGTTGACAATTATACCTTAACAGTTTATAGTCATATTGATGAAGACCATCCATCAGCAATTACAGTCACATTGATTATACCTACACCTTGACAGTTCATAGTCACATCAACTATGCCCACCTCTTGAAAACTCACAGATGACCACAGTTTGACAAGTCACAGTCATACAATGATGATACCCTGATAGCTCATAGTCATATTAATGAGATCACTACTTGACAACTCACAATCATATTGCTAACGAATATATCTTAACAGTTCAAAGCTACATTGATAAAGACCACACATTGACAATTTACAATCACATTGGTTATATTTACACCTGAACAGTTCAGTCACCTTGATGAAGATTACACCTTCCAAGTTCATAGTGACTTTGAGGAAAATCTAATACAAAGAGAAAAATCTCAAGACCCAATATAGAAAATAGATTGGTTTCTGAGAATCAAAGAGAAAAAAACATGGAATTTTTATGAAAAATAAACTATACTAGAGACAGTAAATCAAAGTCTCCAAGGAGTTACATCAACTTAGAATTTATGTGAAATAATATGTTCCTTAAAAATAGTTGTATTAATATTATTAGTAAATAAGTGCTGAAACTATTTGTCATAAAAGGTTAATTACAAAAATTATAGAAACTATTTTTATATTTTGGGGCAAGAACAAGAGAAATTCTGATTCCACAAAGGAATGAAGACTAAAATATCTAGAAAATAAGCACATTATTCTTCATTTTAAACTGCTTTAAATGGCAACTACTATTTAAAGCAAATAAGCAGACCAAATCTGATGCAGTGGGTATAACATAGGGAGCGATAAGCACATAGCAACACATCTGTAAAATGTGACTTGTCAACAGAAGCCATCTTGCTTCTGACAATGCTTGTGAAGAATTGTTATAACAATGCAGAAGTCAACTATGCATGCGAGAATCCATACAGGAAGTGTTGGAATCATAAATAAATTACAAGAAATAAATGGACCTACAAAATATCCCATAAATCCAAGAGAAGGCAGTGATGAAATAAAGTAAAAATGAAAATGGCATATGCAGGAAATGAATAGCCATGAAAGTCTCAAGACCAGTAATTTATACTAAATTTGATGAAAATTAATGATGAAAATGAATTAGAGGGAAAGTTTGCTAGACTCACTATAAAAGCACAACTCAACTGTATGTACTATGAAGAGTTAAATAGGTCAAAGGCAGCATAACATGGCACAACACAGAAAGTATAATTGAGAGAAGCAAGAGTGACTATGTTGACATATGGCAAAGCAGATTTCAGAACAGAGAATCTGGCAAGAAATAACCTGGGTCATTTAAAAAGACTAATAACAGACCTTCTAGATACATGATTTAGAAATAAGTAGAATTAAAAAAAAAGAAACACACAGTTAGATTTGAATATTTTATTCATCCCATGTAAGTAATTGCTGAAGGTATTAAAATTATCAGAGAAGATACAGGATAATTAATTAGATGACTTAAAGATTACAAGTATGTTAATTAAAATTCCTTTCCAATTCACATAGTCTTAAACAAACAATATATTGAAAAGATAAAGCCAATGGGTTGAGGAGTGAAGGGTAAGTTCAAACATTCTTTGCCACAGTGGAATACATTTAGAATTCAATAATAAATCAACAGCTTTAAAAATTTCTAGACATTTCTAAGCTAAAGAAAACATCAGATAATCAACCTACTTATCAAAGTCAAAATGAATAGGAATAAATTAAATTATAATCGATTCACAAAGAATAAAAGTTGTGATTAGAAATGGCAATACCATATAATTAATGCTCTAACATTTTTCTTTAAGAAGCTAAAAATTAAGTGAGAGAATTAAAGAAATAAATAAAGAAAACAGTAATGATAATACAAAAAAATCAAGAAAGTTGTAAACAGACAACTAATAGAGGAAAATATAGAGAAGGAATAATTGTTTCTTAAAAAGACTCAGAAGCAGGCTGGACCACTGCAGAGACATGAGGACAGAAGACAAATTGACAACATATAAAAAAGTACACGCCCTACTGAAGAGTAAAGCCAGAATGTTATGACAGTTTAGCTACATTTGAAAGAGCCTTAGAGAGTGTAAGTTGCTAATATGGAATAGCAAAAGTAGAAAACCTACTAAATCTGCAGACACAGAGGAAATAATAGTCATGCTTAAAATCATTCCCATCGGGGCTGGAGAGATGGCTCAGCGGTTAAGAGCACCCGACTGCTGTTCCAGAGGTCCTGAGTTCAATTCTCAGCAACCACATGGCGGCTCACAACCATCTGTAAAGAGATCTGATGCCCTCTTCTGGTGCGTCTGAAGACAGCGACAGTGTACTTAAATATAATAAATGAATGAATCTTTAAAAAAAAAATTCATTCCCATCATGCCTTCCCAGACAGCTTCAGTTGTGAATTCTACCAAATGTTAATAAACCAAATTAATACATAAATGCTGGCTGTATGTATACACTTCATCCACAAACATTTGGAATATTAATTTTAGCAATGCCATTTACACTTCTATCAGCACCACAACCTGCTTAAGAAATGACATGCCTCACTGGTTAACAGAAGGTACTGTTCTACAACTCACAACTGTCTGTAATTCCAGCTCCAGGTGACCTCTCTTCTGGTCTCCAGAGTCACCTGTACAAACATGAATCCCTTGTACCCCTTCACACACAGAGACACGCATACATATAACTAAAAAAAAGTAAAATTTAAAATATCAGACAAAAGTTCCATACTGAAAATGACAAGATGTTACTGAAGAAAATGAATTTCATATAAAGCCAACTAGTGAGACATAAATACGCCTTAATTAGAATACTCTGAATAGTTCATATGTAAATTGTCAAATTGTTCTACAACTTCATATAATTGATACAAAATGTCCAGCTTCCCTCTACTCTCTGTAAGGGGAAACTGTTAATCTAGTGTAAAAATCTATATTGAAGTTGAGCATGGAAATATCTATAAAGAATCACGTTGAGTTTTTTTTTCCAATTTCATCCTAAAGCTAGCTGTAAAGGAAACCAAAAAGTAAATTCTAACATTGCTTTCCTAAAGGCTCATAATTAGAAATAAGTCACACAATAGAAAATTAGTCATTAAAAGAACTACTGCTGTGAGCAAAGTCCTGAAGTGATGTCAAAGACAGCACTGAGAGCAGCAGCTGACAGCAACATAAAATGATTCTATTTGTCCATTATTCTAGAACAAGTAAGGGAAACAGAATGCTAAGGTCAGAATGGGGTTGCCTTTGGTGTGAGTGAGGGCAGGGATTGGCTGATGAGCTGTAGTGCCAGTTGAAGCTTTATTCAAATTTCGTTGGGAATGCTGCATACATTCAATTCTGAGGACCTTACAGAATTGTGCATTTGTGTAAATACAGCCAAGCAAAAAGTTCATCTTGAATTTGAATAAATGCCCACCACAATGTACTTTGGTATGTTTTTAAAATAAGTCATCATTTTCTGCTTAAGGACGTGCATTTTAAAAATAGATCCGTTAGTACTTAGTGGTATTCAAGGCCATGTAGCACCATAAGCCTGTCTTAACGAATCTGCCCTCAGAGCACATAGCTAAACAATAAAGGTTTGCTGATGGACAAGGAACTAAAAAATGTTAATGTGGGCATGGGAGACTTGTGTCAGTACTTAAGAATACTGACTGCTTTTCCAGAGGACCCAGGCTCAGTGTCCAGCACCGACGTGGAGGCTGAAAACCCACTATAACCCCAGCCCAGGGGACCTGATGCCCTCTTCTGACCTCCAAAGGATGCCATGTGGACAAATGGTGTTCAGACATACATTCAGGCAGAACAAAACAAAAAGAAAAACAAACCCACACACATATTGATAAGAAGAGTAGGTAAACATACAAGTAAAATTTAAACGCTATTATAAATGTATTTTGTACCATGTAAAATTTTGTAACAGTGAAGTAATGGTACTGGAGAGGGTGAGGCAGTGGTTTCCAACCAGTTAATACATTTAGAGAAATTAAAGTAGAAAGGAAACGGTTACTTTTCCTTAGGTGATGAGCATAATCTACCACAGACACTGAGCAACAGCCCAGAGAGATAAAGGAGAGCGGAGAGAGAGCGGTGGCTTTGAAAATATTCTAAGTGAACAAAAGTCGGAAGGAGTCACAGACACAGGAGCGGGGAATTTAAAGGCAGATTTCACATGTCCTTTCGTTAAAGAGAATAGTTGTAGATGCTGCCTTACTTAAAACATCATGAGATTTTTTGCTTGTGAGAGCGCACGTGCCTGCCTGAGTGTGTGTGCCTGTGTGTGTGTGCCTGTGTGTGTGCGTGCGTGCGTGTGTGCGTGTGCGTGTGTGTCTGTGAAGTCTCTGCCGCTGAGGCTCATAGGTGCCAACCAGGGTGAGGTTTGCTCTCACCAGGCTGCTTCATAGACCAGCTTTGTTTCTCTGCTTGTTCTGTAAATTAAATGAATTGAGAGGAGAATACAAGCATTCCGGCCTTCTCCAAGGACATGTTTGCTGATTCATTAATAAAATATTACATGAAAATGGCTCACACTGCAGTGGGATTTTTACTAATGCTCGTTAAATGCCTGAAATGTGAGAAAGCTGCTATCAGCAAGCTTTGGAGGTGGGCCCTCCTGTGTGGGGTCCACTTCAATGACTCTAGTGGCTACCCTGGCTGCACGGAACAGAAGCCTCTTTATCGTCATCTTGACTCAGCTACAGACCTAATATTCCCTGAATCTCATAGTCCCCACCTGAAGGGGATGGGTACAGCCCCAACACAGCTTTCATGCGGATCCCAGCTGGTGTGCTAATTAAACCTGTCTTTACAAAGGAGGCTTTTCAAAGTCAAAACAGCGGAAAAAGAAAATTAAGAGGCACTGGGCATCTCAGCCTCTCAAGGAAGAAAGGGAACAGGGTAAATTTTCAAAGAAACTGACAGCTATATGAGGAGGTCGGTGCCCAGTCAATGCTGACTGATGTTTACTCTGTGGACATCTTTTTCATTTTTATAAACACATACACTGATCTTTCCTTCTTTAATATATATAATTTTATTTGCATGTATTTGAGAGTTTCTCTTGCATATAGGCCAGTAATCCATGTGTATGCCTGGTACCTAAGAAGTCCAGAAGATGGTACCAGATACTCCAGGAACAGGAGTTACAGGCGGTATGAGGTACTATTTGAGTTCTAGGACAAGCACCCAGGAACTCTGGAAAAGCAGTTGGTGCTCTTAACTGCTGAGCTATCTCTCCAGTCCTTATGCACATAGGCAAAATAGGACCCAGGAAGAGAATGAAACAAGTATACTTCCAAATCAGTGTATGTGTATGTGTGTTCTATGTATGTGTAGTGCCAATGGAGGCCAGAAGGGCACATTAAATGACTGTGAGCCACCCAATGTGGGTGCTCATTTGGAACACACCACACCTCACTGTGTAGACCAGGCTGATCATGAATTAAAGTCAATTCTACCTTATCTTCCTAAGATTGCTTGGGTGATAAGAAAAGAGCTGGCATAGCAGACATACAGAGGTCATAAGGAAGACAGGGGGCTGAGGCATCGAAAGGATAATGCCCGCTAATCACTCAAATCATTGTTCTCTCTGGAATTTCCCTCTTTTCTTTTTGTCCTATCATCCTTTCCTTAGAAGTCATCTCATCTCGATGGCAATCCCAGCTCAATCTCTGGTATCTTTCTCAGTATACTGTGGAAGTGTTTTCTCACAGGACAGTGCTTTAGGCTGACTACAATATTAGCTTCAGTGCTCAACACAGTGCCAAATGCTCGAGAAAGGGTAAAATAAAAGATATTTCCATGAAAACATCTTTTTTAAAAGGATAAGAACATTGTATCTAGCACATCAGATACTTTGACCACTAATTAAAACCTAAGCATGAACAATTATTTGTTCTTCTTTACAGGAAATAAGCTATAGCTGACGTTGAACTTACTTACAGCTTACTTACTTCCCTTTGTAAGTTACCTCAAGTCTGCATAGTTGGTTACCGTTTAAATTCTGTGTGCACCAACCCCTATGAGTTGTTATTATTGGGTTCGGGGCTTTTAAAATAACATAATCATGATCTTCCTTGTGTTTGATATGTAATGCTGTTTATAATATAAAGCTCATATAATATTTTATGATATACTTTATGTGAATTTCATGTTTGTAATTATAAACATATAATGATGTTTTTCATTATAGTCTTTTCATTAATTTTAACTTTAAATATGATTAAAATGTTTTCTTGGTCATTGAGTATGTCAGCATCCAAGATAAGCACCTGGCTTCTGACTACGGAGGTCAATGTAGAATTTTATAAGATTTTAAGCAGTTGAATGAAATTTATATTCAAAATGTGTATACTTTAATTATGTAACACATGCTTTCACTTGTGTACTAGTAATTTTAGTTGAAGGTGTTCATGTCTTTTAAAGAATATGTTTAGACACTGTATCTGCAACCCTGTCATAAAATATATTTACTTTCTCCAGGTACCAGAAAGGTGGTGGGCGTGCAGCGAGAGAGCCCAGCCTTCTCTGACTCTTTCTGACTCTGGGTTTCGCCATCAGAGTGCTGCTGTTTATTTACTAATACAAAGAGCACTTTCTCACTCTTGAATGGTAGGAACTGTGAAAAGGGACAAGACATGATTTCCTTCTAGCTACTCCACATGTGCTAGTGTAGGGAGCCAATCATATTAGAATAGAATTTAATACAGTATAAACAGGAGCAAAAAAAAAAAAGGACATCCAAAAACAGAGGGATGTGTCATCTACGCTCATGTTGTCTTTTCTAGAAGACTTGGTTTTATGTGTGAGTTACACACACACACACACACACACACACACACACACACACACACACGCACACATTAACATTAATCCTGTAGACACTGTAGGAGAGTTTAGACATTTGACCATTGCTAAGGAACACAAGTCTAGTTTTGCTAAAGGAAGAGAGTCTTTCTGTTAATAGAAGTAATATTATCCTGAGTCTATAACCTCTATGGTGGCTCTCAAGGTTGCAGAATGATGTTATCACTGATGTTGGACTGTCACCAATGAACAGCTGCTGCCAAGAGTAGTAAATCATATCCCACAACTTTTTAAAAAATAAGAAATGGTATTATGGCTTTTGTGAAGACTTTATTTTAAACAGAAGGCCGAAGTTATCACAGTATGTATAGGAAGGACATAGACTTACTTATATCATTTTTTGAAAGTTTTAATTTGGTTTCAAAATATTTAATTAGATGCTCACTTTGTCTAGATGAATACAGCTAATTTCTTTACTTTTAAGAAGCTTAAAAGAAATTATTTGGGACATGTGTCACATTCTAGACTACAAACACAGTATCTCTTGTGTTAAGTACATAGACATGTCACTCAGAAGGGAAATGATTGGGGTGGACAGTAATTCCAGGCTGATAGGCAAGAGAAGAAGACTTTACAGAGACAGGAATATCTGATTTGCGAGCCCTTGGTGTTGCTTGGGGTTGGTTTGGTTATAGTTGGTGAAAAGGAGAAAGGCTTTTTGTGGCAAGAAAAAAAATGGTCAGAGTCATGAAAGTCGTTCCCAGCTGCAGAGTTGGGAGGTGATGAGGTTGGCTGGTGACCAGTGCCACTCAGCCCTACAGCAGGATAGAATAGTTGGAGAACCATAAACATACTGGTACTTTACAGTTCCAGATTTAATTGTCCTTTGGTGTCTGTCAGCATGTTTGAAAAAGTCCCACATTATTCCAATGTGTGGCTATGGCTGAGAACTTCTGTGGCCGAGCAGTGTTGTCAACTTGATGGCAGAACAGACAAGGCAGAAGTGAAGGAAGATAGACCACTTGCCTTGGACGTGTGTACAGGTGTGCTCTACCTTTCAACATTGGCAAATGACATTGTCAGTTACTAATGTATTGGGTCACACTGTATTGCTCCTCAGAAGCTCGTGGTCCATGAGCTGAAGATTAGAGAAGCCTGGATCAATAAAATACTTTTCTGCTGAAGTTCTTTTAGAAAAATTCAGAAACTTTAAAGAAATGTACCTATTAAGACTACATTGAAAAAGTGAACGATGCAGATTCAGATTTATATTCAGCAATGAAAAACTGAAACAGTCAAAGAGAGACAGAGGTGATGTCAAGAGGTCAGGCTAAGGAGGGTCATGGTTTGGAGCTAATGTGAGCTAGAGGACAGGAAGCCTGGTGACTAATAATGAAGAAAGTCTTGGTTGGTTGAATTCTGAGCTTATGGAAACCTCACTTAAAACCACTTCCTTTGGTTGGCTCAGCAGCAGCCAAAGGAGTTCAAGAGATGTAGCACAGGAACAGGAACAGGAACAGGAATTGGCATGGTCTTTGTCAAATGGACAGGCTGAAGGATACAGCCATAAGATATTCTTTTTTACCTGGAATGAGTGTTCCAGGATAAAACTTTGGCTACTTTTTTGAATTGTAATATTTGATTATACTACGTTCTATGAGGCCATTTTCATGTAAGTATTCAATGCATGTTGAGCATAGCCTTTTGTTCCTACCCAGTGACAGCTCCTTTCCAATTCTTCATTTCTCCCATTAATTTTGTTTGTTCCATAAAGGGCTATCAAATTCTATAATATTGTTCAATCACACAACTGAATTAGTAAAACATAAAAGTCTCAAGGGAAATATTATGTTTTAAGTAAGCTTATGAGTTTTATTTTGTACCACATTTATAGCTTTTTTTAGTTACATATGATCACATTGCATCTTGCAGGCTGAGTGTAGCTTTTAAATTTACCATCCTGTATATACAAAAGAATTTCTGTATCTGTATCAAATGTAGGTTTTTCCAATGTCTCCTGCTTCCTCATCATACAAACCCTTACAGGTTTGCCCCAAGAGTGACTCCTTTAATTTGTCTTACAGCTCAAAACCATGTACTTCATGAGAATCTTGTCTTAAAACATACTTTTCAAAATCACCAAAAAACTGTCTCAACTGTCTTGGCTATGTAGCAGACTTCCTTCCTATGAGTTGAATCTGACTGTGCTGTTCCTGGTCCCTTTACTTCTAGTTCTTCACCTGCTTCTGTGAACTATTGATGGGTTCTTGTGGTCATAGCTCTGGGCTTAGGGTGGTGGTGGTGGTGGTGGTAATGTTGTTGTTGCTGTTGCTGTTGTTGTTGTTGGTGTTGGTGGTGGTGGTGGTGGTGGTGTGTGTGTGTGTGTGTGTGTGTGTGTGTGTGTGTGTGTGTATCCTGTACTTGTTCAAAGTGATTAAGTTGCATTCTTTTCACTATTCCTCTCTTTCTAATGCTTTTAGTAGAGGTAGGAATTGGAATTTTATAAAGTACAAAACTAGTCTTTAGGAACTAGCTTCTCAGAAACAAAGCAGATGATGTCACAGTTATTGCCATAACACCTCCATAAAACCACTTTTATTTCAAGGTATCCAAAGAGTCTGCTGACTTGAAATCAGAGTGTAAAGAGTTACCCCCAATTCTCACCAACCTGAGTTTCTAAGGACTCTGGATTATCCTATTATTAACTGCAAGCATAAGTATTTTTTCTCATAGTAGCTATCTGTTCTTAGGTACCAGCCTCAAAATGTCTAGAAAAAAATTGACCTCTGATATAAATATATAAATATAAATGTAAATATAAATATAAATATAAATATAAATATGGCTCATATTTTGCTGCCAGCTGAAAGATTACCACCAACTTACTTGTTTGATTAACAGAATAATTACTTATATATAAGATAAAGAGTATGCTGCAGTTTGGCAACTATAAATAATAGATCTCTGCAGCAGAGAGATATATGTAAAATTACAATGCAGATTCACAGTCCCTACATCCAATGACTCTCACATTGCTTTATTTCCATTCTTAGATTCAGGACAAAATTCAAAAGTCATTTGGTACATTTGTTTTTTTTTTTTTCTTTCTTTTTTTAAAATTTTTTTTATTAACTTGAGTATTTCTTATTTACATTTCGAGTGTTATTCCCTTTCCCGGTTTCCGGGCCAACCTCCCCATAACCCCTCCCCCTCCCCTTCTTTATGGGTGTTCCCCTCCCCACCTGCCCCCCATTGCCACCCTCCCCCCAACAATCTAGTTCACTGGGGGTTCAGTCTTAGCAGGACCAAGTCTTCCCCTTCCACTGGTGATCTTACTAGGATATTCATTGCTACCTATGAGGTCAGAGTCCAGGGTCAGTTCATGTATAGTCTTTAGGTAGTGGCTTAGTCCCTGGAAGCTCTGGTTGCTTGGCATTGTTGTTCATATGGGGTCTCGAGCCCCTTCAAGCTCTTCCAGTTCTTTCTCTGATTCCTTCAACGGGGTTCCTATTCTCAGTTCAGTGGTTTGCTGCTGGCATTTGCCTATGTATTTGCTGTATTCTGGCTGTGTCTCTAAGGAGAGATGTACATCTGGCTCCTGTCTGCCTGCACTTCTTTGCTTCATCCATCTTGTCTAATTGGATGGCTGTATATGTATAGGCCACATGTGGGACAGGCTCTGAATGGGTGTTCCTTCTGTCTCTGTTTTAATCTTTGCCTCTCTATTCCCTGCCAAGGGTTTTCTTGTTCCCCTTTTAAAGAAGGAGTGAAGCATTCACATTTTGATCATCCATCTTGGGTTTCATGTGTTCTATGCATCTAGGGTAATTCAAGCATTTGGGCTAATAACCACTTATCAATGAGTGCATACCATGTGTGTTTTTCTGGGATTGGGATACATCACTCAGGATGATATTTTCTAGTTCCAACCATTTGCCTATGAATTTCATAAAGTAATTGTTTTTGATAGCTGAGTAATATTCCATTGTGTAGATGTGCCACATTTTCTGTATCCATTCCTCTGTTGAAGGGCATCTGGGTTCTTTCTAGCTTCTGGCTATTATAAATAAGGCTGCTATGAACATAGTAGAGCACGTGTCTTTTTTATATGTTGTGGCATCTTTTGGGTATATGCCCAAGAGAGGTATAGCTGGATCCTCAGGCAATTCAATGTCCAATTTTCTGAGGAACCCCCAGACTGATTTCCAGAATGGTTGTACCAGTCTGCAATCCGACCAACAATGGAGGAGTGTTCCTCTTTCTCCACATCCTCGGCAGCATTTGCTGTCACCTGAGTTTTTGATCTTAGCCAATCTCACTGATGTGAGGTGAAATCTCAGGGTTGTTTTGATTTGCATTTCCCTTATGACTAAAGATGTTGAACATTTCTTTAGGTGTTTCTCAGCCATTCGGCATTCCTCAGCTGTGAAATCTTTGTTTAGCTCTGAACCCCATTTTTTTAATAGGGTTATTTGTCTCCCTGCGGTCTAACTTCTTGAGTTCTTTGTATATTTTGAATATAAGCCCTCTATCTGTTGTAGGATTGGTAAAGATCTTTTCCCAATCTGTTGGTTGCCGTTTTGTCCTAGCCACAGTGTCCTTTGCCTTACAGAAGCTTTACAGTTTTATGAGATCCCATTTGTCGATTCTTGATCTTAGAGCATAAGCCATTGGTGTTTTGTTCAGGAAATTTTTTCCAGTGCCCATGTGTTCGAGATGCTGCCCTAGTTTTTCTTCTATTAGTTTGAGTGTATCTGGTTTGATGTGGAGGTCCTTGATCCACTTGGACTTAAGTTTTTACAGGGTGATAAGCATGGATCGATCTGCATTCGTCTACATGTTGACCTCCAGCTGAACCAGCACCATTTGCTGAGAATGCTATCTTTTTTCCATTGGATGGTTTTGGCTCCTTTGTCAAAAGTCAAGTACCCATAGGTGTGTGGGTTCATTTCTGGGTCTTCAATTCTATTCCATTGGTCTATCTGTCTGTCTCTGTACCAATACCATGCAGTTTTTATCACTATTGCTCTGTAATACTGCTTGAGTTCAGGGATAGTGATTCCCCCTGAAGTCCTTTTATTGTTGAGGATAGTTTTAGCTATCTTGGGTTTTTTGTTATTTCAGATGAATTTGCAAATTGTTCTGTCTAACTCTTTGAAGAATTGGATTGGCATTTTGATGGGGATTGCATTGAATCTGTAGATTGCTTTTGGTAAAATGGCCATTTTTACTATATTAATCCTGCCAATCCATGAGCATGGGAGATCTTTCCATCTTCTGAGGTCTTCTTCAATTTCTTTCTTCAGAGTCTTGAAGTTCTTATTGTACAGATCTTTTACTTGCTTGGTTAAAGTCACACCGAGGTACTTTATATTATTTCGGTCTATTATGAAGGGTGTTGTTTCCCTAATTTCTTTCTCGGCTTGTTTCTCTTTTGTGTAGAGGAAGACTACTGATTTATTTGAGTTAATTTTATACCCTGCCACATTGCTGAAGTTGTTTATCAGCTTTAGTAGTTCTCTGGTGGAACTTTTGGGATCACTTAAATATACTATCATATCATCTGCAAATAGTGATATTTGACTTCTTCTTTTCCAATCTGTATCCCCTTGATCTCCTTTTATTGTCTGATTGCTAGAACTTCAAGAACTATATTGAATAAGTAGGGAGAGAGTGGGCAGCCTTGTCTAGTCCCTGATTTTAGTGGGATTGCTTCAAGTTTCTCTCCATTTAGTTTAATGTTAGCAACTGGTTTGCTGTATATGGCTTTTACTATGTTTAGGTATGGGCCTTGAATTCCTATTCTTTCCAGGACTTTTTATCATGAAGGGGTGTTGAAGTTTGTCAAATGCTTTCTCAGCATCTAATGAAATGATCATGTGGTTTTGTTCTTTCAGTTTGTTTATATAATGAATCACGTTGATGGTTTTCTGTATATTAAATCATCCCTGCATGCCTGGGATGAAGCCTACTTGATCATGGTGGATGATTGTTTTGATGTGCTCTTGTATTCGGTTTGCCAGAATTTTATTGAGTATTTTTGCGTTGATATTCATAAGGGAAATTGGTCTGAAGTTCTCTTTCTTTGTTGGGTCTTTGTGTGGTTTAGGTATAAGAGTAATTGTGGCTTCGTAGAAGGAATTCAGTAGTGCTCCATCTGTCTCAATTTTGTGGAGTAGTTTGAATAGTATTGGTATGAGGTCTTCTATGAAGGTCTGATAGAATTCTGCACTAAACCCTTCTCGACCTGGGCTCTTTTTGGTTGCCAGACCTTTAATGACTGCTTCTATTTCCTTAGGAGTTATGGGGTTGTTTAACTGGTTTATCTGTTCATGATTTAACTGTTTGATTGTGTTTTCCTGGAATTCTCTCAGGGATTTTTGTGATTCCTCTCTGTAGGTTTCTACTTGTTTATTTATGTTTTCCTGCATTTCACTAAGGGAGTTCTTCATGTCTTTCTTGAAGTCCTCCAGCATCATAATCAAATATGATTGGATATTCCGTGTTTGCTTTGGTGGGAGAATTGGGCTCTGATGATGCCATGTAGTCTTGGTTTCTGTTGCTTGGGTTCCTGTGCTTGCCTCTTGCCATCAGATTATCTCTAGTGTTACTTTGTTCCACTATTTCTGACAGTGGCTAGATTGTCCTATAAGCCTGTGTGTCAGGAGTGCTGTAGATAGACCTGTTTTCCTGTTTTCTTTCAGCCAGTTATGGGGACAGAGTGTTCTGCTTCCCGCGTGTAGTTTTTCCTCTCTACAGGTCTTCAGCTCTTCCTGTGGGCCTGTGTCCTGAGTTTACTAGGCAGGTCGCTTGGAGCAGGAAGGTTGGTCTTACATGTGGTCCCGAGGCTCAAGTTTGCTCGTGGGGTGTCGCTTATGAGCTCTCCACGGGGGCAGCAACCAGGAGCCATTTGGTACCTTTGTAATTTGAAAAGTACTTTCTGACATATGTTGCCGGGTAGGGTTGTGGCTATATCTCTTCACAAAACTGAAACAGCATAGTCAATTGAATGAAGGTGCAAAGATACAAACATTGAGAGGTGCTACGTTTTGTCCAAGGCCTCTGAGCTTCAGACTGAATGACATCAAGCAACTGATGTTTAGGCTGTGGCAAACACCAAATACCTTAGGAAGAATATTTTATTAATCCCATTGGATAAACACCCACCCTCTTCCATGCAGGGCATACAGAGACACATCTCTAGCTTTCCAGAAGCTTCTGTTTCTTCTCATAGAAAGATAATGAAGTGATTTCCATTATACATGCTCTGTGAAGCTTACATGGAAGAGAACATGAAGAAACCCAAGTGATTTGGATTCCGGAACATAGAAGGAGTATGTACATAAGAGGCATCTCAAATGTAGCTCTTGGATGATTTCCAGCTCTCCTTTTTTCTGTAATTCTTTTTTTCTCTTTTGTTTCTTTCATCTTTTATTTTTACAGTCCAGTTGTTATTCCCCTTCTGGTCTGCTCTCTGACTGTTCCTCATCTCATACTTACTCCCCTCTCCAAAGAGGATATCCTACCCCCTCACCCTTACCTCGCCAGACCTCTCCATTCCCTGTGGCCTCACGTCTCTCAAGGGTTAGGTGCATCTTCTCTTACTGAGGCCAGACCAGACAGAGCTCTGCTTTATATGTGTTAGAGGCCTCTTTCAGCCGGTGTATGCTCCCTGGTTGGTGGCTTAGTGTCTGGGAGATTCCAGGGCTCCAGGTTAGTTGAGACTGCTGAACCTCCTATGGGATCGCCCTCCTCCTCAGCTTCTTCCAGCCTTTCCCTAATTCAACCACAGGAGTCCCTGGCTTCTGTCCATTAGTTGGGTGTTAGTTTCTGCATCTGACTCTTTCAGCTGCTTGTTGGGTCTCTCAGAGGGTAGCCATGCTAGGTTCCTGTCTCTAAGTACAGCATCAGTAATATTGTCAGGCCTTGGAGCCTTCTCTGGAGCTGGATCCCAGTTTGGGCCGGTTATGTACTTCATTTCTCTTAGGCTCTTTTCCACTTTTGTTCCTGCAGGTTTTTTAGACAGGAACAATTCTGGGTCAGAGCTTTTGACTGTGGGATGGCAACCTCCACTTGATGCCCTGTCTTTCTGCTGGAAGTGGACTCTACAAGTTTCCTCTCTCCACTGTAGGGCATTTCATTTCATGTCCCTCCCTTTGCATCCTGAGAGTCTCATCTCTGGTACATTCTAGAGGATACCCCACATCCTACCTCTGGAGGTTCCCTGTTTTCATTCTTTCCACTGGTCCTCAGGGTTTCAGTCCTGTCCCACCTCCCAATACCTGATTATGTTTCCCCTTTCGCCTTCCTCTCCTCTCTCCACCCAGGTCCCTCCTTCCCTCACCTGTCCCCTGTGATTGCTTTCTTCTCCCTCCCAAGGGGGGTGGAGGAATCCTCACTTGGGCTCTTTGACTTAACCTTCTTTTTTTTTTTTTTTTTTTTTTGGTTCTTTTTTTCCCCCGAGCTGGGGACTGAACCCAGGGCCTTGCGCTTCCTAGGTAAGCGCTCTACCACTGAGCTAAATCCCCAGCCCCTTGACTTAACCTTCTTAACTGGGTATTCTGCACTTTTTTTCTTTTTGGCTAATATCCATTTATTACTGAGTACACACCAGGCATGTCCTTTGGTGTCTGAGTTACCTCACTCAGGATGATATTTTCTAGTTCCATCCATTTGTTTGTAAAACTCATGATGTCCTCCTTAATAGTGGAATTGTATCCTTTTATGTAAACGGACCACATTTTCTGTATCCATTTTACTGTTGTGGGACATCTGTGTTGTTTCTATCTTCTGGCTATCACAAATAAGGCTGCTATGAACATAGTGGAACACATACCCCTGTGGCACGGTGCAGCATCTTTTGGGTATATGCCCAAAGTTACCACTTTGGTATAGCTGGATCTTCAGGTAGATCTCTTTCCAGTTTTCTGAAAACCCTCAGGAATGATTTCCTGAGTACCAGTTTGCAATCTCAAATGCATTGTTCTTTCCCAGTAGCTCAAACAAGGTGCTCCAGTCAGGAGTGATGCTCCAGTCATAAACAGTGCTCCCTAATTCTTTGGGGTCTCATCTCGAGGGCAGGACCTGTTATAGCCATCTTGATTGAGTCTTAACTTAAGGCTGCCATTGACTCACTGACTTCCTGTCAGCTCCTAGATTTTCAAGTGGCCTTCCTTTGTTCTCTGCACCAAAGCACTAGTAAACCCAGACCCTCCGTGCAGCAATAATAGATGGGTAAAGTTGGCAGAATATAGACATTTTGGGTAGTGTTATTTGATATATTTTATTCTTACCTACAAAATATCTTTTTCTATTTCTCAACAAAAACAGAATGTTGCAATAGAGAACAATTAATTTTTTACCTCTAAAGGTATAAGTACTTTATTGATGTTGGTAAATGATCTCTATATAGAGAAATTTAAATTATCTTTTCTAGACATTGATAATTTTACCATTACTCTGCCTTGTTAGCCATTACCATGTCAATTAAAAAGGAATTTTAATTTATTTGAACTTTTTGATTTTTTTCTCTAAAATAAGAATTTGCCATGAGTACCCATGTAGGCCATCCAAACAAGGCCATGGCATTGCAATCTATGACAAAGGGGCATTTCATTGCCTTGATTCCCATGGGCATGTTTTTACATGTTGATATTGCCAAAATTGGATGAGCTGTGTCACTAAAGCCATCTTATATTTTGGAGAACTTATTTCCCTTCTTAGATACAAAGTTATTTAAAGCTAATCATAAAAATTTTAATTCACATTTGGTGTTATGCAGCATTTCTAGAAACTTCTTTCCACTTTGCTCTGCTTCTCTGGACTGTAAAAAGCTGTGGTGCTTAAATTTTTGCCTGATTCTCAATGTTTTTAATGGTGACAAAAAGAAGAGCCCTGACCTCAAAGGGAGAGGGTTAATTATGGAGTCAAATACAAGTGGCTGTGGCCTGTGAACACGGATTCAGGTTTTCTCTTTACATATTCTAGGAATGGAAATTCGGGAAATACTGTATTCCAATATATTGGCAGTTTCACAAAGCCTTTATAGGAAGTGAAAAATACAAATCAAGACATATTTAAAATACATTGATAGGAACATCAAACAGGCAGGGTAGAGCAAATCGGTAAAAATTCTGCTTTGGGCCTCAGATCTTTTTTCCTTTCTTTTCTTTCCTTTTCTTTTTTCTTTTCTTTTCTCTTTCTTACCTTCTTTCTTTCTTTCTTTCTTTCTTTCTTTTTGCTTTAGATTGGCAGACATTAATAGTCTGTACATTCCAAAAGAACCTTAACTAACAGTCACAAGGATGCTAGGATACACCAAGAGGTTGCCAACAAATTTCTGTTTAGATAGCTAAAATGGCTAATCTAGTTTCTCTTCATATCTCATGGTAGTCAATTAGCCAATCAGCTTTGCAGGGTGTTTAGGAATAGGAGTGGAACTTTCTTTCTGGGAATTCCAGTTGATCTTGGAGTTCTAGTTCATAATTAGCCATTTTCCAAATAGATGAACACAAACAACGTGCAAGGTAGAAAAGAGATGTGAGATGCACTTTTATCCACCGTTGGGGTGGCTAAGGGTTTAGAAGATGAGGTGATTCTGTAGTAGAGCATTCTAGCAGCATTTTGCTAGCATCCTGGTTCCCAGATGAAGTTTGACAAGCAACCTCAGCAAGTTCCTGGATCCATTCCGCTAGCAGCCCCCTCACTTGCCTGGGATAATCTATTTCATTGATAGTTTTAGAGGTGCTCAGAGAAGGTAGCTCATTCTAGTGATGAGGCTTGAACAATTTTTAGAGGCCTGTCCTAGAATATACTCTTTTAGTCTTTTTAGAAATAATGCAAACATTGAATTCTCTATTTAGCAGTGCTTCCTGATGAAAGCACCAGGACAGGTTTGGGACACCTGACAGTAGCAGCAATCATACATATCTTAAATAAAACAAATTAAAAAAACAAACTATGAGCCCCTTTAGCTATTTGCTTTTGAACGTGTCTACTTTCTTTCCCTTCCTTTACTTAGACCTGTATGAAAGCGTCAGGGGTTGTCATGAGGTTAAAGGAAATAATGGAATGAAAATGATTTCCTTCAAAAAATCCTTTACTTTGTTATTTCCATAATATTATTTCATAACTAGAGAAGGAACATTATACTTTTAATAGCAACTGTAATTTATTCTATCCAAAACAGAAGACTATAAGTGAATAAGTGAGTACACATATAAATAAATCATTGCTAAATTATGGAAAAAGAAACATACATAATACTTGCTATTTACCTCACCACTTGTCATTTGAAGAAATAGTTTAAAGAAAAAGTATTTTTATAGCATGTCAACAGGAACAATCTGCCTGACATTAAAAGTAAAGCCATTTCAATTTGCTTTGGCTTAGATCTTTCTTTACAATACAGAGAATAGAACCTGTCAATCACTGAATCTCAAGGGTATTGTAAAACGGAGTATATAAGCCAGTGTCCTTGCATATACTTGACAAAGAACTTGTTGGCATAAGACATGGACCAAAGATTCTCAGTATTGTTCTTACTGCTAAAACCGCACGCCCTTTGAATTTAGCCATATATAGGCATCAATCTAATTAAGTAGAACATCTACTGAAAATTGTAAGCTCATTCTGCTTTGGGAAAGAGCTCTCTTTCTACATATATAGTAATAAAAATACATTCCAAGGTCAACAAAAGAGTTTCCTGGAAACCATTTAGGGTTCACTTCAAAGCAAAGAAGAAAAACTCAAAAAAAATGCTACTCTTTTTAAATTATTTTTCTTAGCTAGGTTTAATATTATATATTTGAGACCAGTATTTGTCAGGAGAACTGAAACATTTTATCTACATCCCCATTTTATTTTAGGTCCATGATTCTTCAGCTACATGTATGCCTATGCTTTTAGTGAAAACATCCCTTTAGGAAATGCCACTTATCTGGAACACAGGGAGAAAAATAAATCTATACCTGTTCCCAAAATAATGTTTTTCTTTCTACTAACTGCCTCATACACTTGAGCCAAGGCCTCCTGCTTCAAGAAAAGTTTTCATTGTTTCAAAGTCAGTTCAAGCTGGGCTAAATATTGGAGTTGATTTTAATATAAAGAAAAAAATTATTTGAGCTTTTAAGGATTAGCAAGGTGAGAACAAATACCTTTTCTACCCAAACTTCAGTTATAAAGGAAATTTGCATATTTCAATTCATTGTTTTTTTAGTACAAGAATAAAAATTACAGAAAAGGTAAATATCCATACGTCGAGATTGTAACCCTGTTTAATCTGACCAATGCGAACATTCCCTGCAAGCTCCACTTCTGCCGTACTTATTTCTTAGGTTGGCTGTTTTGGAAACTTTACTTAACTTTCCTGTGTTTCTAAAAAAGAGATAATGAAATATTATGTTACTCTTAATAAAATAAAATAAATTATCTTTAAAAACAACAAATAAATCAATTAGTAAGGGATATAGAGCATTAAAAATATAAGTGTGGAGTAAATATCACTGTGTCAGGGTATCAGGTTTTATTTTCTTACCTATGGGATCAATCATATTTAAATAGAACCTCTGCGATCCTAAACAAATGAAAATAATTTCAAATACTTAAGAAATAGTTTATTACATTATGTAACAAAATTAAGTTACCATAAAATAACAATGAATCAGTAAACTGTAGAGCTGGTAGTGTTCTTAATGTTTCCCCAAATATGTGCCTATAAAATCTAGACATCTTTAAAACTACAAACACACAAACTTTAAAACAGTCAACTATTCCAGACCTGGTGAGAGAGAGACCCAACCGCCTGGTCAGGTGGGCACTCCTGAGGCTGCAGAGCGGAAGAGACCACCAACACTGCTCACCCCTTCCCACATCCCTGGCCCAAGAGGAAACTGTATAAGGCCTCTGGGCTCCCGTGGGGGAGGGCCCAGGAGCGGCAGGACCCCTTCCGAAGACACCGCCGGACCCTGAAGGAAACAGACCGGATAAACAGTTCTCTGCACCCAAATCCCGTGGGAGGGAGAGCTAAACCTTCAGAGAGGCAGACAGGCCTGGGAAACCAGAAGAGACTGCTCCCTGCACACACATCTCGGACGCCAGAGGAAAAAGCCAAAGACCATCTGGAACCCTGGTGCACTGAAGCTCCCGGAAGGGGCGGCACAGGTCTTCCTGGTTGCTGCCGCTGCAGAGAGCCCCTGGACAGCACCCCACGAGCAAACCTGAGCCTCGGGACCACAGGTAAGACCAAATTTTCTGCTGCAAGAAAGCTGCCTGGTGAACTCAAGACACAGGCCCACAGGAACAGCTGAAGACCTGTAGAGAGGAAAAACTACACGCCCGAAAGCAGAACACTCTGTCCCCATAACTGACTGAAAGAGAGGAAAACAGGTCTACAGCACTCCTGACACACAGGCTTATAGGACAGTCTAGCCACTGTCAGAAATAGCAGAACAAAGTAACACTAGAGATAATCTGATGGCGAGAGGCAAGCGCAGGAACCCAAGCAACAGAAACCAAGACTACATGCCATCATCGGAGCCCAATTCTCCCACCAAAACAAACATGGAATATCCAAACACACCAGAAAAGCAAGATCTAGTTTCAAAATCATATTTGATCATGATGCTGGAGGACTTCAGGAAAGACCTGAACACACTTAGGGAAGCACAGGAAAACATTAATAAACAAGTAAAAGCCTACAGAGAGGAATCGCAAAAATCCCTGAAAGAATTCCAGGAAAACACAATCAAACAGTTGAAGGAATTAAAAATGGAAATAGAAGCAATCAAGAAAGAACACATGGAAACAACCCTGGATATAGAAAACCAAAAGAAGAGACAAGGAGCTGTAGATACAAGCTTCACCAACAGAATACAAGAGATGGAAGAGAGAATCTCAGGAGCAGAAGATTCCATAGAAATCATTGACTCAACTGTCAAAGATAATGTAAAGCGGAAAAAGCTACTGGTCCAAAACATACAGGAAATCCAGGACTCAATGAGAAGATCAAACCTAAGGATAATAGGTATAGAAGAGAGTGAAGACTCCCAGCTCAAAGGACCAGTAAATATCTTCAACAAAATCATAGAAGAAAACTTCCCTAACCTAAAAAAAGAGATACCCATAGATATACAGGAAGCCTACAGAACTCCAAATAGATTGGACCAGAAAAGAAACACCTCCCGTCACATAATTGTCAAAACACCAAACGCACAAAATAAAGAAAGAATATTAAAAGCAGTAAGGGAAAAAGGTCAAGTAACATATAAAGGGAGACCTATCAGAATCACACCAGACTTCTCGCCAGAAACTATGAAGGCCAGAAGATCCTGGACTGATGTTATACAGACCCTAAGAGAACACAAATGCCAGCCCAGATTACTGTATCCAGCAAAACTCTCAATTAACATTGATGGAGAAACCAAGATATTCCATGACAAAACCAAATTTACACAATATCTTTCTACAAATCCAGCACTACAAAGGATAATAAATGGTAAAGCCCAACATAAGGAGGCAAGCTATACCCTAGAAGAAGCAAGAAACTAATCGTCTTGGCAACAAAACAAAGAGAATGAAAGCACACAAACATAACCTCACATCAAATATGAATATAACGGGAAGCAATAATCACTATTCCTTAATATCTCTCAATATCAATGGCCTCAACTCCCCAATCAAAAGACATAGATTAACAAACTGGATACGCAACGAGGACCCTGCATTCTGCTGCCTACAGGAAACACACCTCAGAGACAAAGACAGACACTACCTCAGAGTGAAAGGCTGGAAAACAACTTTCCAAGCAAATGGTCAGAAGAAGCAAGCTGGAGTAGCCATTCTAATATCAAATAAAATCAATTTCCAACTAAAAGTCATCAAAAAAGATAAGGAAGGACACTTCATATTAATCAAAGAAAAAATCAACCAAGATGAACTCTCAATCCTAAATATCTATGCCCCAAATACAAGGGCACCTACATATGTAAAAGAAACCTTACTAAAGCTCAAAACACACATTGCACCTCACACAATAATAGTGGGAGATTTCAACACCCCACTCTCATCAATGGACAGATCATGGAAACAGAAATTAAACAGTGATGTAGACAGACTAAGAGAAGTCATGAGCCAATTGGACTTAACGGATATTTATAGAACATTCTATCCTAAAGCAAAAGGATATACCTTCTTCTCAGCTCCTCATGGTACTTTCTCCAAAATTGACCATATAATTGGTCAAAAAACGGGCCTCAACAGGTACAGAAAGATAGAAATAATCCCATGCGTGCTATCGGACCACCACGGCCTAAAACTGGTCTTCAATAACAATAAGGGAAGAATGCCCACATATACGTGGAAATTGAACAATGCTCTACTCAATGATAACCTGGTCAAGGAAGAAATAAAGAAAGAAATTAAAAACTTTTTAGAATTTAATGAAAATGAAGATACAACATACTCAAACTTATGGGACACAATGAAAGCTGTGCTAAGAGGAAAACTCATAGCGCTGAGTGCCTGCAGAAAGAAACAGGAAAGAGCATATGTCAGCAGCTTGACAGCACACCTAAAAGCTCTAGAACAAAAAGAAGCAAATACACCCAGGAGGAGTAGAAGGCAGGAAATAATCAAACTCAGAGCTGAAATCAACCAAGTAGAAACAAAAAGGACCATAGAAAGAATCAACAGAACCAAAAGTTGGTTCTTTGAGAAAATCAACAAGATAGATAAACCCTTAGCCAGACTAACGAGAGGACACAGAGAGTGTGTCCAAATTAACAAAATCAGAAATGAAAAGGGAGACATAACTACAGATTCGGAGGAAATTCAAAAAATCATCAGATCTTACTATAAAAACCTATATTCAACAAAATTGGAAAATCTTCAGGAAATGGACAATTTCCTAGACAGATACCAGGTACCGAAGTTAAATCAGGAACAGATAAACCAGTTAAACAACCCCATAACTCCTAAGGAAATAGAAGCAGTCATTAAAGGTCTCCCAACCAAAAAGAGCCCAGGTCCAGACGGGTTTAGTGCAGAATTCTATCAAACCTTCATAGAAGACCTCATACCAATATTATCCAAACTATTCCACAAAATTGAAACAGATGGAGCCCTACCGAATTCCTTCTATGAAGCCACAATTACTCTTATACCTAAACCACACAAAGACACAACAAAGAAAGAGAACTTCAGACCAATTTCCCTTATGAATATCGACGCAAAAATACTCAATAAAATTCTGGCAAACCGAATTCAAGAGCACATCAAAACAATCATCCACCATGATCAAGTAGGCTTCATCCCAGGCATGCAGGGATGGTTTAATATACGGAAAACCATCAACGTGATCCATTATATAAACAAACTGAAAGAACAGAACCACATGATCATTTCATTAGATGCTGAGAAAGCATTTGACAAAATTAAACACTCCTTCATGATAAAAGTCCTGGAAAGAATAGGAATTCAAGGCCCATACCTCAACATAGTAAAAGCCATATACAGCAAACCAGTTGCTAACATTAAACTAAATGGAGAGAAACTTGAAGCAATCCCACTAAAATCAGGGACTAGACAAGGCTGCCCACTCTCTCCCTACTTATTCAATATAGTTCTTGAAGTTCTAGCCAGAGCAATCAGACAACAAAAGGAGATCAAAGGGATACAGATCGGAAAAGAAGAGGTCAAAATATCACTATTTGCAGATGACATGATAGTATATTTAAGTGATCCCAAAAGTTCCACCAGAGAACTACTAAAGCTGATAAACAACTTCAGCAAAGTGGCTGGGTATAAAATTAACTCAAATAAATCAGTTGCCTTCCTCTATACAAAAGAGAAACAAGCCGAGAAAGAAATTAGGGAAACGACACCCTTCATAATAGACCCAAATAATATAAAGTACCTCGGTGTGACTTTAACCAAGCAAGTAAAAGATCTGTACAATAAGAACTTCAAGACACTGAGGAAAGAAATTGAAGAAGACCTCAGAAGATGGAAAGATCTCCCATGCTCATGGATTGGCAGGATTAATATGGTAAAAATGGCCATCTTACCAAAAGCAATCTACAGATTCAATGCAATCCCCATCAAAATACCAATCCAATTCTTCAAAGAGTTAGACAGAACAATTTGCAAATTCATCTGGAATAACAAAAAACCCAGGATAGCTAAAGCTATCCTCAACAATAAAAGGACTTCAGGGGGAATCCCTATCCCTGAACTCAAGCAGTATTACAGAGCAATAGTGATAAAAACTGCATGGTATTGGTACAGAGACAGACAGATAGACCAATGGAATAGAATTGAAGACCCAGAAATGAACCCACACACCTATGGTCACTTGATTTTTGACAAAGGAGCCAAAACCATCCAATGGAAAAAAGATAGCATTTTCAGCAAATGGTGCTGGTTCAACTGGAGGGCAACATGTAGAAGAATGCAGATCGATCCATCCTTATCACCCTGTACAAAGCTTAAGTCCAAGTGGATCAAGGACCTCCACATCAAACCAGACACACTCAAACTAATAGAAGAAAAACTAGGGAAGCATCTGGAACACATGGGCACTGGAAAAAATTTCCTGAACAAAACACCAATGGCTTATGCTCTAAGATCAAGAATCGACAAATGGGATCTCATAAAACTGCAAAGCTTCTGTAAGGCAAAGGACACTGTGGTTAGGACAAAACGGCAACCAACAGATTGGGAAAAGATCTTTACCAATCCTACAACAGATAGAGGCCTTATTTCCAAAATATACAAAGAACTCAAGAAGTTAGACCGCAGGGAAACAAATAACCCTATTAAAAAATGGAGTTCAGAGCTAAACAAAGAATTCACAGCTGAGGAATGCCGAATGGCTGAGAAACACCTAAAGAAATGTTCAACATCTTTAGTCATAAGGGAAATGCAAATCAAAACAACCCTGAGATTTCACCTCACACCAGTGCGATTGGCTAAGATCAAAAACTCAGGTGACAGCAGATGCTGGCGAGGATGTGGAGAAAGAGGAACACTCCTCCATTGTTGGTGGGATTGCAGACTGGTAAAACCATTCTGGAAATCAGTCTGGAGGTTCCTCAGAAAATTGGACATTGAACTGCCTGATGATCCAGCTATACCTCTCTTGGGCATATACCCAAAAGATGCCTCAACATATAAAAGAGACACGTGCTCCACTATGTTCATCGCAGCCTTATTTATAATAGCCAGAAGCTGGAAAGAACCCAGATGCCCTTCAACAGAGGAATGGATACAGAAAATGTGGTACATCTACACAATGGAATATTACTCAGCTATCAAAAACAACGAGTTTATGAAATTCGTAGGCAAATGGTTGGAACTGGAAAATATCATCCTGAGTGAGCTAACCCAATCACAGAAAGACATACATGGTATGCACTCATTGATAAGTGG
Organism: Rattus norvegicus; assembly: GCF_021556685.1. Taxonomy (NCBI): domain Eukaryota; kingdom Metazoa; phylum Chordata; class Mammalia; order Rodentia; family Muridae; genus Rattus; species Rattus norvegicus. Next base: position 105,215,584 of record NC_141535.1, on the reverse strand, counting down.
CTATTAGCCCAAATGCTTGAATTACCCTAGATCCCTAGAACAAACGAAACTCAAGACGGATGATCAAAATGTGAATGCTTCACTCCTTCTTTAAATGAGGAAAAAGAATACCCTTGGCAGGGAAGGGAGAGGCAAAGATTAAAACAGAGACTGAAGGAACACCCATTCAGAGCCTGCCCCACATGTGGCCCATACATATACAGCCACCCAATTAGACAAGATGGATGAAGCAAAGAAGTGCAGACCGACAGGAGCCGGATGTAGATCGCTCCTGAGAGACACAGCCAGAATACAGCAAATATAGAGGCGAATGCCAGCAGCAAACCACTGAACTGAGAATAGGTCCCCTATTGAAGGAATCAGAGAAAGAACTGGAAGAGCTTGAAGGGGCTCGAGACCCCAAAAGTACAACAATGCCAAGCAACCAGAGCTTCCAGGGACTAAGCCACTACCTAAAGACTATACATGGACTGACCCTGGACTCTGACCCCATAGGTAGCAATGAATATCCTAGTAAGAGCACCAGTGGAAGGGGAAGCCCTGGGTCCTGCTAAGACTGAACCCACAGTGAACTAGTCTATGGGGGGAGGGCGGCAATGGGGGGAGGGTTGGGAGGGGAACACCCATAAGGAAGGGGAGGGGGGAGGGGGATGTTTGCCCGGAAACCGGGAAAGGGAATAACACTCGAAATGTATATAAGAAATACTCAAGTTAATAAAAAAAAAAATTCTTTATTTCTTTAAGTGAAGTTCATAAAAAAAAAAAGTCAACTATTGTTCTTTCTCTGCTATTATAAAATGAATTTCTACATCGTTGGGAGTTATGCAAAACATTTTTCTTTAAAGGGGTTTCTAATGATTTTTAATGTCTTAAGATGCATCATCAAAAACATAAAATTAAAATTAACAAACACCCACAAAAACAGTAGTCAGGGTACCATATCATATACTGTAAATTGAAAAAGATTATATATTATCTTATTATAGAAAAGTTCAATTAATCATTTGTATCTTTCATTCTTGAAACAAATTCATTTAATTGTTTAATAGATTTTACCCAAATATTTGATTGTAAGATTAAGTTTATCTCGTTACATGGATAGATAGTCTAGAGAACTAGTTATCCAAAGAATACACATGAGAAATGACAGCACATAGGATATCAAAGTCTTTAAATACAAGTTTTCATGAAGATATTTACACTACCTCAATATAAAGTTATAGTCATTGACAATAATTCATACCTGTTTGAGCAACTCTACATGAATTATAAAACTCCATGCACATGAATGACATCAGCATGGTGGTGGAACAGAGGCTTCCTACCACCACTTCTGGAGTACATACTAATTTGTCCAGCCACCTATGATGAGCATACCTCTAAAGGAGCTGCATATCATGTGAGTACCTGCGGTTTTTGTTTTTGCCAGTTTGTCACATCTACAATCACTTTGGAAGGGAGTCTTAATAAGGGATTGTCTAGAACAGGTTTTCCTATTGACACTTCTATGATATAACTCTGGACATATCTTGCTTATGAAAAGTAAAGTGGAAAGATCTACCCAATGTGGGTGACCCCATTCCCTAGGCTTAGGATTCTGGATTATACAACAGTGGAGAAAGTGACCTGAGTACATACAGTATTGCAAACATTCAACCATTGCTTTCTGCTCTTAACTGTCTGTGTGTTATCAATAGAGCTTCAGGTTCCCACTGCCTTGACTTCCACAATGATAAACTATTACTGAAACTCTGAACCAAATAAATCCTTTCCCCTTTAAGGTGCTTTTTTCAAGGTATTTTGTCAGAGCAAGAGGAGATTAAACTGAGTATTTTTAGTTTTAAAAATGCTTTAACTCTAACCCCTAAAGGACTCCACAAGCCACAGTATAATGAAATTTTCAAAAAAAAATCAATGGTATATTGGAATGAGGTTATTATGAGAGCAGAAGTGTCTAAGTAGGCATGAGGGGAGGAATGAAGGATAGATATAAATATAACATGTTATGTGCATGTATAAAATTATTACACAGAGAATGAGGTGGTGTGGAAGGGAGGAATGAGAACCAAGTCATGTCTGTGCAGTACACTTGGAGTTTATCCTGACTAATATGGTACATATTCCCCAATAGAAAGCCCCTAGTACAGTTCAAGCTCCCTGACATTGAAATTTGACTAGTATAATCAAAGCTCATTATTGTTTCATCTTATCAACGACCTAGAAGATTAAGAACACATTATTCAGACAATTCTTTTATTATTCCCAACAAGTAGTCTTGTAGACATTAAAGAAAACACGAGTTTTTAGATTCTTTCTAAATTCATAACCTCATGCTATTGTCATACGGCTGAGTGTGGAGGGGATGCCATTGTTTTAGAAATACTAACCCAGGATATGCACAATCACAAAATTTATAAAGTTTCTGTCAACAAAGAATAAAGATGAGTAAATGTAAGGATCTCTAATAAACATATTTATGAGGTAGAGAATTCATTTAAGACACACAACCCAAAAGCTGTAGCATAGACCTCTAATATGCATTTGTATAAATATCAAAGCTGAGAAAAGGGAATTCCATTGCTAAAACATGTAGAATTTTTGAATAAAATTTGTAAATTTGCAAAAGTCACTTCTTCTACTTATTGTAGTCACTCAACAAGAAAAAAGTGACTACCGTGGAAATTTAAAATAGAGGCATGAAAATAGTAATTATGAGGTAATGTGAAAAATTGGAGCAGACTCACCTCCAATGAACACACAAGTATCAACCAGTAATGAAAACCTTAAGAATTCATTCAATTACTTGTGGTAATGGTAACAACTTGTGTAACCTGTGTGTGTGTGTGTATGTGTGTGTGTGTGTGTGTTTGTGTACATATTCAAGAGTATATGCATATTTGCTTGTGTGTACATATGTGTATGTAACTCTCTCTTTCTCTCTCTCTCTCTCTCTGTGTGTGTGTGTGTGTGTGTGTGTGTGTGTGTTTGTGTGTGTATGTAAAGGTATGTATAAGTATACAAGAATGCCTTGGCTACTCTTTGGATTCCCTTGATTTTTGACCTCACTGGGATCTGAGGATTGCCAATAATCTAGGCTCCCTAGCCAGCAAGTCTCAGTGATGCATCTACTTCTTTGCCTCATTAGCCCTTGGATGGCAGGCAAGAACCACAAAGCCTGTCTTTTTTGTGTTAGTTCTGGCAAGAGAACTCAGGTCTTGGTGCTTTTCTGAAAAGCCCTTTACTGACCACACCTCTTTAGCCTGGAAAACATTGTAACACAGGGAGATGTTACAGTGCTTCTAATGTGTGTGCGTGTGTGTGTGCGTGTGTGTGCATGTGTGTGCGTGTGTGTGTGCGTGTGTGTGCGTGTGTGTGCGTGTGTGTGTGTGTGTGTAGGGGTAGGGTGGGGTTGTTTAAAGGCAGTGGGGGATGGGCTATCCCTATATTTATGAGTGCTAGGTACTTCACCACTAAAAAAATATTTTTTAGCTTTTGGGAGATCAGTCAGTGCTATACTAGGGACACTCAGAACCATGAAGCTTGGCATAGACATATTACCCAAAATTTTGTGTGTGTGTGTGTGTGTGTGTGTGTGTGTGTGTGTGTGTGTGTGTGTGATTTGATTATATAGTCCACTTGGGTTGGTACCCTCCAAGGCCAGAAGAGAGTGTCTGATTCACTGAGTTGGAGAGCTAAGTGCTTGTGAGCTGCTCCTAACCACTGAGCCATCTTTCCAGGCCTGACACACTCTGCAAAGTGATGGACATAGCATCTGAATTTCTTTCTCTTTTTACTCCATCCTAATTATTGCCTGGACATTGGGCATTTCTTCCTAAAAGCAAGCTCCATTTTTTTCCTGTCTCCACATTTTTATGATTGCCTGGACTGATTTTTGTTTTAAGTTTACATTTTAAAACTGTGAACTGCATTTCTCCCTCTTTCTATTTATCTCTTGTTTCAATCACAAGGTTTGAAAAAATGAGAACTATGCTGGTTTTGTTTGGACTGAGAACATTCCAAAACATTTGGCTGCACCTCAAATTCTTGTTAAAATAATGTTATTTATAACTTTCTGCTTGGTTAACTTTATTTTAACTTTGGCTGCTTTTCCCTGGAGACTGTTCTATCTTGATAGTGAAGTTGACTTCTTGGAAACTTGGATCACCTAACACCTTTTAAGACTTTGGGTCTTCACTTGTTTGGGGCATAGAAATTTATTAGACACTTACTTCAGTCCCTACTGCAGCTACCTGCATGGTGTCTCTCACTGGCTTTGGTTTGGAATATGAGCAGGAAGAAAGCCATCATTCACCCTGGGACCAAGCCATGGCTTCACATAGTGGCACAAAAAGAATGCATTTACTACGACCACAGGTGACATTTGGAGCCTGATGCTAGAGTGCTCTAACCAGCTCTCTCTCTGATGCTGTAAGAGGAATAGAGTTCCTTGCTTTTATATTCCTCCTCAGAAGGTTCTAGCAGATTAGTTGAGCTGCTAGAGCAGCATGGCCCCTTCCATTGACTTTTGAGAAGATCATCTGATTTCCAGACAGAAATGAGGAAAAAGACAAACTGGTGGAATCACCCATTGCCAAGAACAGAGAGGGAACAGAACAGACCTGAAAACAATAGCTGTTGTTCCATAATACCCACTCCCCAATTCAATGTGAAAAAAATGAATACTATTTACCATCACAAAGCAATGTGAAGCCCAGAGGCCAAGGATTTCTTATTTAGGGCTGAAGAGGTATCTCAGGAGTTAAGAACACTGACTGCACTTCCCAAGGACCTGGGTTCAAATACTAGCATTCCTATGGTAACTCATACCTGTCACTCCACAGGATAAGATGGATGTTCTGTTAAACATCCATGTAGACAAAACACACACACACACACACACACACACACACACAGAGAGAGAGAGAGAGAGAGAGAGAGAGAGAGAGAGAGAGAGAGAGAGAGAGAGCTACAGACTGAAAGACAGATAGACAGGTACAAAGACAAAGACACACACACAGAGAATGTGAAGACAACCAAACAGTGTTACTGTAGCTTGGGTCCTTGCTTCATTCAACCTTCATCAACCCGTCCTCCCAGTGAATGCCAGAGGCTCTTGTCATGTTTGTCTGTCCCTTCCTAGGAGCCAAACATCTGTTGGACTTTTCTGAATAACACATTCAGTCTGTGGTGTAAGATTTAGGGAGTGTTCTGTCAACTGCAGACAAAAGCCTCTGATCAAGCACCGGTATGCAGTGTTCTTTAGTAGAATCGTGAACAATTGGTGCAATTACAGGCTAATGGAAACCTGGAGGACACAAGGGTCTTTTTTTGAGCGAGGGTAGCTTTTGTTATTTATTTGTTCTATCTATTTGTTTGTCTATCTATATTTTTTCTAATAATGAAAAATTGGATCACAGAAGGAAATTTATGAGACTAAAACTGTCAACACAGCATTCTTTAGCTGGTGGTGGTGCTAAGAGAAATCAGAGCCACAGCTTCAGGCTGCACTGTGTAATTGAAATGGCACTTCTTAATGTGTTATGTTTGTTAGAGATACAGGATGCAGGGCCCCTTTTAACTGCTGTTGTAGGCTGGCATCATTGCTTTTCTTTGCTATGTTCCAAATTCTATATTGTCTTCAAATTTTACCTTCTAGGTTCCAGGGTGTCTGTAGGCCTTTTAAACTCATGAGAACCAAGCATACCAGCCATACCTCAAGTTACACGCTGTAAAGAAGTAGGTTCCACTAGGTACAATAGGATTCACTGCCAAGTTTGGCACAACAGAGTCTCTGCTATGAAGATCAGAACACAAGAGAAGTGTATTTCACGCTACATATACTAGGTTCTACCTGGAGAAGCAGTGCTCTGAGGACAGGCCCTTAAATTGTGGTAATGCAGCTACAGGTTTGTGCCTCACAGCAGCTTAAGTCTGTCCTTCCCTGAAGCAGGGGTAAATCTTCATACTCTTCATAATATCTGTTATCCTCTGTCCAAACTCCAGAACTTGAGCCCATAGAGAGAAGAGAGGAGAGAGAGAGAGAGAGAGAGAGAGAGAGAGGCAGAGAGAGACAGAGAGAGGCAGAGAGAGACAGAGAGACAGAGAGACAGAGAGACAGAGACAGAGAGACAGAGAGAGACAGAGAGAGAGAACAACTTGTGACAGTTGGAATAAGAAGATAATATTTAACTGATTATATGTCATTTTAAAGAATCAAGCAGGAAGCAATCTTAACTATCAATTATTCAACAGGATGATAAAATCATAACACCTGTTTTCCAACTGTTAGAATAAGAGACAATCATGAAGATGAACACAGACACCTGCAGTGGTGACAAAAGACAAGACAACTGCCTCATTGCCAGATGCCCCAAAAGGGTGTGTTCCTATTGTTCTAGCTGGTCTCTTTTCTTTTTACATTAATAAAACTTCTTCATATTTAAATGATTTCTTGAGATTAATAGTAGTACCATGTCTTCCACTTACTGAACTGACTGCATGAAAATTATGTTTTTTTTAACCTCATATTTTCAGTAACTATAACTACTTCAAACCACAAGAAGTTTTAAAGGGAAGATTATCAGGGGCTAGAGAGATGGCTCAGTGGTTAAGAGCACTGACTGCTCTTCCAGAGGTTGTGAGTTCAAATCCCAGCAACCACGTGGTGACTCACAACCATCTAAATTAAATCTGATGCCCTCTTTCAGTATGTCTGAAGATAGCTACAGTGTGCTTATAAAGGGAAGATAATCTTCTGGCCTTGTCCTGGTTCTCACAGTCCTGCCTTTGTCAGCCTGTTGTATGATACTATATTTATGGTGATTGATTTAGTGAAAGCTGAATTACCATTTAGTGTTCCAGAAGGTTCTTAAATGATCTGACCTTACTGAACAAAATGAAATGATACTCTAAAATTGGTTTTGTTGTTGTTGTTGGGTTTTACTTTTTTTTGGTAGTGTGAGGATGGGATAGTTTTATATTAATTTGTCTTTGCTTATATCTGTTTCTATTTTTTCTTTATTAAAATTGCAATGCAGTCAGTTGTATTGGGTGTTTGAAAAGTATGGACTGTGGAGGCAGAAAGATAGAAAATGGTTGGTGCCATAATGATCTCAAGCATAATCTAAAGTGACTCTGACAAGCATATATTTATGCAGTGCATTGTCTAGACACTTTCTAGAAGCTGCAGCTAATGTAAGAATAAAATATTTTAAGATACCATGTAGGGCCCTGTTTTAGAAGTCACACAAGTTGTCCTTGTAGTTATGCAATTCCAGGCCCTCTTCTGGTGAGGCAGAGTACCCCTCCCCTGGCATCTGGCAAGGAAATAAATCAACATGGACATCATCTTTAGCTGGAGGCAGATGGAACAGGACCATTGTTTTTATGTTTGTAATTGCAAGTGGAAACATTACTTAATGAAGCCAAGCTTTACCAGGGACTGATTTAACGATGTTTTCTTGGCTTAGGATAAAATGGGCTAGAAATCTGTTTGCCTTAGAAGGCTGGGAAGCGATCAAAAACTGCCCTTCAAAAGGAAGTGATCCAGTTGTCTAGATGTGGAATTTTTAAATGCTAATTGAGCCTGCCATGAAGTAGCTGATCTTGGACTACAGTTATTGCAGAAAAATATGCTTAGGTTTCCCTTAAATTATTTAAAAAAGACTTAGTAGTTCCTTAGAAGTGGCTTCATACTTCTAGTCCCAAGGGCACAGACAATGAGCCATATGCACTCACTACAGGGCACAAGAACAGAGACAAATCCAAAACTTGGAGTCAGGCCTGGAGGCACAGGCCTATAATCCCAGCTAGTTAGGAGGCTGAATTGAAGATTATAAACTCAAGGTCAATTCAGGTCACATAGTTTGATTCTGTCTCCAAATAAAAACTAAAAAGAGGGCAGGCGATGCAGCTCTTAGAATGCAGCACCACAAAACAAGCAATGAACAAATACAACAGAAAGATAATTACCAAACCTGAACTGAATTCATTGTTAATGAGTTCACCTGGTGAAATCTGCATATAACAGACAGGATCCAGCATTCTCAAGTAAGCCAAGGACCACCTGCAAAAATGAAAGACCAGTTGTGATAAGTCATCAAATTCTAACCACAGGTGTTTCTTAGAAAAAAATCAGAGTGGGAATAAAATTATAATATAGTAAGCTAATCAATTTTATGTTACCCAGTTCCAGAAAGGCAATATTAAATGAAAAGAGATGGTTATCCCAGAATAATTAAAATGAAGTGTCAAGAATAAGCATTCGTCAGAACACCTCCGCTGCTACGTGGAAGGAAAAGCTTTTCTAGCAGCCCCCGGGGTTTGTCAGTAAAGCAGTGAAGCTCTACAGCACTGTCAAAGGTCCATCAATGAGACCACCAGTCCCACGCAAGCAAAGTACATTGCAACCGACATATTAAACCAAAATAGAATCAGAGTGTATCAAAATAGAATTTTGTGCTTGATTCTCCCCAACCATTTACCATAACTAGCATATTGATGCTGGCATCTCAGAGTGATAAAGATATAATTAGCATCCACCAAGCATCAAGCTGACCAGCCATTGCAGTAGGGAGTTTTATATTATGTATCTTACTGAATTTGCTTGATGCAGTAAGTTTGAGCAATTCAGTCAAATGATTATTTTGAAGGATGAGTGCTTTTGTTTAATCTTGAGACTTCCATAAGATGAGATCTCTGAAAATAATCACTAGCATTATTATTTTCTCATTATGGACAGCATGTCTTGCCCAGGTCTTTGCTTTTCAGAGGAATTAAGGCATGCTGGGACCTTGGAGAGGTTAGGTGCTTCTGGACCCCCAAAGTTTAAGTTAACATCATCCTGTCCTTATCAAGTGAAAACTGATTGTGTTCTTCCTCTGTGACAAATATATGAAATTAATGTATTTCAATAAAATATCTCTTTGGGGGTTTGGAGAGATGACTAAGTGGTTAAGATTATTGGTTAATCATTTTAGGTTTCTTTTGCTGTGATAAACATTGAGACTGAAACAACTTGGCTTATTTTGCTTACATTTCCATATCTTAGTCAAATATCCAGGAAATTCAGAGCAGGAACCGGGAGACAGAAACTGACAAAGAAATGTTGGGGAGCCTTGCTTACTGGCTTGTTCACCATGGGTTGCTCACTCTGTTTTCTTATGGCACCGAGGACCATCAGCCCAGGGATAGCAATGCCTACCAGAAGTTGGGCCCTCCCACATCAATCATCAATAAAGAAAATGTCCCACAGGCTGGTCTATTGGAATATTTTATCAGTTGAGTTTTCCTCTTTCAAAAGGCTCGAGCCAAGCAGCTGTTCTTGCAGAGGCCTGAGTTCGGTTCTCAGCACCTTCATTAAGCTGCATAAATCCTCCTAAGTCTTCAGCTTCCGGAGTCCAGAAGACTTTTCCAACCTTCACACGTACCTGCATGAATGTGCACATACATAGACACACACACACACACACACACACACACAAATACATAAATAATAATAAAATAAATCTCTAAATATTAATAAATGGATAAAAATGTCTCTTTCAAGTTGGTCACCCCTTGCTTTTCTTGGTTTATGTGGATTCATCTTATTGGGGGAACTGTGTTTTATTTCATGTGGTTTCTGTAGGGCAGAAAGTCTGCCTGCTATCTACTTTGTACAGAGCTTTCCTTGTTAATAAGGTTGATTTCTCCTCCTCATTCCTACTTCCATTTAAAACTCTCTTGCTCCTTAATTGTGTGAGTTTTCTGTTTTGATTGTTGTGTAACAAAATCCTTTAGATCAAACCATACAGAATAAAGAGACCAATGAGATATATATTATTTAATTACTTCAACCACATATATGTGTTTAAGTAAATTGACCTACATTCTAGCATTTTAAAAAAGTAACATAGCTTTAGAATGAAGTACTTTTTGCATAAATAAGGTGATTCATTGTGGGGGAAAAAAACAGAAGTGATTTTTAACTTCAATTTGGTAATTCTGTTAGATTTAAATTCTGAAGGTGTGACTGAAATATTTGGGCTTGAGATTTGGAGACTTGCAATCTAATTTTGACCTTTTTCTTAAGAATACTGAGTCAGTTGATGTCTGGCTCTTAATTTTCCTTCTCTACGATGCTGGGGTTGAATGAAATTATTTTTTTAAGCATATTTGTAAGTTCTTAGACTCTGCAAGGACGTGTGTTATTAAAGGATCTTTTGAGAAACAAATCAAAATGGTTTGGGAATTTCAATTCTACAGCTTGTAGGCATCAGGAAGGATCTAATGTGGTAGAACCTGGTAGGAGTGACACTCCTGTCCTGCTCTCCTGTGCTCTTGGCTACTATTCTTTTGTGACAAAATGCACCTAGAGGAAAGAGACTTATTTTGCCTCAAGTTTGAGCGGACACTCCCTCCTAGTTGGAAAGGCATAATGCCCAGAAAGGCTGACACTTTGGCAAGTGTGAGAGGTTAATTGCTCATATTTTTACAGATCAGAAAGTAGATATAGGGTGGGAAGTAGGGCTGAGCTGATCTCCAAGATCCCTTCTCCAGTACAATCCCTTCCTTCTGCTAGGCCCCATCTCCCAAATACACCACTATCCAGGGACCAATTGCTCAAAAGCATGAGCTTGTGGGGGTTATATTACATTCAGAACGCAGACCATGCTGTAGCTGTTCTCCTGCCATAGCTTCCTGAGTGCTAAGATTATGTAATTGGGTTTAAACAACACCAGTTAAACTGTGAAGGTGCCAGCATCTGATCCTCATTACCAGCAAAGCTGTTCAATGTAAATATGATGTGCACTGTATGCATCATTTTCCTTTTTTAATGGTCAAATTAGAAACTTTTAAAAATAAAAGGAATTTCACTGTTACATTTAGTTAGCACTGAAAATGTGATCAATTAAGAAACTCTAAAAAGATTGCATACATTTCATTAAAAATATCTAAACCTTCAACATCTGATGCCTATTTTAAAATTACAACAAAGCTTATTTCAGATCAAATGCATTTTAAGTGCTCTGTAGCCACACATTGCTATGGCTACAGTAGCAAATAATGTAAGTCAAGAAAAAAATGCTTCAATCACAGCCTTTAAAACTACTTATTAAAATATGTGAAAATTGCTTTCATACGTTTGGATTCAACTGAATTTCAATTAATCTTTGAGATGCTGTGTGCTAGGTTTTGACAATGCAGCCACTCACATCCAGCATACATTGCAAGGATTGTCAATCATCTTTTGGAGAATGTAGGTGTGCAGTGAATCCCAATTATCTAGTGCCCATGACAGCAGGGTGATGGCTTTGCCTGGGGTTTCAATACTGGACTCAACTTGAAAGTGACATAGATCATTGTGTTCATACCCAAACTAATGCCATATCAGAAAACCTATTTTTCCACTGCTTCTAGAAGACTGACCAATGCCACAGGTTTATGAAAGCATTGTGTCTGCTGCACACAGACAACCTTTCACTCAAGCCCTAAGCAGAGAGAGCTCATTCAGGCTGCACCATGTTTTAGACAGCGTCTGTAATAATTAGTTCAGTGAGATAAAATATTTAAGGAAATTAAGATTTAATTAACTTTAAAAAGTGAAACTAGAAACTTACTTTCCCTCTTCTCATTTTAAATATATTTATTCATATTTTTCATTACACTAGTTTATTTGTGTGTGAGTATGTTGGGGTAGATGGTAAGTGAGTACTCACACGCCACAGCCTGTGTGTGGATGTCAGAGGACAACTTGTAGGAGTCAGTTCTGTTCTCTCCTTCTATCATGTGTGTCCACAGATGAAATTCTGGTCATAAGGCTTGGTGACAAGTACTTTTATCCACTGAGTCATGTTCCCTCCCCATCCCCCAGTAAAGGGAACATTTTTGTTTCAATTTGTGTGTTTGTGTATGTGGGGGTGGGTGGGTGTGAATGCAGATACACATGAGTTAAGAGCAGAGAATGACCTCAACGTTTGGTTTTCATCATCCATTTTGCTTGAGACAGGATTCCTGCTTATTGCTGCGTAGGTCATGTTAGCTGGCCCAGGAGTTTTCTCTACCTCCCATCTTGCCATAGAAGCATAGGGACTATAAATTCATGCTACCATGTCAGGCTTTACATGGGTTCTGGGAATCTGGACTCAGGTCCTCACACTTCCAAAGTGTGATAGAAGTATTAATTGTCCAATTGGCAGCATCTAGAATCACAGGTAGACATGTGGACAGGGTAAGACATGTGCCTGGGTAAGATAGTCTTGATTGTGTCCATTGATGTGGTAATCTACTGGGGCGGTGTTATTTTCTAATTGAAAGATCCTAGAATGAATGAACTAGAGAAATTGAGCCCTCCCTTGTATTCATTTCTCTTTGCCTCTTGACTGTGAGTGTAATTTGACCAATTGCTTCGGCCTCCAGCTGCCTAGAGCTCCCCACTATGATGAACTGTACAAGGGGTGTACCCTTGAACTGTGAGTAAAATAAACCCATCTTGCCTTAAGTTGCTTTTGTCAGGGTATTTTTATAACAGCAACAGGAAAGGAAATGGAGATATACAGCAAGCATTTTACCTGCTGAGTCCTCTCCACAGCTGAATTTATCTCTTTTTCTTTTGGTTCTATACTTATGCCAAGAAATGGAAATATGAGACAGTTTTGTAAAACTCTCATTCAGGCCATGGCTAGAATTCAGTTTAAGCCAGATTATACATGTGTCTTCACCCAATTAAGTCCATGTTTGTGAACATCGATTTTTCTGTAATACTTTTTATGACAAGTTAATTCAAATTATTTCTAACTCCCATAACTCAGATTATTATCAAATTCATTTGTTACTTGTAAGTTTAAATGTATGTCTCAATGGATACATGAAGAGCTTAAAGTGTTAAAGCTTAAAGGTGTTAAATTTATATTGAGTTGGTAGAAAACATTAGGGTGTGTCTGAGCTCAAAGTTCCTTGTGTACACTAGGCACGTGTTTCATATTGAGAAGTTCCCTTATTCAAGACAATAAATCTAAAGTCAGGTTTCTGACTTTTGATATATGGGTGGTTTTCACAACTTCTTTAAGTAGTTGTTGGCTCTGAAGTTAAGGCCTCCATAGGCCAGCCTCTAAATCAATATGAGTCTGAGGATGACATTGAATTTCTGGTTTTCCTGCGTCCATTTCCCTAGAGCTGGAGGTACAGGCATGTGCCACTATGCCTGTTTTCTGCTGTGCTAAAGAGAGAACCAAGGGCTTTTTGGATTCTAGACAAATAACCTACTAAGTTGGCCATAAACTCAGCCTCTGAAGTTAGGGATTTTAAGATTCTCAACAGAAAAGAGATGTTATGTGGATCTAATCTGTTGTAGTGTCCTCAGGGATGTTTCATTGTCTTCCAGGTTGACAACTTTTAAATCTGACACCTTGAACAACTGTAGTGGAATCTTCTTTCTACAACCTTGGATAGTGGTAGTATGCTTCTCATCAAAATTGGGTCTTCCAGAGTAGATCTTAGGATTTTAATTTTATCATAATTCTCAGATGCTTTTTCACAAAATCAAACTAGGGACTCTCCCACAGTTTGCCCTATCATTGAGAAAATACATTAAAAAATTTAAACACATACATTTAAACCAATGGATCTCAAACCTAGGATCAGAGTTTACATGAGATTTTAGAGTTTACTTGTATAAACATAATTGCTTTGATTATACTCTACATAACTAATAAAAGGAGGGGAAATTTTAGACAAACTTTTTATTCTGAAACTTTTGTTTGTTTAGTTTATGTTTGCTGAGGATGAAGTTTGTGACCATGTATATACTAAACAAATACTCCATGAGTGAGTGAGCTACATGCCCAGATTCAACACTCCGGATTTTATGGAATGGTTCTGTAACTTTTTTTTATTGGGTATGGCATTTGGCATAGGCATACTAAACAAAGCAATTTGAGTAGCAAAGGCACATCAAGGCACATTGTGAGGCTAGAGTTCATTATGGTAGGAAAGGCATGGTGACAGGAAGTTGATGCAGCTGGTCTGTAGTCAAGAGAGAAAGAAAAATGGCTGTTCATGCTAGGCTGATATTCTCAGTTTGATTCGTAGAGAACTGACCCTTACCCATGGGATGGTGACAATCACATTCATGGTGGTTCAGTAAAACTGGTCTAGAATGCCTAATCTTTCACAAATCAAATGTATGTCTCCCAGGTGATTAAAAATTCATTCATGCTAAAGTAAAGATTAACCATTTATTTGAACTCAAATTAGTCAAACAGATCATCATTCTGCATTGATTCTACTTAATAAAGCTATTAATATGAATTAAAAGGTAATATTCTCCAAAGACCTCTGTAAATAAAGTCTCCTAAGCACATTTCTAGTTTTTGAGGTATATGGAGTTTTAGATAACAGAAGAGGATACTCATATCCACTTCTGATGGCTGTTATCATTTATGTAGGTTTATGTACATTTTATGCAAATTTAGCAGATTTTATGTTCCAAAACTTATGGTCATCATAACAATTTTATTCTCTAAATGTTGGCCTACAGTTGATGATCTATATAGCCTCCTAGACTATTGTGGCATTTATTACCATCTTACTTACATACCTGACTTGCAATATGTGACTACTGGGCTGAAGTAAGACCCTGACTTTCCTCTTCTCTTGGATGAATTATTCTCAGCAAATATCTTGGGATCATTCTTTGAAGTTTCTTCTTAAGTTCTGAGATACAGCTCCAATTGATTCATTCTTTTGCCACACAATAAAAGTGGCTCAGATTACAATTTTATTGAATAAAAAGGATATACTTTCAGGTGTATGAAAAGTCTTGCTAAGTTTTATTAGTTTTAAAAGTGACTTTTTGCCAGGAGCCAAATTTAAGAAGAAGCCATTCCTATCTCTAAAATATAAAGAAAATTTTAAGGGGTGATGATTTCATTAATTTTCAGAGCATTATGGTCAGCTGGCAGAGGCTTTTCTATATGATTATACCTTACTGCCTTTGAAATTACTTTCGTTTCTTAAATTAACCTGTCTGAGATAAAATGACACAATAGTGATAATAGTGTGATAAAATTGGCTTCTTTGTGTAATCTTAAAGTATCTTAACTAACTTAAATAATAGTATCCCAAGTTTATGACTGCCAAAACTACTCCATAAAAAGGGATTGGTGTTAGAAACATTTAAAGAGCTCCTCATAAGCTTTTGTGATAGATAAAGAACATTTAAAAATTTTCATATATACGTAAAAGAAAAAGAGACGTCTAGCACCAAAAAACCAGGCTCTACCATGTAAAACCTCACTACCATATAGCCCTATTTGTTCTGAGAAGAGCATCAAACTTGAGCCAGAGGGTTCATAGTCATGTGACAGTCTTGTATAAACTTGGGTCAGTGGGTAAATTTCTTTAGAAACTTGCTTTTGTAAAGTGGGAATCCTGATATCATTGATAACTTCTTCATAAGGTGTTACAAAAGTTAATACCAGAAACAAAAAGATCACTGCCTCATGTAGCTCTGAGAATTTGTCTTACAGAGAATGACAGGAGTGCAGATGGTTGGAGTTTAAAACATAAGCATCGTATAGGGTCTTTGGGGTCTTGAGTGAGATAGGTGAGGGGTAGAAGGTGAGGTAATTAAAGAATACAAGGAAGAATAAGTTGGGGGAAGAATGTCATGGGACTGTGAGCAAGGTGGTACCAGGGAAGAGGCTCAAGGAGAATTTCTTATAAGGATAAAGGAGAATGGATACAGTGTGGGTGGATGGAATCATGGGTACAATAGTTAAGTTTCTGCATTTGCCTCCAAAGTAAACCACCAGACACGTTTCTTTGGGATGATGGCCCAAAAGCGGCTCAGAATTCTTTAGGTTTAACTTTTATGCTTTTTGTCTCTTTTTAACTTTGTGTGTGTGTGAATATATATGCATGTATAAGCACATGTGGAAACCAGATGTTAACCTCAGGAGTTGTTACTTAGGCACCTTGCATTTTGCTTTTCTGAGATAGTGTTTCTCACTGGCCTGGAACTCAACATGTAGGGTAGACTGGCTTGCCAACTAGCCCTGAGGATCTTCTTATTTCCACTTCATCTACTCTGGGATTACAAACATTTACCACCACACCCAGCTTTTTGTGTGAGTTCTAGGGGAAAAAGCACACGTTCTCATACCTATATAGAAAACAATTTACCCATTGAGTCCTTAAACTTATATATAAACTCCAAGCTGTTTCTTGTATATTGTTAATGATAGATAAGCTAGCTGAATTGTATTCTTTTGCCGAAAGGTTCTGCTTTCATGAAGTAGAACAGGAATCTTAGTCCCCATGACTCTTTCCTTGAGAAACAGAACAGAAAGTATTTCCTCTCTTTGATTCATGAAAATGTTTTCCAGTGAGCATACGAGATTCTTAGACAAATGGAAGTCTGTGCTGTCTTTCAGACTGTGGTTGCTAGTATGAAAAATGACCAGAAACATTATAACTCATATTTAACTTGCAATAATAAAAGTTAATTTCCATTTTATCTTTGGAGACACTACAAATTTTAAATATGAAAAGTAGATTTCTAAGACTAGTTCTTTAGTTTTTGGTGACAAGAATGCAGTCTAGCTTTATAGGGCTCTAAAGTCTCACTTGAGTAGCAAACACATCCACAAGAACCAGTTTTTTGTGATGCTTTTTACCATTCATCTACTTCTTTCTATGTATATCATAATCAAACCCAATTATGCACTACAAACATTCTTATTCTGTACTAGATTAGATATAAGCTTAGAAAATACTTGGTAGAAAGGGACCTAGCACCTGGTCTGAAAGAATCTGGCCATTGGTTTCTTAAATGAGGAGGTTAAAGAAGGTATGTCTTCTTTAGAGTTTCCATTGCTGTGATAAGAGACCATGACCAAGGCAACTCTTATAAAGGAAACATTTATTTGGTGCCAACTTATAGTTTCAGAGATTTAGTCCATTATCATCATGATGGGAAGCATGGCATCATTCAAAGAGACATGGTGCTATACAAGGAGCTGAGAGTTCTATATCCAGATATGCAAGCAGAAGAAAGAAGTGACACTGGTCCTGGCTTGAGCCTCTGAAACCTCAATGCCCACTCCTGTGACAGTCTCTCCCACAAGGCCACACCTACTCCAACAATGCTATACTTCTGATAATTCCACGCCCTATGAGTCTATGGAGGGCATTTTCACCCAAACAACTACAAGCTGTTATCAATAAAGATGAGAAAAACAACAACGCATATTCAGTGAGTAAAAGAAAGAAAGGTTACATATGATGTGATGTGGTCAAAAAGAGGAGCAATAAACATAAGTTAGAAACCCATTATATGGGAAGAATCAAGTACTATAATTTTTTGGCATGCATTTGATATGGTTATGATTTTCACAAAGGTATTTTATACAAGTGCATCACATACTTTGATCATAATCTCTGTCTATTCTCCCCTTCTTGTCAGTCCCATTTAGTCCTTGGGTCTCAGTTGTATTTTCAAAGTCTCTCTCTCTCTCTCTCTCTCTCTCTCTCTCTCTCTCTCTCTCTCTCTCTCTGTCTCTCTCTCTGTGTGTGTGTATGCCTATAATTTTTGTATCTATGTAATATCTAGAATTCACGAACAAGAGCAAACATGACATTTGTCTTTCTGAATTGTAGTTCACATAATATAATCATCTTGAGCTGTATCAATTTTTTTCTACATTAGATTCTTTTTTGTGTTCTTTCATGGTTTTATAGTTTGTATATGCTGAATTTTCTTTATTCATTTATCTGTTGATGTCATTTTTCAGCTACTAAGAGGAGTGCGAATATTTCTGTGGCATGTTGACTTAGAGTCTATGATGGCTAGTTTTAATTATCAACTTGACACAACCTATAATCACTGGGGAAGAGTCTTAGTGAGGGATTGACTACACTGGGTTGACCTGTGGCCATGTACATGGGATTGTGTTAATTAAGTTAATTAAAGCCAGCCAATTGTGAATGGCACCATTTCTTAAGCTAGGCATCTTGAACTGTGTAAGATTGGAAAAATGGAAATGAGCATACTCAAATAAGCAAGTTGGCATATATACATTCACCTCTCTGCTCTTGAGTGTGCATGTAATGTGACTAGCTACTTTAAGTTTTTACCACTCTTACTTCCCTACAATGATTGAATATGATCTTATGTGATCTAAAATAAACCCTTTCCTTTCTAAATTGCTTTCTGTCAGATTATTTTTATCATAGCAACAGAAATAAAACTAAAAGAGAATTCTTCAGGTAAATGCCAAGGGGTGGAGTAACTGGTTGTATTTTTAATTTGTTTGAGGAACCTCCCTACTGATTTCCACAGTACTCTACATTCTGTATCCATATGAATAAAAAAACTGAGACCCTAGATAGATAAAGAGTAAGGTTTGGCTTCTTCAAGACTGTCCCTGCAGCATTTCTAGCACTTTAATGTAGTACCAGGCTAACCTTATCTAGTTAGTAGGTTTCATTGCTTTGTAGAAATTTGTTGTATTTTGTGTGGTTGTATTATGACCCCACCTCTAGTTACCTATTTTTTATTGTCTACTATAGATGGCAATCTCATAGAATAATGATCTATTCTTTCAACTCATTAGTTAAATATAGTTATTTCGAATATGAAGACTAAAAAAAGAACAACTGTATTCTGATTGCACATTTTGGAAGATATTTTAATTTTCTAGACCAATTGCTCACTAATTAGTAACCCAAGAGTATATGTGATCTAAATCGTATTCTTATTATTTTTTAAAGCTAAAATGACTTGGGGAATTTTCTAATTTGATTCCTATGAAAACCCAGCAAAAATCCTGACAAAATGAGACATCATTTTATGACTAAATTCAATAAGAAACATTTAGTATAGTAAGGTCTGTTTTTGTGCTAAATATTTTAGAACATTTACTAAAATATTCATATGCAATGTAGATTTCTAAAGAAAGAGATTAAACAGGGTGCCTTTGTAGTCTTTTTATATCCATGTACATTGTATGGTCTTCATTTATAGTATCCATTTGAATATCAAAGCAGATACATCTCATTTACTAAATGTCTACTTTTCTTCTTTGGTGCAGAAAATATTGCTTCCAGAGTATTCAGTAAGTTATTTGATAAAAGGAAATTCTAATCTGTTGATTATTTCCTTGAAAATTTCCTCTGCAATTCAAATATGGACGTTAAGGTGTGTTCACAGTGATAAATAGATCTATGTGAAGATTTCCCAAAAAGGAAGGAAAGACAGACAGACAGATATAAAACAAAGACAGAAACAAAAAAGCTCCAAAAACCAAAACAACAGCCAAAAAATGCCCCAAACCAACATACCACCTAACCACAACCACCACCACCAACAATAAAAATCCAGTTGTGAAAGTTAATCTTTCTCGTCCTTTGAGCTCTGATGCACATGAGACATGGTTCCAAAGTGAGCCGTTATTCTGCTGGCTTTGAATGGCAAGGAAGAGGTTGCATGAGTAGAGGACCCTAAAACCTTTTCATCAATAGATGGGAAGCCCTGTGCTGTTTGTAAAACATTAAAAGTAGAGGAAGAAATTTATCTCTTTGAAATTTAGTGTCTTATCATTTTCTCTACACTACTGGGAAGAGATTTTCTTTTAAATCAAAGTGAGTACTAGGTAATGAGTAGATTCATTTTTTTCTAGTGGAAAAGAAAAGCAATTTTAAATGCCTAAAATAGCTTCCTTGTGTGAAAATATCATATACTCAAAAATGTTTTATGTAAGATAGAAAAGACTCATTCTGTGAATTAATATTTTTAAATATATAGAAAAATAAATGTTAGAGACAGAACAGAAAGAGATTGGTATGGATAAACTGAAAATACAAAACCAAATGTGCAGTCATCCTGTTCCAAAGCCTGGATATTTTTCCTATTTATGAGGCTGCGGGTTTCTGGTAGGATTTGAGTCTGACTATTGATGGCCTGAGTCCATGTCTACAAAAGGCAGCAATTTCTAAGCATCTTGTTTAGCTTTTCTGCCTTTCACTTCAAAGTTTCCAATGTCATGTTCATCACTAGATAAAGCATAAATTAAGTAGGTATAGAAGATGGCTCTTACCTTTGGGACAGAACCAAAATCTCACACTTTTCTTTGTCTTTAAACTTTTAAAGCATAGCACTACCCTTGGCATCTATATACTCCAAGGAGATTTTCTTATCCATCATTTACATGTAGATGATTATCAACCAGTACAGAGTATTTGAAAAGAAATGGTCACCATTGACTGATCTTTTGGTGTACACAGAAAAGGGTTTGCTACTTAGCTCAGACTTCCTGTCATGAAGTCTCCTGAGTGATGGATTACAGGTCTGCCACCATGCGTAGTCTACATCAATCACTTTATATTTCCTGTCTTAATAACACATACTTTTGCTTTAAAAAAACTGAGCACTCTTGTCACACTCAGGGAAACCTGAAAAATGAGACATTATCTTGTGGATTTGCAGTGTGAGGAATACAAAGACTAAGAACATCACATGTTTTTTGACAGAGTCCTCATGACCTGTGCAAGTAACCTGGAGCTCATGTATTTGCTTTCTTTCCTTTGTCCCAAGCTCACAGTATGGCGACAATTTTGATTTCTAAGTTAGTTACTGTTTGCAGCTAAAATGTCCTAAGTGTGACAAACAAAAATATGTCCTAGATATGACTCATCTGTGAGAAAGTAAGCATCCAAACAGTACAGAATCAGAATGTGCTTACTTCCAGAAGTTTCTTTATGGTGTATTCCTTCCCATTTCACTTGTCTTGGTTTTATTTATTTATTAATTCAATGACATATCATTTGTCCATCTCTTTGTTCACTGTTAATATTTCAAAGCATTACATCTCTGTATAAATTTCATTTTCTCAAAGAAGGTGTCCCAAAAGCACCAAATCTACTTTCTAGTACTTTTTTCATGGTACTTTTTATTTGCTTGGTACCAATTTGTTTATTTAACTTTTTATATAATATGCATATTGTCCATCTTCTCAAAATAAGGTGTCAAATTCAAGAAGTTAAGAAATATCTGATTATTTTCATCTTAAAAATGTTATTTTACATTTTTCCTTCTCCCCCTCTCCCTTCCAACTCTTTCTCTCTCTCTTTGTGTGTGTGTGTGTGTGTGTGTGTGTGTGTGTGTTTCATACTGTAGAGTTAAGACAATTTTATTTCAGGAATTCCTTCTTTCCTTCTAACATGTGTGTCAGGGATGCACCTTCGTTCATCCTTACCTACTGAGCTATCTCATCAGTCCTGTTCATTTCATAACATGCCTAACATTCATGATAATGCCTTATATCTCCTGTTGGTTTGTGGTTAGAGAGAAGAAATTTGTAAAGGATGCTGATAAACCTACATGTATATTTGTCACATTACTTGCAACTGACGAAATCATCAACTTGATACTTTTGTCAAAATGTTTGAAAGAATACAGCCCATCATGGTGGATGAGCTATGAATGCAGCTGGTCACATTGTATCTTCAGGCAGGTAAGAAAGGGCTAACAGTAATTATAGATAGTCTATATAAAACTTCAAGGTCCATCCTAGACCTATCTACACGTCCTGTTGTTTCTCTCCTACCAGGTAAGAAGCATTAAAAGCATACATTTTTTATTGTTATTATTATGGGTCTAGTCATGATAGTGAAGGCCAGCTTGTCTCTGAGCTCTTACACCTGCTTCTTTGGAACTAGACAGTACATAGAAGATGGAAATAAGAGAATGAGAAATATTCTGGTAGATGATTAAAGTTCTTTCAACCCATTTTTCATGGAATTCTGAACTATGAGGAAGTTGGCACTGCAGACAGCAGGAGAGAAATCTTATAGGAAACATAAGGTCACAATAGAAATTTAGCAACATTTTTGTCTGTGGTAGCACAAAACAAAACAAAAACAAACACTGTGCCTAATGAACTTGAGGATGTAGCTAAAAATTTTCCAGTGAAAGCCATTCAACAGTGATTTAACCACTTAGGTAGAGGTTTAGAATGAGGCTAAAGCTTCTGCTTCTAGGAATTCAAATATTTGCATTTAGAACAGAAAGGAAGGAAGGAAGGAAGGAAGGAAGGAAGGAAGGAAGGAAGGAAGGAAGGAAGGAAGGAAGAAAGGCAGGAAGGACGGACGGAAAGAATGAAAAGAATATCAAGAGAATGAAATCAATAGTCCAGTGGCCACCATTAGATTTAACTATGACCCTTCAGCTTTTGCAAGGCTAGATTATAGAATTGCTAATGATCACCCTGGTACATTCACTCGCATCTTACAAAATCAGACTTTACACAGTGACTATACTCGTCTCATAATTTTATGTTGGCAGGCAAATGCATAATTTTCCATTTCTTTGTTTCATAGTCCTTGCAAATGACAATAGATAGTACTTAAGTAATATTTTATTGTTAATGAGCAGACTCTCCTTTAGCTATTGAATATTGATTTTCTGCAAATTGAAACATCCCCTCTTGGAAAGAAGCTTGTAGAACATTGCCATAGAGGGGCTGGAAATATTATTAGAACAAGAGGACTAGGAAGTTGGCTATGAGGTTTTTTTTTTTGTCTTGAAAAACTGGCAGAAAACATCTCCCAAGACAATATGGCTACTTAAATAAACTCTGAACAAAAACAGCATCAGTAGATATGTTGATGGAAGGAGAAAAACCTCATAATACCCTACCTCCAGACAGGTACTAAAGACTGAAGAAAGAGGAAGAGTTAGTCTTTCCCAAGGATGAACTGCCTAATTTGTTATTATGGTAGTTTGAATGAGATTCCCCCTCCCCCCATAAGCTCTTACGTTTGAATGCTTGGTCCCCAGTTAGTGGAACTGTTTGTGAAGGATCAGGAGATAAGAGCGTGCTGTAGAAGGTATATCTCTGGGGGTAGGATTTGAGGTTTCAAATGCACACATCAGGCCCAGTATCGTTCTTTCTTATCTTTAAATTTCCAGTCAAATATAAGCTCTTGGCTACTGCTTCATGGCCATGACTTCCTGCCTGCTATCATGCTTCCACCACAATAATCATGGACTAACCCTCTGAAACTGTAAGCAAGCCTCCAGTAAATGCTTTCTATTATAAGTTTCTTTGGTAATGGTGTTTTGTCAATGGAATAATAACTCTAAGACAGTTGTCCAATACCAAGTAGTTAGCTGATATATATATATATATATATATATATATATATATATATATATATATATATATATCCATGAATCTGAGAGGGACTGAAGGGAGTCCTCAGAGGAAATAGAGAGTATAAAGAGAAGGGAAGAAATTGTGTAGTCACATTTTAAGTAAAAACTGAAGCTCAGATATGGGCAGTGGTGGTACATGTCTTTATCCTTAGCACTCAGGAAGCAGAGTCAGGTCTGAGTTTGAGGCCACCTAGCCTGATCTATAGCAGAGCTCTAGGACAGCCAGGGCTACACAGAGAAACCCTATTTGAACAAACAGAAACAACAAAAGAAAAATGAAATGCAGTAGCAAATGACACCTAGAAGTTATAGAAAATAGGCAGAACATGTAAATTTCATTAAGTCGGCAGACTTAGGAGATTCACAAACCTGTTCCACAGGGTTATATGAACAGTAACAGTTGCTATAGAGAAAAGAGTTTCCTCAGTGCCTACAGAGTTGTGCAGACAGCTTTATGGATTCAGTTTTTCTGAGATGTGATCAATCCTGGAGTGGCATGTTGTGAGCTTTTTGTGATGTCTTTTGTCATCCATGTTTCTTTAAGTGACCAATCACCTATAATCCAGTGAGTAACACCAGCAAACTTACTTATTCACTCAGTTAGACTTCAGTGTGATCGAGTTTTACTTGTTTTGTTTTTTTGCTTTTTTTTTTTTACTATAATCTGTCCTATATCTGGGATGGAGTGATGTTAGTTAGCACAAGCTCAGCTTGAATTTCCTGTGTAGCTAATGCTGGCCTTGAACTCCTGATATTTCTGCCTCTACTTTGTAAATGCTAGGATTATAGGCATGTCCCAACATTCCCATAGAAAAGCATACAATCCACACTTGATCCATCTCAGGTGAAGAGATTTTTGGATTGTGGGTTGATACTGTTATGGGGGAGAGTTTAGCAGTCCTGAGAACAGTTAGTAGATTTTAGATTTTAATTTAATTTAAATTATTGGGGCCAGAAGGTATGATGGGCAGTCTCTACTATGGATCCCAGAGATCCTCTCTTCCTCAAATTCATATCCTTTCCAGATTTCTTTCTTTTCTGTGAGCCGAGCCTATTGACTTATATCTAACAGATAGAATGCGGCAGATGACAGAATGTTCTATTACATTTCTCATCACTATGACTAAACAACTGACAACAAGAAAGTAAAGGTAAGTAAATTTTATTCTGGCTCTTGGTTTGAGGTTATAGTTCATCATGGTAGAAGGACAGAGAATTTGGAAAAATTAAAAACTACAGAAGAGCTATAGATGCCTTTCATATCTGTATATATCAAGAAGTAGGGGACAATAGAAAGTGGGACCAAACTATGAACATCAAGGTCTACCTTCTATTGTTCTACTTATTCCAGATAATCCCCACTCTCCACAGGTTTCAAAGCTCCTCCAATCAGCACCATTATCTGAGGACTAAGTGTTCCAGTATGGTAGTCTATGGGGGACTTTCGATATCTAACCAGTAACAGATGTTAATTTTGTTGCCTGATTAGCTGGGGTTTCTGTCTGTGAGGGAAGTTCTTTCTCAGTACCTCTTGAATGACGTACCCTGTGGGAAGTCATCTGTCATACCATAAGGCAATGTCAGGCCCATGGGAGAGAGCTTGAAATCTGGTTTTCAGAAGCCTGATAAAAGCTTTGCAAATAAGCAAGAGAGCGAATCCTCCCCAAGCCAATCCTTAAAATAACTGCAGCCCAGCCAAAGCTTGATTATAGCTCATGAGGGAACAGGATCTCAAACTACTAAGCTAAGCCAATAGCCAACTTCCGCTGCACAGTGTCTCTTGGAAGATTAATATTTGCTGTTTTCAGCCTTTAAAGGATGAGACAATAATCCATGCAGAAATGTATAAAAAATACGTTAGTGCCTTAGAGGACAGACTATACTATAATATTCCAAACTGCTGTTATGCAATGTTCTGTGAGGAGATAAGTCCATCTGCTCAGTAAAATGACATTTTCAATGAGTTCATCATCCTCCAAAGAGCATTACCTTCGAGTTTGTTCCCTTACATCTCCACTGGCTTCCTGAAGCTTTTGCCTTTCTGTTCTTTCAGTTGCTAAGTGATGATAGAAGACTGAAGCTACTGCTCAGTCAGTAGAGTGATTGCCTAGTGGTATGTTTGATGGTCATAACTGCACAAACCAGATGCAGTGGTATCCATTTGTCTTTCTACCTGGGGAAGGAGAAGATAAGATCAGGAGTTCAAGGTCATTCTTGGATATAGTGAGTTTGAGGTTGACCTGAGACACATGTGACCCTGTTTCAGAATGATGAAAGAAAGAAAGAAAGAAAGAAAGAAAGAGAGAGAGAGAGACAAAAAGGAAAAAGAGAAGAGCATGGAAGGAAGACTAGCTAAAAGGCATGTGGTTGTGTCCTTGAGTGTCCTTAGAATGATTAAAAGCACTGTTAGTAAGAGGTCAGAATTGGCCCATGCCAGATAGGCTGGGTTCATATGTAGTTTTCTATCCTACTTTATCCTGTGTAAGAATGAGCATTGTTGTGTGTGATCACCTTAGGCTACTGTAATATCAAGTTTAAAGAGGCTTTCTCAGTGTTGCACTTGGTAAGTGGTGGGCTGGAATATTTGATTATTGTGGTGGTGAAAATCTAACCTAGTGCCTCTGGGCAAGTGCTGAGTACACTAACCTCCATTACTGTGGGTCTGAAATGTGAGCACAGTCCTGACAGTGAAGGCTGGAGCCTTCTCTCCTCTAGTCAAAGACCTGCTACTCTGCTCTGCAGGAATGGGGAGGAGAATGGAGTGGGTTGCTGTCTGTGCCCTTGAAAAGTGGCAACTGGAACTGACCTTAAATGTTGTTCCAAATGTGGGCGACGCTTGAACTAGCTGTTTGCTTTGATTGTCAAGATCAGGAGCATCTGACCGTCACAAGGGAAAAATCAGAAGATTGATTGAGACATTTGGCTGAATGGAATGGAAACTCCTCGGTGGTGCCTGTATCCAAGACAACCATGTCAAGAGACAGAGGCTGGCCATGTGAGAAACTGTCATGTGTTGGAGCACTTAGCGAATGCCTCGCAGATCCTGGGTCATCCTGACACCTGTCATTGACTCAGCTATTTTTAGGAAGCCTTAAGAGTTTAAAATGCAACAAAACCTCAGATTTTAATAAGGGTTTTTGGTTTTATTTTAACAATAAGGTAGTCTTTTGTTTTTGTTATTGCTTTGAGACAGTCTTTTCTGAAACTCACAGGCCTCAGAATTCAGTATCCTAATTGCTGATTGCTGAAATTAGAGGTGAACTTGGCTCAGTTCCACCAGACTGATCTCTGGTCCCCTCTAACACCACTGCATTTAACTTCCATTTCTTTTTTTTTGGGGGGATGGGCATGGGGTAGAGTGTTTTTATTCTAAAGCCCAAGGAGACTAGAACTCACTATGTAGCTTAGGCTTGCCCTGAACTAGTGGCAATTCTCCTGGCCCAGACTCCTGTGTGCTAGGTTTACAGATGTGCCACCAGGCCTGGCAATAACATCTTTTTAAAAGCTAATTGGCACTAACATGATTTTGAAGTACAATTTCAATTTAACGTTTTAACGATACTGATTTTTCATCATTTTCTTAATTTTATAATTAATTTCTTCAAAATTAAGTCCTTCTATTTCTTTCTTTAAAAGTCTGCATAGTCTTCAAACATAACTTTGGGGAACACAATACATAATTTTTACATCATTTTTCTCATACCTAGGCTATACATTCAGTAAATCTGTGTTGGGAAAGTATATCTTATCACACTGGCATCTGAGGGGTTTTTATGTTATTTCTAGATATTTTTTCTTCCTCTTATTTTTCAGTTTTCCATCTGAAAAGACCATTATTACTGATAAGCTAGCTCAGAAGATATCCCATGTAAGAATGGATTTCATCTTTAGCAGAATTGTATATGTTTATAAATCTCAGCACTTGCAATATAGAGGCAAACAAAAAAATTCGGATTTCCTGGTCGTTGATAAGCTACAGGATACTGAGAGATCATTGAAAGAGAGAGAGAGAGAGAGAGAGAGAGAGAGAGAGAGACAGAGAGACAGAGAGACAGAGAGACATAGACAGAGTCAGAGACAGAGAGACGGAGACACACAGAGACAGAGAGACAAAGAGAGACTGAGACATAGACAGAGACAGAGACAGAGACAGAAAGAGAACAGATCCTCAGAAATGATACCTGAAGGTTTTATCTGGTTTCCACAAACAGATTCACAAAAATGTCTGAGCACCTGCACAAACAGAAACTTTGCACATGCAAGCATAAACCTCTTGAAGCTTTCTAGAGAGAATTACTGTTTCAAAAGACTTGTGCAACATTTTAATAATAAAATTATTCTGGAAAAAGTGCTCTCTGAAAATATTCTCTTTAGTCTCACAAACTTCTGAGACATTGAGGTCAAAAATCAGGGCAGAAGTTGTGTCAATACCAACACACATGACAAATGCTTTTGCTCATACACAGGCCTCTCTATTCTGATCCTCTCTGGAAAGTTTTTTAGAGTACACCTACCATTTCCTCTCAATTCCTCTTATACAGAGCATGAAAACAGTGCATGGAAAACCCACATTAGCTATGGCATTCTGTTGCTATGATAGAACGGCACTGAGTTAACTTAGTTGGCCTTCAGGTAGGCTATATGTCTTTCAAGCCTCATTTTATTTGTGAATGTAACACTATAAGTGACCCACATCATGCACTATAAAGTAAGTAGAATAGTTTCAGGACAGGCATGAGGACCTGAGTTCAATCCAAACTAGTCATATTAAGAGCAGAGAACAGAGCTGAACACCTGTAATCCTACCACTGGAGAGGCTGAGACAGGAGCCATTTAGCCAAGTTAGTGAGCTACTTTCAGTGAGAGAACCTACTTTAAAAATCAAGATATTAGAGAGAGACTGAGGAAGACACTGGGAGTCAATCTCTCATATCTATACGCATACATATGTACACATGTGCATCCTTAAAAACCACAGGAACATGCACATGTATGGGCACACCAACAACTTGTGATAGCACATATGAATAATTTAAATGTTCCATTTTTTTCAAAGTGAAATTTTGCACATTTCCTACTCAGTGAGATGACTTAATCCACAAATTTCTTGAGATTATCTTAATAATTAATCTGAATCATGGGTTGGAAGTTTGGTTGTTTTATGTGTCTATTTTCTTCGAAGTTCAAGCATACTGTTGGAACACCAATTCAAAGAAAATTGGATGCTACTTAATAAAAAAGTAATATTGTTGAGGTTGTGCAGTCACAAAACATGGTAGCCTGAGACTGGAGAATTGCTATGAATACCTGCCCACCAGAGATACACAGCAAGACTCTGTCTGAGAACAAAACAAAACAAAACAAAAAACAAAAACAAAACAAAAAAAGACAAAAAACAAACAAAAACCCCTCAACCATTAACAACAAAATCTATACATGGTTGACTCTGATTGACTGTGACAAACAAAAGGCGAAGTGTGATTAAAACTTCACCTCCCTGTGATGATCAAACCCATGCCAACAATCTCACTTCAGAAGTCTCCTCACTATCTAGGTCACTAGGCAATAGTTAAAGTTCTCATAGTCTGAGGCGACAAGGGAGACTGTGGTAGAGGCACTACAGCACCCCTTCCAATGGCTCTCTATATAAATCAGGGTGAGGCAGGAGTAGCTCAGTTCCAACTGTTTAACCTGCATCAGGAAAATCTTAGAGAATGTATTTATTGGGACCATGAGAACTGTAAATAAGGTTGGGAGGGGAAATAGGCAAGACAGAGAGAGCTTAGTGGAGGGTTGAATAGAGCTGTGGTATCCCTAGAAATCATTGGAGGTGAGTGCTATGTCATCTACATAAAAGGCATACATGATACTGTACTTGGCATTCTACCTTTCATACTCAGCATGGCTCAGTACCACTCACTGATGGAGTCTGACACAGATTTTAAGGACAATTTGGTTTTCATGACCTACTTGGTGATGGGACTTGGAATTGCTGGAGCTCTGCACTTGTCTGTGGTCAGTAAGTGCTTGCATTAACAGCCCTGATTCTTTACTTCCAGGATTCCATAGTGTGTATGTGTGTCCCTCAGATGGCAAGCAAAGACTCAAAGAAAGTGCACACTGTTCTTCTAAAAAGAAGTAAACAGAGTGAAGGCTAAAATTTAACCTTGTGACATTGAGAGTATTCTAAATTTATAGTTTAAAGTTCGGATGTACAAAATGTTAAGAAGTAGGCAGGCCTGAGGTTTAGATTTCCCACCATGAAAGACCACTTAAACAGAGCAAGGTTAGAAAATTAGGGGCTTCTGCTTTGTTAATTCTTTGGTAATATTCACATCATTCTTCTTTCATAGTCTAATTCCTCCTTCCCTCATAATGTATCCCACCTGTTTGTTAGGGCCACTGCCAAGCAGAAAGCCTGGAAAAGTGAAGAAAGGCCTGATTGATCACAAGATTCTATCAGATGTCGAAGCTGGCCCTAGCTGACCTTGCATGTACCCAGAACTGCCTGATTTAATCTCTACATTAGCAGCTTCTCCTGGCTGGGAGTTCTATCTGCAAGCCACGCATCAGCATTGAGCTATGACCTGAGTCATGCTCCATTCATCTTCTCTGAAGGAAGGAAATTAAACTAGAGGTTTGAAAGAGGAAAGTGTTCAAAATACATTCACATTAGCTGATGCCTTGTGTGTGGGTGCATTTGAGGAGCTTGAGCAACCAATAAAAATGATATGAAAATGTAATTGACCTTGACTCCACTGGTAAAGCTTGGAAATGCCTCCCTCCACTGTCCCCCAGTCCTTGCTTCTTTCTTCCTGCCTCCATTTCTATCAATCTCTCGTAGCTGATTTCATCAAGGTTCAAAGAGGAGAACGTTTTGTAAAATTTCAATTATTTTTAGAAATGTTGTGTTTTAGAATATCCACAAATCTTTATAATCTGCATAGTAATTAGTAGTGGAAGACACTGAGTAGAGAAATGTGCTGCTAGAAAAGTGGAGCTCTTTGCTTACTTATCACAATTGGATCAATTGAAAAACATCTTTCAAAAATTAGAGAAAAATCATCAAAACTCAAATTTGGGGGAAAGTCTTATACCAATCAGGACACATTGATGTATTAATGTGTACATGTTGGAATTCTTTCCACTTTTCTATGTAGAACATTGAACATTGAGCTTCACATGTGCTAGGCACATTTTCTACCTTCAAACTAAACTTCCAGTTTTATGATCTGTTTTAAACATGTTTTCTAAATGCTCTGAATATTTCTATTGGCCTTTAATATAAGTAACCATATTGGCAACTAAGCAAAAAATTGATTCCTTAGATATTTGTTATAAAATAAATTCAGAAAACTTATTTTCTAAAGGTGTCCCGAAGCCACCCACCAGTTACCTGGCCATAGCCAGGCAGGCCTAGCTTGCTATAAGAAGCAGCTGTATGGTTCCTTTTCTCAGTCTCTCTTTCCTCCCTGACCTCCTTCTCCCTCTCTACCCTGCCCCCTCCAACCTCTCTCCTCATGTTTCTGTGTTTCTGGCTGACCTATCCCCCCCCATTGCCAACCTCCCCCCACCAGTCTAGTTCACTGGGGGTTCAGTCTTAGCAGGACCCAGGGCTTCCCCTTCCACTGCTGCTCTTACTAGAATATTCATTGCTACCTATGGGGTCAGAGTCCAGGGTCAGTCCATGTATAGTCTTTAGGTAGTGGCTTAGTCCCTGGAAGCTCTGGTTGCTTGGCATTATTGTTCATATGGGGTCTCAAGTCCCTTCAAGCTCTTCCAGTTCTTTCTCTGATTCCTTCAACGGGGGTCCTATTCTCAGTTCAGTGGTTTGCTGCTGGCATTCGCCTATGTATTTGCCATATTATGGCTGTGTCTCTCAGAGAGATCTACATCCAGTTCCTGTCAGCCTGCATTTCTATGCTTCATCCATCTTATCTAGTTTGGCGGCTGTATATATATATGGGCCACATGTGGGGCAGGCTCTGAACGGGCGTTCCTTCTGCCTCTGTTCTAAACGTTGCCTCCCTATTCCCTGCCAAGGGTATTCTTGTTCCCCTTTTAAAGTAGGAGTGAAGCATTCGCATTTTGGTCATCATTCTTGAGTTTCATGTGTTCTGTGCATCTAGGGTAATTAGAGCATTTGGGCTAATATCCACTTATCAATTATGCATACCATGTGTGTTTTTCTGTGATTGGGTTACCTCAGAGGAATGTTGGAATTCCTTCTAGGCTCAATCTTAAAGTTAGTTACCTGGGAACAGCCAGGTAGGCCATGATTGCTATAAAAGGAGCGGTTTGTCTCCTCACTGCTCTTTTGCCCTTCTCTCCCTCTGACACTTTTCTCTCTATAACCCCTTTCTCCCTCTCTCCCATTCCCCCTCTCCCTCCCCCAACTCTCTCCACGTGTTCCTGGCTGGCCTGTCCTCTCCTCTTTCATTTCCCCTCTCTCTTCTCTCTTTCTTCCTCTGTCTCTGTGTCTCTGTCTCTGTCTCACTCTCTCTCTCACTGACTCTCTGTCTCTCTCTCTCTGTCTCTGTCTCTCTGTCTCTGTCTCTGTCTCTGTCTCTGTCTCTCTCTCTCTCTCTCTCTCTCTCTCTCTGTCTCTCTCTCCCTATGCCCTTCTCAATTCTTCTTCCTGTGCCCCAAATAAACCCTAATCTATTCTATACTTGTCTTATGGTTGGTTCCTCAGGGGGAAGGAATGCCTCAGCACTGCTCTCACTTCATCATACTGCACTCTATAAAACATGTACTTGCTTTTTATAAAACATCAAACATAGGATTGATATAATGAGACTTAAGGTGTGCCAAGCAGTCACTTGTACCTCTCCATGTGTTGCCCTTCACTTCTTCAGCCATGTGCTTGTAATCTTACATGTATGCATGTTGACGGTCATCTGGTAGAAAAGCTTTTCTTCATTATGATAGTAGTACATATTCATCATTGAACAAAATAGCCAGCACAGACAAGGAGAAAGGAAGGAGTTAAAGGGAAGAGAGAGAAAAAGGGTGTGGGAAGAGGGAGAATAACATACTTCAAATTGAATGACTAGCAGTAGCCATTCTGAATCCCTTAGTAGTCTGTCTATTCTGTATTGTATTTATACTCTGCTTTTGTTTTTTTAAATGTTTGTTTTTATTGGATATTTTATATTTACATTTCAAATGTTATTGCCTTTCCTGATTTCTCAGACATAAGCCCCCTATCCCATCCACCTCTTCTTTCCCTATAGGAGTTTTCCCCTCCCAAACCACCTCCCCTTTCTGGTTCCCCAGACATTCCCCTATACTGGGGGTTCCAGCATTGTCAGGACCAAAGGCTTCTCCTCTCATTGGTTCCCAACAAGGCCATCCTCTGCTACATATGCAGCTGGAGCTATGGGTCTGTCCATGCATAGTCTTTCGGTAGTGGTTTAGTCCCTGGGTGCTCTGGTTGGTTGGTATTGTTTTTCTTATGGGGTTGCAAGCCTCTTGAGCTCCTTCAATACTTTCTCTAATTCCTCCAGTGGGGACCCCATTCTCAGTTCAATGGTTTGCTCCTAGCATTTGCCTCTGTATTTGACAGACTCTGGCTCTGCCTTTCATGAGACAGCTTCATCAATATTATCTAGTGTTGGTGGATATATTTATTGGCTGTATACCCATGTGGGGAAGGCTCTGAATGGCTATTGCTTCAGTCTCTGCTCCAAACTTTGTCTCCATATCTGCTCCTATGGATATTTTTGTTCCCCTTTTTAAGAAGGGGTGAAGCATCCACACTTTGGTCATCCTTCTTCCTGAGCTTCTTGTGGTTTGTGGATTGTATCTTGGGTAGTTTGACTTTTGGAGCTAATTTCTACTTCTCAGTGAGTGCATACCATGTGTTTTTTTCTATGATTGAGTTACCTCACTCAGGATATTTTCTAGTTCCATCCATTTGCCTATGAATTTCATGAAGTCATTGTTTTTGATAGCTGAGTAGTACCCCATTGTGTAGAGGTACCACATTTTCTGAATCCATTCCTCTGCTGAAAGGCATCTGGGTTCTTTCTAGTTTCTGTCTACTATAAATAAGACTGCTATGAACATAGTGGAGCATGTGTCTTTGTTCTATGTTGGAGCATCTTTTGGGTATATGCCCAGGAGAGGTGTAGCTAGGTCCTCAGGTCGCGGAATGTCCAATTTTCTGAGGAACCTCCAGACTAATTTCCAGAGTGGTTGTACCAGTTGCAATCCCACCAACAATGGAGGAGTGTTCCTCTTTCTCCACTTCCACACCAGCATCTGTTGTCTTCTGAGATTTTGATCTTAACCATTTTGACTGGTATGAGGTGGAATCTCAGGGTTGTTTTTATTTACTCTCTGGGTTGTTTTTATTTGCATTTTCCTGATGAATAAGGATGTTAAGTATTTATTTATGTTCTTCTCAGCCATTTGATATGCCTCAGCTGAGAATTCTTTGTTTAGCTCTTTACCCCATTTTTTAATAGGGTTATTTGGCTCTCTGGAGTCTACCTTCTTAAGTTCTTTCTATATGTTGGATATTACCCCTCTATCAGATGTAGGGTTGGTAAAGATCTTTTCCCAATCTGTTGGTTGCCATTTTGTCCTAATGACAGTGTCTTTTACCTTTCAGAAACTTTGCAGTTTTATGAGGTCCCATTTGTTGATTATTGATCTTAGAGCATAAGCCATTGGTGTTTTGTTCAGGAAATTTTCCCCAGTGCCCATGCATTCAAGACTCTTCCCCACTTTTTCTTCTATTAGTTTGAGTGTATTTGGTTTGATGTGGAGGTCCTTGATCCACTTGGACTTATGCTTTGTAACAGGGTGATAAGAATGGGTCGATCTGCATTCTTCTACATACTGACATCTGGTTGAACCATCACCATTTGTTGAAAATGTTATCTTTCTTAAATTGGATGATTTTAGCTCCTTTGCCAAAGATCAAGTGACCATAGGTGTGTGGGTTCATTTCTGGGTCTTCAATTCTGTTCCACTGATCTATCTGTCTGTCTCTGTGCCAATTAAATACAGTTTTTATGACTATTGCTCTGTAATACTGCTTGAAGTCAGGGATAGTGATTCCCCCTCAGAAGTTCTTTTATTGTTGAGGATAGTTTTCAATATCCTGGGTTTTTTGTTATTCCAAATGAATTTGCAAATTGCTCTTTCTATATCTATAAATATTTGAGTAGGAATTTTGATGGGGATTGCATTGAATCTGTAGATTGCTTTTGGCATAATGGCCATCTTTACTATATTAATCCTGTCAATCCATGAGCAGGGAAGATCTTTCCATCTTCTGAGATCTTCCTCAATTTCTTTCTTCGGAGAATTGAAGTTCTTGTCATACAGGTCTTTCACTTGCTTGGTTAAAGTCACACCCAGGTATTTTATATTATTTGGGACTATTGTGAAGGGTGTCATTTCCCTAATTTCTTTCTCAGCCTGTTTATCCTTTGAATAGAGGAAGGTATCAATGGGTGGGGAGACCCTTGGTCCTGTGGAAGCTTGATGCCCCATCATAGGGGGATGCTGGAGCAGTGAGGTGGGGGTGGCTGAGTGGGTAGAGGAGCGTCCTCAGAGAGAAAAAGGGGAGGGGGATAGAATAGGGGGTTTGTGGAGTACTGGGAAGAGGGATATCATTTTAAATTTAAATGAATAAAATGGTTAGTAAAAGAAACAAATTTTTAAAAAGAAATTAGCTGTGATTAAGAAGAGTCTAGCATCACTGCAATGAAAACTTCTGGGAAGTATTTTCTGACAGCACAAGGAGCCAGTGTTCCAGAGAGTGTACGAGTCACCCAAGTAGTACTGGTCTTGAAGGCATGAAGGGGTCACTGAGAACAGCTGAAATCTGGCACTGTGAAGCCGGGAGTGGAATGTGATGGTTTAAATATGCTTGGACCCTGGGAAGTGGCATTATTAGGAGATGTGCCTTGTTGGTATTGGTATGGCCTTGTAGAAAGTGTATCACTGTGGGAGTGGGCTTTAAGAGAACTTTCTCCTGCCTGTCTTCAGGAGAAAGTCTCTCCTGATTGCAGAGACTCTCCTGAAGTCAGTCAGGAGTTGGAATAGAATTGGATCAAGATGTAGAACTCTCAAAACCATGTCTGCCTGGATGTGGTTATGGACTAAACCTCTGAAACTGTAAGCCAGTCCAAAGTAAATGTCTCTAAAAACAATTTACTTCATCATGGTGTCTCTTCCCAGCAATGGAAACCCAAACTAAAACAGATTTGTACCCCATTTTAAAAATTGAGTTATTTGGTTTCCTCCAATCTAGAGTGCTTTATATATTTTGGATATCAGCCCTCTGTTGAATATTGTGTTAATGAAGATCTTTTCCCATTCTTTAGGCTGCCATTTTGTTCTTTTGATGGGGTCCTTTGTCTTACAGAGCCTTTTTTGTTTCATGAGGTCCCATTATTTATTAGTTGTTGGTTTTAGTATTTGCTCTATTGGTGTTGTTTCCTGTGCCAATTTCCTGGAGGCTATTCCACACTTTCTAATCTATTAGGTTTAATGTATCTGGTTTTATATTGTGGTCTTTTATCTACATTGACTTGTTTTGTGCCAGGAGTTAGATATGGATCTATTTGCATGCTTTTGCATGCATCCATCCATTTAGACCAATACGATTTGTTGAAGATGCTTTATTCTTTCCATGGTATAATTTTAGCTTTTTTTTTTTAAAAAAACGAAGTGTCCATAAACATGTGGATTTATGTTTGTGTCTTCAGTTCTATTCCAGTGATCAACCTGTCTGCTTCTATGACAATATTGTGTAGTTTTTATTACTATTACTCTGTAGTACAGCATGAAATAAGGGATTGTTGATTCTTCCAGAAGTTCTTTTATTATTCAGGATTGTTTTATTTATCCTGGGTGTTTTGTTTCTCCATATGAAGTTGAGAATTACCCTTTCAAGATGTAAGGAATTGCACTGGAATTTTGATGGGAATTACATTGAATCTTAGGGCAGATTTTGGTAAAATGGTCATTTTTCCTCTTGATCCTACTGTTCCATGTGCATGGGAGAATGTTCCATCTTCTGATATTTTTTTCAATTTCTTTCTTCAGAGACTTGAAGTACTTCTCATACAGGGTTTTTATTTGCTTAGTTAGAGTTGCACCAAGATATTTCATATTATTTGTCATTATTGAGAAGGGTGTTGAATCCTATTTTCTTTCTCAACCCATTTATCTTTTGCATAGAAGAGGTCTACTGATTTTTTGAGTTAATTTTATATTGAGCTAATTTGCAGGATGGGTTTATCAGCTATAGTA
Organism: Rattus norvegicus; assembly: GCF_021556685.1. NCBI lineage: Eukaryota > Metazoa > Chordata > Mammalia > Rodentia > Muridae > Rattus > Rattus norvegicus. The sequence continues at coordinate 105,179,112 of NC_141535.1, read as the reverse complement.
TTATTTTGGTAGATTTTTGTGTCTGTTGTGTGTCATTTATTATCATACCATATCATCTGCAGGAAATGATACTTTGACTTCTTTTTAAATTTTATCCACCTGATCTCCTTCAGTTACCTTATTACTCTAGCCAAGTGTACTGACTGGTTTTGTGCGTCAACTTGACACACACTGGAGTCATCACAGAGAAAGGAGCTTCCCCTGAGGAAATGTTTCTGTAAGATCTAGCTGTAAGGCATTTTCTCAATTAGTGATCAATGGTGAGAGGGCCCATTGTGGGTGGTGCCATCCATGGGCTAGTAGTCCTGGGTTCTATAAGAAACCAATCAGCTGAGCAAGCCAGTAAGCAGCAACCCTCCATGGCCTCTGGAGCTACTATCTCCAAGTTCCTGTCCTGACTTCCTTTGGTGATTAACAGAAATATGGAAGTGTAAGCTTAATAAACACCTTCCTCTCCAACTTGCTTCTTGGTCATGATGTTTTGCACAGGATACAAACCCTGATTAAGGCACCAAGATTTCAAGTACTTTATTAAATTCATGTAGAGAGTAGATATGCAGGTCTTCTTCCTAATTTTAGTGGAATTGGTTAAGTTTCTCTCCATATAATTTGATGTTTTCTATCATCTTGCTGGACATTGCCTTTATTATGTTTAGATATGTGCCTTGTCTCCCTGATCTCTCCAACATTTTTATCATGTAGTAGTGCTGGATTTTGTTAAAAGGATTTTTTTTAGTCTAAGAGATTATTATGTTGTTTTTATTTTCTTTTCAGTTTGTTTATATGGTAGATTACGTTGACAGATTTTGAGCTGTTGATCCATCCCTGCTTTTTTGTGGTGAAACCTACTTCGTCATGGTGGATGATGATTTTGATGTGTTCTTGGATGCAGTTTGGAAGTATTTTACTGAGTATTTGTTCATAAGGGAAATTACTCTGAAGTCCTCTTTATTTATTGAATCAGTGTCATTTAGTTATTAGGGTGCTTTGGCCCTTGTACAGTGAATTTGGCAATGTTCCTGCTGTCCTTATTTTGTGGAATAACTTGAGGAATGTTGGTATTATCTCTTTATTGAAAAAATGACCTCTTCTGAGTTAAAACCAATCTGGCCTTAGGTTCTTTTTGGGGGAATGGAGGAAACTTTTAATGAACGATCTGATTTCTGTAGGGATTATAGGTATATTTAGATTGTTTATTTAATCTTAATTTAACTTTGGTATGTGGCATGTGTCCAGAAAAGTGCCCATTTATTTTAGATTATTCAAATTGATGGAGAACATATTTTTGAAGTAAGAGCTAATGATTCTTTGGATTTCCTCAGTGTCTGTTGTTATGATGCCCTTTTCATTTCTTTTTGTTTATTTGGATACCCTGTCTCTGTCTTTTAGTTACTTTGGCTAATGGTTTGTCTATCTTGTTGTTTTTCTCAAAGAATTCACTCTATGTTTCATTATATTGTTCTCTGCTTTTAGCATTAAGTTTGATTGTTTCCTGCTGTCTACTCCTCTTGGGTGTGGTTGCTTCTTTTTGTTCTAGAGCTTTCAGCTATCGTCTTAAGTCAGTAGTATAAGATCTCAGTAATTTCTTTATAAGGGTACTTAGTCCTGTGAACTTTCCCCTTAGCGATGCTTTTGTTTTGTTTGGGTGTGTTATGCATTTATTTTCACTGAATTAATTTCTGTCTCTATTTCTTCTTTGACTAAGTGCTCATGAGTAGAGGGTTTTTTAATTTTTATGATTTGTAGACTTCTTGTTTTTTCTGTTGTTGAAGTCTAGATTCAATCCATGCTGATCTCATAAGATACAGGTGATTATTTAATTTTCTTATACCTGTTGAGACTTACTTTGTAACTAAACATGTGATCCCATTTTTGAGATGCTGAGAAGAATGTGTTCAGGTGAAACATTCTATAGTTATCTGTTAGGTTCTTTATTTCTCAGTTTAGCTTATACCTGGATGACCTATTCATTGGTGAGAGTAAGCTATCAAAGCTTCCCACTATTAATGTGTGTGAGTTTCATGTGTGATTTAAGCTTTAGTCATGTTGTAGTTTTAAATAATATTTTTTTATTTTTTACCTACTCACTTTACATCCTGATCACTGCCCCCTCCTACAGCGTGTCCCCTTCCAACTTCTCCTTTGACTGTATAGAACCCCCAGTATCCCCCACCCTGGCACTTCAAGGTTCTGAGGTCAGACAAGTCTGTCCAGCTAAAGGAACACATCCGAGTTACAGGCAACAGCTTTTGTGATAGCCCCTACCCCACATCTGCTCCATGTGGGTGGAGGCCTCGGTACAGCCAGTATATGTTCTTTGGATGGTGGTTCAGACACTAAAAGCCCCAACGTCCAGGTTAGTTGACTGCTTTTGGTCTTCTTGTAGAATTCCTATCACCTTCAAGGCCTGCAATCCTTCATCCTCTTCCATAAGTGTCCACAAACTCTATCCACTGTTTGACTGTGGGCCTCTATCTGTCTGAGTTAGATGTTGGGTGGAACCTCTCCAAGGACAGCACACTCCTGCTTACAAACATAATAGAATATCATTAATAGTGTTTGGGATTTGGTACTTGCCCATGAAATGGGTCTCAGGTTGGGTCGTTATTGGTTGTTGATTCCCTCAGTCTTTGCTATATCTCCTATGCCTACATTTCTTATAGACAGCATGATTTGGGGTTGAAAGATTTGTGGGTGGGCTGATGTCTCTATTGCTCCACTGGGGTTCCCTACAGGAGATGACATCTTCATGCTCCATATCCTCAATGTAATGAGTCATAGCTAAAGACATTTCCATTGATTCTTGGGTGTCTCCCTTATTCCAGGTCTCTGTCTCATCCTGGAGGCACTCCATACCTTCGTTCCCTTGTCAGATGCAGATTTCCATTCATTTTCCATGGCCATCTAGCCATTTCCCTCTCCTCCATACCTGATCCTGAACCCCCTAATCCCCTCCTCACTCCACACACCTAGTTCCCTCCCTCTATCTGTTCTTAGAATCTCCATTCTAAGTGAGATTCAAGCTTCCTCACTTGGGCCTTCTGTCTTGTTTAGTTTCTTTGGGTCTGTGGGATATAGGATGGTACCTGTATTTTTGGTTAATATTCACTTGCAAGAGAATGCATACCATGAATGTCTTTTTGGGTTACCTCCTTCAGGATTGCTTTTTTTTTTTTTTTTAAGAAAGTGGATGCTCTTGCATTTGGGGCAATTCAGAATTTAGATGTGGTTTTGATGGCTTTTTGATAAGTACGAAGTGTCCTCTGTTTTGATTTATTTGGTTGAAAGTCTATTTTTGTTAGATATTAGAATGGCCGCACCAGCTTTCTTCCTGGGTTGATTTACGTTGAGAGCCTTTTTCTAGCCCTTTACTCTGAGATAATGTCCACCTTTGATCTTGATGTCTGTTTCTTGTATGCAGTATAGTGATGGATACTGTTTTCACACCAGTTGTTTGGCCTGTATCTTTATTATTGGAAATTTGAATCCATTGGTTTTGGGAGATATTATTGACCAATGATTGTTAATTCCTGTTGTTATGTTGTTGGTGTTGAGTGTGTGTGTGTGTGTGTGTGTGTGTGTGTGTGTGTGTGTGTGTGTGTGTGTGTGTCTTTTCCTTCTTTAGTTTTGCTGGTGTGGAATTATTTGTTTCCTCTGTTTTTTTGTAGGAATTTTCTTTCTAGTATTTTCTGTAGGGTAGATTGGTGGACAGTTGTTGCTTTTAAAGATGGTTTTGCCATACAATGTCTTGTTTTTTCTATCTATGTCAATTGAAAATTTTGTTGGGCACAGTAGTCTGGGTTGTCATTTTTGGATGCTTACAGTCTGCCTAGGCCCTTCTAGCATTTAGAGTATGATAAGTAGAGTATAGTTATAATAGGTTATTTGGACTTTTCTCTTTCATGCTTTTAATATTCTTTTGTCTGTACTCTTAGTATTTTGGATTATTATGTGGTAGGAGATTTTCTTTTTAGGTCCAATCTACTTGGTAGTCTGTAAGCTTCTTTTATGTATACAGTCATCTTTTTCTTTAGATTAGGAAAATTTTTATTATTATTTTGTTGAAAATATTTTCTGGGCTTTTGAGCTGGGAATCTTCCCCTTTTTCTATTTCTATTTTTCTTTAGTCTTTTCATAATGTCGCAGGTTCCCTGAGTGTTTTGAGTCAGAAACCTTTTAGATTTATCATTTCCCTTGTCTGATGTATTAATTTCTTATATCAAACGTCAATACCAAGATTGTTTCTTCAGTTTTTTTTTTTTTGTATTCTGTTGGTGATGCATGCATGTGTAGTTCATGATTCCCTACTTAGATTTTCCACCTTCACGATTCAGCCATTTTTTATTTTCTTTATTGCTTCTATTTCCCTTTTCAGGTCTTGAACTGTTTTATGCATTTCCTTTCTCTGTTTTATTATTCTTTTCTGTGTTTTTAAAAGGAATTTATTCATTTCCTCTTTAAATGTTTTTATCATCTTCATAAAATTGGATTTAAGGACAATCTCTGTGCTTCAGCAGTTAGGATATCCAGGGTTTGCTGTAATAGAAAATTTGGGCTCTGGTGAAATGTTGCTCTGGCTAGTGTTGACTATGTTCTTATGATAGTCTCTAGTCTTCTGGGTTCAGGGTTATTATGGGTTTCTGTTCTGGTTTTTGTGTTGATATTTAGAGGAGTGATTTTTGGATGGTTTTCCAATTGGTTTCTGTTTCTTCTCTGTTCTGGTCAGAGTACCCTGTGGTTTTGATGACCATTGAGCCTTAAATCCAGTATTGTCTCCCCCACCACCAGGTTTATGTGGCCTACCTCACCTCTGGGATTTGGGTGCTAATATTGCCTATGAGTTCCCTAGAACCAGCATGGATCCTGGAAAGCAGAGATTTTCTGAAAAGGTCTTGGGCTGGAATATGGAGCTCAGGGGATATGGTAAAGTTTACTGTTGTTGGGTTTGCTTTAAGGAGAGTTTGAAAGCAAGAGGTAGGGTCTTACCTGGCGTCCGTGTTACAGTCATGGCCTCTGTGAAAGCAGCCAGAGTCATGAACCAAAGTATGGAGTCCAGGGGATGGGTGTAGCTTAAAGCTGTTGTGTATGCAGGTGTTACTAATGCAGGCATTGCCTCTGGGAAAGAAGACAACTATGTGGGCTGGAATATGGAGCCCAAAAGGTAGAATGTAATTTAATGCTATTCGGTGTGCTTTAATGGAAGTTGGTGGGTTTAGGGTGGGGTCTTACATTACATTTTAAAACAATTACGGATGCTATTATGCAAAGTATTTTAGGCTTCTATTATTTACTTCAAATTCATTAATTTTGAAGAAAATAAGATATGCTCATTTTTTACATGTAGTCAAAGTTTGCATGGTTTCTTCCATACTTGGAATACTCACTTAAAAAGTAATTTTAAGTTACCATTTTCTTTTCCCGTAATATATATGTAACTCGTACAATAACGTGAGGGCCATAATGGATATTATTTTGTGATTACACTATTTATTTTGAACTCAGGGAAAAGATTTACCTCTATGTCCATATGGAGAGAAATATCTGAGAATCAGAAGCTTTCCCAGAATACTACTTGAGCATTACATTTTCTAAGTAGGGAAGAACAGAAGATGTTTTCTCCCTGTTTCTATTTCCAGTTAAACCTCTCCACATACCCACAAATAAATATGTTATTTTCCAGCTGGATATTCTGAAAAACTGAATTTTGTGTTTTGATTCACTCACGACCATAATGAGTAGGAAGTAGGCTTATAGCTTTAATGCCACACTTGGAAATGGATATTTTCAGGGACTGAGAGAATGGTTCAGTGGATAGGGTTGTTGCTCAAGCATGAGAAACTGGGTGTGTCCATCCATGTAAAAGGTGCAAATGATCATCTTACTGCTAGAAGCATAAGATAGTGGGAGCTCACTGGCCAGACAGCTCAAAATGTTGAAGGTTAGTGAGACACCCTGTTTCAAGGAATGAGGTGCATAAGTGAATGAGAAAGACACTCAAATTTCAGCCTCTGGTTTCCCACCTGAACAGGTATACTAACCTGTAATTCACAATGATGGCCAGTGGCTCCTTATATTAATTGAACTCATAAAATGTGGCTCCTTAAATTCAGCAACTGATCGCTAACTTTATGTAATTCAAAATATAATTCATTAGTCACTCACAGGTGGTGTCTGTCTTATTATATAGCACAGCTTCATGTCTTAGTCAGGGTTTCTATTCCTGCACAAAGCATCATGACCAAGAAACAAATTAGGGAGGAAAGAGTTTGTTCAGCTTACATTTTCCACATTGCTGCTCATAACCAAAGAAAGTCAGGACTGGAACTCAAAGAGTTCAGGAAGCAGGGGCTGATGCAGAGGTCATGGAAGGATGTTACCTACTGACTTGCTTCCCCTGCTTTGCTCAGCTTGCTTTCTTATAGAACCCAGGACCACCAACCCAGGGATGAAACCACCCACAATGGGTTGGGCCCTTCCTTCTTGATTACTAGTTGAGAATATTCCTTACAGCTGGATCTCATGAAGATAATTCCTCAACGTAAGCTCATTTCTCTGTGATAATCCCAGCTTGACACACAAAACCAGCCATCATCACTCCCAATTTCTATCACTATTAGAACCATTGTAGCATTTCAGAAAGCAGAGTGGCTTTCTGAACCTTTGGTTCAAGTTTATTTCACTGAAGAGTAAACATTAGACAGTAAAGAACTTATGGTCTTAAGATATAATACAAGAAAAGTCACTAATAAATGGCTTGTGTTGACTTAGATGTTTTAATTTCTTTCAGAGAAGATGACTTAAAAGGCAACAGTGGTCTTTGTGGACAATCTTCTCCAAGGATGACAGGACTGTTTGACTCTACAATCTCCTTTTGATGCAGATGACCACCAACTAATGTACACTATTCTTCATTTCACAGCTACTTCATATTCACACCACTGAAGAGTTTGGAAAAGAGGAATTCTGTCTTATTGCAGGCTTTATTCCATATGTAATAGGATATGTAATGATTGTAATCCAATGTCACTCTCCTTTCTTGCTTTAGTGATGTGTACAGACACCCACTGTTGGGTATATCTTATGTGCTTTATATTTGTTAAGTGAGTGGATGCATTTAGTGTCTACTTGGATGTACAACTTTATGAGGCCTCTAGTCCTTTTTTCAAAGTTATTTTTATTTTTATCTTTGAGTGACATCATACCATATGTATTTACATATATATAGCCACAGAGGCAAGAAAGAACTGTTGGATCCCTTGGAACAGGAAGTGCAGTCACTTGTAAGCTACTTAACAAGGGTATTGGGAACCAAACTCAGGTCTCCGCAAGAGGAGCTGCTTTAGGCTTAACTGTCTAATCTTTTTATATTTACCTTTATTTACATATTTAAAGTATGTAATTGTGTAAGTATTGACATAAGTACACATTGTGAAACTCCTCCCATATTAAGAAAATAAATATTGCTGTCACCTTAAACTTTTTCCTATATCTTTCTTTTTAATCATTTTTTTTATCCCAACCCTACTTGGTGTACTGCCAATAATGACTATGTCTGTTTCTTACTTTAGTTACTTTCTAAAAGTTTATACAAATGGAGTCTTATTCACGTATTTCTCTTATCTTAATGATAATGTTCTTTATACCTAAACTTAAACCATGGTTTTAAACATGGGTAATTTTTGATGCAGGAGAATGTTTTGCTTTTGAGTAAGATATTGATGGGCATAAATTTCTGCTTTGAGATGCTAGGCAGGTCTACTTCCAGAGATGGCTAGAGAAACATGGGATTCCAATCCTTGGCTGACCTCATTAAACAAAAGCACCTAGAATGATCTCAAAGACCTGAAGACAATGAGAAAGTTAGAGAACAAGTGTACCAGAAGCTTAATCTCCTGGACTGCTCATCAAATATACCACGTCTAAGTAGTGCTTTCTACATCTCAGCAGTATTTGAGCTTTGATGACTCCAGCTCAGTTAATAAATTTCTGATTTCTTGCATTCTGAAATAGATATTTATTTAAGAGTACTTAATATTACTCTTTTCAGAATTGAGTTAATTTTTTATATGTTGTTTTTTTAACTCAACAAAACTATTCAGTTCAGCAATGACTGAGATTGTAATGGTGGCATTTCTATTACTGAAATAAAACATCATGACCAAGACAATTTATAAAAGAAAGAATTTATTTGTAATTATGGTATCAAAAGGATAATAGTCCATGATTGCAGAACAGAGGCATGGTTGCTGAGAATTCACATCTTGAAGCATAAGCTCTAGGTGAGAGCCTGGGAATGGGGCTTTGAAACCTCAAAGTCTATCCCAGTGATACACCTTCTCTAACAAGGCCACACCTTCTGTTCATCCCCATACAGTGCCACTAACTGAGATACAAATATTCATATATTTGAGCGTACTGGAAACATTCTCATTCAACCAGCCACTGAGAAACTCCCTTTATTGCTAGCACATTGTTCTCTGTATCTTACTGACAGTGTAATATCTTTTCCTTCGTTACAAACATATGGAAAATACTGAAAAAAATAGCATTGTGAAAATATCAGCACTTACTATCATAATTAAAAACCATAGTAATGATAACTTACTAATCATTTTTATTTATGATGCATAGAAGTTCTCCAGTAAACCAGAAGCTAGACTTTATGAACTCACTTAAGTTGATCTGAAATATTCTGACCACTGTTAGAGTTTTAATATAACAAGAAGAGAAATTCATTATGTTTGTCCTTCAGACTAGGTAATATTAACAATTAACATTTCAATTTTCTGGGTTCCTGTGTAATTCGAGGGAGGAAGGAGGTCTAACATTATCCTTTTTGAGAACAATTCATGACCATGTGACCAATTAGAAATCCCTCAACCCTTGTGTTCTTCCCCTGTTTTAGAATGTGAGTGATGGTAATATTCCTGTGAAAACCAGCAATGTTCTATTTTAAATTAGTACATCTGTTTTGTGGAAGTATTGTGCAAAAAGAATGAGACAAATGTTCAAGCCCCATTCTCTAATAAGTCCACAGTTGAAACATAGGTTAAGAAGCAAACCTCTGTCTTGAGATAGAGATGTACGTATTTCTATTGGAATAGTGTTTGCTTAGTACTCAGGGTGCTCTGGGTTTGATCCTGAGTACTAAATAAGTGAGGTATGGTAGTGCTCACTTACAATACAGCACTTGGGAGGTTCAGGCAGGAAGATTAGAGATTCGAGACCATTCTCATTTACATGTTAAGTTCTCTGAGTTCTAGGCTACTCTGGTGATAGAGGCCCTACCACAAGATAGAGATAGAGAACAGCTAAAGGTGGAGAGAAGAGCAGAGTAATGGAAGAGAAAAAGAGAAAAAGAAGAAATGATTGTCTTTGTGTATACATTGCCTAGAATAAAAAGAACTAGAAAGAATTTACATGCCCAATATCAGAGAGATGCTTTAAAAATTCTAACAGCAAGGAACCAATGAAAATGTGACATTACACTATAGACTACATACCCATACATAGAAAATGGTTTTACCATAACATTAGGCTGATTAGAAAAGAAGAGTGCAATACCTGTGTTGAAGTGGGCAACATGTGCACTTGTATATAGAAGAAATATTGTGCTGTTACTTCATTTCTAAAAGGTTGGTATGTGTAAAGACTTGAGATTAGAAGTGGGTATGAATCTCATTATTACCACTAGCTGTCTGAGTATTCAATTTCATTTCTGGTCAACTGTTGTGTATACAGGGAGAGACAAAGTACATAACACAGTTTGTTTATTGCTTTCTTTGATTTTGCTTTCTTTTGTTTTTTGTTTGTTTGTTTGTTTTTAGATGCATTCTCATGTGGCTCAGCTTGGCCTCAAATTCCTTAAATTATCAAGGATTAACTGGAACTTTGATATACCTATTTCTATGTCCTTGGTGCCTGGATTACTCTTGTGGATTACTAGGTCTGGTTGGATGGTGCTAGAGATCAAATTGAGGGCTTTATTTATGCTAAGCAAGTTTTCTACAAAACTGTGTCTTTAGCCTAAGTAAAATTGCTTAGAATCCAGTACTCACTATTAATCTATTTCCTTAAAAAAAAACCTGGGAGTTTCTAGGCTTGAAAAATTTCCCTCAATTTTAGAAAATTTTAACGGCAATTTCAACATCTTTATTTCTTGAATACATATCCTTGGATCTCTATCAGATGACAAGAAATGAATGATTAATATTATAAATCTCCTTTAATTGGACCATAGTCATTATCTCTGCATGGACTTTTAGAATGGTATGAACTATCTCAGTCTGATCATAAGGTCAGTCTCTATTTAAATTAGAAACCAGAAGACTTCGAATGGTGGGTCAGCTGATCATAACAAAGACACAGTTCACTTTGCACTCTTTAAATCCAGCAACACTAGCTAAGGCTGGATGTTTCTCCCAAGATTGGAGGGAGATGGCATATCTGCCATATACACAGCAATTTCAAGATACAGTGAAACACTACATGGAGCACATGAGTTTGTACAACAAGTATACATTAAGGGAAAATAAAAGGGTGATATTAGAAAATAGAACCTTGCAACTTAGTGGTAGAGACCAAAGGAAACTTGAAAAGATCAAGTGAAATTAAAATTCTTTATTCTGTAAGGATATGTCTTGAATTACAGAAAGAAATTAGTAACTTGTTCCTCTATATTTCTGCATGAATTAATGGTTTATTTTAATTGGCTTAGTGTTGAAATCAATGGCTGCTTGAATTATTGTTGACAATTTGTCTTAATTCATATAATTTAAATTGGTTTCTTGAAAACAGTGGAGAAAACATTTTAACTCACAGGTTGGTTTTGTAATTGATTTGGGAGAAAAAATCTATTGAGGTGTTTTCTATCTCAGACAGTTCTACTTTTTTCAAAATTTTTTTTTTCATTTTTTACTGGTTATTTTATTTATTTACATTTCAAATGTAATCCCCCTTCCCAGTTTCTCCTCTGCAATCCCCCATCTTATGCACCTCCCCTCTGCTTCTATGAGGCTGCTCCCCACCCACTCCTGCCTTACCACACTCCTAGTATTACCCCTACACAGGAACATCTAGCCATTATTGGACCAAGGCCATCCCCTCCCACTGATGCCAGATCAGGCCATTCTCTACTACATATGCAATTATAGCCATGGGTTCCTCCATATGTATTCTTTGGTTGGAGGTTTAGTCATTGGGAGCTCTCTGGTGTTTGGTTGGTTGATATTGTTGTTCTTCCTATGGCATGGCAAACCCCTTCAGCTCCTTCAGTACTTGTTCTATCTTCTCCATTGGGGTCCCCATGCTCAGTGCAACGTTTGGGTACATGTAATCCACATCTGAATTAATCAAGCTCTGGCAGAGCCTCTCAGGGGATACCTATACCAGGGCCCTGTAAGCAAGAGTTTCTTGGCTTTAGCAATAGAGTCTGGATTTCATGTCTGCAGATAGGATAGATACCTAGGTAGGGTAGTTTCTAGATAGCCTTTCCTTCAGTTTTTGCTCCACTTTCTGTCCCTGTATTTCCTTTAGACAGAAGCAATTCTAGGTTAATATTTTTGAGGTGGATGGGTGTCCCTATCTCTCAAACAAGGATGTGCCTAACCTCTAGATATGATCTCTATAGGCTCTTGCTTCCCTTTGTTAGGTATTTCAGCTAGTACCCTTTGGGTATTGGGAGCGTCTTGCTTTCCTGGCATCTGGGGCTTTCAGGTGGCTAACCCCAGTTCCCCATTCTCCTCTCCTCTACATCTCTGCTCAGTTACCTGACCCTCTGTACATCTTCATCATCTCCTCCTACACCTGCTTCTCCTCCTACATCTCCTTCTGCCTGGTTTTCCCCCTTCCTTTTTCCCCTTCCAAGGCCCTCTCTCCTTCTACCTCCCATGATAATTTTGTCCCTGATTCTTAGTAGGACTGAAGCATCCACTTTTGACCTTCCTTCTTGAGCTTCATATGCTCTGTGAGTTGTATCATGGGTGAGTATTCTGAACTTTTTCTTTGTCTAATATCTATTTACCAGTGAATAAATACCATGTGTGTTATTCTGTGACTGGGTTACCTTACTCAGGATGATATTTTCTAGTTCTGTACATTTGCTTGTAAAAGAAATACCCAGGATAATGAAAACTATCCTCAACAATAGGAGAACTTCTGGGAGAATCACCATCCCTGTCCTCAAGCTGTACTACAGAGCAATAGTGATAAAAAGTGGTATTGGCACAAAGACAGGAAAGTAGAGCAATGGAGTAGAATTGAAGTCCCTGAATTAAAGCCACACACCTATGGTCATCTAATCTTTGACAAAGAAGACAAAATCATCCAGCTAAAAAAAGACACCATATTCCACAAATGATGCTGGCTTAAGTGGCAGTTGGTATGGAGAAGAATGCAAATTGACCCATTCTTATCTCCTTGTGCAAAGCTCAAGTCCACATGGATCAAGAGCCTCCACATAAAACTAGATACCCTGAATCCAATAGACTAGAAAGTGAGAAAGAGCCTCAAAAATATCAGCACAGAGGAAATTTTCCTGGACAGAACACCAATGGCCCAGGTTCCAAGATCAACTACAGATAAGAGGGATCTCATAAAATTGAAAAACTTCTATAAGGCAAAGGACACTGTCATTGGGACGAAAAGGGCAACCTACAGATTGGGAAAAGATCTTTAATAATCCTACATCAGATAGAAAGCTAATATCCAATACATTCAAAGAAGTCAAGAAGTTATACTCCAGAGAACCAAAGAACCCTATTTAAAAATGGGGTAAAGACATAAACAAAGAATTCTTTTTTTTTCTTTTTTTTTTTTTATTATTAACTTGAGTATTTCTTATATACATTTCGAGTGTTATTCCCTTTCCCGGTTTCCGGGCAAACATCCCCCTCCCCCACCCCTTCCTTATGGGTGTTCCCCTCCCAACCCTCCCCCCATTGCCGCCCTCCCCCCATAGACTAGTTCACTGGGGGTTCAGTCTTAGCAGGACCCAGGGCTTCCCCTTCCACTGGTGCTCTTACTAGGATATTCATTGCTACCTATGGTGTCAGAGTCCAGGGTCAGTCCATGTATAGTCTTTAGGTAGTGGCTTAGTCCCTGGAAGCTCTGGTTGCTTGGCATTGTTGTACTTTTGGGGTCTCAAGCCCCTTCAAGCTCTTCCAGTTCTTTCTCTGATTCCTTCAATAGGGGACCTATTCTCAGTTCAGTGGTTTGCTGCTGGCATTCGCCTCTGTATTTGCTGTATTCTGGCTGTGTCTCTCAGGAGCGGTCTACATCCGGCTCCTGTCAGTCTGCACTTCTTTGCTTCATCCATCTTGTCTAATTGGGTGGCTGTATATGTATGGGCCACATGTGGGGCAGGCTCTGAATGGGTGTTCCTTCAGTCTCTGTTTTAATCTTTGCCTCTCCCTTCCCTGCCAAGGGTATTCTTTTTCCTCATTTAAAGAAGGAGTGAAGCATTCACATTTTGATCATCCGTCTTGAGTTTCATTTGTTCTAGGCATCTAGGGTAATTCAAGCATTTGGGCTAATAGCCACTTATCAATGAGTGCATACCGTGTATGTCTTTCTGTGATTGGGTTAGCTCACTCAGGATGATATTTTCCAGTTCCAACCATTTGCCTACGAATTTCATAAACTCGTTGTTTTTGATAGCTGAGTAATATTCCATTGTGTAGATGTACCACATTTTCTGTATCCATTCCTCTGTTGAAGGGCATCTGGGTTCTTTCCATTTTCTGGCTATTATAAATAAGGCTGCAATGAACATAGTGGAGCACGTGTCTCTTTTATATGTTGAGGCATCTTTTGGGTATATGCCCAAGAGAGGTATAGCTGGATCCTCAGGCAGTTCAATGTCCAATTTTCTGAGGAACCTCCAGACTGATTTCCAGAATGGTTTTACCAGTCTGCAATCCCACCAACAATGGAGGAGTGTTCCTCTTTCTCCACATCCTCGCCAGCATCTGCTGTCACCTGAGTTTTTGATCTTAGCCAATCGCACTGGTGTGAGGTGAAATCTCAGGGTTGTTTTGATTTGCATTTCCCTTATGACTAAAGATGTTGAACATTTCTTTAGGTGTTTCTCAGCCATTCGGCATTCCTCAGCTGTGAATTCTTTGTTTAGCTCTGTACCCCATTTTTTAATAGGGTTATTTGTTTCCCTGCGGTCTAACTTCTTGAGTTCTTTGTATATTTTGGATATAAGGCCTCTATCTGTTGTAGGATTGGTAAAGATCTTTTCCCAATCTGTTGGTTGCCGTTTTGTCCTAACCACAGTGTCCTTTGCCTTACAGAAGCTTTGCAGTTTTATGAGATCCTATTTGTCGATTCTTGATCTTAGAGCATAAGCCATTGGATAAACAAAGAATTCTTAACTGAGGAATATCGAATGGCCAAAAAGCACCAGAAGAAATATTCAACACCCTTAGTCATCAGAGAAATGCAAAGCAAAATAACCCAAAGATTCCACCTCACAGCAGTCAGAATGGCTAAGATAAAAAAACTCAGATGACAGCAGATCCTGGCTAAGATGAGGAGAAAGAGGAACACTCCTCCATTGTTGGTGGGATTGAAAGCTGGTAAAACCACCCTGAAAATCAGTCTGGCAAATTGGACATAGTACTACCTTAGTACCCAGCTATACCACTCCTGGGCATATATGCAAACGGTTTTCCAACATAAAACAAGAACCCATGCTCTACTCTGTTCATAGCAGCCTTTACTATAGTAGCCAGAAGCTGGAAACAACCCACATTCCCTTCAACAGGAGGAATGGATACAGAAAATGTGGTAGGTTTACAAAATGGAGAATTACTCAGCTATTAAAAGCAATGACTTCATAAATTTTGCACTCAAATTGATGGATCTACTTTCTTTTTTGTATATGCTATTTATAACAAACAAAAAAGACATGAATGCCTATAACAAAAGTATTTTAAAAACAGTTAGAAGAGCTGAGGTTGCCCATCTCATGTCTTTTATCCCATTGACAAACTATAGGTATTCTTGAAGAAACAGAAAATATTTCTAGGGCTTCCCTCTTTTATCAGGGCGGAAAACAAAAAACAAACAAAACATGAAGTTGAGAAGTAGTGTGCTAACAAAATCTGACGAATTAGCAAATTCATGCTTCTAACACACCAGAAGTCTCCATGGAGTCAATAAGGGCACTGGCTATGCAAGTGTGAGGACCTAGTTAGAGCTCTAATTTCTAAAGTTCCATAGTTTTTGTTTTTGTTTTTGAAGCTACAAAAATGAAGGCATGTCTGTGCACTTTTGTAACCCCAATACTATGAGAGACAGTGACAGGAAGATTGCAAAGGCTTGTTGGCCATTTCTTCTCTGACACCAAATGATAAAGTCTCTTAATCTAATATCATCCTCTCTTTTCATTTACAATTCTTTAAAATATGGAAATATACTGTGTAGTAAGTTTCTAGAGATCCTGAAAACACTTTATTATGTGGAAGATGTTTTATCCTTGAACCTTGGAGAGGATGTACAGCTTTACCAAGGGAGTCTGCTTCAAGGAATTACAGTATAGAGCAGGATACTCTGTGACTTCTTTGGCATCTAAATGTGTTCATTGGAACAATAATGTGCATACAGGACACACACACACACTCACACACTCACACTCAGACAAGGTACCAGACACTTATATTTGAAGTACCATGGAAAATTTTCCTGAGTTCTCAGTGCTAGTTCAAGAAAGAATTACATTTGGCAGACTGATAAAGATGATGCCAGGAGCTATTAATCAAGAAAGATAACTCAAATGTGTCAGCATATTAGTCTCAAACTCATGAGCATAGTTCTTATCCTCTGACAGTATATATTCTCTGACTCAGGGAAATTTGATCAGAAGTAAGTCTGGGTCTTCTTGTTACTGTCATGAGGATGACATTGTTCTCTCCTTCCTACCACAGTACTAAGGAGTTCAATTCTTCTTGGATGTCTGTTGTGTCTTTTTTGTGCTAACTCTACTCTTACAATTCCAGTCCCTCAGGTCTTCACTGTTTTTCTCTTGACTATCTTGCATTTTATGAACCAGTTTTTCTGGTGTTGAATAGTTCTTGGTACTTTTGGCTTATAAGACTGTTTTGGGAAGATCTTGCCCCAGTCCACTTGGTTTCCATTAATTCTCTTTTGGGTGTACACATCTGTAATGGGCTCTTCCACATTACCCATTGAAACTTTGCGTGTTCAAATTTAACTCTGTTATTAACAAGCAAACTCTTTAAAAGTTAGAGTTAGATTTTATTATTGTTTCTGACTAATAATGTTTCAAACATACAGTATGTCATCAGCACAGTAATTTAATTAAAACTAAAGCAGAATGAATACACTGAAAATTAATTTGATTTTTAACAAGAATAGATTTCCAAGATTAAATATATATATATATATATATATATATATATATATATATATATATATATATACTGCAAGACTACAGATTACATGTTATAATCTTTAGAGCTGGTAAGTATGGTAATATACAATTATTAATTACAGAAGCTATTCAGTGACTAAAGTAATGTCAGTAAAATATATTTTCCCCTCTGTCTCCTGCACATAGGCCAGTGTCTTTCTGATTATAATGTCCCAACAACTTCATTCTTGCTTCTTACCTATAAATTTAGGACACTCCAGGCGTTGCAGAAGGTGGAAATATATGTGTGAATGTGTAGGGGGATTCTCTATTTCTTTTACTTGTGTTTTACTTATTTTGTTTATTTAAAAGCAGCTTTTCTTAGTGCTATTCAGCTCCTCCACTCTATCCTGTAAGAACGAAATGGAGGCAAAGTTGTGCTGATTCTAAAGACTGAGATTCAGAGACTGCTGCTTGAATTCACAGACTCAAAAAGAAAAATTCAGGGCCACAAGGTAGCTCAGCACTAACTCCTTGGTTCTTTCCAATTCCCCTTCCTTTCCAGGGTATTTGTCTTTTGTCCACAAGGTCTAAGAAGTCATCCCTCTGCATTCATTGGCAACCTTTTGCTTGTAATAAAGAACACCATTTTAGAGCCGAATGGAGTAGAAGGGACTGCCTCCAGGCTGTAGGGAAAGACGGATGCAGGAATGTCAATCACACTGACATTTATCCTTGGTATATGTGTGTCCCTATTCAAATCTACTTTCTTCTTCCTTCTCTCATATTGAAGCATGATATTTTTGTTAGTATTAGTTTATTGCTGTTTTGACAGAAAATTGCTTCTATTTCATTTCCAATACATTTATCATTTTTCAGAAGTCTAGCCTACACAAACAGGAATGTCACATCCATTCCGAAGTCTCAGAGAAGGCTAATTTTCTCAGTCTAGTTCAAATGTCTATGGCAGGAAAAATCAAACATAATTATGAGGTAGGGTCAGATTATAGTGTGAGAAAAGTCCCATGCTAACCATGTAGATTTGGCATGTTGGAGGAGAGTATACTGAACTCCGTCTTAGGTGCTTTTGATTTTCTTAAAAGAAAGAAAGACACACCTTTGTGGTCCTTCTAATACTGGTCCCAAATTAAATGGTTCCATGCATTTTTTTTGCCCCAAAATTTTGTTAATGGAACCTTTTAACACTAATCTCAGCATTTTCATGTGGAAAAAATGTAATGATCAGTGCTTGTAATTATTTGAAAAATAGAATTTCCTCAGATATCTTTTCTTCCTTTTTATATAGAGGAAAAGAAAACTCTAGTTCATGACTGTCTCTCCTATCAGTTTTCCTTGATTTTTTCTTCTCTTTTGTGTGGATGTGTGTTTATATATTTGTGTTAGGTATGCATGCACATTTTTGGGCATTTGTGCACATGTGTGTGGCTATAAGTTCCAAGTATGACATGGGGTACCTTTGTCTTTCTTCAATTATATATATTATTTTCATGAAATATATACATAGTCCATGACTACATATATAACACATAAAATATAGTATATATTATATATGTCATATACAATATGTATGCATGGAGTATGGAGAGAGATCAGACATATAGATATAGGAATATAGATAAGTAGGTGATAGATAGATTGATAGCTCTAGCTATCTAGCTAGCTAGCTAGAAAGATAGATAAATAGATAGGATCTCTCACAAGCAGACCAAACATTTTTGCTAGATTGCATAGTAGCATCACTGGGGTAACTGGCACAAAACAGCCACAGTCACCATTTGACATGGTGCTAGTATACACCTGAGTCCTCAGGCTGGTACAAGAAATGTTCATTCACACTGATTCATCTCTGCAGCCCCACAAAATACCACTATAAGGATTGTTGATAAGCTCCAATTAAAAAAATTTCAACTACCATCATGGTAAGTACATAAAAGCATCAAGAAACATCTGAGGTAGGCACGGAAAGTTGTTCCCTTTTTTAATCCCACTCGTCAGGAATAAAACCACTACCACAATTTTGAGCCCTAGTTGAATCAAGCTTTAATTAGCTACTGCACAGGGTGATGGACTCTGGCCAGGTCCATTCCTGGTTTTCCAGAAAACGATGTCAAATCACATTTTGAAGCAGCTTACAAAGGCAAACCTTGTAAGGTTACATATTTCCCACCAGATCCAATCAGGAAAAGTCAAGCATTCTGATCTATGTCCTGCCTACAAATCTCCCACATACATGTGACCAAGGGCATTGCCTTTGGTTGGAGCAAACAAACTTGTTTAGGGGAGAGAAAGCATAGCTTTTTATATCTCATAAACAGTAGCCTCTAGCGTTTTAGCAAGAATCTGTCCTTGTACAAGGGGCTTACCAGTTAGAGGCTAAACTAGAATTTGCCAATTTCTCTGCTACTTTGTTCTTTCTTTAAGTGAACACCAGGAAGTCCTTCTACTCACAGATATCACATCAGCATTTTCAAAGCCGAAGTCACTATAATATCACTGATAAGAACAACCTGTTTGTTTCTCCATAATTACAGCCCCACAGTTACACATATCCAGTTCTTCTTTGGTTCTACTTGGCATCTTTTCTGAATGTCTTAGAGGGAGGCCACCTGAGCCAGTTTAAGTAGGAGAACAGCTCTATATTTGAATCTGTGCTGACTTAGAGGAGAGAGTCTTTCTCCACAAACCTTAAGTCTATCTCAGAGGTAGAAGACGGAGAAGCAGTGAGGGACAGGAGTTTACCAAGCTCCTCAGGTTTTTCCTGCCCTCATCCAGTACTGTTTTTACTTCTAGCTATGACCGCAGGCCCACTGATGTATTTAAGTCCAATATGACCTTGGATGGGAACCAGGATATGGAAGGCTATATAGTATGAGTTCCAGGCTACTCGTAACATTGCCTGGCTCTGATAACAGATGTAAATATTAGAGTCTTTCTTGTGGTAATTGTTTGATACATTAGCCATTCATGATCATTGTAGTGTGGGACCTCCTTCACCTGACTTGCCTTTAAGTATTTTTAGAAACCGTACATACTGAATGTCATGTAGGACTATTGCAACAGAATGTTTAGGTTATTATCAAAAAAATATATTGAAAAGTATGTGGCAATCAAGTTTTGGGAATTGATAATTATTTTTGATCTTTTAACATGTAAAATGTTTCATTATTTCTCTTAAAATTTTATACATACACACTGCCTTAGTTCATAGAAATCTTAGTTAAGATTTCTATTGCTGTAAAGAGACACCATGACCATGAAAATTCTTCTGAAGGAAAATTGCCACACACTTGTCCTTTTGTTATTTTACCTTACTTTGAGAGAGAAACACAGAACCACACGGAATTTGTAACTTTCTACTTAACCAGATATTACCCATAAACTTGGCTCCAGGTACATTGGTGCCCTCATTAGTTTTGTTGTCAACTTGACATGTCTAGTAAGAGGGAACCTCAGTTTAAGCATTGCCTCTATGGCATTGCTCTGTGGGCATGCGAGTGGGGCATTTTATTTTATTTTTATTTTTAAAAATATTTTAATTCTTTGAGAATTTCAGACCACATATTTGGATCATACACATTTCTAATTTCCCCCTCACTCCTCTCAGATCCGCATTTGCCCCCCCCCCTAATATCTGTACTCCTTCCTCTCCTCCTTAAAAGTATTATAACTTCTTGACTCTAGTTTGTATTGTACTGATACTTCTGGATCTGTTTTCTGTTCATATTTTATTGTTAAATTTATTATTGTCATTTACTTAATGATCCAGTTCCTCAGCCTTTTCTTCCCTCCCTGGGCTCTGTTTTGCATATGATCCATTCTGTTGGTAAGGGTTTCCTCTGAGGTTTTTCACTTGGTTTCTTGTATTTTTTGTTTCCAACAGCATTCAGTTTGGGAGATATCATTTGCAGTTCTCTCTATTTTATATCTTGAATCTATGTCCTCATATCATTTTTATTGGATTTTACTTCCCTTAATATGTCTTCTTTTGATTATTTGAACAAATTTGTAATTATTTCTTTGAATCTCTGTCTAGTAGATCCTCCAATTCATTTTCATTAGGTACAGTTATTGAGGGAGCTTAGTGACTTGAGGAAGAGACATGCTATCTTGGTTTTGTATGTTGTTCCTGTTCTTGTTCTATTATTTGCACATGTGGAGTTAGTTTATTGACTGAGATTTCCTCTCCTTAGTCTGTTTCACTTAAAAATTGTAATGAACTTGTTTTCCTTTCAG
Source organism: Rattus norvegicus (assembly GCF_021556685.1). Classification (NCBI taxonomy): domain Eukaryota; kingdom Metazoa; phylum Chordata; class Mammalia; order Rodentia; family Muridae; genus Rattus; species Rattus norvegicus. The sequence continues at coordinate 105,158,480 of NC_141535.1, read as the reverse complement.
TGATGATACTTGCAGTAAGTCCGATTATGGTTGATCTGTCCTTTTTGTCTATGGGACTGCTATTTAGGTGTGGGTTTCTATCTGCAGTCTTCCTTTGAGGATCATATATTATCTTATGTCAGCTATGACTTCCTTCTTGAATTTATAGTTTTCTCAGTGAGTTGTGAATTCTCCATATGCCTATGGGACTTACACAGAATCAGATCTGGGCCCCACACTGAGTCCAAAGCTTTTTACAAAGCCACTGAAAAATGTGAATTTCCCATACTATCCATAAACCTCAGCCTATCCATGACTCATCTACTCCAGGCATCCTCAGCAGCTGCTGGAAATGCTGGGAAGTGTGGATATCATAGCACACCTTTGTGGTTATATTTATTGATTGATAGGTGATGTAGGAGAACCCAATACTTTGTAAAATGATGCTACCTCTGGACAACTGTGCCTAAGCTAGCTGTGTAAGCAAGGTGCTGAATGTTAACTGGGTGAAGCCAATAAAAATAGTTTCTCATTCAAGATTGTACCTTGTCTTCCTTTGATGATGGACTGTGATCTGTAAGGTGAAAGTGAAACTTTCCTACCCAAGTTTCTTTTGGTCAAGGCATATAAAGAGGAAATTAGAAGAGCTGTCTGTAGGAGATAGTTTTACAAAATGATTTAATATTCTAACTGGGAATATATTTTGTATTGCATGTTGACAAAATTTAATCATGTTACTGATCATACCCATACATAAACATTACAAAATGTAACTCTACTGATGGGCAATTAATTTCCACCATCATAATAATAATTATATTTCTCATTATGAGTAATTAATATGATCTATCATGAATAGCAACTTAAATGACAGCAATAATAACGGTGATTGTAACTTCTGAAATTTTCAAGGTACTTTTCTCTAAACAGCTGAAATATGATGAAAACATTTACTAAGTGCTTTCTAGTAATTGACAACCATTCTTACAAGAAATATGTATTTGACACCTCTGTGATATAAAAACCGTTTTCTGAGATGAATGGAAATTAGAAAATTATCATGAGGCCTTACTTTATATCAAATTAAATAGTGATATTTTGATAAGCAGAAGTAAGAGAAAATGAAATTATGTTTATTGCACTACAGTCAGAGAAGATTTTAGCAAATACATTTGAAATACTATGGAGGTTAGGTTGAACAACTAAAATTTCTGCAAAATGTTCTTGTACCAAAACTGACATAAATTTAAATTGGGGAATCATAGTACACATTCAATAAAAAGATTAAAAATGATTTATTTAGTGATTCTAAATCTGAGAGGGAATTTTATTTTTATCATATTTATTTTTCCTGTTATTGAAAATAGATTCCTTTTTCACATATGTAGAGAGCTGCGACGTGCCGCGCCTCAAAGATGGCGCTGGTTTCCGCCTTCCACCCTCCCAATGGTGAGCGCTCCTTACAGTAAACAAGTCCTTATTTGGCTATGTCTGCCTGGCCCGCTAGCTTCCGCATAGTGACAGCCTATCAACATGACCCACGTGGCTTGCTAGGACTGGCCAGTGCTAGCTATTTAAGTGTGGTACAGGGCGTTCCCTGGGGAGAGAGAGCCAGAAGAGAGAGAGGTCAGAAGATTGAATCAAGGTTCCTGAATAAAACTGCTTGAAGAAGATTTCCTGTGGTCGTGTCTTCCTTGCTGGTCGAGGTTGGGCGCGGCACACATATATCCTGGCTATGGTTTTCTTTCCCATTTTCTTCCCAACCTCCTTTCCATGCAGATCCACTCACTTTCTCTCTCTTGTTAGAAAATAATAGCTTTCTAAAAGATAGAATTAAAATATAACAAAATAACATATAATATGATAAAACAGAAAACTATCATATAAAAATTGGACAGGAAAAGCCAACAGAAGGAAAGGCCAAGAGAAGACACAAGAATCAGAGACCTCTTTGTTCACATACTTTGGAATCCCAGAAATACACTAAACTGGAAGCTCTAATACATACATACACAGAGAACTTGCAGCAGAACTGTATAGACGCTGTGCTTGCTGCTTCAATTTCTGTGAGTTCATATGAGCTTTGCTCATGTTGAGTTAGAAGGACTTATTTTCTTGATTTCCACTATCTCTTCTAGCTCTTACATTCTTTATGTCTCTTCTTCTTTTGGGTTCCCTGAAATCTGCATGGAAGAATTTGATGGAGACATCCCACTGAAGGCTGAGTGTTTCAAGTTCTCTCATATTTTATGTAATATCGGTTTCTGTATTAGTTTCCATCTGCTGCTTGAGGAAACAAGAAGGAATTTTATACCTTTACTATATGTAAAGGCCATTTCTATATTTGTAACTTATAACTGCAAAGAAGAAATAACTCACAGATATTGTTACTGAACTGCCTAGAGAAATGTATGGAGTTTTCTGATCCAAATAAATACAATAGTTTAGAAATTCATTAGTATTAAGAGTCCTTATTAAGATGTACTTCCCACATGGAAAACTACAAGTATCATCAATGAGAGAGAAAGGTAACTAGAATGTTTAAATAAAGAAAATACAAAATAAAGAAAGTGAGACTTGACAAATGAATTAACTCTACTTCTGGGGTAATCTGAACTAGAGTTAGCTAATCCATTGGTGATTTTACTTTCAGAATATTTCATATACCTCCGTACTTATTTTTTTTTGTAGATAGATTATATCTTGGTTGTGAACACACTGAAATTCTCTAGATACAATATCAGTGGCTGAGGATAATAGTAGACAATTTTAGAAGTTGAGAAATGGCTCACTGTTTAAGAGTACTTGCTGCTGTCAAAGAAGCCCTGAGTTTTATTCCTAGAACACATTAATTTTGAACCCATCTTCTGTCTTCTGTGGGTATCCACATGTTAATAACATGCATACTCATAAAATAAAAATAAAATCAAGGTTAAAATAATTATTTTATTATGAGAATAGTATTTAATTTAAAGTCTTTTATATGCACTATTTTTCTACCATTGAAGTGTACTTTAAGTGTGTCTTAAGCAATATTATTTCCTCCAGGAATACAGATCTGGGATCCCTGCTTGGAATGATCATGTACTTATGAAATTGATGTTACAATAGTTAATGGTCTGATGGTGAGAGAAAATATTTCCAGAAAACCTGGTACATGTTCTGAAGTCAGCAAATATGTCAGGGCTGTAAAAGCATAAAAAGCATGACTGTGGCCCTTCAAAGTCAAAGTGGAATTTCTGGGCTAGAGACTTGGTCATAAACTGACCTGCTCATTCCTCAGTGTTAATTGACAGCTACCATGTGAAAGGTACATGGGTTATAGACAGAAAAAGTCCTCAAGAAGCACATAGATGCAAGAGAGATGTATTCAATACCAAGTGCTATCTGTAATATATCAGCTTCTGATTATGTAAAATATTGTGCATCATAACCAAGGGGGTGCAAAACAGCTAACCCCTTAGCATCTACTCTAAGTGCAGTATCATATTGTGACTGAGCATAAACTTCTGAGTCATATACTTGTATTGGGACCCTAGTGTACGGTTTATTAATAATGTGACCTATGGTAATTTATCTTCCTTTTCCTGTCTTAAATAAATGTAAAATAAGGATATTAATCCTATGACTCAATTAAGAAACCTAATCTATGTTTTAAGTTGAACAATGAAATATTTTAAATTTTATGGTTGTTGGTTGAACAAATGATGTTCAAAATTCACTCATCAAGTTGGAAATTCATCATGGTTAAACACTTTTGCTAAAAACAAACAAACAAACAAGCAAGCAAGCAAACAAACAAACAAAAAAGCCATTAAGATTGTCAAAGATAAATCACACATAAAAAGGTCAATAGGAACAAGGCTCCAATTGTAACACTGGAAGGGAATTGAACTTCCCATGTCTACAAGGTATCGACAGGCACAATGATAATCCATGCAACATTGTCTCTTATCCAAAAAAAAAAGGTGACAAACTTTAAGGAGTTCATACATGCAGGGGTCACCTCTCTTTCAGAACCACCAACTTCTTTGAGCTCCCAGGAGATGATGGATATATTTCTGTACCTAGTATGATGAAGCTCAAGTGGCAGGTCTATCAGTGGGATAATACTAGATTAATCAACAGATTAATTCCAGACAAGTCTTTATTATGGGGACCAATATGAATGACATAGAAAGTCGATCAGCAATCCTGATTCATGTCCAGAGTTCTCAACCTCAAATAGAAGTGTCCTTCACCTGTCAGTCTCAGCTTTCCAAGTGGCAGGTGAAATGCCCAGACAAGTGACAACTAAACCAGTCAGGAAAAATGTAACATGGATCATTAAGAATGGACAGTTCAGAGTTCTTTTCCTTTTACCCACTGACTTTAAGGACTATGTTCATTTTCACATCTTCATGGTTGGTGTGGAGGTTAAATGGTAAGAGTAGATGGTTAGACACTGTCACACTGTACCTTTGCCAATCATGTAGCTAGTCTTAGTTTTCAGAGAAATTTCTTCCTCCAAAGAGATGGCTGCCTTGTGAAACCAGGATGTCACTGGTACTTTTTCCATTGGACAAAAAGTATGTTGAGCCCTTTTCTTCTTTGTCATGTCTGAGTTCAACCATACTAAAGATAAATAACAGGTTGCATTCCAAAATTCTTCATCAATTAGATGGCCTAGTGTCCAGGACAACTCAAAAGCAAATAGCTGCTTTTCAAAAGCAGGAACTGGTGGCCATGTCAGCTCCAAGAGAAATCTCCATGAGAAGACTTCTGTTGTGTGAGCATTAGTTGAAGATACATCTTTCTTGCAGAGATTGATTTCTTAAGTGAGTCGCTTGGGCAATTAGGTTTTTAAAGTGGAAAGCTTGTGATGGCTTCTTTCCACTAATCCTTTTCCATTCTGATTAACTCATGCAAAAGGCCAAGCAAAATAACGAGGTAAGGCATGTGCTGGACTTCAAATCCTGGTAAGTTACAGTAATGTGCTCAGTTTCTCTTTTGATGATGGAGACACCCCTCCACTAGCCCTCACCCATGATCCTTGCTTGCAGTTATCTTAAGAAGATATGGGTCAAGGTAAGGAAAATGGCCCCAGGGAACTCATAATCCAATGATCTGAGTAGTTTCATCGATGTTTGGCTTTAATCCTGGTGTGATTAGGAACCAGGGAATCATATCTTACTGTTGTAAATCCCACCTCAACCTCAAGGAAGCTAGGCAGGAGTCTGATTTTTAGGGTTTAATTTGCATATGAAACACAGACCTACATCCTTTGACAACTCTGGAAACTACTCCTTGAATAAAAGGAGTTTCTGGCTAGTCAGCCACATCCAGATGTCAGAACGTCAGACAGAGAAACCAGGAAAAATGATCAGTGACAAAATGTTTGTGTATACTTGTGTGAGTTTTATTATCAGAGTGTATGTGTATGTCAGTAGAATGTTCAGTTTTGAATTATGTTGTCAAACTATTTCCAGAGTGCTGGAACACTTTGCTAATTCCAGCCATGCATGGGTGATTCACTTTGCTTAGTCCTATGGATTTCAAATGGTGTATATCAAGGGGGAAGTGTTCACTAGGCTATTTTCGTTTTAGGGAAAAAATGTTACCTGATAGGAATGGGCAAAGGCACATCTTTTTGGTGGTCAGGGCAGAGCAGATGGCCATCCCTTGTCATTGTAGCTTGATGCCTGACTTGGTGGTCGAAGCTGTTTTATGCCTAGAACACATAAAATTCAAATTAAATCCAGGCAGAGAAGTGAGGGAGGAAGAAGACTGACACCTTCGTTCTACTACATCCCGAGGTATGGGTGGGGAAAATGCCCACAGATCTGTCCCCCACCCCATAGGACAGGTTGGTTATAGACACACAGAGCCCTGCCTGCATCACACAAAAGGCCCCAGCTAAAGCTGCTACCGAGGGCCAGGTCTCAATCCATGGATTCACCACAGCATACTACCACTACAGAAAATAGGGAATTCCTGGTCCTGGAAGCTGCTGGGAATAACCTTGCTGCCAGAGGTTGTGCAAAATTGGTCCCACTCCTCACTGGCTGTAGGGCTCTGGAAAACCCCATTTCTCACCTGCTGTAGCACTCAGGAGAGCAAGAAGACTCTATGCCTGTCTCAGGCAACACAGTCGAGCTGACCTTGGTACTGGTGGAAGGGGTAACCTGCCCCAAGTGTGTGAATGTGAGAGAGCTGACATCAGCCATTCATTTGCTGAGGGGTGGCACAGGGGCAGTAGAAAGCTGCTCACAGGACCATGCATACAGAAGAGTTATCCTTGCCCCTTGCTCACTGTAGCACTAGCGCTTGGGAGAGTGGGCCCTGCACCAAGCCTGGACAGCACAGTAGAGCTGGTTCTAGTGACAGGTGGAGAGAATCAGAGGATGTGTAGGGACTGGGGATTGGCTGAGCCACTCCTGAGGACAGAGTGAAGGAGAGCTAGACCTGACATTTGCTAGACCTGACATTTCTCTATTGTGAGGTACCCTGGACATGACTGGGAACTGGCACAGATCAAGTCCTGTACATTTCCTGGGCAACACAATGGAGCATGATGTAGGCATGGGTGAGCCAGATCCAATGATATGAGAGGCTAGAGAGCTGTGCCATCCCCTTTCAGGCTGCAGCCTTGAGAGAGCGGGTTTATATATTGACTGGGCAGCACAGTGGAGCTGGTTCAGGAGGTGTGGGTACAGGTAAGTCAGCCCAGAGGGAATAAAAGCAGAAGAGCTGATCTTGTTTCCTGCTGCTGGTGGCAGCCAGAACATTGCTGAAGAGCTCAGCATAGTAGTGAGGATAAAAGGGAGAATCCCTGAATTGACCAGCTCAGCTACCTTCCAGGCACAGATCCAGGGCTTTGAGTGGGCCTATACCAAAATCTATATCATCCTCAGATGGTTGGGACTTGTGAAAGGATTCATCATGCTAATCCAAAGCTATAGGATCTCTAGGACACAGGGCAACAACAGGATAACAGGGAGGAGTCCCAGTGAGGATCCAATATTGATGTTGTTACAAAAGGCAGACACCTGGAACCAGACCAATGACTTCTTACAATGAACATTTGCAGGTGAAGATCTGTGGACAGAGGAACATTCTGTGGGATACACTGGGACACACTATAACTTCCCTAGTGAGATGTTTTTCTATGCTTTGAGTTTTGTTTATTTGTGCCAGTTTTTTTTGGGGGGGGGTAGGGGTAAGTTGCAGTTGTGAAGGGCAGATATGAGGGATTGGGGAGATTAGCAAGACTGGGATGCATGGTGTAAACCTCAAATATTCAATACAGTGTTTTGGAAAAGAGGCTATAAATCTCAAAGGGAGTGAGTAGAATGTGAGACTAGTTGTAGGTGAGTTTATTTTGTAAATACAATACATTCACTGTAAGCTTTTAGAAATAGCAAAAAACACATTATGACCATTTTCTCTAGTATAGCCTTCAGTTCATTGAAATGGGAGTATGGGAGATAGAAAAGGGAACAGGAAGATAATTTTGCTCCAGGACCCTCAGTTTCCCCAATGGAAGTAGACTTGTAAAGAATAATATGAAAAAATAAAAGCGGGCAGTCTATACTCATTCTGGCAGTGAGTAGTGTAGGCGTGGCAGGAGATGAGGGATATGTGTGTCACCATGATTCAGTATTTCCACATGGTATACCTAGGTCATAGCATCACCTGGTCCCATGTAAACATACAACTGTAATTTATCAAAAGCCAAAACAAATTTAAATTTAAAAATAAATTAAGTCCAAGTGTTGAAAGTAATTTTGTGAACAGTTGTTTTTTTAAAGAACGAGAATAATTAAAAAATTAAACAATAGTTTAAAATGTTAGAGATATCTGGCATTAAAAAGGTTTTGTGTGTGGGTCTTTCATGGTAGCATGTAGCTGCAACTCATCAAGTAGGAAGTGAAGACAAGAGGATCTGCAAATCAAACCAGACTTAGCACATGCCAGGCCAGCCTGGGCAACAACACAAAAACAGCAACAGCAAAAACCAAATCGAACCAAGAAAAAGAAGAAAGAAAAGAGAAAATATGTCTATTAAGAGCAACCACCAAGAATATGCTGATGACGTTTAAGACCAGGAGGAGTGAAGGATTGACTAGAGGGGTTAGAGAAGAGACCGAGTTGAAGACAGATTATGAGCCATTGAAAAGTTCTAGGAAGGAGTGAGGCTTTGTTGTGTTGATAGCATCACTAAAGTTGGAGAGTATATGTAACACTTGGCTTATGTTTTAAGCCACTGACAAAAGTGTAACAAAAGCTCAAGTGATGGAAAGTGAAGAGGCTTGTGGGAAAGCAACTGGAAGAAAAGAAGCAGGACATATGAGAGCAGAGCTTACTGCGAAGGTGGGGATGCTGAGAGCAGGGCTCACTGAAGAGGCTTTAAAGTGTCTTGGCTTTCCTTTTCCTGAGCTAACAAATCATGTAACCTTCTTGTAAGTAAGAAGATGAGAAACAAAACTAGTGTTTAGTCTCAAAAATAACTACAAACACTATTTGTAAAATGTTTGTTATAAATATCATGGCCAGTCTTTGAAGCTGTATACTTGTGTGCATATGTGTATAATTTTAGCAAATGCTATTAGTGTTGTATAAAGCTGTAATGTTCACCTCCTAATGTATCTGCAGCCTATTATGTCATCTGTTGTGAGTATATGTATGAGCCTAACCTGTTGTTCTCTATAGTTTGTCCAGTTTTAGCTTGCTGCAATGATCTATTTTTACTGTAAAAATAAGCTTATTTGAGGTGGGGAAAATAACTACACTTATTCTGGATTGAGAGTACATATTTAGAATGTAATTACAAATACCATTGGTTTAAGAAAACAGAAGTAGTAGGTTCTATGACTTGACAAATAATGGGTAGTTGTCTGGGTTTATTGTATCATTTATGTTCCTTGTATTGACGAGCAGATGCCTATAGACATCTGTAACTATTCTGGATCTACTGCAACCTTGCTTTGTCCTATATCTCCAGTTCTTGCCTATGGTTCTATGAGAAACTTCCATTGTCTGGTCTTTATGAGCTTGATTTGTCTAAGAAAAGTTTACTAAGGAAAATAAACATGCAATTCTTTTTTTTTTTCGGAGCACTCTACCACTGAGCTAAATCCCCAACCCCTAAACATGCAATTCTTTTACCAACTCTGTCACAAGATCTGAAGGGTTCTCTCCTCTGTTCAAAGAGAACAGATCTTAGAGCATTAGCCATGCCCTTCTCAATCAACTTTAAGCAAGTAGCTTGGCACAGATTGATTTTTCCAATCTGCATAGAAAAAAAAAACTACCATCTTAACAGCTATTAATGACACCTTGATATCACACATATTTTTTAAATGGTTACTTAGATTTTAAATAGTGATAAACAAGACTAGTGATACAATCTGACTGTTATTGGAAAAAAAAGAGGACGTGGAAACGGTAGCACAGGTCTTCCTGGTTGCTGCCCCTGCAGAGAGCCTGGGGGCAGCACCCCACGAGCGAACTTGAGCCCCGGGACCACAGGTAAGACCAACTTTTCTGCTGCAAGAAAGCTGCCTGGTGAGCTTGGGACACACGGAAGCAGAATTTCTCTAGGACCGGGCACGTTCTGTGTTTACCACAAGTCCCACACCGGCAGATCCCGGCACGCAGCAGCTCTCTGCCCCCAGACCCTGTGAGAGAGAGACCCAACCGCCTGGTCAGGTGGGCACTCCTGAGGCTGCAGAGCGGAAGAGACCACCAACACTGCTCACCCCTGCCCACATCCCTGGCCCAAGAGGAAACTGTATAAGGCCTCTGGGCTCCCGTGGGGGAGGGCCCAGGAGCGGCAGGACCCCTGCCTGAGACACCTTCGGAACCTGAGGGAAACAGACCGGATAAACAGTTCTCTGCACCCAAATCCCATGGGAGGGAGAGCTAAACCTTCAGAGAGGCAGACAAGCCTGGGAAACCAGAAGAGACTGCTCTCTGCACACACATCTCAGACGCCAGAGGAAAAAGCCAAAGACCATCTGCAACCCTGGTGCACTGAAGCTCCCGGAAACGGCGGCACAGGTCTTCCTGGTTGCTGCCGCTGCAGAGAGCCCGTGGGCAGCACACCACGAGCGAACTTGAGCCTCGGGACCACAGGTAAGACAAACTTTTCTGCTGCAAGAAAGCTGCCTGGTGAACTCAAGACACAGGCCCACAGGAACAGCTGAAGACCTGTAGAGAGGAAAAACTACACGCACGAAAGCAGAACACTCTGTCCCCATAACTGACTAAAAGAGAGGAAAACAGGTCTACAGCACTCCTGACACACGGGCTTATAGGACAGTCTAGCCACTGTCAGAAATAGCAGAACAAAGTAACACTAGAGATAATCTGATGGCGAGAGGCAAGCGCAGGAACCCTAGCAACAGAAACCAAGACTACATGGCACCATCAGAGCCCAATTCTCCCATCAAAACAAACATGGAATATCCAAACACACCAGAAAAGCAAGATCTAGTTTCAAAATCATATTTGATCATGATGCTGGAGGACTTCAAGAAAGACGTGAAGAACTCCCTTAGAGAACAAGTAGAAGCCTACAGAGAGGAATCGCAAAAATGCCTGAAAGAATCACAAAAATCCCTGAAAGAATTCCAGGAAAACATAAATAAACAAATAGAAGCCCATAGAGAGGAGACACAAAAATCCCTGAAAGAATTCCAGGAAAACATAAATAAACAAGTAGAAGCCCATAGAGAGGAGACACAAAAATCCCTGAAAGAATTCCAGGAAAACACAATCAAACAGTTGAAGGAATTAAAAATGGAAATAGAAGCAATCAAGAAAGAACACATGGAAACAACCCTGGATATAGAAAACCAAAAGAAGAGACAAGGAGCTGTAGATACAAGCTTCACCAACAGAATACAAGAGATGGAAGAGAGAATCTCAGGAGCAGAAGATTCCATAGAAGTCATTGACTCAACTGTCAAAGATAATGTAAAGCAGAAAAAGCTACTGGTCCAAAACATACAGGAAATCCAGGACTCAATGAGAAGATCAAACCTAAGGATAATAGGTATAGAAGAGAGTGAAGACTCCCAGCTCAAAGGACCAGTAAATATCTTCAACAAAATCATAGAAGAAAACTACCCTAACCTAAAAAAAGAGATACCCATAGACATACAAGAAGCCTACAGAACTCCAAATAGATTGGACCAGAAAAGAAACACCTCCCGTCACATAATTGTCAAAACACCAAACGCACAAAATAAAGAAAGAATATTAAAAGCAGTAAGGGAAAAAGGTCAAGTAACATATAAAGGGAGACCTATCAGAATCACACCAGACTTCTCGCCAGAAACTATGAAGGCCAGAAGATCCTGGACTGATGTCATACAGACCCTAAGAGAACACAAATGCCAGCCCAGGTTACTGTATCCAGCAAAACTCTCAATTAACATTGATGGAGAAACCAAGATATTCCATGACAAAACCAAATTTACACAATATCTTTCTACAAATCCAGCACTACAAAGGATAATAAATGGTAAAGCCCAACATAAGGAGGCAAGCTATACCCTAGAAGAAGCAAGAAACTAATCGTCTTGGCAACAAAACAAAGAGAATGAAAGCACACAAACATAAACTCACATCCAAATATGAATATAACGGGAAGCAATAATCACTATTCCTTAATATCTCTCATTATCAATGGCCTCAACTCCCCAATAAAAAGACATAGATTAACAAACTGGATACGCAACGAAGACCCTGCATTCTGCTGCCTACAGGAAACACACCTCAGAGACAAAGACAGACAGACACTACCTCAGAGTGAAAGGCTGGAAAACAACTTTCCAAGCAAATGGTCAGAAGAAGCAAGCTGGAGTAGCCATTCTAATATCAAATAAAATCAATTTTCAACTAAAAGTCATCAAAAAAGATAAGGAAGGACACTTCATATTCATCAAAGGAAAAATCCACCAAGATGAACTCTCAATCCTAAATATCTATGCCCCAAATACAAGGGCACCTACATACGTAAAAGAAACCTTACTAAAGCTCAAAACACACATTGCACCTCACACAATAATAGTGGGAGATTTCAACACCCCACTCTCATCAATGGACAGATCATGGAAACAGAAATTAAACAGTGATGTCGAGAGACTAAGAGAAGTCATGAGCCAAATGGACTTAACGGATATTTATAGAACATTCTATCCTAAAGCAAAAGGATACACCTTCTTCTCAGCTCCTCATGGTACTTTCTCCAAAATTGACCATATAATTGGTCAAAAAACGAGCCTCAACAGGTACAGAAAGATAGAAATAATCCCATGCTTGCTATCGGACCAACACGGCCTAAAACTGGTCTTCAATAACAATAAGGGAAGAATGCCCACATATACGTGGAAATTGAACAATGCTCTACTCAATGATAACCTGGTCAAGGAAGAAATAAAGAAAGAAATTAAAAACTTTTTAGAATTTAATGAAAATGAAGATACAACATACCCAAACTTATGGGACACAATGAAAGCTGTGCTAAGAGGAAAACTCATAGCGCTGAGTGCCTGCAGAAAGAAACAGGAAAGAGCATATGTCAGCAGCTTGACAGCACACCTAAAAGCTCTAGAACAAAAAGAAGTAAATACACCCAGGAGGAGTAGAAGGCAGGAAATAATCAAACTCAGAGCTGAAATCAACCAAGTAGAAACAAAAAGGACCATAGAAAGAATCAACAGAACCAAAAGTTGGTTCTTTGAGAAAATCAAGAAGATAGATAAACCCTTAGCCAGACTAACGAGAGGACACAGAGAGTGCGTCCAAATTAACAAAATCAGAAATGAAAAGGGAGACATAACTACAGATTCAGAGGAAATTCAAAAAATCATCAGATCTTACTATAAAAACCTATATTCAACAAAACTTGAAAATCTTCAGTAAATGGACAATTTCCTAGACAGATACCAGGTATCGAAGTTAAATCAGGAACAGATAAACCAGTTAAACAACCCCATAACTCCTAAGGAAATAGAAGCAGTCATTAAAGGTCTCCCAACCAAAAAGAGCCCAGGTCCAGACTGGTTTAGTGCAGAATTCTATCAAACCTTCATAGAAGACCTCATACCAATATTATCCAAACTATTCCACAAAATTGAAACAGATGGAGCACTACCGAATTCCTTCTACGAAGCCACAATTACTCTTATACCTAAACCACACAAAGACACAACAAAGAAAGAGAACTTCAGATCAATTTCCCTTATGAATATCGACGCAAAAATACTCAATAAAATTCTGGCAAACCGAATTCAAGAGCACATCAAAACAATCATCCACCATGATCAAGTAGGCTTCGTCCCAGGCATGCAGGGATGGTTTAATATAAGGAAAACCATCAACGTGATCCATCATATAAACAAACTGAAAGAACAGAACCACATGATTATTTCATTAGATGCTGAGAAAGCATTTGACAAAATTCAACACCCCTTCATGATAAAAGTCCTGGAAAGAATAGGAATTCAAGGCCCATACCTAAACCTAGTAAAAGCCATATACAGCAAACCAGTTGCTAACATTAAACTAAATGGAGAGAAACTTGAAGCAATCCCACTAAAATCAGGGACTAGACAAGGCTGCCCACTCTCTCCCTACTTATTCAATATAGTTCTTGAAGTTCTAGCCAGAGCAATCAGACAACAAAAGGAGATCAAGGGGATACAGATCGGAAAAGAAGAGGTCAAAATATCACTATTTGCAGATGACATGATAGTATGTTTAAGTGATGCCAAAAGTTCCACCAGTGAACTACTAAAGCTGATAAACAACTTCAGCAAAGTGGCTGGGTATAAAATTAACTCAAATAAATCAGTTGCCTTCCTCCATACAAAAGAGAAACAAGCTGAGAGAGAAATTAGGGAAACGACAGCCTTCATAATAGACCCAAATAATAAAAAGTACCTCGGTGTGACTTTAACCAAGCAAGTAAAAGATCTGTACAATAAGAACTTCAAGACACTGAAGAAGGAAATTGAAGAAGACCTCAGAAGATGGAAAGATATCCCATGCTCATGGATTGGCATGATTAATATAGTAAAAATGGCCATTTTACCAAAAGCAATCTACAGATTCAATGCAATCCCCATCAAAATACCAATCCATTTCTTCAAAGAGTTAGACAGAACAATTTGCAAATTCATCTGGAATAACAAAAAACCCAGGATAGCTAAAGCTATCCTCAACAATAAAAGGACTTCAGGGGGAATCACTATCCCTGAACTCAAGCAGTATTAGAGAGCAATAGTGATAAAAACTGCATGGTATTGGTACAGAGACAGACAGATAGACCAATGGAATAGAATTGAAGACCCAGAAATGAACCCACACACCTATGGTCACTTGATTTTTGACAAAGGAGCCAAAACCATCCAATGGAAAAAGATAGCATTTTCAGCAAATGGTGCTGGTTCAACTGGAGGGCAACATGTAGAAGAATGCAGATCGATCCATGCTTATCACCCTGTACAAAGCTTAAGTCCAAGTGGATCAAGGACCTCCACATCAAACCAGACACACTCAAACTAATAGAAGAAAACCTAGGGAAGCATCTGTAACAAATGGGCACTGGAAAAAATTTCCTGAACAAAACACCAATGGGTTATGCTCTAAGATCAAGAATCGACAAATGGGATCTCATAAAACTGCAAAGCTTCTGTAAGGCAAAGGACACTGTGGCTAGGACAAAACGGCAACCAACAGATTGGGAAAAAATTTTATCAATCCTACAACAGATAGAGGGCTTATATCCAAAATATACAAAGAACTCAAGAAGTTAGACCGCAGGGAGACAAATAACACTATTAAAAAATGGGGTTCAGAGCTAAACAAAAATTCACAGCTGAGGAATGCCGAATGGCTGAGAAACACCTAAAGAAATGTTCAACATCTTTAGTCATAAGGGAAATGCAAATCAAAACAACCCTGAGATTTCACCTCACACCAGTGAGAATGGCTAAGATCAAAAACTCAGGTGACAGCAGATGCTGGCGAGGATGTGGAGAAAGAGGAACACTCCTTCATTGTTGGTGGGATTGCAGACTGGTAAAACCATTCTGGAAATCAGTCTGGAGGTTCCTCAGAAAATTGGATATTGAACTGCCTGAGGATCCAGCTATACCTCTCTTGGGCATATACCCAAAAGATGCCTCAACATATAAAAGAGACACGTTCTCCACTATGTTCATCGCAGCCTTATTTATAATAGCCAGAAAATGGAAAGAACCCAGATGCCCTTCAACAGAGGAATGAATACAGAAAATTGGTACATCTACACAATGGAATATTACTCAGCTATCAAAAACAACGGCTTTGTGAAATTCATAGGCAAATGGTTGGAACTGGAAAATATCATCCTGAGTGAGCTAACCCAATCACAGAAAGACATACATGGTATGCACTCATTGATAAGTGGTATTAGCCCAAATGCTTGAATTACCCTAGATCCCTAGAACAAACGAAACTCAAGACGGATGATCAAAATGTGAATGCTTCACTCCTTCTTTAAATGAGGAAAAAGAATACCCTTGGCAGGGAAGGGAGAGGCAAAGATTGAATCAGAGACTGAAGGAACACCCATTCAGAGCCTGCCCCACATGTGGCCCATACATATATAGCCACCCAATTAGACAAGATGGATGAAGCAAAGAAGTGCAGACTGACAGGAGCCGGATGTAGATCGCTCCTGAGAGACACAGCCAGAATACAGCAAATACAGAGGCGAATGCCAGCAGCAAACCACTGAACTGAGAGTAGGTCCCCCGTTGAAGGAATCAGAGAAAGAACTGGAAGAGCTTGAAGGGGCTCGAGACCCCAAAAGTACAACAATGTCAAGCAACCAGAGCTTGCAGGGACTAAGCCACTACCTAAAGACTATACATGTACTGACCCTAGACTCTGACCCCATAGGTAGCAATGAATATCCTAGTAAGAGCACCAGTGGAAGGGGAAGCTCTGGGTCCTGCTAAGACTGAACCCCCAGTGACCTAGACTATGGGGGGAGGGCGGCAATGGGGGGAGGGTTGGGAGGGGAACACCCATAAGGAAGGGGAGGGGGGAGGGGGATGTTTGCCCGGAAACCGGGAAAGGGAATAACACTTGAAATATATATAAGAAATACTCAAGTTAATAAAAAAAAAAAAGAGGACATTAGCAGAAGCAAATCAATATGTCCTGCTAAACAACGAGTCTTCCTCACCAATCACGATGTATTAGCTAAGTTGTCACAAACAACACATAAACATTAAGTTCTCTACTTGAGGATTAGAATTGAAGCAAGGAGAACTACATATATTCATTACTATCCCTGCATAGGTGTTTGATTCAAATCAATCTTATCTGTTTCTATGATGCTTGTGGATTTTCCCAGCATGCCACGGAATCTCAACAAACACTCTTCTCACTTCCATTTGCTTTTGTTCTGTTTTACTTTTTGTTTTGTGAACCACTGAGTCTAATAAGGGCCAACGGAGTGGGCATTGGTGTGGAACTACCCATGGGAGCATGAGTAACTCTCCTACATCACTGAAGACAATAGCTCCCTCCTCCTCAGCAACCCTCCATTTCCAGCAGCTCTCCTGGAAGGAGCAGATCCTAAACCATCCCTTCTCTATCTATGACTGAATGTTGATGAATGCGGTCTTTTGCAAGTCTTAGGTAAGTCACCAGAGCTGCAGTTGCCATGCCATGCCCATAGCACAGCACTTCCCTTTTCTTCCCCTACCCTTGACTTATGCATGCTTTCTACTTCCTCTTCCACATTCCCAGAGCATTGAAGGAAGTGGTAATGAATATCCTGTTGGAGGATCAACACTCATCAGTCACTTGTTCTCAGCACAACCAGCCATGAACCTATGTTAATCACTATTCACTCCGCAAATAGGATTCTCTGACCAAGGTGAAAAATGATGGAATTTTTTTTCTCATTGAAAAAAAAAATCAACTTTTAATGTATACCTTTTTTTTTGGAGAATTAATAATTTAACTTTTGATTTGATTTTAAAAGTTCAGACATACTAAGTATCTAAATGTAAAACAGATCTAATATAGTTATCTGAATGTAAACTCACTGTGAACTGGCATTGGTTGTGAGAGAATTTTGTAATAGTAAATCAACAAAGGAAACAGAGAAGAAGAAGCCCAGACTGAGCCTCATTTGAGCCATTTGTTTTTTCAAAACATTTCCGCATGTAGTCTGATAAGCATAAGCGGCAATTATAGAGCAGAATATAAAGTAATTACCAGTCTGAGAAACAAATCCATAATGTCATTTTCCCCCAAATTAGTTCTGCTATTTTATATTTCTACTTTCTAGGAAATAATTGTCAGAGTGAATCAACAGCACATGCCAGAGCCTTCCTAGAAGCAGGATGTAGAAATGTTAAAATCAACAAATATATACAAAACGTTCAAATATCCATTTAATCAGGGAGTGGATTATTTGTGCCTTACCAAAGGCTGGAACACTTTACTATTTTCTCTTAAATTTTGTGTATGAAGGTCTGAGTTGTATATGCTCTCTTTGTATATGTATGCATATGTATGTATGTATGTATGTATGTATGTATGTATGTATGTATGTATGTGTTATACGGATTTTAGAGATCAATGTCAGGTGACTCTTTTAATGGGTGACCACCTTATTTTTTATTTTTGAGAATTTCATACACATACATTTATAACATGTGTTTTTATTGAATACAATGCTATTCCCTCCCTTTCACCTCTTCTCCTGTCCCTCTGTACACTTTTCTTTACAGCCTCGATTTTTGGTTCAAAATCCACTGAATCCTCACTGCTGTAATACTCATGGATGTAGGGTTATCTAATGGAGTATGTGTAGCCTAACAAGGGGTAACATCCTGAAGAAAGTGACTACCCTTTCCCAAGTAAACATCAACTGCCAGTGTCTCAGCTAGAGGTAAAATTCATGAGCCCTTCCCCAAAGCCTGTTGGAATTTTGTGTGAGCTGATCTTTCACAGTCGCAACCTCTGTACATTCAAGTGGGCACCGGCCCCATTAAGTTCTGAGGACACTGTTTTGCTGTAGCCATTCACTCCTTCCATCCCTTATAATCTTTTCACCCTCTCTTCCAAGACGATCCTTAGCCTTGGGGAAGGGCTCGTCTCATTCATCGCAGAACGTGGATCTTTTCAGGTAAGCTACACTAACTGGCAGCTCATCTCCTGTGTCTCTTTCCCTGCTCTGTTTTCATACACTACTACCACACACATTTCTATTTTTATACGGGTGCTGCAGATCAGAATTCAGGTCCTTTTATTTGTTTGTACTTTCCCAACTGAGTGATCTCTCCAGCCCCATGCTGGGACATTTTAAAGTAAAAACGAATAAGACATATTATCCATGGTCATGTGCGAGTCTTATAGCCATGATACATTATCAAAACAGATGAGATACTGTAAGGGCTAAAGTTAACCTGTGAGCCCCACATGTGTAAGGATAGATAACTTCCTGGAATTTAGGGGGCTGTTGTTCATGTAAATTATGTATTTTCATGTCAATATATATATGGTTGGTTACACCCAACAGGATGTGCTTGATCATACTTAAGTGGGAGATATATAAACAAGACATACATTAGGATGTATGCTTGTATCCAATTGGAAAAAGGCCAAAAGCCTTATAGGTATGGCCTTCATCAGCACTTGACTGACACAATTCAGTGCCATTTCTCTGGGAATTCAGTGTATGAACTTGACCACTGTCCATTTTATTGTCTGGTATTAAAGGTTGCTGTAATTGGACAATTGTGAATTTGGTCTTTAGCCTTGCAATTTCCAAGTTTAACAATCAAAAGTGTCTATTCAGTATGATTACATTTGTATAAAGTTCACATATATGGACCAGTAATGTGCTAAAGACATATATACATTTAATAAAGCTACAAAGAAAGCTGAGGATAGACATACACAGAGTTTATATTGTTACAGTGTTGTTGAGATTACTTCTCAAACCTCACTACACATTAGAAGGAACTGGGGAGCTTTTAAAAATATATTGATGTGAAAGGCTCAGCCCAGAACAATTAAATTAGAATCACTTTACTCAGTGGCTTAGCTAAGGCTTACAGTAAACAGACACTTAAGGCTTCATTGAGGAAATTGGGATCAACCGTTTTCAATACCACAAGGTCTCTTCTTCTGCAATTATTTCCTCCCTCTCCTCAGCATTAATTTTTACTCCACCCCAGGGTTGTTATTTTTGGCATACCATGTGCCTTAATATTGGAAAGCTTTAAGGAAACAATAAAATGAGAGCGTAAAAGACAGTCACTGGATATGGTGACTTCCATTTCTATCTATTAACCTATTTTTCTTTGCTCATAAAAACATTGTCCTGGAAATGATTGCCCATCTCTCATCTTCCTTATTTCCTTGTTCTCTCAATGCATCCAGGCTTTTATCCACAGCACAGTCCCAATCACCTTTAAGACGAGCTGTAATGATCTTTTGTGGGATTCTGTGGTCTGTTGTTTACCTTCTTCATGTTCAACTTTTCAACTTAGAAGGTTGCTAACAGACTCTAGTATTTTTTATTTTATACTAGTTTATGGATCCCTATGGTGAGTTCAGCTTCCCTTGACTTCAAACTATGGATGTAACTCCGTTCTTGATCCTCAATTAGGGAGATTGCATTCTTTTTTGAGATGAGAGGAATCTTTTGTACCTTTCCACTGCACACTGTTTATCTTCAGCTCTGATGTCTCTCCTCAATTTGGTCTTAAATTACCAACCATAAGCACAGTCTAGTATTTAATACTTTCTTACTTCTTGTATTTCTGTATTTCTTTCTCAGTATTGAAGCTCAGACATACCTTAAAGTTTGGACCCTCCTATCTGAGCCTTTAAAATTCTAGGTTTATAGGTATATGTGGCTATTCTCATCTAGTATTTTATTCTAACCAATTCCTATCATTTACTCAGTTTCTTGAGACATATACCAGCTGCACTCAACTTACGCATAGATGTTCAATTAACCTTCATATTGTACAATGCATTGCCTGTACTCTTTCTCCTGATAGCACTGTGTTAGTTCATTGGAATTAAGTCAGCAGCTCCTGTTTTGTTGTTGTTTTCTTTGTTTTACTTCCTTTCTCTTCATTCCTCAAGATTTTTTTAACTTTCATTATTATTTTATTTACTTAAATCCAAATTATTGCCAACTTTACAGTCCTTCCTCACAGAGTTCTTTCCTCTACCCCCATCCCTTTCACCTCTGAGAAGGTGGCACTCTTCCCCTAGCTATCCTCTCACCCTAGAGTATCAATTCTCTATAGGATGCGGCACCTCTTCTCCCACTGAGGCAGCCCTATGTTACATATATGCTGGGGGGCCTCAGATCAGCCTGTGTGTGGGACTTAGTCTCTGGGAACTCCTATGGGTATAGAAGAAACTGATGGTTTTCCTATGGGGTTTCTATTCCCTTCAGTTCCTTCCCTCAACTTTTCCATAGGACTCCCAGACTTCCTTCCAATGCTTGGCGTATCTCCATTGTCTCAGTCAGCTACTGGAAGAGCTACTGAGAAGACAGACATGCCAGGCTTCTATTTGCAAGCACAACAGAGAATCAGTAATAATGTGAGAGATTGGCGCCTGCCCATGGGATTAATCCCCAGTTGGGCCAGTCACTTGACAGCCTTTTCTTCAGTCTCTACTCCATTTTTTATCCTTGCATTTCTTTTATACAGGAGCAATTTCTGATCAAAAGTTTTATATGTGGGTTGGTGTCCCTATCCCTCCTCTGGGGTTCTTGTCTGACTATTGGAGGTGGTCTCTTCAGGTTCCATATCTGCTCTATTGGGCATTTTAGCTAAGCTCAGCCACATTGAATCATGGGAGTATCCCCATCCCAGGTCTCTGAGACATTCTTGATGTTTCCCTCACATCCCCCACCCCTGGCAGCTGGACATTTCTATTCATTCTTCTAGTCCTCTGGGCCTCACTCTGGTCTCCACCCATACCTGATCCTGTCCCTTTGCTCCTCTCTATCCCCTATTCCATTGAGGTCTCTCCCTTTGCCTCCCATGACTATTTTGTTCCCATTTCTAAGTGGGATTGAAGCCTATTCACTTGGGCCTTCCTTCTTTAACTTCATAAAGTCTATCAGGTATATCATGAGTATTTTGTAGTTTTTGTCTAATATCCACTTATAAGTGACTACATACCATTCATGTCCATTTGGGTCTAGGTTACCTGACTTTGGATGGTATTTTCTAGTTCCATCCATTTACTGCAAAATTCTTGATATCCTTGTTTTTTAATAGCTGAATAGTATTCTATTGTATAGACATACCACATTGTCTTTATTCATTCTTCAGTTGAGGAACATCAGGGTTGATTCTGGTTTCTGGCTATTACACGTAAGGCTGCCGTGAACATAGTGGAGGACATGTCCTTGTGGTATGGTGGAGCATATTTTGGGTATATGCCCAGGAGTATTATATAAAGCTGGTTCTTCAAGTAGAATTATTTCCAATTTTCTGAGGAATCACCAAATTATTTTCTACAGTGGTTGTACCAGTTTGCAATCCCACCAGCAATGGAGAAGTGTTCCTTTTTTTCTCCACATCCTCACCAGCATATGCTGTCGTCTGAGTTTTTGATCTTAGCCATTCTGATTGGTATAAGATGGACTTTCCGGGTCGTTTTGATTTGGATTTTCCTCATGACTAAGGAGATTGAACATTTGTTTAAGTGCTCATCAGTCATTCAAGATTCCTCTGGGGAAAATTTTTTATTTAGCTCTGTATTCAATTTTTTTAGTTGGGTTATTTGTTTGTTTGTTTGTTTGTTTTTGGAGTTTAACTTTCTGTAGTCTTTATATACTTTGGATATTAGCCCTCTATTGATTGTAGGGTTAGTGAATTTTTGTTCCAATCTGTAGGCTGCTATTTTGTCCTATTGGCAATATCCTTTTCATTAAAGAAGCTTTTAAGTTTCAGAAAGTCCCAGTTTTCAATTGTTGATTTTATAGTCTGAGCCATTGGTGTTCTGTTCAGGACCATTCCTCTTGTGCCAATGAGTTCAAGGCTATTTTCTACTTTCTATTCTATTAATTCAGTTTATCTGGCTTTATGTTGAGGTCCTTGATCCACTTGAACTTGAGCTTTGTGCAGTGTGATAAATATGGATCAATTTGCATTCTTCTATATGCATTAGATCAGCACCAATTGTTGAGGATGCTTTTTCCCCACACTCTATGGTTTTGGCTCCATGTGGTTTTATTTCTGGGACTTGAAATCTGTACCATTGATAGACCTGTCTATCTCTATAGCAATGCGTTGTGATTTTTATCACTATTGCTTTGCAATACAGCTAAGGTTAGGGATGGTGATTCCCCCAGCAGTTCTTTTATTGTTCAGAGTTGTTTTAGTTTTCTTAAGGTTTTTCTTTTCCACATGAAGTTGAGAATTGCTCTTTCAATGTCTGTAAAAAATGTGCTGGAGTTTTGAATGCCACAGCATTGAATATGGTGGCAATTTCCACTATGTTAATGCTACAGATCCCTGAGCATGGGAGATCTTTTTATCTCCTGAGGGTCTTTTTTTGGCACATAAATTTTTCACTTACTTGTTTATAGTTACATCAAGATATTTTATATTATTTGTGAAAATTGTGAAGGATGTTGTTTTCCTAATTTCTTTCTCAGCCCATGCATCAATTACACAAAGAAGTGTTGTAGCATTAAATATTAAATAATGTAACATCCCATGATCACTCTGGCTACTCTCTGGCCGCAGCCATCTTGCTTCCTCTATGGTCTCCATGCACCCATGCTACTACCTTAGGGCACCGGAGGGGCCTGCCCTGTTCTCATCTCAGCAGAATCTCTGACTGTTGCTCTGAAATCTCTCCACCCAACTCACAAAGTTCCCATGGTAGACACTGCAATGCCAGCCCCATACATTTAAATTCTGTGGCTGACTGGCATGCCCCAGTGCAACTGTACCTTTCTCTGGAACTCAGTTGAGTCACTGTGTGAAGGAAAACATCACAGAATTTTAGTGTAGACTCAACAGGTAACACAATCACTCGGAGCAACAGCTAACATCTTAATTTTTTAAGTCATGTATAATAATACAAATCATCTGGTGGCAAATTCTGGAAGGTTTGTCATCTAAACCGAAGACCACTTTTTTGTTAGATCTTGTCTTTTAGCTGTCCCTTTCCCAAAGTAAAATCCCTTCTCTTTCCTCCCCTCCTCTCCAACTCCAAAGTCCCACCTACCCCTTGCCAATGTAGAAATCTTTAGACATTAGGGGAAGGTTCATGGGAAGTCACTTGAGTATGATTTATTCTTCTTCCCAGGAACTAGCCTCTTGGGAAAAGCAGAATTAGCATCAAAATACAAACAGCTCCAGGGCTATCCACAATGGAAGGCTACTGACTTCTTTGAGTTAACTCTGTATCCAGCCACTTTACTGGTTATTTATCAGCTGAAGGTTTTATCTCATTGAATTTTGAGGCATCACTTATGTACATTAGTGATACCTTGAGGTCTTCCTTTCCATTCTGTATTCCCTTCATCTTCTTTTGTTGTCTTATTTCTCTAGCTTGAACTCCCCTATATTGAATAGATAGGGAGAGAGTAGGGAGACATGTCTTGTCCCTGATTTTAGTGGGATTGCTTCCAGTTTTTCTATATATAATTTGATATTGACTATTGGTTTGCTGTATATGTATGCCTTTTATTAGACTTCTGTATGAGCCTTGAATTCCTGATCTTTTCGAGACTTAACATGA
Source organism: Rattus norvegicus (assembly GCF_021556685.1). NCBI lineage: Eukaryota > Metazoa > Chordata > Mammalia > Rodentia > Muridae > Rattus > Rattus norvegicus. Next base: position 105,134,711 of record NC_141535.1, on the reverse strand, counting down.
AAAGGCGTTAGATTTTGTCAAAGGCTTTTGAAGCATCTACTGAAATGATCATGCAATTCATTTAATTGCATTTGTTTATATAGTGGATTATGTTAATGGATTTTAATATATTGAACCATCCCTGCATCCCTAGGATGAAGCCAACTTGATCATGGTGAATGATGTTTTTGATGTGTTCTTGTATTCCATTTGCAAGGATTTTATTTAGTATTTTGCATTGTTGTTCATAAGCGAAATTAGTGAATGCAGGGATGGCAGAGAACGTCATCAGCCATGTGAGATCTTGGATGGAGTAGCCATTGACTGCTTTTCCAGGCAATAGATTAGAAATGCAACTAAGTTGAGGCCAGATGTAAGGTGTTGAGCAAAGAGAAGGTAATCGGGCAACTAATTTGAGGGCAGATTTAGAGGAATTTAGCCAGGAGTTACAGAAGGAAGGGCATGCTAGATGCAAAAGGCTTAGAAGAGCACAGCCGCTGAGCCATAAGACAGGGGAAAAATGAGCTCTCTCTCTCTCTCTCTCTCTCTCTCTCTCTCTCTCTCTCTCTCTCTGTGTGTGTGTGTGTGTGTGTGTGTGTGTGTGTGTTTGTGTGTGCATGTATGTTTCATTCGCAGATCCAAGGGAACCAGGGCAGTGGCTGGTAGACTGGTCTATCAGAAGCTTAAAGTGGGGTAGTAAAAACAACATGCCACAATATTTTTCTGTTTTTCTTTAAGGGATTTATTTCTTTTTTATTTAAGAGCTTCTACTTGTTTGCCAGTGTTTTCCCGTATTTCTTTAAGGAGTTATTTATATCCTTTTTAAAAACCTCTATCATCTTAATGAGGTGGGATTTAATGTCAGGATCTTGCTCTTCAGGTGTGGTAGAGCATCCAGAGCTTGCTGTAGTAGATCTGGGTTCTGTGGTGCTAAGTTGCATTGTATCCTTAATATTTATAGCATATCTGACAATCATTAGGGCTATGATAAATCTTTTGAATGGATTGTGTACACTAAATCAAACCGAACTTCCTGTTTCCTAATGTGCTATTTGAGAATCCATGTTTTATTTTTATATTGGATTTTCTCTTTCCGTTTTATTTTATTTGTAAACTTTCATGATCATTTCATAAAATGCTAGTGTCACAGCTCATTTCCTGAATATTAAACATTCAATTTGCTATAATGCTGCTACTTTACGGTAAACCATAACTGAGGATATGTTTCCGAAGCCATTTCTCCCATCTCTGAGGTCACAGTCTTCAGTTCTCAGTACTCCTGGTTATACACTATTCTGCTTCTGGTTTCTTCCAAAGAACCTTCCCTAGCTATCCCCAGTGTGCAGTGGTCTTTCTTGTCTGTCACTCTCACTCTTGCCAGCTCACTATCCCACCTTCCCTAATGCTTGCTTTTCTTTTCATCAGCCTTCGGGAGTCATGAGTGCTCTACTTAACCTTCATTCTTTTAGACTTGTTACAGTCAGGATATAGAACATGCTGCTAGATATCTGATTCGTTTAATCCCATGTGGAAAGAATGAGTAGGTGTCCTGGAGATACCATTATGAGTAAGTTTACTGGATAAACTTCTGGTATCAACGGAGGTATTAGGGAACTGTCTAGTGTATATGCACACCTGTGTGCATATGTATATGAACATTCATGTGCAAATAAAGGCCAGTATTTGAGGGCAAATATCCACATTTTCTGGGGCACACAATCTCTCACTGAATCTAAAACTCACCAATTCAGCTGGTCTGGCTGAACAACAAGGTCCACGGATCTTCATGTCTCCTCTCCAGGGCAGAGATTGCAGGTTTGCACTTGTGTTCCCATGGATTTATGTGTGGTGTAGAGATGTGAAATAAGGCCCTCTACTTGCATGACAAGCACTTGAGCAATGGGTCCATCTCAACAGCCTAGCAAACTGCATTTTGTTACTGTCAACCAAGAACCATCACATGACTTGCTGATTTGAATGATATATTTCCTGTTGTCTAAGGCATTTAAATATTTGATCCTCAGTTTATCGTACTGGCTGGGAAGACATAGGAAGTGTGCTCTTTTTCAAGGAATTTGTCACTAGAGGTGAGATTTGAGTTTAAAGACAAGTGCCATTTAAGTGTTCCTCTATCTGCTATATACTTGTGACTCAAAATGTGAGTCCTCAGCTTCTGCTCCAATCACCTTGTCTGTTGCCTGCTGCCTCCTCTCCACCATCAAGGACTGTAACCTTCTAGAACTATAAATACAAATTATCACCTTTATATGCTGCTTTGGACATGGTGTTTTATCACAGCAACAGAGTACAGTGACTAATTACAGTATTGACACTCTATACATAGGCAATACTTTGGGTACTCTAACTGAAGGAGGATACTGATATTTTCAGACATAAGTGTTTCTAATTTAAATGTTTCCAAAGTGAACTAAATGGGAATTGTGTGTTCTTCCTAGAGAAAGGATTTACACCTATAGTATAAATTATGGAGGATGCAGCAATGCTCGTATCACTTACTTCCTGCTGTTTCTGTTAAAAATTTCCAGGTCACTTAGAATATACCAGCAATTGAAAGATATGAAATACCACAGAGAAGTAAAAACAAAATGCAATATATATTTAAATTATATAAAATATGTTATTTCAAAGATTATATTTAAGATATACCTGATGACTAATTTTTCACATTAATACAATATTTCTTCTCACACTTCCTACTGAGAGCTTCAAAAGGCAGTGCTTAATGCTGCAAATGTCTTTTTCTGGGTGTCTGAATGTAAAATGTCAAAGACCAAATGTCACCCTCAATTTCAGAATTGTGATATTTACAAACAAAGAAAATATGGAGACTGCCATCCAGCTAAAAATATTACTGTATTACAATGAAATATAGTCATTACTGTGGTGAGTTATTATGATAAGGAACAAATTACCCTTATTTTTCTTTATTTGAAAAAGTTGATATAAGAAAGTAAGTTTTCTGCTGAGTACAGGAGAAATGGAACCATTCCTCTGTAACATTGTAACTGTCCTAGGAGACAAGGTTTTGCTGAGGAACGAGGTACTCCTTTGTGGGGCAGTGAGTTGTGAAAGGTACCCCGATTCCTGGTTGAGACAGGTCGAATCCCCAGAAACCCTAATAGAAGGCAGGCGCATTCCCTGTCTCCCAGATCAGGGTCTCACTAGCTGCAGCCCCTCCCAAACCCCTGTAAAGTGGTTTGAGACAGACCAAGTCACCAAGATCAATGCCTCAAGCTCCACCTCCACAGGTGAGGACATAACGACAGGCTAAGTAGGCTCAAGCCAGATCAGTTGTAGAGACAGGACCATGACCCGGAATATGTAGATGAGGTGAGTTACCCCCCTCCCCCCCAAAAAAACTGTATTTAAGGGTCGTGTTCAGGATTAAAGGTGTGTAAGATTCATTCCGTCATCTGAGAGTTTTTGTCATATGAACTGTAGCACTGCCACTAGGGGAAGAGATCTGCTCTCGGAAAATAACCACCAGGAGTCCTCTTGCACTCCTCGCCAGCTAGTCTATCTCCTGCTGGCTAAGCCCTGCCTGAAATGGAGGAAGAACAACACTTGCCCAAGTTCGCTTTCTTTCTCCTGGACGCCCGAACCTAGCCGGACGAGAGATTTCTGTGGAAAACTTCCAACACGGGGGGCCACACTCCTTATTGCCCAAGGTCAGAAAGAGTGAAGATGAAAACTTTACTTGTCCTAAATTGGTGCCTTTCCAGCTTTGGCCTTTGGATTAGCTTCTCTCTCCACTACTCTACCTTTGCTTTTAAATATTATTTTTATTGATTTCTTCTCAAACATCATTACACTAAGATCACATTCTTCATCACCTAAAGATATCTGTTAGGACAGAGAGTACCTGATTTTTCCTGTATGAAATAATTACTTGTAGCTGGAGATCCTTGAAAGTTAGGGTTGAATTACATTATAATTACATGGCTATCAACAAAGGGTCTTATGCTAGCCAAGGGATTCTAATGTTCTCTAGAAAGCTAAGTGATGATGGTCACAGAATGCTTTTAGTGCTTAGTGTACTCACTCCCATGGGACAGTAAAGAGATCTAAGAAATGACAAAGTCTGTAGTCATTATGAGAACAATAATAATAATAATAATAATAATAATAATAATAATAATTATTATTATTAATTATTATTATTTACAGGACCTCATGATATAACCATAGCTTGCCTAGAACTCACTATGTAGAACAGTTTAGCAATGAGCTAACATAGATCCTCCTGCCTCTCTAGTGCTCTGATAACAGGAATAGTTGCCACGCTCAGACTGCCATTGTATTATTTTATAATGTAAACATATCATTTGAATACCTAAAACATTAAAAATAAGTTCTATTGTGTCTCAAATTTCCAATCAATGCATAGTGCGTGTATTTTTAGTTTTTTTTAAGGATCCACATGCATAAAATTTCTCTTTCATTCTGTGTTTTTATAGTATGATGTCTGTGTATGAAACTACAGCAAGGGACCAGAGAACATTTTGCATTTCCCTTATTAGAAGAAGGCAGTCAGGAGGGAGGACAAGAAGGAATGGAGAATGTAATTACAATGGAGCACTGTGCTCATACAGGGTGAGGTTTGGAGCCTAAGCTTTCTCCCTGATGCCTTCTTCAGCCTCTGATCCTTCTGACCTCCTGGTTCAATGGATCCTGGATAATATAGAATTATCTATGCCCAGGTATTCTGATTTTTTCTTTTTAGTTCTTTCTAAGTGATTTCCCCATCATCCTTTAACCCACTCCTAAGCTAGTTCAAAGTGCTTTTCCTCGACTCCTGTAGACGACTTTAATTACCAGTAATGGCAGATATTATTGGTCCATGGGAGGGAGCAGCCTGAGAGATATAGTAGACGTGCACCATAGCATCATTGGCCATTATTTTATAACTGTTTACATGCCTCATCTTTGTAAGTATAAGTATCTGCAGTTAATCTCCTCCCTTTCACATGTTTATTTTATTTTCAAACATGTTTGCATGTCTATGTATGGAAGTATGTACTCATCCGTTTACGTGTCTGTGGAGGACAGAGGGCACATCACTTCCTCTGGATCTGGAGTTACAGGCTTTTGTGAGCTACATAGAATGTGTCTTTGGAACCTAAATTAGGTCATTTGAAAAACAGTACGTGCTCTTAACCACTAAGTATCTTTCAACCCTTACTTTTAAAGAAGACTATTAAATATTTTTTGCATGACAGTAGTGGGCTTCTTGTTTTCTTTCCCAATATGATGTTTCAGGCATCATGTACTTTTAAACTAGGAGTCATTTCTTGCTTCCCTAAAGCAGGAGTGTTAGGTTGTTGTCCTCAACATTTTGTTTCTAATATTCTTGGCAATAGAGATGATTTTTAAAAACATATTCGAACGTTGAAATGTGGTTAAAAAGCAATAAAATGTCATATTGCTACATTCTGCCAAAAGACAGCAACAGGGAAAATGTTTACAATTATATATATATTTGCTAAAACAAAAATGAAACAGAGCACATAGACAACATAAGGTTTAAAACAGTGGTTCTCAGGATGTTGAGAATGAACCATGAAGTGTATTGATCATTAGGGGTGAGAAACACAACAGCCAGCTCTGATTGCCCCCATCTGCTATTTCATTTCAGTGTTAAATACTCTGAGTGGCATAGTGGCTGATCATTCTGAAAGAAACAGTAATTAATTATTAGGAATCTGTTGCCATAGCAATAGACACAAGGATGATAAATAGAAAACTTAGCAAAGTACCCTAGAAATCAGTAGGGAATCATCCAAATTCAAAAAGCCTGAAGTGGGCGGACCTGTTCTCTGGAAGAAAAAAAATCAGAAAACACTGAAGAGACGAGTATGATATATATACTTTTAAAATTGGTAAAGTAATATAGAATCAAGCATCCCACGTAATCCCAAGAATAGGAAAGCTGAAGAAAATTGCACTAAAAGCTTTTATAATCAAATTATTAAGAGAAGGGGCTAAAAATGGTAGAAATCCATAAAATAAAAAAAAGTTAAAGGGTTAGGGAGACAGAAAGGACAGTGCTGCAAGTTAAGATACTGTTGAACAGTAGCTTTAGTGTTTGAAGGGTAAAAATTCTGACAACCCAGAACTTTTAATAGGCAAAAATCTCATCACAAAATAAATAGCCTATACTTTTGTAGGCACAAAACTAAAATAATTCATAACAGTTAATTCATACAATAAGAGCTGTTAAAGAAATTGTACTAAGCAGAAGAAAGATCACATAAAATTATATAAGATGTACATGAATAAATAACATCAAAAAGTGTAAAACAAAATTTATTTTCCATAAAAATAATAACAATATACTGTGGAGTTTGTAGCATATATAGAAGTAATACAGCATATGATGGTGTGACTGTTAAAAGAAGAGAAATCATGGAAAATTATAGTGTGTGTGCAGCAGCATAATATCTCTTGAGGATTGAGGTGGTAAATAACAGGTGAATATATTTCAATATGATGAACAAGAGCAACAAATACCAGAACAAACAAGCAAAAGAATAAAATAGCATTTCAAAAATATTTAATACCAAATAGAAATATGAACAATGAAGAAAATGGAGCGAGGACAGAAAGGACAGTAAAATAACTTCCTCTACTATATGTTCTATTACATATAAATGGGCTAAATAATCAACTATCAGACAAAATTGACATCAAGGCTTACAAAAATATGATTCAACTATATAATACCTATAAATACTTTAAAGACAAAAAAGAATGATGCAGAAATAGGCTGAAATATACCACTACTCTGAAGAAAATATGAGTGCTTTTATTGCTATAACACAGAACTAATACGATAATTAACCAGGGTCAAATAAATTATTTCCTAATGAGAAAGACATGAATTGATCAGAAGAAGTGCACAAAAATAATCCATAATGGTAGCTTGACATTTCAATAAACATGTCTATGTCCTTGGTCTAAGAGACAAAGCACAAATAACAACAAGAGAGAATATCAGTGTCTGCAGGGTATGACATAAATAACATTTAAATATAAAATGTTCAATATTAGATATCCATATTAGAAAAGGAAAAATATTCCCTAACATATGCTCTTAGCTTCTATGTTAAGAACCCAGAAGAGTGGAGCAAACCCAAAATAAGCAGAAGAAATAAACGTGAAGAGCAGGTTACAGGTCAATGAACTGGAAAACAAAATAATAGAGCAAAATCAATGAGCCCATGATTTCATACTGGAGTTAATACACCACTAGTCACATTGATGAGAAGGAAAAAATGACATTGGCAAAAAAGATAATTGTGTTATAACTGAGATGAGTGATATTAAAATAATTATACAAATAAAAAATAGGGGTTATAGTTTTTAGAAAAATGTGTTTGATAAGACAGATGAAACACATGAAATAGTTCAGAGAGTCCTAACGTGGAATTAACTAGCTTTCCATTGAAACAGATCAGTTGAGCGAGAATGTCTACTAAATAAATATATTTCTGAGGCAGACAGATGGCTCAGCTGTTAAGAGAAGGTACTGGTCTTAGAGAGGATGAGAGGTTGGTAACCAGCACTCATGTAGGCCATTCACAACCACCTGTAACTTATAGGGGACCTGTTTTCTCTCTGGCTTCTTCCAGCACTGAACTCACATGTAAAAAGCCAAACGCAAATACACATACATTTTCAAATATTTTATATATATACATATATATATGATTGAAAATTATCCTATGAGAAAAATTCCACTTTAAGTGGCTTTGTTGAGGAAGTTTACCAAATACTTTAAAAAGAAACAATAACATTTATAGAAATTTTCCCATTAAATGAAGACTATTTCCTAGCTCACTGTACCAGGTTGCCATATCAAAAACTGACAAATTACAGAACAAGAAACAAAACTTTGAAAAGTCCCATAGCAAAGTTGACACTCAAAACAATTTTAGCAAAGTTTTAACAAATAAAATCAATTTATATTTAGCAAAAATAATACATCATGATCAGTGTATAATCTCAGGAAGGTGAAATTGGTTTAACATTTAAAATTGATCAATGTATTTCACAATATTAACAGACTATAAAAGATGAAAAATATAATTACTGACAGAAAAATCTTTTGACAGATTTCATCTCTTTGCCCATAGACATTCTCAGCAAACTAGAAAAAGAAGGGTATGTTGCCATACCCCAACAGTTGGAGAAGTAAGATCATAAGAATAAGAATAAGATAACTTGGCATCCACACAGTGTGGGAAACAAAGTTCAAGTTGGAAATTAAGGAACACATCTTATTTGCAGCTCACATGTTTGCTGATACAGAAACCCCAGACAAGCACTAAAGAGTACTGTATTAAGCTTGAAACAAATGCAGGTAATGTATGAAATGATTACAACCTGATACCTGGATGCTCAGATATGTGAGAATCTCTGAGGCCTGCAAACAAAGTAGTGTTTCTTCATCCTCATATTGGGGTTGTAGGTTCAAATTTTGTGCACTGTGACTTCATCATTTCCACGAATTTTGGAACATTTGTCTTGTCTTTAGTAACAATGTATAAAATCAAAATAATTACAAAGATCCATCTTTTATTACCCATAGATAAGGTTAATGGCATTAATATAGCCACCTTTGCAGAATCTAGGCCAGTGTGTAATCCACACATGCATACTATCTATATTTTCCACCTAAATAAATATATGTATACATAAGTATATTCAGGAAATGGTGCTGGTCCAACTGGAGGTCAACATGTAGAAGAATGCAGATCGATCCATGCTTATCACCCTGTACAAAGCTTAAGTCCAAGTGGATCAAGGACCTCCATATCAAACCAGATACACTCAAACTAGAAGAAAAACTAGTTTTTTTTATTAACTTGAGTATTTCTTATATACATTTCGAGTGTTATTCCCTTTGTATACAAACATATTCCCTTTGATATGGAGGTCTGCAACACATGGGCACGGGAAAAAATTTCCTGAACAAAACACCAATGGCTTATGCTCTAAGATCAAGAATCGACAAATGGGATCTCATAAAACTGCAAAGCTTCTGTAAGGCAAAGGACACTGTGGTTAGGACAAAACGGCAACCAACAGATTGGGAAAAGAACTTTACCAATCCTACAACAGATAGAGGGCTTATATCCAAAATATACAAAGAACTCAAGAAGTTAGACCTCAGGGAGACAAATAACCCTATTTAAAAATGGGGTTCAGAGCTAAACAAAGAATTCACAGCTGAGGAATGCCGAATGGCTGAGAAACACCTAAAGAAATGTTCAACATCTTTAGTCATAAGGGAAATGCAAATCAAAACAACCCTGAGATTTCACCTCACACCAGTGAGAATGGCTAAGATCAAAAACTCAGGTGACAGCAAATGCTGGCAAGGATGCGGAGAAAGAGGAACACTTCTCCATTGTTGGTGGGGTTGCAGACTGGTACAACCATTCTGGAAATCAGTCTGGAGGTTCCTCAGAAAATTGGACATTGCACTGCCTGAGGATCCAGCTATACCTCTCTTGGGCATATACCCAAAAGATGCCCCAAGATATAAAAAAGACACGTGCTCCACTATGTTCATCACAGCCTTATTTATAATAGCCAGAAGCTGGAAAGAACCCAGATGCCCTTCAACAGAGGAATGGATACAGAAAATGTGGTACATCTACACAATGGAATATTACTCAGCTATCAAAAACAATGACTTTATGAAATTCGTAGGCAAATGGTTGGAACTGGAAAATATCATCCTGAGTGAGCTAATACAATCACAGAAAGACATACATGGTATGCACTCATTGATAAGTGGCTATTAGCCAAAATGCTTGAATTACCCTAGATGCCTAGAACAAATGAAACTCAAGAGGGATGATCAAAATGTGAATGCTTCATGCCTTCTTTAAAAGGGGAACAAGAATACCCATGGCAGGGAATAGAGAGGCAAAGATTAAAACAGAGACTGAAGGAACACCCATTCAGAGCCTGCCCCACATGTGGCCCATACATATACAGCCACCCAATTAGACAAGATGGATGAAGCAAAGAAGTGCAGACCGTCAGGAGCCGGATGTAGATCGCTCCTGAGAGACACAGCCAGAATACAGCAAATACAGAGGCGAATGCCAGCAGCAAACCACTGAACTGAGAATAGGACCCCCGTTGAAGGAATCAGAGAAAGAACTGGAAGAGCTTGAAGGGGCTCGAGACCCCATATGTACAACAATGCCAAGCAACCAGAGCTTCCAGGGACTAAGCCACTACCTAAAGACTATACATGGACTGACCCTGGACTCTGACCTCATAGGTAGCAATGAATATCCTAGTAAGAGCACCAGTGGAAGGGGAAGCCCTGGGTCCTGCTAAGACTGAACCCCCAGTGAACTAGACTGTTGGGGGGAGGGCGGCAATGGGGGGAGGGTTGGGAGGGGAACACTCATAAGGAAGGGGAGGGGGGGAGGGGGATGTTTGCCCGGAAACCAGGAAAGGGAATAACACTCGAAATGTATATAAGAAATACTCAAGTTAATAAAAAAAAGAATATAATATTTGAAAACCCCCAAAAAACAAACAAACAAAAAAGTATGCTTATTGAAAAACTTGCTGATTATATGCACCATGATTGACAGAACCACTCTGCTTCTGCTGTACACCTGGCTTTTCACTAGTATAACACTATCAGAAATCTTGGTGACAATTTGTGCAGGTTTTTGCCAGAGACCTAGATTTTGACCTCCTTAGTTTATGCTTTGTTAGCTTTATTTTTTAAAATTACACCCTCTCTTATATGTGTATAGTTCTGTAGCAATTTCTTCCAGGTTGAAATATTCTCTCCAGAAGAGAGGCTCCTGGGATACAGGAAGTGAACAAACCTCACATCCTGGAAAACTGAAAAGATTCACACGGTCCCTCTCCAGGGCTGGAGGAGCAGCAAGCCATTGTTGAGACATTCACCAAGTTGGGCTTCGGTGGATTAATTTCTTCTATCTCTGATAAGTGTCCTATCTGGGATAAGCAGACGTTTGTTCCTGCTACATAGGAAGTAAATATTAAAAAGCATACATGGATGTGTATGGGGGGGATATATGTGTGACGGGTACATGTGCATGTGTGTGTAGAACCAGAGGTCAATCTGATATGATTTCTCAAGCATCATACATTTTGCTGGGGTTCTTTCAATTAGGCTCTCTGGCTGAGCAGTGAGCCACAGCAGATCCAGCCTAATATTCTCTCTGTACATGTATAGTGTCTCTACTTTATATATTTATTAAGTATGCTCATAAATAAGTATACAGAAAATAAGTAAGTCCTTAAATCCAAATATAGTTTTATCTTCACCTTCCCAGTATTACAAACATATGACATGACACGGGACTTTTTACATGGGTACGTGCTTGATAATGAAACTCAGGTTGCATGGTAAGTACTTTACTGATTTAGCAATCTTCTCAGCCTCATTTGTCAGTTTTTAAATAATAATGTTGATTATGTCTCATCCTAAAATAGATATAAGAGATAGGCAATTTTCTTTCCCAATGTTATTACGAATGAACTGTTTAAAATGCTTAAAGGGGAGTCCAGGCTGTAGAGCTAATTATTGAGAACAACTCAACACAGACTTCTTACATCTCATTATTACAATCACCCTTTGCCACTTAAATAAATAATTCCATTTGTAAAGTGCCCCATCTTTTCCTTTATGAAATGCCTCTTTTAGTTAAATCATTCTCTTGAGCTAGAAGTCTAATTAATAAAACAAGTTATAGCATGTCCCATTCAAATGAGTCTCTCATTCATCCACTGACTTGTTTCTGGCCCACATTCTACAATTCTATATTCAAAAGCTTATTCTTTCTGTTTTGTCAGAACTCAGGGATATTATTCAGCTCAAAACATCTTGGGAACTCCCTGTTTAAGTGCTTTGATGGGTTGGGCAATAGAAACATCATAGATAATCAAGGTAGTATTGGGACAAACAATCATGCTTCAACTTAAGACAAGTGTGAAACAGACTTCAGAGAAATAATTTAGAGTCTAATACCCATGAGATAAATGGTAGCATCTTTTTTTCCTTTCCTAACCATGCAGAGGGAGTTTAAGATAATCCAGCTGTGCTGAGTTGCCTAGGAAAACTTTTTTCTGTCCTTCTACAATTGTCTAACACCCTCAGTGAGATATCTCATATGTAGCAATGTTCTTATATTTAATCTAGCTGTGGTCAAAAGCTGCGGGCCTGGGGGGTCATTATGTCCCTTGGCGGCAACACTGGAATAATTTTTGCTTGTCTGTTCTTTGATCTCCTACTATAACTCTCAGAACAAGGCTTATACCCTCATGTTCTTAGGGGACATCATTTTTTATAGCCTCCTGCACTCAAAATTCTCACAAGTTTTAACTCTTTTTCTAATCCATTGTAAGAACAGGCTTTGGGAATAATTGCTCAAAGAAAAGGCATCTGAAATACAGGCTCCCTTGACCCCCTATGATTGCTCAGAATATCTAGTTTCATGACAATGATGCCTCAAACCTCTTAATCTTGTTAAGAGCTATCAGTGATTATTCTCACCAGCTAAGTCTCCCGCCATGGCTAGGTTTAGCCAGCAGAGCCAGGTGAGGCTGAGGTAGCAGTTTAATAGTAATGAAGTGAGCAATGAATAGACTTGAGTCTTTTATGATGACTACTGTCACTTTACTGAGGCTTGAACTTAAATATGCTTTATGAAAAATAGCCAATTAAATAAGGAAATGAAGTTATTGTGTTGTCATTATTTGAGATAACTGAAAGGACGTTTTCTAATTTTCCTTTCAAAGGAATTCTTCTTAGGGCTAGGAAATAGTTTATTGGTTCAGTGCTAGCCTCTAATATGTGAGGTCCTAAATTCAATTTCCAGCGTCAACAGAAAAAGAGAGAAAAATATTTTTTTTCTCAAAATAAAACTTTAAAATCCAGAGGCGTCTCTAACAGGCTCATCTATTCAGTTTCTTGCTTTAAGCATCCTTTTGTGATAAGATTGTTCTTGAAGGCTGTCAAAATGAGAATTCTTTGTATTAATGTTTTCAGGTTAAGTTTTCTTGATAGCCTGTGGGTTTTTGTAAACTGTTGGTTTGGTTAAATTTTGTCTTATTTTCTGATTTCTTTACAGAGGAACAGCCAAATTCAATTGCTGTTTTATTTCTGTATACATTGAGAAATCTGTATGAGTTAGCTTCTCTTCTTATGAATAGAGTAATGATAGTTGTATTTTGTTGTCTTTCTTCTAAAATGATCGTTTTCATTTCTGTGAACCGTTTCCTAACAATACGATTGAACTGAAAGTGCTCTGTAGGATGAAACGTTAGTCTCAAATGAGCTTTATTTACTTAAGATGAAAGTCTACTTAGCAATGCCACTGTGATATTTATATATTATATCATAGTTTGTAAATATAATCTTAGTATTATCAATCTTGAGTAGGCACCCAGCATCTGATTTCAGAAAAGCAATTTGTAATACTCTCTGTTCACTTGGGTAATGAATCCTTTGCTTCCGTTTAGGTGGGCGAGAACACAGAAGTGGGACATACTGGAAGATATACGTCCATGAGAATGGGGAATTTGGAGTAACTTCTAATGCCAAAGTTCCAATGGCAATCTTCTCTTTTCTTTACCATTCAGTTCAAGAAACAGTCACAAATCCTTTCATGTAAAGCACATTTCATTGCAAAGTAAGGTCTACAAACTCAGAACTCCTGACCATAGACAGACCACTTATTGATCATACAATGAGTGGAAGCTTGTACTTCTTGGCCTTGGCTGTGCACAGACAAACATTTGCTTAGAATTAATTTCTCTAAATCTTAAAAGTCAGAAGTTCTAAGCATGATTTTCCTATCTACATCAGAGTTGTTTTGTAGACTCCAAGTCTGTCAAGTATGGGATCAGCTCTTTTTTTGCTCTGCTTATAAGTTATGAGTCTACTTCAGATAGTTTAAAATATCTCCTTTCCCTAATGTCTCACATAGGCAATGCGATCATCATTTATTGTTTGTTTAAGGATAATTATTATTCAGGATTCACCATTTTTAGTAATTTGATTAATATCTAAATTTAATAATACAATGCATATGTGCTGACCAGCTTTGATTATCAACTTTATACAATCTAGGGTCACCTGAGAGGAAATATTTGATGATTAAATTGCTGAAGCCAGATAGTCCTATGGGCACGACCATGGCATATTGTCTACATTGTTAGATGACGTAGTACCATGATTGCTTTCACCCCTAGGCAGGTGGTCTTGGGTTGTGTAAGAAAGCTAGCTAACAATAAGCCTGAACGAGCAAGCTGGCACATAGAGTTTCTTCAGTTTCTGCTTCAAGTTCCTGGATAAGTTTCTGCTGTGACCTTTCTCAACTATGAATTATGACCTGGAAGTGTAAACCAAATAAATCTTTTCATTCACTAAATTGCTTTTGATCATGATGTTTTATCACAGCAATGAAAAGGAAACTAAAACAATATGTTCTTATCTTGCATTAATTCATTCAGCAATGATTTATTGTGCCTAACATGAACCAGAAAATGTTCTCAACATCGTGTACTGATAATAAAATGTGGATCGTATTCTAAAGGAAATGATTAAAGCTATATGGGGGAGAATTAGAGGGTTTGAATTTCACTTCTACAGGGCAGGTCTCTTTGAGAAAGTAATAAAGACCATGAAGAAGAGAGGCAAAAACCACTCCTGTAAAAGTTCTATATGCAACCTATTGAAGTTTTCCTTTTTTTTCCCCACATAACTTCAAGTGACAAATGAATGGTCACTAAGTGACTGTGACAACAATTGCTATAAAACTTGTCTGAATGAGCTTTACTCTGCATTGTCTAAGCAGAGTGTAACTACTTTTGAGCTAGGCCTGTAACTGACTGTGCTGAAAAATACCTGTCACACCTGAAGGCTAAGGTTCTTCAGGTCCAAGTGCATCTCCATGCTTCAATGCAGCATCTTAAAGTGTTCTCCCAGAGTACAGGTTAGAATAGCTGTCAGGAAGATGATGTTCTTTGTCCAAAATTTTAGACTAATAGGATGCTTAATATAAAGTGTTTCTTAGTTGTTGAGTGATCATTTCCCTCATGACCCTTTTATTTCGTTTTCCAATACATTTATTTTCTATTGGAAATAAGAAATCATTTATTTTTAGCCTTCATAAGTATCTCTTGATTTAAATGACTTCTGTTCTCACATTGCAGTCTTTTACTCCATGTAGTATCTGCTGTCTACCAACTCCAAATCTATTCTTCCTCCTTAAAGAGAACCCAACTTTTGTCTGATGTGTCAAAGCATAATGTCCACATTAATCCTTCAGGCATCCCTTGTAGGAGGCTAGTGTCACCTTGTCCTAATGAGTAAATGGAATTTATTGAGTGACAATACTAGGGCAGCTGTTATGTTCTTGCTAAAGCAAGCCAGATAAACTTTTATGTGACTAATTTTAAGATTGGGTCTCTAATAGCTCAAGCTGGCTTCAGACTTACCATCTAGTAACAGAAATCTTTAAAGTCCCCATCCTTACTCATCCTGCCTTTACTTCCTCTGTGCTGGCAGTACAGGGATACACTGCTACCATGCTCTGTTTGTGCATAGTTAAGGCTAGAATTCAGGGTCTTAAGTATCTATGTATGTTCAGCCATTCACTGAAGCATAAAACACTGAACATAATTTTCTGCCATAGCCCACTATTATGTGACCTTTGTCCTTTATCCTTCATCACTTCTTGTTAGTGTGATATCTTGATAACCACTGAAGAGAATTGCATCTTGCAATCAAAGGACCAAGGGCTCAACCTAAGGAAAGTGAATCAGAAGTTTTAGACTTCCTTATTCTGTAATGGCCACCTTCCACCGATTAAGCAATGGGTGGTCAGCTATGGATTTACCATATAGAAGTAACATGCAGAGTCACTATAAGTTTCATTGCCTTTAGACAAAGGCACTGCTAACTGAGTAACTGCTCCCTTGTTTTTGGCTGGGATGCCTAATAATGCAGAGGTTGACCCTGAGAATCAGGCTTTTCCTGAATACATCCTAGTTCTGCTTCTCCTTAGCAATGCAATCTTAGATAAGCTGTTTATACTATTTTGAGTTAGTACCTACTATGTGAAATTATTACAATATTAAAAGGTATGCTAAAGAAAAAAACATTTGAAAAGAACATTTTCTATTATATCCTTTGCCATATCATCCAGCAAGACACCATTTTAACAAAATTGAAGAGTGTTTTTTAACTCTGTACTAGATAAGGCTCTCGATTTGAATGTTTTAGGAATGCTACATCATTATATAATATGAAACACAGAAGGCTAAACTACAAATTAATGGGCTTTTTTCATGTAAATAAGAACAATATTAAAGAATGTATTGATTAAAATATAAGTCTTCCAACTGAAATAAAACAATTGATATTGTTCTGTTATTAAACTCCATTTTCTTGATTTTTGACATGGGGCATATTATATATACATATAAATACACACACATATATAGTATAAAACACTAAATAATCTAACTGCTTTGAAATGAAATATTTTTTCTCTAGGGACAAAACCATGCTGTATAGACTATGATGTTCTAAGACTTGAAATTCCCCAGTCTTAACTTTCCTGAATGCTGGAATTGTACATACATCCACCATACCTGTGGCAATTCCTTTTTTTTTATTGGATTTTTTAAAATTTACATTTCAAATGTTATTCCCTTTTCCAGTTTCCCAGACATAAGCTCCCTATCCCATCCCCCTCCCTTTCTTCTATAAGGGTGTTCCCCTCTGTATCCAATCCCCTTTCTGCTCCCCCCGACATTCCCCTACACTGGGGGTCCAACCTTGGCATGACCAAGGGCTTCTCCTTCCATTGGGTGGCAATTCCTTTTAAGGAGGCAAAACTGTTTTCACTTTAGGAAGAGGAAAGGAGTAACTGGAAAGAAGTAAAGACGTAATTTGTGGGTGGCATAATGCATGGGATCTGCAAAACAAAAAACAAACAAACAAACAAACAAAAAAACAGAGTCAGAGATAAAAAGAAGGGGATTTGGGTTCCAAATTATACCAAAGTTCTGAAGTTTTGTCATTCTCTAGCTATCAGCCAGATGTTAGGCTTCTATTTATTGGAGCCATATTAAATGTTTAAAGGTCAGCTGACCAGGTACTACAGCTCTCTGTGCCCAAATCCCATGGGGGAGAGAGCTGGATGCTCAGAAGTGCAAACAATCCTGAGAGCTCAGTGGAGACCACCACTTCTGTTCACATTCCTGGTCCAAGAGGAACACGCCTAGAGAACCCTGGACATAGGAACCTAGGAACAGTCAGGGAGAGGATCTTTCTGGTTTTTGCTTGTGCCAAGAGCTGAAAGGCAGTTGCCAAGAGCCATAAAAATCCTGAGAGCTGAGGTAAGACCACCACTTCTGCTTCGAGGAACCCACCTGGACACAAATTTAGGAGTAGTCTGGATAGGACCCTTCTGATCACTGCCTGCACCCGGTGCTGACCAGGTTCCAAGTCTCTGCATGCAAATTCCATGGGGGAGAAAGATGGACTCTCAGACATGCAGACAATCCTGAGAGCTCAGGGAGTCCACTACTTCTGCTCACATTCCTAGCCCAAAAGGAACCTGCCTAGAGCCCTCTGGATATGGGAACCTAAGAGCAGTCAGGGGCAGGAAGCTCTTGTTTCTACCTTCACCCAGAGCTGAAAGCCAGTCAAAAGAGAGCTGGGACACTTGAGAGCAGATGTAATACCACCACTTCTGCCCCAAGGGATTCACCTGGAGCCCTCAGGACACACAAACTTAGAAGCAGTCTGGGACAGGACTCTTCTAATTTCTGCCTGCACCAGAATTTGACCTTGTGAGACAGCTCTTTGTACCCAGATCCTGCTGGAAGAAAGCTGGTCTCCGGGAGTGCTGACACAGAGGCTTACAGTAAGTCAAGCCACTGTCAAGGACAGCAAGACCATCTAACTCCAGAGAGAACCTGATGGTGAGAGGCAAGTACAGAAACCTAAGCAACAGAAACCAAGACTACTTGGCATCATCAGAGCCCAGTTCTCCCACATAGGTAAATACAGGAATTCCAAACACACCAGAAAAGCAAGATTTGAATTTAAAGTCACATTTTATGATGATGATGATGATGATGATGGAGGAGTTTAAGAAGGATATAAATAACTCCCATAAGGAAATACAGGACAACACAGATAAACAAGAAGAAGCCCTTAAAGAGGAAACACAAGAATTCCTTAAAGAATTACAGGAAAACACAATCAAAGAGGTGAAGGAATTGAATAAAACCATCTAGGATTTAAAAATAGAAATAGAAACAAAAAAGAAAGCACAAAGGGAAACAACCCTGGAGATAAAAAACCTAGGAAAGGGATTAGGAGTCATAGATGTAAGCATCACCAACAGAATACAAGAGACAGAAGAGAGAATCTCAGGAGTAGAAGATACCATAGAAAACCTTGACACAACTGTCAAAGAAAATGTAAAACACAAAATGTTCTTAGCACAAAATATCCAGGAAATCCAGGACAAAATAAGAAGATCAAACCTAAGAATAAAAGATATAGAAGAGAATGAAGACTCCCAATCTAAAGGACCAGTAAATACCTTCAACAAAATTATAGAATAAAATTCCCCTTACCTAAAGAGATGCTCATGAACATACAAGAAGCCTACAGAACTCCAAATAGATTGGACCAGAAAAGAAATACCCCCATCACATAAAAGTCAAAACATCATATGCATAAAACAAGGACTATTAAAAGCAGTAAGGGAAAAAGTTCAAGTAACATAAAAAAACAGTCCTATCAGAATTAAAATAGACTTCTCACTAGAGACTCTGAAAGCCAGAAGATCCCCATCAGATGTCATACAGACCCTAAGAGAACACAAATATCAGACCAGACTACTATATCCAGCAAAACTCTCAATTGCCATAGATGGAGAAACCATGCTATTCTAAAACAAACCCAAATTACCACAATATCTTACCACAAATTCCTCCTTACAAAGGATAATAGATAGAAAAAAAACAAACACAAGGAGGGAAACTACACCCTAAAAAGAGCAAGAAAGTAATCTTTTTGCAAGAAACCCAAAAGAAGAGAGCCACCCCAAAATAATTCCTCCTTTAACAACCAAAATAACAGGAAACAACAATCACTATTCTGTAATTTCTCTTAACATCAATGACTCAATTCCCCCAATAAAAAGACATAGACCAACATAACTGGATATGGAAAGAGGATATGGCAATTTGCTGCTTATAGGAAATATACCTCAGTGACAAAGACAGACACTCCATCAGAGTAAAAGGCTGGGAAACAATTTTCCAAGCAAATGGTGCAAAGTAAAAAGCTTGAGTAGCCATTCTAATATCGAATAAAATTGACTTTCAACCAAAAGTTATCAAAAAAGATAAGGAAGGACACTTAATATTCATCAAAGGAAAAATCCACCAAGATGCACTCCAAATCCTGAATATCTATGCTCCAAATGCAAAGGCATCTACATTCATAAATGTAATCTTACTAAAGCTCAAACACACAGTGTATTTCATACAAGTGGGAGATTTCCACACCCCATTCTCATCAATGGTCAGGTCATGGAAACAGAATCTAAACAGAGACACAGAGAAACTAAAAGAAGTTATATATAAAATGCATTTAACAGATATCTATAGAATGTTTCATCCTAAACAAAAAGAATATAACTTCTCAGCACCTCATGGTACCTTCTCCAAAATTGATCATATAATTGGTTACAAAACAGACCTCAACAGATGTTTGAAGATTGAAATAATCCCTTGCATCCTAGCAGATCATCATGGACTAAGGCTCATCTTTAATAAAAATAAGAATAACAGAAAGCTCCCATACACATAGAAGTTGAACAACATTCTACTAAATGATAACTTGGTCAAAGGAAGAAAAAAGGTATTAAAGACATTTTAGAATTTAATGATAATGAAGGCACAGCATAACCAAACCTCTGGGACACAAAGAAAGCAGTGCTAAGTTGAAAACGCACAGCTCTGTGTGCCTCCAAAAAGAAATTGGGGAGAGCATACATTAGCAGCTAGATATCAAACCTAAAAGCTCTAGAACAAAAAAGAAGCAAATACACCCAAGAGGAGTAATAGGCAGGAAATAATCAAACTCAGGGCTGAAATCAACCAAGTAGAAACAAAATGATCTTTACAAAGAAGCAACAAAACCAGGAATTGTTTCTTTGGGAAAATCAACAAGATAGATAAATCTTTAGCCAGACTAACCAGAGGGCACAGAAAGAGTATCCAAATTAATGAAATCAGAAACAAAAAGGGAGACGTAGAAATAGAACCTGAGGAAATTAAAAAAAAAAAAACATCAGATTCTACTATAAAATCCTTTATTCCACAAAACTGGAAAATCTGGATGAAACAGACAATTTTCTTGACAGATACTGCATACATTCTTCAGAATCAGAGAAACCATCTCCACTGTCCCATAACTCCTAAAGAAATAGAAGCAGTTATTAAAAGTCTCGTAACCAAAAAAAAAAAAAAAAAAGAAAAAAAAAAGAAGAAAAAAAACACATGCAGGAGCAGATGAGTTTAGTGCAGAATTCTATCAGACCTTCATAGAAGACCAAATATCAATATATCAACACTGTCCAAACTATTTTAAAAAATAGAAACAGAAGGAACACTACTCAATTCCTTCTATGAAGCCACAATTCCACTTATACCTAAATCACAAAAAGACCCAACAAAGAAAGAGCACTTCAGACCAATTTCCCTTATGAGTTTTGATGCAAAAGTACTCAATAAATTCTCATAAACTAAATCCAAGAACACATCAAAACGATCATACACCATGATCAAGTAGGCCTCATGCCAGGGATGCAGGGATGGTTCTATATAGGCAAATCCATCAACACAATCCTCTATATAAACAAACTGAAATCAAAATACCACATGATAAACTGATTAGATGCTGAGAAAGCATTTGATAAAATTCAATACCCCTTCAGGTTAAAAGTCTTGGAAAGATCAGGGATTCAAGGCCCATACCTAAACATAGTAAAAGCCACATACAGCAAACCAGTAGCCAACATCAAACTAAATGGAGAGAAACTTGAAGCAGTCCCACTAAAATAAGGGACTTGACAAGGCTGATCACTTTCTTCCTACTTATTCAGTATGGTACTCAAAGTTCTAACCAGAGCAATCAGACAACAAAAGGAGGTAAAAGGGATAAAAATTGGAAAGAAAGAAGTCAAAATATCAAAATTTGCAAATGATATAATAGTATACTTAAGTGACCCCAAAAGTTCTACTAGAAAACTATTAAGCCTGATAAAAAAATCTTCAACAAAGTGTCTGATATAAAATTAACTCAAACAAATCTGTAGTCTTCTTCAACTCAAAGGATAAACAGGCTGAGAAAGAATTGGGCAAAGGACATCCTTCACAATAGTCACAAATGACATAAAATACCTTGATGTGAGTCTAAAGAAGCAAGTTAAGGATCCATATGACAAGAACATCAAGACTCTGAAAAGTGAAATTGAAGAGGATCTCAAAAGATGGAAAAATGTCCTATGCTAATGAATTGGCAAGGATTAATATTATAAAATGACCATCTTACCCAAAGCAATCTGCAACTCAATGCAATCCCCATTAAAATTCCAACTCAATTCTTCATAGAGTTAGAAAGAACAATTCGCAAATTCATTTGGAATAACAAAAAAACCCAGGATAGCTAAAACTATCCTCAAAAATAAAAGAACTTCTGGGGGAATCACCAGCCCTGACCTAAGCTATATTTCAGAGCAATAGTGATAAAAACTGTATGGTATTAGTACAGAGACAGGAAGGTAGATCTATGGAATAGAAGTGAAGACGCAGAAATGAATCCATATACCTATGGTCACTTGATCTTTGACAAAGGAGCTAAAACCATCAACTGGAAAAAAGACAGCATTTTCAATAAATGGTGCTGGTTCACCTGGAGGTCAACATGTAGAAGAATGCAAATCGTTCCATTCTTATCACCCTGTACAAAGCTCAAGTCCAAGTAGATCAAGGACCTCTACATAAGACCAGATACACTCAAACTAATAGAAGAAAGAGTGGGGAAGAACCTTGACCACATGGGCACTGGGAAAAATTTCCTGAATAAAACACCAATGGCCTGGGAGGTGAGAGAATCTCAAAACTCAAAGGGAGGAACCTTAGATGAAATGCCCAACAGTGGGGAGAAGGAGCTTGTAGAGTTCACCTCCAGCAGAAAGGCAGGGCATCAAGTGAAGGGATGAGGTTGCCAAGCCAGAGTCAAAAACTCTGACCCAGAATTGTTCCTGTCTTAAATAACTGCATGGATGATAATGGAGAAGAGACTGAGGGAAAGGAGGTCCAGTGACTGGCCCAAATTGGGATCCAGTTCAAGGGGAGGCTCCAAGGCTTGACATTATTACTAATGCTATGATTTATGTACAGACAGCAGCCTAGCATGGCTGCCCTCTGAGAGGCCCAAAAAGCAGCTGAGAAAGGAGCACGTTCTTACATACAACCAATGGCCTTAAGTTGAGGACGCCTGTGGTTGAATTAGGTAAAGGTTGGAAGAAGTTGAGGAGGAGTGCGGCCCCATTGGAAGACCAGCAGTCTCAACTAACCTGGACCTCTGAGATCTCTCAGACACTGAGCCACCAACAAGGCAACATATATTAGCTGCTAGTCCAAGGCCACCAATACATATACAGCAGAGGACTGCCTGGTCTGGCCTCAATGAGGGAAGATGCACCTAACCCTTGAGAGACTTGAAGCTCCTGGGAATACAGAGGCCTGGTGGGGTGAGGGGGTCTGTGGAGGTATGGGGAGGAGATGGGGGAGGAGGAATGGGATGAGGAACTGTCAGAAGGTGGACTGGGAGAGGGATAATGACTGGACTGTTAAAAAGAAAGATTAAAGATAATAATGAAAAAAAAACACCAATGGCTTATGCTCTAAGATCAAGAATCAACAAATGGGACCTCATAAAACTACTAAACTTCTGTAAGGCAAAGGATACTATCATTAGGACAAAATGGCAACCCACAGATTGGAAAAAGATCTTTACCAATTCTATATCTGATAGAGGGTTAATATTCAATATATTCAAAGAAGTCAAGAAGTTATTCTCCAGACAATCATATAACCGTATTAAAAATGGGGTACAGAACTAAACCAAGAATTCTCAACTTAGGAATATTGAATGGCAGAGAAATACCTAAAGGAATGTTCAACATTCTTAGTCGTCAGGGATATGCAAATCAGAACAACTCTGATATTACACCTCACACTAGTCAGAATGGCTAAGGTCAAAATTCAAGTGACAACAGATTTTGGTGAGGATATGGAGAAAGAGGAATATTCCTCCATTGTTTGTGGGATTGCAAGCTGGTACAACCACTCTGGAAATTAGTCCAGAGATTTCTCTGAAAATTGGTACCTGAGGACCCAGCTGTACTACCCCTGGGCATATACCCAGAAGTTGCTCCAACATATAACAAGGACACATGCTCCACTATGTTCATAGCAGTCTTATTTACAATAGTCAGAAGCTGGAAATGACCCAGATGTTCTCAACAGAGGTATGGATAAAAAAAATGTGGTTCATCTACAGAATGGAGTACTCAGTCATTAAAAATAATGACTCCATGAAATACCTAGGCAAATGGATGGAACTAGAAAATATCATCCTGAGTGAGGCAACCCAATCACAAAAAAACACACGTGGTATGCACTCACTGATAAGTGGATATTAGCACAAAAGCTCGGATTACCCAAGATACAGTCTGTGGATACATTCCACAGACCACATGAAGGTTAAGAAGAAGGATGAACAGAGTGGGGATGGTTCAGTCCTTAAAAGAGGGAACAAAAATATTCATAGGAGGAGATATGGAGACAAAGTTTGTCAGAGACTGAAGGAATGGCCATTTAGAGCCTGCCAGTCCTGGGGATCCATACATACAGCCACCAAACCAGACAATATTGCTGATGCCAAGAAGTGTATGCTTATAGGAGCTGTCTCCTGAGAGGGTCTGTCAGAGCAAGTGAAAAACAGAGGCGAATGCTAGCATCAAACCACTCAACTGAGAAAGGGATGCTTATTGAAGGAATTAGAGAAAGGATAGAAAGAGCTGAAGAGGCTTACAACCCCACAAAAACAACAAGTCCAACCATTCAGAGATCCCAGGGACTAAACCACTACCCAGAGAATACAAATGAATAGACCCATGGCTCCAACAGCATATTTAGCAGAGGATGGCCTTTTTGTGCACTAATGGGAGGAGAAGTCCATAGTCTTGCCAAGGCTGGACCTGCCCCCCCCCCCAGTGTAGGGGAACGTCAAGGTGGGGAGGCAGGAAGAGGTAGATGGTTGGGTAGTCAACACTTTCATTCAAGATGGTGGAGGGGAAGGTGAAACGGAGATTCTGAATGGGAATGTGAGAAAGGGGATAACATTTGAAATGTAAATAAAAGATATGTAATAAAAATGCTTAAAGGGATAAGCATTAGACAAACAATTGGGTAGTTTTGTACAAAATATACATTTAATTTTTAAAAATCCTTGTTATAAATATAAATAAATCCAGTAGGCATTCATGACCCTGATACCTTTGCGCTCTGCGTACACACTGGGCCGACAGCTACCTCTACGTCATGTTATCTGCCTCTGTAAATCTGAACATTTGGAAAACCCAAGCTTGCAGTTGAGGCTACAATTATCAGATGGTTGGTGCTCTAAAAAATTTGAAATTGTTTTTGAATCCCTGTCATTAAAATCAAAAATCCTGTTTTTCTATCAAATTGACAGAAAGTGAGAAAGTCAACTTTAAAACACCTTTAATATAATTTTACATTTCTTTGGTGGAATTCATATATATTTCTATTTAGGAACAGACATAGAAAGGTAAATCAGCTGGCAAGAAGAGAGGGAGAGGGGTTAAAGAAAGAAAAATAAGTGGAGGGAAGGAAAGGCTTTTGTTTGAATGGTAGCTGGAGGAGTAAATAACCACAGCAGAATTGGTCTAAAGCTTTCCTCTCCATACTGGGTGGGTGGGACCATCTTTTCAGGCTCAAGGAAACCATCATATTTGTGCACACTCTGGTGTTTTCTGAAGACAGTTATCTGTCCACTACTACAGAGAAAAAATAACGTACATGAACTGAATTGGTTCTGTCTTCAGCAATAAATGTCAAACAACAAATGAAATATTTTCTTCATATTATCATCAGTTACTGTGAACATGGACTTGGTAAAACAGTAAAATATGTTCTAAATGCCAAGTCATAACAATATGCCATCAAAGTAGAAGGGTCATCAATGGTTAGACTGACATGCTACTATGAAGTCTATGAAGGATCTTATCGATGACCTCATATCTGATGGAGAACTACCTATCATAGTGGCATGACAGAATGTAGGAGAAAATGTGCATCACTTTGAATGATCTGAGTAGGGTCTATAAGAGCATGTGGCACATAATGTATTCAGATTGCTATCTGTTAGTGAGTCAGAGTCTAAGACACCATACAACTACTCAATGAAACGATCATCCAGGTAGAAGGATTTTCTCTGAAGTATTAGTAAAAACAATTGCATTGTATCGTATCTGATTATTTTTTCAGTGTCTCTATCCTCCTGAACTGCATTAGAAATTCATATAGTTGTTCAGATTGTTGTCACAGATGTTAGTGTTTATCTTCTGCATATATTTATGATGTATACATAATGTGTGTGCATATCTCTGTGTGAATAGGCTTGCTGAGGTTTCTTCTTTCATTCTTCCCATCCTGCCAGAAACATACTGTCAAAAGAAACATACAACAACATGTGTTGCCTTTGGCTTTATGTGTTCTCAGAATCTGAACTCAAGTGCTCATGCTTAGAGGCAAGTACTTTACCTGCTGAGCCTCTGCTCCAGCCACAGCCATTGGCGGTACTGTTCGTATCACATAAGTTACTTTAATCTTTTAGTAAATAGATCATCTCTGCTCTTCCACGTAAGCAGTCTATTCTTCCACTTATAGTGGGAAGTAGAACTGAGACAAACACCACAGGCCTTTGAATCCTATCCTTTGGAGAACTCAGACTGCTAAGCCGTGAATGTAGGAGGAGGAAAATCAGGTCGAGTCAATAAAACAGTTGAAGTTGGGAATCTCAGACAGAAAAGCATTCTCAGAAAGAGAAGACTGTTGTAAGAGAGGTGAGGCAGGAAGCATCAAGAGACAACAGGGAATGCGAAGAGTAAAATGTAACCGTGAAAAGGCAACTCAGAATCAGATCATTTTACCCATACTAACAACATAGGGTGGATGATCACTGATCGTGCACCTACTCTAGTAGGAATCTCTGTAATCGACACTGGATAGTAAGCAAGAACCAGCTTCATGACTGTGCTGGTGCCACCACTCCTGCCCTTCTGCCCCTTCTGCCCCCGGGTTTTCCAGGCCCAAAGTCTCACTGATTCTTCCTTAGCTCACTCCAGCCTTTGGCCTGTGTGAGGTGGGTCTCCTGGTTAGGGGTGGGGACTAGAGGGTCCCACTGGGAAAAAAGGATGGGGGCAGGCCTGGATGAAGAAGGGTTCCCCAAGATGTGCGTGGTCCTGCTTAGCTGGCACCTAGTCCCACTTGAGCCCCAGGACAACCAATCCATTCCTTAACTTGAAACTCAGGGCTAAGTTTCTAGGATGTCAGCACGTCTTCTTTTCAGATGTAAGGCACTGTGCTCCCATGTCAGTTATTTCTCCAAATATGGTATCCTCTAGCTTGAATCTCAATCTGACTTGATTATGACCCAACAGAATGGTCCTTAATATTGTAGGAATTTTATTGGTGGGGATGTGTTTGCTGGAAATTTTAAGCATGGTCCATCCCTGGTGGTTTTTTGATCAGCAATCCTTGGCCCAAAGGAAACCCTTTTTGCATTTAGAGCAAACCAAAGAGGGGGGGTGGTCTTTTCTCTTTTTTTCTATTCCTTTTATTTGATCATTGCCTGGCAAAATGTCCCTGACATCTACAGTTTCAACAAACGTCTTTTCTTTTTATTTAATCTTCCTCTTTTACCTTCAGGTATATGACAAAGGTGACTGGTAGTCTTTGTGCATTTCAATAACTAGTACCTTGGGTTCTGTTGGTGCAATCCTTTATTCCCCCACTGTGGACATAGGGAACAGTTTTATGGGCCTAGGTCGTATCCCTCCTTCAAATAAACTTCTTGGCTAAAGCTTCCACAATCACATGATGATTTAAGCAACAAACATATGTGCAAATCTGCAAAATGTTCATTGATCTTTTCTTCAAGCTGCTGAGTTGTACCTTAACTCCTTCAGTCACTTTCCTGACCTGATCAAAGTAATCTGATGGTCCCTGCATTTGAACAGTGCTAAAGCTATTATTATCCTCATCCTGCAAAGTGTTAGGTGAGATGGTCACTTGTCTAACTAAATTATCGTGTCTGAGAATCTCAGCATCATCGCAAAACCCCACCTTCTATTGTAAAAAGTGAACACACACCCATCCCCATAATATAGATCCCATAATAGTTTCCCAATCCTGTCGGGTACTTAGAGTAGTCACTGTGGATTCAAACCTCTGCTCCACAAAGGGAGCGTGTAGCCCATTTTCAGCAACTACCATCATATATTTTGTAGCACCTCCAAAGAGTAACGTTCTGAGGTTCTCTTTTGGGGATGATTTCCCACAGGAGAATGAAACACTGCTTCAGGTGCTGTTGTTGAGGAATTCAGCTTTGCCTTATTAAGAGGAAGCATTGAAGAGGGATTCTGAATGCTCATTTGTTTTCTGTCTCTCCCCATGCTGTTGTTTCATGTATATTAGTATAAGATGTACTCCTATTGGCTGTATGGGGGTGGGAGGAGTTGCAGCAGTAGTGATTCTCCTTGATTTTCATTTTCAAGGTCTATCAGATTAGGGTAAAACAGAGCTACGCCTTTATCTATGGGAACAGCAATATCTTTTGGCTTACCTATCACCTTCTCTAAGGAGACGATTGAACACTTTGAGCTTTCTAGTTGGCAAGTTGCCTCCAGAAGTCACTAATAAAACAGGCAGAGGCTTCTGATCCATCACAGAACCATGAAGGCAGCTCAAAATGGATGTGGAATATTGTGATGAAGTATGAGGCAACTCTTCCTCCCATTTCCTTCCTCCATGCCAGCAGCTCTAGCTGTTTCCAGATATGCTCATCTCAAACATGACATAAGTCCAGAATTTCCTCATTAAAGGTATTGAGATTTTTTTTCAGAACATGTCAGCTCCCTCCTCTCCAATATCCCTTTCAAAACCCTCCGTTAACTATGCTTTCTCTGAGAACTAGTATTTCTCATTTTGCTTTGAGGGGTCCTCACCCTCTCTTCAGAGTGCAGGGTGTTCAGGGGTCCCTGTTCAGGAATCAGATGTGTGGATGGGACTGAGGATGGGGGTGAGAGGCAACAGAGCCATATGATAAATCCTCAGATTCAGGCTCTGGAGACTAGCCTCTGGGTGCAGATCTGAATTTATTGTCAAGTGCATAAGCCTACTTACAAGGTTTGAGCCAATCACAAGCCCCTAAATCCTTGGCCAATTGTATCTCACACACTTCAATGAAAGCCATGTCTGATTACACTATGCAGGTGAGGAGGGGGAAAGATTCACAGGATACAGGCAGACATGGTCCTGGAGAAAAAGCTGAGAGTTCTACAGGCAGTGAAAGAAGACTGTGCCATACTGGGAGTATCTTGGGAATATGAGATCTCAAAGCCTGCCTCCATAGTGACACACTTGTTCCAACAAGGCCACATATTTTCTATGGGCCAATCAATCAAACACAGGAGTATATGGATACCATTTCTATTCAAACGAGAACAGACATCAAAAATTTTACTATTAGGAAATGTTGCATGGTTAAGGAGATGGATATATTTAAACTGATCTAATCAGTGTGTGTCTCAAAATAGTACAGTTCTTCTTTTAAATCTGTGTAATTAATATGTTTTATGCATCAGTTAACAATAAATTTAATTTCTATATGAATAAATAGTGAAAGAGAAGTTGGTAAGAATAGGCTAGCCAAATTAGTAAAGCAAAACAGACTGAATATAGTTTGGTAAAACTGAGTATTCCAGATGAACATTATCAGATGACAAAAACTTGGGAGTGTCAATGCTGGGTAAGGTGTTTGTCCTTGATCAATTTACTGAAAGGACACATTATTTTGAAAGTGTTATGATACTGTATAGTCAGGTTTCATTTATAGGAAGAGAGTAAGAGCAGAGCAGAGGAACCTGAGGAAATCAGAGGTTTCCTTATAACCATACCGATTCTGTTGATATGATAGTGGTATTTACTAACACAAAGGTACTTGGGGAGTGTGTATTTGGCCAGGCTCTGTGCTGGATGTCCAGACAGAGGAAATAACATGTGCTTATGTCTGCTCTTAGCATGTCTAAACAGTAGTAGGGTAGATACACGACCAACCTAATAAACTATTTGGATAGTAGCAAGGGTGGGTAGCAAGGTAGCCAAAAGCAAAACAAGGTAAGGAGATGAGAAATATTAATGCCAGGAATGACTATGGCTAAATACAACAGTTTCTGGAAAGGATCACACAGACAAACATTTTCATTTATTTGGTTTTGTGTTTTGAGGTAGGGTCTCATAGAGTTCAAAGATAGGATGACCATGAACTTCTGATTCTCCTGTCTCTTGTTTCCTATGTGCTACAATTCCAGGTGTTCACAACTATAACTGGTTTTTGTAGTGCTGGGATGAAACCCATGGCCTTCAAAATGCCTGGTAAGCAAAGAAATGCAGCCCAGCCCAAGCCAGTCATTTCAATACATTAAAAAACCTTTTTACAAGGAAAGGACTTTAGGCAGATGTACCTGAAAGGGACAATGTAGCATAAAGGAGACATAAAGGAGGAAGAGTGGAAGAAGAAAAGGAAGAGGAGGAGGTGACAGTAGGAAAGGGAAGAGGAAAGGGAAAGGTAGGTAGAAGGAAGATCAATGGCTATGTTTATTCATGAAAGTCATAGCGAAAAGGAACTGGTTTTCAAGTTGATGAGGTATAACTTCCCTATTCTACACTGGGGCTGTGTAAAAATGGGGCAGTAAGAAGGAAAGATGGAGTTACCAAGCATTTACAACTATGCGTGCCATTGTTGCTGTGGATTTTGCATAGAGTCCATCACAATGGTGAAGAGTATAACCACATTTTAACAGTAAACAAACTGAGGCTCAGGGAAGCAAAAGCATCATGTCAAAGAGCTAATAAAATAAAATACACTCCTTCAGCTTGTACATGTATGTTATGTGCATGTGTTTATGAATATTGGCATGTATGTGGGTACACATGTGTAGTCTTGAGATTACAGTCTTAGATGCATTTCCCACTGCAGCAAATGTGCGAATAATGTATATTTAACACAGGAACTCATTAGAGTTTGTGAGGATAGAGTACTGAAAAAGTTAGATTCATCAGTATCTTTATGAAAATCCTAGTGGATATGATGGATATTCAGATATAGCACATGCAAAAGTATGTCATTGTAAGTCATGACCAGATCTCTAATATAGAAATAAAGGTGTTAGAAAAATGCATTAAAATTTTTGATGAAGAGTTCAAGAGAGGAATATCCTTGTAACATAAGTGACAATTACATTGGAATCTGATGGAGGCCAGATAAAATTGTTTCAAGCAAAGACAATATATTTTCAGTTTCAGAGGGAAGGATAGCAGCACCCTGAGGAAGAAAGAAAAACAAGAGATGTACACAGGCCCATGGCAAGATTAGTGGGTAGGGGCTGGAACACTAAGTGCTGTTTGTTTGGAGTTTATCTAGAAAACCACAAGTAGCAATGGGTAGGCTTTAAATTGCAGGTACCATAAGTTTTGAAGGTTATATGAGTCCGTCATCCCATGACTTAGTTAAGATTTCTATTGGTGCAATACAATACCTTCACAAAAAAACAAGTTGGCAAGGAAAGGGTATATTTGGCTAATGTTTCCATGTAATAATTAATCCTCACAGGAAGTCAGGACAGGAACTCAAGGAGGGTAGAGGTCTGGAGGGAGGAGCAGAACCTCCCTCCAGGTGTCATGGAAGAATGTTGCTTACTGGCTTGCTCATCATGGCTTGCTCAGTCTACTTTCTTATAGAACCCAGAACTAACAGTCTGGGAATGGCACCATCTACAATGGGCTCAGCCATCTGCCATCAATAACTAATTAAAAAAATAGTCTAATGGCTTGCCTACAATCCTATCTTACGGAGATATATTAGTGGTTGAGGTTCCTTCTCAGATGAGGTCTTTAGTGTTAGTTAACTCTCTCCTTATGTCATCCGGTTGTCTCCTGTGTTCATACAGTTGATATAAAACTATTTGGCATACTCTAGAACAAAGGCTTTCTCTATTAGAATTATCCACAAGAGGTATTTCCTTACATTTGCTGCTCCTGTAGCTTGGACAAAAAAAGCAAGACTCAAAAAAGGTACACCATTTCTGTCTCTATTGTGTAATAACCTCTGAGATTTGGCATGCTATAGATGTCCCAGTTAGAGCTGAGCAGTGTCTCACTCTGTGCTGTAATAGGTTTGGGTCTCTAGGTTAATCAATAAATAAGGCTTGAGAGATGACTATGATAGATATAGCTAGTGTATAATGATAAGTCATTAGAAGTCAGTTTAATACTAAGTCTATTTAGCAGAAGAATAGTATAGGTTCTCCCCTATGGCCTATGACCTGCCTAGCCAGATTTGATTTGACAAATAATGGTGTTAGGTTCCATCTTGTGGAATGAGACTTAAATTGGAAAGCAGTTGAATACTCCCTTTTTCTTCATGCCATTTTTAGACCAGTAGGCATGTCTTGCCAAGCCAATCATTACTGTAGCTCCCATGGTTTACAGAAGAGTAAGACTAGTGACTGTTTTTGTCCTCTGAACAGCACCTTCCAGGACTAAGAAAGCTATCCAGAAAGGGTGAGGTTTCTAAGTTAATATCAGTTTAATTCGTTGGTGTAACATTACTCAATTATGTAGTAATTTCATCAATATCAAATTCTGGAGTATAGCTGAAAGCATTGGCAATAGCCTGAAATGTATGGGGGACTTAAGAGACATTACTGGCCAACACCTCTAAAAGAAGTGATTCATACTTAGGTTATTTTATTTATTACCCTATGGTGTCTAGTAGGGTAACTCCATTGAAACTCTCCCCGCTCCACTCTATGAAGCTTCTACAGCAGTAAGTTTCTTAAGATGGCTGTCTTAGTTAAGATTTTATGCTGTGAAGAGACATCAAGACCAAGAAAACTCTTATAAAGTAAAACATTAAATTGGGGATAGCTTACAGTTTCAGAGGATTAGTCCATGTCATCATGGAAGGAAGCATGGTAGCATTCAGGCAGACATAGTGATAGAGAAGGACCCATGAATGCTACATCTTGATCTGCATGTCCCAGAAGGAGACTGTTTTGTGTGTGTGTGTGTGTGTGTGTGTGTGTGTGTGTGTGTGTGTGACACTGATTGTTGCTTGAGCGATTAAGACCTCGAAGCCCTGCCTCCACAATGGCATACTTCCTCTAACAAGGCTATACCTCCACCAATAAAGCCATACCTCCTAGTAGTGCTAATCTTTATGGCCAAACACTTAAACACATGAATCTATGGGGGCCATGCCTATTCAAATCCCTACAAGGCTATTTTCAAAAGGTTTTTATTTTTAGTTACCTCGCTCCTTATTCTCTCCTCTATCCCCCCATCTCCATCCTAATTCAATTCTTCCTATTCCATGATTCCATCTTAATAATTTTTGTCATGGTATTTTATCTTAATTCTTTGAAAGTCCCCTGTACATTACCATTTAGTAATTTTCTGACTTCTATGAGCATTTGAAATGAAACTCATATCTGAAGATTCAAGGTTAGCTTTTACAAGTTAGAGAAAACATGCAACACTTTCTGGGTATAGGTTACCTCATGCAAATAACTATTTTCTACTTCCTCCATTTCTTTATAAATTTCATTTTTCTTAACAGCTAAATAATATCCCTTTTATTTTATTGAGAGGTGTTTCCTATACTCCTAGTATGCTCGATAGTTTTATGTCAACTTGACATAAGCTAGAGTCATTTGAAAGGATGGAACCTCAACTGAGAAAATGTCTCCATAAGATTGGGCTGTAGGTAAGACTGTGGACATTTTCTTAATTAGTGTTTGGGGCAGGGGGTGCGGTTAAGCCAACCCTGAAGTAGTGGTTCTTGGTGAGCTAACAAACTTGGCTGAGCAAGGCATGGAAAGCACGCCAGTAAGTAGCACTCATCTATGGACTTTGCATCAGCTCCTGCCTCTGTGTTCCTGTTCTGCTTTAGTTCCTACCCTACCCTCTTTTGATGATGAACTGTGACCTGTGCTATAAGTATGGGTGAAATAAATCATTTCCTCCCCAAGTTACTTTTAATCATGGTGTTTTATTACAACAATAGTAATCCTAACTAAGATACCTCGTGTCTCCAAGACATTTCTCATGATCGGATGTTAGATTTTGCCAACTTCACTTTCTGCATCTAATGAGACAATATAGTGCATTAGCTTTGCTAATTTATTTATGTTGAACCTTCCCTGTATCTCTGAAATAATTCTAACTTGATAATAGTGGATAATCATTTTATATATTTTTGAATTTTTGAGATTTATTGAGATTTTTATGTCTATATTTTTGTTGTGGTTGAGCCTTTGTCTGGTTTTGGTACCAGGATAATACTAGTTTTGTAAAATAATTTAAAAAATGATCCTTAATTTTCTATTTACAGAATAACTTGAGGAGTATTGATACTCCTTTGTTTCTTTTGAGGAAGTGCCTTATTATGTAGCCCTAACTATCCTTAAACTCCCTATGTAGACTAGGTTGGCCTTGAACTCACAGACCTGCCTCTGTTTCCTATGTGAACTAATATGTCATGCTATACCTTTCTAGGTCTTCAAACTCAGATTTACTTGGAGATCTTATTGACTAAGCCAACTCCCCAGCTCATCAAATCCAGTATTTATTATTTTTCTGTTACAAGGGAGTTAAGGAGGCACAGTGTGAGTAGTAAAATTGCCCAAAGTCACTAAATTCGAAAATTTTGCTGTTGTTGGGGTTTGTGCTGATGTTTTGTTTTATTTGTCATTGTCATTGTTTTGGGGCAGGATTTATCTTTGTAGCCCTAGCTCTCCTGAAACTATCTCTGTAGACCAGGGTGGCCTAGAATTCAGAGACCCACCTGTCTCTGTCTCCCAAGTACTGGAATTAAATCTATGCATCACGACCACCCAACTTGAAAGATATTTTAATAGACATTAAACTTTTTATTTATAATGTACACTGTATCATCCCAGACCCTGAAGTCAGGTTCAGGAGAAGGCTTTCAAATGTCTGATATTTTTAAGACCCAGATTTTTAGCTGCAAAGGAATCTTAATACATCTGTCATCAAATATCACAGAGAATTTCAGAAACCTGTGTCCTTCATACAGCAGTCTCTCTGTTTTGCCTCCACTCCACTTCAATCAGCCATGAGAACTCTGGTGATTTAAGGCTAATGATAAAATGTGAACATAATAGATCCTTCATTTCAGAGATCAGCAGTCATTCTAGTGCCAGGCTGATGATGGAGCTCTTAGAGATGAGTGTTTCAGTTCTACTAGCATTTTGTGCCCCCTTCCCATTTATATAGTTTTCAGGAAATACATTTACTTTTTATATTTCAACAGGGAGATTCTGCTCAAGAGCCACTATAAAACCATAGAGGATAGCTGCCATTTTCACTGCTAGAAAATGCAGTGCATTTTCTAGATCTAGAGTGGAGATGAAGCATGGCTTTCTGCATCCCTTGAGCACTTCCCTAAGCCACTTGAAATAGAGCCGCTTAACCAACAGAGTACAAATATTTGAAACACTGAAATGAACATATTCTGAGAGAATGAGCACTTAGAAAATAAAAACAAAAATCTTTACTTTCTGTAATTCCGATATTTACAATTATATTTTCTATAGTGATCTCTAGTATACTCAAGTCCAGAGGCAGTTTTTGTTGTATTTTTCTCTTTGAGGTTTGTACATTTAACCAGGTTTTATAGTGTTGTCTATGAAGCCAGTCGATGTAAATCTACAGCAAAAATGGCCTTATCTTTAGCATAGGAAGACCAGACATGAGTCCTTAATGTTATTTTGAGGAGGGAGAACAAACAATCCAACAAAGAGTAGGAATTCAAAGCACAGGCAGCTGTTCTTATCGGATGGGCTGAATTAAATATCTGTAGCACCGCAAAGGAAACAAACAAACAAGAAGTAAACAAGCAATCCTGGGATTTGCGGAAGGAAGTACAATTAACATCTTAAACACTAACTTTAATTTCAGGTGTCAAACATTTGGAAATTATAAAGTCTTCAAGAAATATATGTTATATGTATGGAATTATTTGTGCCCAGAGTAACGGCAAGAAAGAATTCAGGTCCCAAGAACTAATGGAGAAGATCCTTGTTTTTACCTGACAGTTGGCTTTTTGCATAGTTTATCCTTCTTTTAAAAAATCACCATACAGTAATACTTTAAGGAAGAAACTTGAAAATATATACTTTGGTGTCAGAAATGAAAAAGCAATTGGCTCTGATTTGACACATTGGACAAATGTGATGGTAAGATTTTAACCATAGTTGAGATGATAAGATTATTTTCTCTTAATCTGTGTTTGGGGAAAGAGATACTACTGTGAATTCCAGCAGCAAATAGGATTTCTAGATATTGCCTTTGACACATCTGTTTCCTTGAGTCCTCTACAAATTCCAGGGCTATATCCTAGGACTCTCTAAAGACTCCTTCTATTTTTACCTAGTCCAGTATGTTTTTCTTATTTGCAAAGTACAATGCAGTCATGAAACTCTTCTCTGTTATAAACTCTTTGAAAACATGTTTCTTGTGTTAATTTTAACACCATATCCTCTGACTGATCTCTCCCCAGTGCTCTTCCTTTTGTCTCTCTCCAGTAACTATCTAGTAACTATTCTCAGGCACATTTGAATCCCACTGCTATTGACCCTAGTTAGGAATGAATTGGCCTGTCATGCGTTCCTTTGCTCCTGCCTTGTTTCATCTAATAGTATATCCTTCAGACTTAGTTATGTTTTACAAGGAACAGGATTTCATACATTTTATGATCAAGCAATCCATTCCCCACTTTCTTTAAAAAGATGCCTGCCAGACCCTTTAGCTCATTTTAAGCTGGATTATTTATTTGTGTTGTTATTGAGCTGTTTGTGATTATCACAGTCTTGAGGGTATTAACTCTTTGTTGATCTATAATGTTTAAGTATTCTTCACTTGGAGTTTCTTTTGCCTGGCAGAAGTTTTAAATTGTGATTTAATGCCTTCATTTCTTTCCTGCTGTCTATGCTTTTAAGGTCTTAAAAATCCTTTCACAGACTGATATTATGCAGTGTTTCCTGAATGTGTTTGGCTCGTGGTTTTATAATTTCAGGTGGTCCATATTCATCTACTTTGAGATGGTTTTTGTATATTGCAAGATATGGTGCTAGTTTTTCTCTTGTCCACAGTTGTCTTTGTTAGGTTTTCTATTGCTGTGAAGAGATACCATGACCAAGGCAACTCTATAAAGGACATTTTATTGGGGCTGAATTATAGGTTCTGAGGTCCAGTCCCTTATCATCATTCTGGAAGCATAGCAGTGTCAAGACAGGCATGGTCCTAGGGGATCTAAAAGTTCTACATCTCATTCTGAAGGCAAACAGGAGAAGACACTTGATCACATGGCCAGACTTGAGCATATATATGAGACATCAAAGCCCCATATCCACAACAGCATACTTCCTCTAACAAGGCTACATCTCCTTCAATAAGGCCATACTTCCTAATAGTGCCACTTTCCATGAGCCAAGCATATTCATACTATTACACCAGTAGTATCTAGTTTTCCTAGTACCACATGCAGTTTCTCTTTTCTTTGCTAAATATACATTACATCTTTGTTAAAAAGACAGTTAGTTGGCTTGAGCTGAGAAAATGGCTTAGTCAGTGAGTGCTTGCCATGCAAGCACAGGGGCTTGAGTTCAAATCCCCAGCTCCAATGTGAAAGCCATGTGCAATGATGAAACACCATAGTTATAGCACTAGGAAAATAAAGGCAAAAAGATCTATGTAATTTCCTGACTAACTAACCTAGCCAGTGACTTCTCAATTCAGTGAAAGATCCTCACAAAGCATGAGGAGAACGGTAACTAAGCAAGACCCCTATGTTGACCTGTGACCTCCATGAACATTTACATATACACAAAAGCATAGGCATATTTATGTGCATGCATGCTCAAAGCAATCTTGAATAGAAAGAAGAAAGCTCAAGGCATCATTCTCCCTAACTTTGAGATATACTAAAAAGCTGAGTCAACCAAAACAGAATGGTACTGGAAAAAGAACACAAAGTCCAATAGCACAGAATAAAAAGAATGAAAGCAAATCCATGCAATTAGAGCCAACTGCCTCTATGTGTAGTGTGTGTGTGTGTGTGTGTGTGTGTGTGTGTGTGTGTCTGTGTGTGTATAATGTGATTTCTAATAAACATGAAGAGCTAGAGATACTCCAAAATCATAATAGAAACTTTTAACTTGACTTTCACCAATGGGAAGATTATAAAGGTTATAAAGAAGACTCAGATTTCAACTGTACTCCAGGTCAAACAGGCCATACAAACATTTGCAGAATATTCCATCCAATATTTGCAGGAGTTCGATGTGGTGGCATGGGCTGGAGTTTCTTCCCAGCCACTTGTATTCCACAGGACAGGAATTACAGACACCTTAGTATAGTCATTCCTAGATTTTAAGTGGATAGGGAACATTTGAATTTGTTTCTCATGCTTTCATAAAAAGTTTCACCTACCAAGCACTTTGCTTAGCCCATATAACTGACCTTTTGAAAATAGAAACATTTTATATTTAATTATATATCTGTGTGTCTGTGTATGACTATATGTTAGTGAATGTAGGTACCCATGGAATACGGAATAATTGTGAGATCAGAAGATACAGAATTACAGGCAGTTGTGAGCCTTGACAATGTGGGTGCTGGCATCAATCTCCAGTCTTTTGCAAAAGCAGTGTTTACTATTAACTATTAAACCAACTCTCTATCCCTCCTGCAACAGAAATTTAAAAGTGGAATAAATTCTACCTCTTTGAAGTTCAAACTTTCTGAAAGTTTTAACTTATATTTTTAACTTTCCTTGGAACTGAATTGTGAGTGTCATTTCACAGACTTAATGAGTCTTGTCTGAGAGATGACTTCAAAACAACTGTTAGGTGTTTCAGCATTTTTACATATTTAAAATAAACAGGGAGGAAGCTTTAGTTTGAATTTATTCAGAAGCCTGTTAACATTTCTTACAATTTTCAAATTTAATGGTAATTAAAACAGGCTAACTCCAAAATTTAGTAGTGGGATATAGCAAGGATCTATAACTAGCATATTGTATACTTTTAGATGTAATAGAAAATAAACATAATTTCAAAAATGTATAACCACTTAATGGAATAAAGAGGATTCTTACTGCAGTATATTTTGAAATTATTTTAAAATGTATAAAATTATATTTTGTCGAAGAATAATTTTAAATGTCACAAATTTTAGATTATTATAGCACGACCAAATTATACTGCTGTATAAACTCTGGAGAGGAACCATTCATGTAGTAAAAAGCATCAAAAACTTCATGTGTTTTATGATATTTTGAATTTTTAATGCTGGCACATCCCTAATTTTGATTACATTTTATGAGCTAAGTTAGAATTGAATACATGAAATAATAAGTTAGGTATTTTAGCTTAGTAATTGCCATTGATTAATTGTTTTTCCAGAATTTTTTTTAATTTCAAAAGTTATCACATTATTTACTTGAACTGTAATTGGGTCTAAATTATGCACGAGGCTCTAAGCTCCCAGTTAATCACATCCCAGTGAGCTCTTTTAAATAGCACTTGAAAATTTCAAGGAGCATACATTGTAAGAACCTGCTAAATTCTTCAGCATGTCCTCCATGAGGAGCTGCCATGCATGATTGATGACAGTGGGTTTTTGAAGTCTTTTCAATTCTGTGGTGCCAATCATCAAAGACATCAGGCATTCGTCTCTATTGAAGAATTGATTGAGGTTCAAAAACTAGAATTATGCTAGTGAGGTTTTGGTCAATAGCTTTTATCTGAGTTTCTTTGAGAAATTAAAACTCTTGGTCTAGATGATGAAAAAAGAAGGCATAGACAGTATCAGGAAAAACCCATTTTATTTAATCTACATTCATTATACATTGACCAGAACAAAAATGACTTAATAAAATGTATTAATAGGGCAAGGAATCTAATGAATATTTTATGTATGTTTTTATGTCATGATAACATGACAATTGATGTTTTTGAATTTTCATTATTTTATTTATAAGTCCATGTGTCTTTATGTGTTTGCATGTGTTATAACATTAATGTAGAAGGAATCTTGTAGGAGTTGGTTCTCTCATTCCATCGTGTGGATTTCAGGGATCAAAATCAGATAGTTCATCATGATGGCAGAAGCTGCTCCTGGTAATTGATAGAAAGAAAGGTTGGTTTTTTAAGTGGCAACACTACATAAGTAAGTAAGCTGTGAGATAATATTGTGGTGAGAGAAGGAAGAACCCTATGTATGAAGGATGAAAGCAGTGAGAAGGGTGTTGACATGAAGGATAACGAAGTAGTTGAAAGTCCAGTTAGGGTAGAGTCTATTCATGAAGCTAATGAACAAAGGATAAAGGTCAGAGAAATTAAAAATCACGACCAAACCTAAATAAATATCAACTTTTCAACAATGGATTGAAGTGTCTCCCAGCCCTTCTACCTACCTGAATTCATTCATAAACAAGACAACTAACTGCTCTTACATATCCTTACCAAAACAACATGGTATCTGATAATTTTCAAAATGTAAACCCCATGGAAAACATTCTTTTAACTGCTTTTCTGAGACTTAAATGAAAAAATTGGCCTCACATGAGAACAAAAAGACATTTGAATGCTTGAAAATTGTGATGGTTAACTCTCATCAATGGATAGATAATGGAAACAGAAAAGAAACACAGACATAGAGAAACTAACAGAAGTTATGAACCAAATGGACTTAACAGATTTTTATATAACATTTCATCCTAAAACAAAATGTACCTTCTTCTCAGCACTTCATGGTACCTTCTCCAAAATTGACCATATAACCGGTCACAATACAGGCCTCAACAGATATAGGAAGATAGAAATAATCCCATGCATCCTATCAGATCACCATGGACTAAGGCTGGTTTTCTTTTTTTTTTTATTTTATTTTTTTTTTATTATCTTGAGTATTTCTTATATACATTTCAAGTGTTATTCCCTTTCCCGGTTTCCGGACAGACATCACCCTCCCCCCTCCCCTTCCTTGTGGGTGTTCCCCTCCCAAACCTCCCCCCATTGCCACCCTCCCCGCATAGTCTAGTTCACTGGGGGTTCAGTCTTAGCAGGACCCAGGGCTTCCCCTTCCACTGGTGCTCTTACTAGGATATTCATTGCTACCTATGGGGACAGAGTCCAGGGTCAGTCCATGTATAGTCTTTAGGTAGTGGCTTAGTCCCTGGAAGCTCTGGTTGCTTGACATTGTTGTACTTTTGGGGTCTCGAGCACCTTCAAGCTCTTCCAGTTCTTTCTCTGATTCCTTCAACGGGGGACCTATTCTCAGTTCAGTGGTTTGCTGCTGGCATTCGCCTCTGTATTTGCTGTATTCTGGCTGTGTCTCTCAGGAGCGATCTACATCCGGCTCCTGTTGGTCTGCACTTCTTTGCTTCATCCATCTTGTCTAATTGGGTGGCTGTATATGTATGGGCCACCTGTGGGGCAGGCTCTGAATGGGTGTTCCTTCAGTCTCTGTTTTAATCTTTGCCTCTCCCTTCCCTGCCAAGGGTATTCTTTTTCCTCATTTAAAGAAGGAGTGAAGCATTCACATTTTGATCATCCGTCTTGAGTTTCCTTTGTTCTAGGGATCTAGGGTAATTCAAGCATTTGGGCTAATAGCCACTCATCAATGAGTGCATACCATGTATGTCTTTCTGTGAGTGGGTTATAAGGCTGGTTTTCAATAACAACAAAAATGACAGAAAGCCGACATATACATGAAAGCTAAACAAAGCTCTACTCAAGGATAACTTGGTCAATGGAGAAATAAAGATATTAATGACCTTTCATATTTAAAGAAAGTGAGGTGCAACATTACCAAACATATGGTACCTAATGAAAACAGTGCTAAGAGGAAATCTCACAGCTCTGAGTGCCTGCAAAAAGAAACAGGAGAGAGCATACATCAGCAGCTTGACAGCACACCTAGAAGCTCTAGAGCATAAGGAAGCAAATACACACAAGAGTAGAAGGCAGGAAATAATCAAACTCAGGGCTGAAACCAACCAAATAGCAACAAAAAGGACTATATACAAAGAGTCAACAAAACCAGGAGCTGGTTCTTTGAGAAAATCAACAAGATAGATAAGCTATTAACCAGACTAAGCAAAGGGCAC
The DNA here is from genome assembly GCF_021556685.1 of Rattus norvegicus. NCBI lineage: Eukaryota > Metazoa > Chordata > Mammalia > Rodentia > Muridae > Rattus > Rattus norvegicus. The sequence goes on along the minus strand of NC_141535.1, from coordinate 105,093,037 downwards.
AGTGAGTATATTCAAATTAACAAAATCAGAAATTAAAAGGGAGACATAACAAGAGAATCTGAGGAAATTCAAAAAATCATCAGATCCTCTTAAAAAAGCCTATGTTCCACAAAACTGGAAAATCTGGGAGAAATGGACAATTCTCTAGACAAATACCAGGTACTAAGGTTAAATCAGAAACAGATAAACCATTTAAACAACCCCATAACTCCTAAAGAAATAGAAGCAGTTATTGAAAGTCTCCCAAAAAGAAAATAACAAAATTCTATCAGACCTTCATAGAAGACTTTATACCAATACTGTCCAAACTATTCCACAAAATAGAAATTGAAGAACCACTACCAAATTCCTTCTAGGAAGCCACAATTATGCTTATACCCAAACCACACAAAGTCCCAACAGTGAAAGAGAACTTCAGACCCATTTCCCTTATTAACATTGATGCAAAAATACTCAATAAAATTCTTGCAAACTGAATCTAAGAACACATCAAAGTGATCATCCATCATGATCAAGTAGGCTTCATCCCAGGTATGCAGGGATGGTTCAATATATGGAAAACCATTAATGTAATCCACTATATAAACAAACACAAAGATGATCATTTCATTAGATGCTGAGAAAGCATTTGACAAAATTCAACATCCCTTCATGATAAAAGTTCTGGAAAGATCAGGAATTCAAGGCCCATACCCAAAGATAATAAATGTAATATACAGCAAACCAGTAGCTAACATTAAACTAAATGGAGAGAAACTTGAAGCAATCCCACTAAAATCAGGGACTAGACAAGGCTGCCAGTCTGTCCCTACTTATTAAATATAGTACTCAAACTTCTAGCCAGAGCAATCAGACAATATAGGAGGTCAAATGGGTACAAATTGGAAAGGAAGAATTCAAAATATTACTATTTGCAGATGATATGATAGCATACATAAGTGATCCCAAAAGTTCTACCAGAGAACTACTAAGCCTAATAAACAACTTCAGCAAAGTGGCTGGGTATAAAATTGACTCAAACAAATCAGTAGCCTTCCTCTACTCTAAGGATAAACAGGCTGAGAAAGAAATTAGTAAGATGACACCCTACACAGTAGCCCCAAATAATATAAAATAACTCGTTGTGACTTTAACCAAGCAAGTGAAAGATCTCTATGACAAGAACTTCAAGTCTCTGAAGAAAGAAATTGAAGAAGATTTCAGAAGATGGAAAGACCTCCCATGATCATGGATTGGCAGGATGAATATAGTAAAAATGGCCATTTTGTCAAAAGCAATCTACAGATTCAATGAAATCACCTCAAAATTCCAACACAATTCTTTATAGAGGTAGAAAGAACAATTTGCAAATTTCTTTGGAATAACAAAAAAGCCAGGATAGTTAAAACTATCCTCAACAATAAAAGAACTTCTAGGGGAATCACCATCCCTGACCTCCAGCAGTATTACAGAGCAATAGTAATAAAAACTGTATGTTATTGGCACAGAGACAGGCAGGTAGACCGGTCAAATAGAAATAAAGACACAGAAATGAACCCACATACCTATGGTCACTTGATCTTTGACAATGGAGCTAAAACCACCCAAATGGAAAAACTGATAGCACTTTCAACAAATAGTGCTGGTTCAACTGGAGGTCAGCATATAAAAGAATTCAAAACGATTCATTCTTATTGCCCTGTACAAAACTTAAGTCCAAGTGGATCAATGCCGTCCACATCAAACCAGATACACAGAAGAAAAAGTGGGGAAGAGTCTTGATCACATTGGCACTGGGGAAAATTTCCAGAACAAACCACCAATGGCTTATGTTCTAAGATCAAGAATTGACAAATGGGACCTCATAAAACTGCAAAGCTTCTGTAAGGCAAAGGACACTGTTGTTAGGACAAAATGGCAACCAACAGATTGATAAAAGATCTTTAACAAGATCTTTTTATCTTTATATTTGATAGAGGGCTAATATCCAAAATATACAAAGAACTCAAGAAGTTAGACTACAGAGAGACTATTAGCTCTATGACAATATGGGGGTACAGAGCTAAACAAAATATTCTCAGCTGCGGATTATCGAATGGCCAAAAAGCACCTAAAGAAATGTTCAACATTCTTTTTTTTCTTTTTTTCTTTATTAACTTGAGTATTTCTTATTTACATATCGATTGTTATTCCCGGCCAACATCCCCCGATCCCCTCCCTCTCCCCTTGTATAAGAGTGTTCCCTTCCCCATCCTCTCCCCATTACTGCCCTCCCCCCAACAATCACCTTCACTGGGAGTTTAGTCTTGGCAGGACCAAGGGCTTCCCCTTCCACTGGTGCTCTTACTAGGTTATTCATTGCTATCTATGAGGTTGGAGCCCAGGGTCAATCCATGTATAGTCTTTGGGTAGTGGTTTAGTCCCTGGAAGTTCTGGTTAGTTGGCATTGTTGTTCATACGGGGTCTTGAGCCCCTTCAAGCCTTTCCAGTCCTTTCTCTGATTCCTTCAACGGGGGTCCTGTTCTCAGTTCAGTGGTTTGCTGCTGGCATTCACCTCTGTATTGGCTGTATTCTGGCTATGTCTCTCAGGAGAGATCTACATCCGGTTCCTGTCGGCCTGTACTTCTTTGCTTCATCCATCTTGTCTAATTGGGTGGCTGTATATGTATGGGCCACATGTGAGGCAGGCTCTGAATGGGTGTTCCTTCTGTGTCTGTTTTAATCTTTGCCTCCCTATTCCCTGCCTAGGCTACTCTTGTTCCCATTTTAAAGAAGGAGTGAAGCATTCGCATTTCAATCATCTGTCTTGAGTTTCATGTGTTCTGTGCATTTAGGGTAATTCAAGCATTTGGTCTAATAGCCACTTATCAATGAGTGCATACCATGTATGTTTTTCTGTGATTGGGTTACTTCACACAGGATGATATTTTCCAGTTCCCTCCATTTGCCTGTGAATTTCATAAAGTCATTGTTTTTGATAGCTGAGTAATATTCCATTGTGTAGATGTACCACATTTTCTGTATCCTTTCCTCTGTTGAAGGGCCAGCATTTGCTGCCACCGGAGTTTTTGATCTTAGCCATTCTCACTGGTGTGAGGTAAAATCTCAGGGTTGTTTTGATTTGCATTTCCCTCATGACTAAAGATGTAATGTTCAACATTCTTAATCATCAGGGAAATGCCTGTCAAAACAACCCTGAGATTCCCCTTCACATCAGTCAAAATGGCTAAGATAAAAAAATTCAGCTGATAGTCAGTGCTGGTGAGGATGTGGAGAAAGAGCAACACTTCTCCATTTCTGATGAGATTGCATACTTGTACAACCCCTCTGGAAATCAGTCTGGAGTTTCCTCAGAAAATTAGACATTGCACTACCTGAGGCCCTGCTATACCTCTCCCGGGCATATACCCAAATGATGCTCCAACATACAACAAAGACACAGGCTCTGCTATGTTCATACCAGCCTTCTTTATAATCTAGAACCAGGAAAGAACCCAGATGCCCTTCAATAGAGGAATGGATACAGAAAATGTGGTACATCTACACAACGGAGTACTCCTCAGCTATCAAAAACAATGACTTCATGAAATTCATTGTCGAATGGATTGAACTAGAAATTATCATCTGGAATGAAGTAACCCAATCACAGAAAACACACAGGGAATGCCCTTACTGTTAAGCGGACATTAGCCCAAAAGCTCGAGTTACCTAAGATACAATTCACAGACCTCATGAAGTTCAAGAAGGATGACCAAAATGCAGATGCTTCTCTCCTTCTTAAAAAGAGGAACAAAAATATTCATAGAAGGGCATATGGAGAAAAAGTTTGGAGCAGAGACTGAAGGAACGGCCATTCAGAGCCTGTCCCACATGTGGCCCTTATATATACAGCTACCAAACTAGATAAGACTGGTGAAGCTAAGTAGTGTATGCTCACAGGAACCAGATGTAGATGTCTCCCGAGAGACATCATAGCCAGAGCATGTCAAATACTGAGGCGAATGCTAGCAGCATACTACTGAACTGAGAAAGGGATCCCCGTTGGAGGATTAGAGAAAGGATGGAAAGATATGGAGGTGCTTGCAACCCCATAAGAACAACAATTCCTACCAACCAGAGCTCCCAGGAGCTAAACCACTACCCAAAGACTGTAAATGGACTGACCCATGGCTCCAACTGCATGTATAGCAGAGGACAGCCTTGTTGGGCACTAATGGAAGGAAAAGCCCTTGGTCCTGCCACGGTTGGACCCCCCAGTGTAGGGAAAAGTCGGGTATGTGTTGGAAGGGGGGTGGATGGAGAGGGTAGCACCCTTATAGAAGAAGGGGAGGTGGATAGAATGGGGGCTTATGTATAGGAATGCTTTGGAAGGGAATAACATTTGAAATGTAAATTAAAAATATCCAGTAAAAAAAAAAGGAAAAAAAAATGTGATGGTTAGTTTTAATTGTAAACTTGACCTCACCTAGAATCATCTGGAGGAAAGTACTTCAGTGAGAAATTGTCTAGATCAGGTTGACTTGTGGCCATGTCTATAAGAAATCATCCAAATTGTCTTAATTGATGTGGAAGATCTAGCCTGAAAGTAGGCAACATCAATCCCTGGTTTTAGGCTCTGTATAGTATAATAATAAAGAAATTAAGCTTGGCACCACCCTGCATTCATTTACTTTTCATCTGCATACAACTATATTTGTGTTATGACTTCATGCTTCAAGTTCCTGCCCTGACATCCCTGCAATATTGGATTATAACTTAGAATTGTAGGTTTAGAACCTTTACTCATGTAGCCCTTTCTCCTATAAAGTATGTTTTGTCAGGCAATGTATCACATCAATGGAAATGAAACCGAAACAGAAATGTTTGCACATTTCACTTTTAAATTACCTATTTTTGACAAAATTGAGTGTACACATCAGTAAAGCAGACTCAAAACTGCAAAGGAGATACTAAGAGAGAAAAGAAAGCATCCTGGTATTAAATAATGCTTGTGCTCAGATGGGTGATTTGAAGCCCTGGGAAAAATGAACATGTTCAATTAACCACTTGAGGTATGAGGGATGGGTAGAGAAAAAATGGCAGTAGAGAAAGATCCACTCTAAGTGAACATGTTACGCAAACAGCACATAAAGTCCAAGCTTTCACTCTCACAGAGAAAATATTTATTTCATGAAGACTTTATTTTTCTAAGCTGCAACTATTTTTCTGCATAATATTTTTATCTACTCTGTGAATTTCACATCACTTACCCCAATTCAATTCTTGGCCACCCCTCTGGGCAATGACCTCCTCCTCTATCATCAACCTTCTCTTACAGTGTCATAGCTGTTGTATCTCCAGTTTTGCCTTGTATGTACCACTTCACTACTCCATCTTTTCTTGCCTTCCTATCAAACACTCATTCATTCATTCATTCATTCATTCATTCATTCATTCATTCATTCATTCAATGTACTCGCATTGGAAGTTGCAGTGTTTCACAATGTATATCCTTTTGCCTAAACAGCTTTATTTTCCAGCTACATCTTTTATCTATCCATCTTGTGTTTTAGAGTGCTACATGTTGATATGTTTTGTACTATACACTGTACCTAAACACTTTTTTAAAAAATTAGCATGGTTATTATGGTTGTTGGAATAGGCTCAGGTATTTGAACATACAGTCTGCAGTTGGTGGCAATATTTGGGAATGTGGCACAGATTCCTGAAGGATGAATACCATCTTGAGTGTCCACAACCTGGCTCTACTCCCATTTTCTCTTTTTGTTTTGTGCTTGCAGTTGAAAGTGTGATCTCTTCGCTTTCTACTCTTTCCTCTAGCTGTCATGTGCATGCTACCATTATGGACTCTTCTCTCTGGAACCATAAGCCCAAGTTACTTTTTTTCTTTCTAAAAGTTACCTGGTCATGACATTTGATCACATCAACAGAATTTCAGTGAAATTGCTACACAGATCAAGGATAATTCTGTCATTTGTCTTTCTGTGGCATCGACTCAAAACATAGCCTATCCCAAACATTCACATGTCAGGTCTTTAAGGACAGAATATGTATCCTTTAAACCATAAAGATCTCAGTGAGTAGAATACTCTAAACACATAGGTGCTACACAATGGCAGTTTATCAAATCAAACATCATTTAACACGTAATCCTAAGAATTGAGTTCAATGTTTTGTTTTGATTTTCTTTTTTTCCTGAATTCTCATCAATACGCTAGGCATACTCAAGCTCCATGATGCCAGGTCTTGATGCTCTTCAGTCATAGGCTCATCTAATGTCCCTATTCTATTTTCCTGCCATGGGACACTGAAGCCCACACTCTTATGTCCCTCAGCTAGAGTGTCTCCATATTACATCTCCACAAAGAGAAAACAAGACAAGTTTTTTAACTACATGCCTCATGTGGACACAATGACAAACTGAAAGGCTCTATTTTTCTGTGGAATCCTTAGCTCCATTGACCAACATTTTCAGTAACAGATATTCATGAAAAGGAGTCAAAGAAGGAAGTATTTTGGAGAGGAAATTAAACGTATTAGGCATCATCAAAATTTAATGACAGATTCCCAAGAGAAATAAATTCATTTTTACTAGGAAAAAAATCTAACAAGGCTTTATCTCCTGACTAGCTGTGTAAATTACTAAGTCTGCTTGATCTTACTGACTTTACTGCCACAAGGTAGAAACTTCTGATGAGCGGATTAAGCAGTTCTCATTACCTCAGTGAATAAGTTGTTTGAAGACACTCAGCTCCAACATACATCACATTTGATTAATGCAGTTCACTGACTTCCAGAAAAATCATAAAAACAGAAAATATATTCTTTAAAAAGGTCCATATTATTTGCTCAAAATTTCTAAAGAGGCAGTCATTATGTTGAAAGTTCCCTGACTAATGGAAATTCTTTCCAAGTGGAACAAGAAGTCACTGTTTTATACATTGTTTAGAATTACTTCTCTTCACCAGTTTTGGCCTCTGCTTGCTCTTGGCCCCAGATAAAGTAATGTGAATTATTATATAGATTGACTTGCTAAACATAGTCAGGAGAGGTTCACACAGTTGCTCTTGGATGGAAGAAATTTTGTCATTCTGTTTATTAAGGCAGCTTGCCACCTTGGCTCAAATCTCTAGCGCTAAGAGAAGATGAGCACCTAAGGAACTCTATATGAACTTTCAGATAAAATCAAGCACCCAGGCAGAGGTAGCAACATTAAATTCTAAAGGGCTGTTCAAATTTCCTATGCATGGCATCGTGTATCTAAACTGTTAGTGAGAAGGCAGAGTTAAAATACTTCCAAATATTTCTTGCTCTCAGATTTGTGGAATTTTCAGCATCTTATTGCCATTAGGGTGGAAAACAAAAGAGTTGCTTTGTCAAACATTCCTGGCAAGGTGATAGGACCTTAAGCAGATTTTTTTTTCTTACATGTATATCTGAGACTATAGGAACAGATTGATTTTTTTTTAACTATACCTTGTAAGTAAAAGTATATTTGCTACAGTTTATGTTCTCACCTCACAAGTTGTATTTCTACCAAAGACAGTATTCTTCTTTGTACTTTTGTTCTCCTTGATATTCATCTTTAGAAATTGTATGCAATTTCTGATGGGAACATTTGTTTCTGGAATGAGCTCGACCAAATTTTAAATGCCTCCAATGAAACATCTTGTACTAATAGACATATCTTCCTCTTACTTCAAAACCTATCACTCCACAGTTTTTAAAGAACATTAATCAGAAGTTCCTAGACAATCCTGCAACTTCAACTGAACCAATTAATTTTATACAATGAAGAATCTGAAGGGATTCTCTTCACTGCCTTCCTGACACTTCAAATCCCAAGATGCTTCATTTTTAGCAATAAGTGATTGAGAGCAACATACATGACTGTTTTTAAAGGTAGTATATGAAGCTCTGACGGACTTTCTTTGTTAGCATAGCAGAATTCTTTTGCCGAACACCTCATAATTTGAAGTCTTGTCTTACTGTGTCATCTTCCATTTGAAAAAGTCTGAGAAAGCAATTAGGTTATCTGAAGAAAGGTTACAAAAATAAAATGTCCTGGAAATTTTTATCAGTTCATCTTAGTCCTAAGCATCTCATATATTTAGATGGATTGACTCTAAGAGTTATGGATGAAAACAGATTTTTTTTTTATTATGGTTACCAAAAACACGTGTTTGCTCTTTCTCAGAAATCCATAATTTTTTTTTTTTGTTCTTTTTTTTCGGAGCTGGGGACCGAACCCAGGGCCTTGCGCTTCCTAGGTAAGCGCTCTACCACTGAGCTAAATCCCCAACCCCAGAAATCCATAATTTTTAACTTATAAAGACTTTTTTCTCCAAATACAGAGAATAAACACTTTCCCAGCTCTCATGCATGTCAGATTAGATGAAGGCTATACCATTGTCTTTTGCCATTGCCTTCTGAGAATGAGTAATTATTAATATATTTACAATTATATTATTAAATAATTGTTACTTAGCAAATTTCCCATTATTATTGTGTTATTGTGTTATTATGCAACTTTGTGTTTATTATCAACTTTGCCATATTGTTTTCTAATCTTGAGAATTTGCCTTATAAAATTCCAAGGGCATTTAAAAATCAAAGCTTGGAGAGATGGCTCAGAAGTTAAATGTGCTTGCTCCTCTTTCAAAATACAAGAATTCACAGCATCCACACGGAGCAGTTCACAACTGCCAGCAAGTCCATATCCTGGGAATTTGACAATGTAATCTTACCTCTGTTGGTATTCCCACACATGTGGTATACATACACAGACACACATATATGTGTTAAATATTTATTTTATGTGTACGTTTGTTTTTGTCTGAATGTATATTGGCACCATATTCATGCAGTATGTATAGACACCAGAAGATGACATCAGATACCTTGGAACTGGGGTTACAAGTAGTTTTGTGCTGCTCCATGGGTGTTGAGAACTGAACCCTGGAAGAGAACTGGCCTCTGAAAGAGCAGTAAGTGCTTTTAATTGCTAAGCCAGCCAGCCAGACAACCTCCACAGGTCAAAGCTTTGAGGGTCAGTGGATCCTATCTTAGTATTTAATAAAATCTAGCCTACTCATCCAGTCTCTGCATATGCCCACACTAATCTGTCTTTAAGATGCCAAAAGACACCAGTCCACCAGTGTCAGAAGGTCCCTCGACTGCAGGACACCATTACACTTTTTTCCATAAACTTAACTGATCACATTGCCTCTGACATCTGTGATCATTTCTCTGCATACAACATATTTATGTTTCTCATCAAGCAAAACAAAAGAAGGCAATGATATTATTTTTGAATCTTAGTCCATCTCACTTTCTCCTTCAGTTTGAAGACAAGCTTTCTGAAAGTGTAGGTGTCTTCCTTCTAGTGCTGTTGTGAAATCATTGTTCATATCCCACAACTGTGTGAAGATATGTGCCAGGGACCAGCTCTAGCCTTAACAGGCACTGCTAAGGTGGGACACGGTGTTGGATGAAGGCCAAAGACTGATGGACTCTAATCTTATAACTCCCTCTTGCTGTTCCGGGGGGCCAGAAGTTCATGGCTTCTGGAAATTTAACTCTCTCCCTTTCTATTTTTTTTTGTGGCTTTTAGCAAAAGCCTGTTGGTAGCAGCAGGGATTTGATAAAAGCAGTTGATTACTTGCAGACCCCTACTGACCAGGCATGATGCTCAGAGTTCAGTAACTCTTTGTGTGCCATAGAAAAATGAAAAAGAAGAAAGTCATGCATGCATAAAAATACATACTCTGGTTGAAGCTGAAAAATACTGCACCATCATTTTATTGCAGTGCTCAGTTTTTATACTTTTCTAAACAAAAACCTCATAAAACTATCAGGTAGAGTAATTACAGCAGGATAATTGATTACATAATTTTCTAAATAATTTTCCATTTTAATACATGCATAATAAGTTTAAGACCATAATTCATATCACAAATTTATAAGACTTACAGAATTACAACAAAATTGTTTACATGCCTTTCTATTAAGAATATTATCTGACTAAACATTCATTATCTTCCATAAGTCCATTATAAGTTTAAAGCAATAATGTTTACATCACAAGTTAGGACAGTTTTGTCAACAGACAAATCACCTACATTGTGTCTTACTAGTTTGGAAGTTTTGTCTAGTCAATATTTTATTTTTGGTCATTGCAGTTACAATAAATAAACTGTCCAATCACAGTTTATAATGTTTAGTTACCAGATAAATCTCTCACATCTAACTTAGAAAAAATATTTTTCTTCATACATTTGTTCCAAGCCTGCTTTCCTTTCCTAGTGCAATTGGCTTGTGATACATGAAGATTTGCATAACTCTATTGGCAGCTTTTATTCTATAGAGGACTTGAAATAATTTGTATGAATTTAAGAAGTCTGTAAAATCACAATCAGGTTTGAAATCATCAGTTTTTCTACATGGTATTTCTACGGGAGAGTATATCTTCATGCTGTTTCTGCAGGAAATCTGCCCAATATGGTGGACTCTTGCTCTGGGATCACCAGGCTATGTAATAGTGACAGAAAAGGCATACAGGCAGCAAGAAACAGTCCTGGGATGAAGTCTCTAAGGACCCTGCATCTCATAGCTCACCCATTGCAGGCCATGCAAAATGGCGGACTATCTCCAGAAAACTTACTTTTATGTCTCAGCCATTCCTAGATGGAGTCTGACAGATGTACCCAGATGTTTGTTTTTTTGTTTGTTTGAATGTAGCCTGCTGATTCTATATACACTAGAGTTATAGAGGACATAGTTTGCTTCTATTCATTCTGTAATATTGTCTGTCAAGGTCTACTTCTCATTGCCTCATTCTTTGGATTTTATCTTTTGTGTTTTATTTCTCCATTCTGTTTCATATTTTTAGTTTTTCTTTAGATTCTAATAGTCTCATTTTCTCAAAGATCTGTGCTTAAATTAATTTTCTCAGGGAAGTTGTTCCTAAAATAATCCCTGAATATCCTAAATATCACTTGCTCATTCAGCATTCCTTGCTAACAACATCTAATTAATTATTTTCCTAGCATATTGCATGACCTTTTAAGCACTAAGTTTTCATTTGCTCCATGTACCTTAGTAAATACAACACCAATGAAGACAAGCACAACTTCAAAGTTTAGTTGTTTTTGTTGCTGTTGTTGTTATTTTCTTTCTTGTTAAATTTGCTTGACTTTTAGAGATGTGAATTATATTGGGTTTTGGTTTTGGTTATATTTATTTTTTAAGCATCTGGTAATTTTAAATATTTAAAAAGCATGACTTTAATATCATCACATTTTATATCACATTAATGTTGGCCACATAGAGTGGTGAGAAAATGTTTCCTGTCTTTCCATATTATAAAGACATTGATCGCCTTTGGGTTATTGCTTTTCTTTAATGCTTAGTGAGTGCATCTGGCAGCTTTTTGCATGATCTCAACTCTTAGCTTATTCATAAATATAGACTTTACTGCTTATCAATTTGTTTTAGTAATTTATGGCTCACCTTTTTTCAGATTTGCTGGCCTAAGGTTATTTATCATATTCTCTTCCTGTGCTTTGCATGTTGTTTGAGGAATATGTATTGCTATCCTTTCCATTTATGACATGGAGCTTTTCTTTATTTCCTTTTTTTTACCTTCTGCTGATGATTTGAGGTGAATATGAAAGATTTTAGAGTTTAATTTACCTTTCAGTAGCAATTATAGACAGTGTCCTTTCTGCTATCTTTGTGTTTTCAGGTTCATTTATTTCTACTCTTGCCTTTTTTGTCCCTCCTTATGTCCCTACGAGATTTAGCGTATTCCCCTTCTTTTCATTCTGGATATTTATGTAAAATATCTAGACTTTTCTGGCCCAGTGGAAATATGAGTGGGGGTACTTGCCACAGGAGATGTGTTCAATCTTTCACAGGACCCAGATTATGGAAATAGAGAATGGACTCCTGCGTATTGTCCTCTGACTTCCACATATATGCCTTGACATGTATATACACTGTTCCCCACACACAAACTAAATAAAATCTAAAAAAGTATACTAAAGTACTTATTGATATAATGTTGTTAGACATAAGCATTGTTAAATGTATATTTCAGACATTTTGTAAGTGAAGTTTTCACTTTTTATTCAGGTCGATACATTTTCTAATTTTCTTTGGGAATTCCTCTCTGATCTACTAGGTATTGTTTTCTTCCTCAAACATCTGGATATTTTCTAAATATCTTCCCACGACTAACAAATAGGGTGGAAGTGTTGTGATCAGATTATTAACTATGTGTGTTTTGAATATTTTTACCTCAAAATAATTTTATAAGACAGAACTTGAGCTGTCTTTCTTAATGTTATCATGCACTTTGGAAGGCTAGATTCTCTTGGTATGAAAACTACTCTTGATAGTGGGAGAATTGTTTAAGTATGCTATTCAGGGTATAGTAACCCCATACCTTTTTTTATTAATCTCTGATTTCTGAGAAAAAAATGAAGTCACCAGGCTACAGTAATAGATGTACAGATGTCTCTTTTTAGTTATACTGCTTTTATTTTATGAGTTTCCATAATCACCTTTGGGTTTATCACCAGACAAATATGTCTCATCTTCTAGAATATTGTCAGTGAATTCTTTGCTAAAACTCCATAATCATTACTCCCTTAGACATGTCCTTTGACCATTTGCCTTTTCTCCTCCACCCTGCTCTCTGTTTTCTTATCATCTTCTTTTTAATGTATCTGACTTATAATAAACCAACTATTTTGCCAGTAACTTTTCATCTTCTGAGAAGCCCCATGAGATTAAATCATTTCTCATGTTTACTTGTTTTCATTGGTATATGCAGCTGTCTTTCAAAGCAGCATCATAGGAGGCTCTTCCTTTCCTGGCATCTGGGATTTTTCTGGTGGCTACCCCAATTCCCCATCCTCCATTGCTACACACCCCTGTTCAATTTCCTGACCCTCCGTATATCATCCCAATGTCTCCTCCCATACCTGATCCTATCCCCCTTTTTTCCTCCCCTCCCTCCTGTCTTCTTCCCAAGTCCCTCCTACCCTCTATCTCCTGTGAGTATTTTCTTCCCCCTTCTAAGAAGGGGTGGTAAGAGAGGGGGACCACCCTTATAGAAGAAGGGGAGAGGAATGGGATAGGGGGCTTAGGAAACCAGGAAAGGGAATAACATTTGGAATACAAATAAAAATATCAAATAAAAAAGTAAAAGAAAAAATAAATAAAATAAAAAGGCATCTAACACACACACATACACACACAAACATACACACACACACATACACACACACACACACACACACGAACAAAAGAAAAAGAAGGACTGAAGCATCCACACTTTGGTCTTCTTGAGCTTCAAATGTTCTGTGAGTTGTATAATAGGGATACAGAGCTTTTTGTCTAATATCCGATTATCAATGAGTGTACATACATGTGTGTTCTTTTGTGACTGGGTTACCTTACTCAGGATGTTATTTTCAAGTTCCATTTATTTGTCTGCAAATTTCATGAAGTCATTGTGGCTCCCAGGACCCAATAGGAATGACATTGTCTGAAAAATCCAACAAAGGGGAGGGAGAACCTGTAGAGACAGTATCTAGAGGTTAGGCAAGGCCCCCAGTTGAGGGATGGGGAAACCCACTTATCTCCAAATTTTTAACCCAGAATTGCTCCTGTCTAAAGGAAATATGGGGAGAAAGTGTGGTGAAGAGACTGAAGGAAAGGCTATCCAGAGACTGCCCCACTTCAGGATCCATTCCATATACAGACACCAAACTCAGATTCTATCGCTGATGCCAAGAGATGCTTGCTGGCAGGAGCCCAATAGAGTTGTCTCCTGATAGACTCTGCTACAGACTGGCAAATACAGATGCGGATGCTCACAGCCAACCATTGGACTGAGCACAGGGAACCCAATGGAGTTGTTAAGGAAAGGACTGAAGGAGATGAAGTGGTTTGCAACCTCATAGGAAGAACAATAATATCACCAATCCAGACACCACCAGAGCTTCCAGGGAATAAACCACCAACTAATGAGCACACATAGAGGGACCCATGGCTCCAGCCACATATGTAGCAGAGAATGGCATTGTCTAGCATCAATAGGAGGAAAAGCCCTTGGCCCTGTGAAGACCCATTTCCACATGTAGGGTAATGCCGGTTGGAGTGAGTGGATGGGAGTGGGTACATCCTCATAGAAGGAGGGGGTGGGGAAATGGGAGAGAGAGGAAAGGGGATAACTTTTGAAATGGAAGTACATAAAAAATCCAAGAAAAATAAAATTATAGAAAAAGAAAGGACTGAAGCTGAAAGGGTTTTTAAGCCCATAGGAAGAACAACAATATTGACTAACCAGAACCCCACAGGGCACTCAGGGACTAAAACACCATCTAAAGAGTATACCCATGGCTCCAGCTGAATATGAGGCAGAGAATGGCCTTATTGGATATCAATAGGAGGAGATGTCCTTGGTCCTTTGAAGGCTTAATGTCCCAATGTAGGGTAATGCCAGGCCAGTGGGGTAGGGGTTGGAGAGTAGTGGTAGAGCAACCTCATATAATCAGGGGAGGGGTGGTGGGATAAGGAGTTGGTGGAGGGAAAATGGGGGAAGGGGACAATATTTGGAATGTAAATAAATAAAATCTCCAATAAAAAAATCAGCTTCATTCTGCCCATATAATGCCCATAGACTCTGAATGTGTTACATTGACCCTGCCTCTTATTTTATTTTTCTCTTCTCTTCTCTTCTCTTCTCTTCTCTTCTCTTCTCTTCTCTTCTCTTCTCTGCTCTGCTCTGCTCTGCTCTGCTCTGCTCTTCCCTTCCCTTCCCTTCCCTTCCCTTCCCTTCCCTTCCCTTCCCTTCCCTCCCCTCCCCTCCCCTCCCCTCCCCTTCCCTTCCCTTCCCTTCCCTTCCCTTCTCCGACCCTCCCCTCCCCTCCCCTCTCCTCTCTTTTCCTCTCCTCTTTTCTATTCTCTTCTTGTCTCTTTCTCCCCTACCTTTCCTTCTTCTTTTTGATACAGGATCGCCCTGTGTCATCCTAGTTGACCTCAAACTCACAGAAATGTACTTGCTTCTGCCCTCTAAGTGTTGAGATTAAAGGCATACCTCACCATGCCTTTCCAATCGGTTTTCAACAGTTATTTTAAAGTCTCATCTTATTTCTTCAACATTCAGTCCATTTCTATCTGGTTCCAGTGACTATTAACAATTTGTTTTCAATGTGTTGTTCCATTTCATTTGAGTCTTTATCATGTATGATTAGATGACCAAAACAGAGTGGAACAGACCTTCAGAGTTTGAGATAAACAGCATCTTGACTCCAGAAAGGACTTTGCTCTTATATAGTAAAGTTCTTAATGTGGAGAATATATTTACTGAGATCAGTAGTTGGCCTTAGCTTTGAAGGGTTGCTCTCAGTTTGGTACAGATTTCAACACCTTTGTGTCAGTACCCATGAACTGGAGCACATTATGCTGCCTGGGAAACAGGAGATCTCTCTTTGCTTACCACCCACATCTATTCTTGGTTTTACTATGTGGCGGGGAGTCCCCTCCTACCAGTTGTCAGGATGGGTGCTGAACATTGTTCAGTTATTGCTTGTTGCTTACTTTTAGAGATCCAAAGGGGCTTAAGAACTAATTTCTGTTTCTGTTGCAGTAGTGAGGATCAATATCTCATCATAAATATTAGGCAAATGTTCTACCATTGGGCTTCATGCTCCATATTTAAGAAACTTTCTTAATTTCTTTTTCTCATCAGCTTTATCCAGGTCTGTGTCTGGGCCTGTGGTTTAGGATTTTTCTATACATCCCTCCTCGTTTCCCATTGAAAAGAGCACCACTCTGTCTTTCTAGGTGATCTTAGACCTCTTAATTACCCTCTAAGAATGGCAGATGCCTTTTTCTGTGAGTGTAGGATGATAGCTCAAACATAATGCTGTGTGTTCTCTTGATATTAGTTTAGTTCATTTTATGAAACAGAACACCACCAATCAAATGGTCCATAAACCACGGAATTGAACTTCTTACAGTATAGGAAGTCCAAAGTCAAAGCTCTAGACTCAGTGTCTGATGCCCTGCCCCTGAACTTCATAAGGCTATGCTTGTTTTGTGCTCTAACACCAGTCATGACCTCTCTTGGTTCTCTTTTATAACGACACTAATCCCCTCATGAAGGTTTGACATTTATGATCCAATCCCACCCCCCAAACTAATTTTTTGTATATCATTGTGCTGGGGAGTAAGTTTCATGGGATGAGAAACAAAAACATTAAGTCTATTTTGCCTCAAAAGAAGAGCTGCTAAATTTCTATTCCCAATTCACTAAGAATGAGTACTTGACTCTGGGAAAGAGGCTTTTCTGAACTCCTGTACCTGAAGCAAGGCATCTTTACTGATAACTAAAAGATGAAAGCTCAACAGATAATGGCCTTAGTTTTGTAGATAAAAACACCATGAAATGTAAGCATAATTTTGGCTTGGCTGGTAGTATCCTTCTTGATGGTCGTTTCTGGCAGTGCTGAGCTCTGTCTTCTCACCTACGACTAATCTGATCAGCACTCTCTGTAGACCTGTGCAATGGAAAATGAGAGTTATGTGACTTCTCCTGTGTCTGCTTCCACTGCCTACCCTAGTGGACATGCTGGGCCAGTTTTAGAACCCACTGTATGTTAGTTAATGTCTCTTTTTAGAATTTATGATTTAATTTCGTGTGCATGGGTATTTTGCTTGCATGCGCTTTCCATAGAGACGAGAAAAAAGGGTTGGAGACTCAGGAACTGCAGCTAAAGGCAGTTGTATACCATGATATGGACACTGGGAACTGAACCCAGAAGAACAGCCTGTCGTCATCACTAAGCCATCACTCAGCTCTGAATGTAACTCATATGCATCATATCAATTTCATATGCACCATAGTATGCCAATGTAAAAATATGTGTATATTTTGATATTTTATAAAATTATTTTATGTATTTACATTCCAGTTGTTGATCCCACCATGGTCCTTCAACCCACAGTTCCTCATTCAATTCCTCCTCCCTCTTGCCTCAAAGTGGGTTCCCCCCACAAGACCTCCCCCTTCCCTACAGTCTCAGGTATCTCAAGGATTAAGTGCATCTTTTCCCACTGTGGCCTGACCAGGCAGACCTCTGCTATAATTATGCCAAGGAGCTTGGACCAGCCTCTATATTCTCTTGCTTGGAGGCTCAAGTCTCCTGGAACTCCCTGGGGTCTGGGTTAGTTAAGACTGTTGGTCTTCCTATGGTATCGCTCTCCCCTTCAGCTTCTTCAATCCTTCCCTTAATTCAACCATAGGGATCCTCAATTTCCATTCAATGATTGGGCATAAATATCTGTTTTTTCCCAGTCAGCTGCTGGTAGAGCCTCTCAGAGGATAGCCATGCCATATTCTGACCTATAAATACACCATAGAATCAGTGTTAGTGTCAGGCCTTGGTGACTTCCCATGAGATAGATCCCAAGTTGGGCCAGTTTTTCCTTCAGTCCCTTCTCCATTTTTGTCCCTGCAGTTCTGTTAGACATGAACAATACTGGCAAATACATTTTGACTATGGGCCTTCAATTGAGGCCCTGTCTATCTACTGGAAATGGACTCTTCTACATCCCTCTTCCCAATGCTGGACATTTTGACTAAGGTCACCCCCATTGAGTCCTTAGAGACTCTTACTTCCCTGGTCTCTGGTACTTTCTAGAAGGTCCCTCTACATCCCACTTCCTGAGGTTGCTTATTTTCATTCATTCTCTTGACCCTATGGGCTTCACTCCTATCTCCCCCATATCTGATCATGTTCCCATTTCTGTTCCATCTCCACTCTCCTACCCAGATCCCTTCATCTCTCTGCCGCCTGTGATTATTTCTTTCCCCCTTCTAAGTGGGATTGAAGTATCCTAACTTGGAGCTTTCTGCATGTTATACTTCTTAAGGTCTATGGGCTGTATGTAAGTATTCTTCACTTTTTGGCTAATACCCACATATCAGTGAATATGTACCATGCATGTCCTTTTGGGTCTGAGTTACCTCACTCATGATGATATTTTCTAGTTCCATCCATTTCCCTATAAAATTCATGATGTCCTTGCTTTTAATAGGTGAATGGAATTCCATTGTGTAAATGAGCCACATTTTCTGTATCCATTCTTTGGTTGAAGGGCATCTGGGTTGTTTCCATCTGCTAGCTATTACAAATAAGGCTGCCCTGAACATGGTGGAGCATGTGTCCTTGTAGTATGGTAGGGCACCTTTTGGGTATATACCCAAGAGTGGTATAGCTGCCTCTTCAGAGAGAAATATTTCCCATTTTCTGAGGAACCTCCAGATTGATTTCCAGAGTGGTTGTACCTGACATTTATTTAAGTGCTTCTCAGCCATTCAAGATTCTTCTGTTGTGAATTCTCTATTCAGCTCTGTACCTCATTTTAATTGGGTCATTTTTGTCTTTTGTAAGTTAATTACTAGAGTTCTTTCTATATTTTTGTTAGTCCTCTGTAGAATGTGGGCTTAGTGAAGATTTTTTTCCCCAATCTATAGATTACTGGTTTGCCCTATTGATAGTATCCTTTGCCTTACAGAAGTTTTTCAGTTTCATGAGTTTTTTATCACTTGTTGATTTTAGAGCCTGAGCCATTGGAGTTCTGTTCAGAAAATTTCCCCTTGTACCAACGAGTTCAAGGTTCTGTCCCACTTTCTCTTTTATTCAATTCAGTATATCTGGTTTTATGTTGAATTCCGTCATCCACTTACACTTGAGCTTTGTGCCAGGTGATAGATATGCTTCTATTTTCTACATACAGATTGTTAGTTAGACCAGAACCATTTACAAGAAAGAAGATGCTTTATTTTTTCCATTGTATGTTTTTGGTTTCCTTGTAAATATCATGTATCCATAAGTATGTGGATTTGTTTCTGGGTCTTGGATTCTATTCCATAAATTGATCTGTTGCTTTGAGATAAAGGCTACTTGATCATGGTGAATGATGGTCTTGATGTGTTCTTGGATTGTGTTTGTGAGAATTGTATTGAGTAGTTTTGCATTGAAATTCATAAGTGAGATTGGTATCAATTTCCCTTTGTTGGATCTCTGTGTGATTTAGTTATCAGAGTAACTGTGGATTCATAGAATGGATTAGGTGATGTTCCTTTTGCTCCTATTTTTTGGAATAGTTTGGAGAGTTTTGGTATTAGCTCTTCTTTGAAAGTCTGGTAGAACTCTTCACTTAAACCATCTGGCCCTGGGGTTTCTTTGGTTGAGAGATATTTTTATTATTATTGCTATTACTATTTTCTTAGGGGTCATATGACTGCTCACATAGTTTACCTGATCTTGGTTTGTGCCGCGCCCAACCTCAACCAGCAAGGAGACCCGACCACAGGAGATCTTCTTCAAGCAGTTTTACTCAGGAACCTTGATACAATCTTCTGACCTCTATCTCTTCTGACTCTCTCTCTCTCTTTCTCTCTTCTGACTCTCTCTCCCTGGGAAACGCCCTGCACCACACTTAAATAGCTAGCACTGGCCAGTCCTAGCAAGCCACGTGGGTCATCTAGATAGGCTGTCACTATGTGGAAGCTAGCAGGCCAGGCAGACATAACCAAATAAGGACTTGTTTACTGCAAGGAGCGCTCACCGTTGGGAGGGTGGAAGGCAGAAACCAGCGCTGAGGTACGGCACGTCACAGCTCTCTACAGGTTTGACTTTGGCACACAGTATCTGTCTAGAAAATCATTCATTTCGTCAAGGTTATCCAGAATTATAGAGTATAGGCTTTTGTAGTAGGTTCTGATAATAATTTGAATTTCCTCAGTTTCTATTCTTATGTCTCTCCTTTTGTTTCTTTTGCTAATTTGGATAGTGTCTCTGCGCTCTTTAATTAGTTGGGAATAAAGTTTTTTTTCCAGCTTTTTGATTTTCTGGAAGAACCAGTGCTTGGTTTTGTTGATTCTTTGTATCATTCCCTTTGTTTCTTACTGCTTGATTTCAGCCCTCAGTTTGATTATTTCCTGCCATCTACTTATTTTAGGTGTATTTACTTCTTTTGTTTTAGAGCTTTCAGGTTTACTAAATTGCTTGTATGGGATATCTCTAATTTCTTTATGAAAGTACCTAGTGCTATGAAGTCTCTTCTTTACACCACTTTCATTTTATTCCCTAAGTTTGAGTCTGATATGTCTTTATTTTCATTGAACTCCAGAAAGCCTTTGATTTCTTCAATTCTTTCTTCCCTGGCCAAGTTATCACTGAGCAGCAAGCGGGTTGTTTTGTTTCCAGGATTCTGCGCTTTTTGTTTGTTTGTTTGTTTGTTTGTTTGTTTGTTGCTGTTGTTTTATTTTGTTATTGAAGTCTAGGGCTATTTTTTTCCCTTTGGATAAGACAGTTCTTTGAATTGCACCTTTCCAGATTGGGTTGTACTGTACTTGTTTCTCTCTAAATTTTATATGCTGAACTGAATGTGTTGGTTTTAGGAGGCAGAGCCTTTAGGGCATTTACAGTAGAGTGAGGACAGGATTGTAGTTTTTAAAACAAGAGACACAATAGGTTTGGTCTTACTTCCTTTATCTCTACAACGTGAGGATGTCACAAGAAGCCCATCTAACAAGCAGGAAGAGGATAGTCCAACCCCACCATACATTATTCTGTTCAATCTAGAAGGTCAAGGGCTGTCAGACATGCTTGTTTGTTATGTAAGCCACCTAGGCTCCAGTATTCAGTTATAGTAGCTAAATGGATTAAGATGCATTAGCACTACAGACAACTGTAGACTCAGAACTCATTATTTGGGAAACTACATAGATTTCCTAAGCTGAGGGAAAGGGAAATTTTGTATCATTCAATATCACTAGGAAAACAACCTTGAAGTGAATGCCAGTCTACTGCGAGGTGGACATCAAACTTCAGACACCAAGATTTCACTGTTTCTCTAGTTCTAGCTACACTTGTCAAGCTTAATGTCCCTTTGCAAAATTCTGGTCAGAAACAGATTGGTCCAGTGACAAATGCTAAGAAACTTTGTTATCATTTTTCAAGTTTCAAAGGATTGAGTGGTTGGTTGGATTGGACAGTTAGGAGCACAAGATACCTGATACAAGTTTATAGATGTAATGATAAATAGAGGGGACATTGCAGTCTCCAAATGATGTAAATCATGAAAGCATGGAACCATAACATCTTGTAAAATTTAAATTTTCTCTTTGATATACATTTGTCAACTTCTTGCAACTAGACAATGTTCCTCAATTTTTCCTGTCTATAATAAAATATCCAAGATAAACAACTTTAAGGGAGAAACATTGATTTTGCCTAGTTGTTTCAAACCTTTTATCTCATGATTTGCCAGTTTCATTTTTTTTTGTTCCTGAGACAAGAAATAGTATCATGGTAACAATGTCATGATAAAATGAGTATGTGTTGGAGAAAACTCCTCACTTAATGATGGCCAGGAAGCAGAAAGAACATGTTTAAAGAAAGGACCACAAGCCTCTTTCAGCTGCAAGAATTTAGTGACTGGCTGTAGATCACCTTGACATTCATATTTTTTTTAAATTTATAATGAAAGACAAAAATAAAGTTTAAGCCTGACAGAAAGAACAGCAGGATGCCTGAGTGCTGTGAAAGAGGAAGACAGAAGTCCCTAAAATATTTGCTTTAAAAAAAATTTGTGTTAGAATTTAAGGTAAGTTTTCACACTGACTGAGGCAATATCTTGACTCAAATTGGGCAGCCAAGTGCTTTGGGCATCACTGCATGTCAGGTGAACTCTGCATAGACTTGATTCCATAGGGGATATTTAACCTTAGTTATTATCATGATTTCTAGTTTCTCTTGATTCTTGACTATATTATCACATATCAGGGTCTATAAAGGATTCATCAGTGGAAGATAGGGGACAAGCACATGTTTTCTTGACATGTAGATTATACCCATTAATATCTTGTAGATAAATGATTTCTATTTTATGAATATTCAAATACAGCTCATAGAAATTCTGAGTCAACAATGTAGAAGAGACTTTAAAATCAAGACTATGTGAAGCATGAATATTTTTAGGAATCTACATGTAAATTATACTTTTTTATCAAGTACCATAAGTTGACCTTTCTGCACTGGTTATATATACATTAAGGAAACAAAATCAATGAAAAGCCAATTCTTTCATGGTTCACTTATTCTTTCTCTCTCGGTAGAAGAAGCAAGTTTTTAAATATTTTTAAAATAAAATTCCCCTTCAAATTTAAAACTTACCAGAAAGCTTTTGTAAAAAAGTCTTACACATTCTGCTAATTCTCAGCTTTAAATATTTTAAGTTAAAGAATACTGTATCTAGGATAGAAAATTTACAAGACAAATACAACAAATACAATATCATTACAATGAAACATTGCCATCTTTATAGTTAGCCTAGCGTGATCAACTCTCTCGCAGTAAACTGTCTAGACAGAGGCTTTTGTAGGAATAAAATCTAGAGAGACATTCTGTTTCCTGAACTGTGAAAGGCAGACTGGATTTGTAAGCTATACTCTGGCAAATGAGTAAATGTGTTCCAAGTATTCTAGCCTGTATTTGAAAAAAAATTACCAGTCATACTTCAGACAAAAGGATTTTATTTCTGCTGTTAGTTTGCTAACATTGGTGGTGATTGGAAATGAGACATCTGAAACATTTATACATTACTCTGGCACTTGTCTCTCTGAGCTTCTCTAAATTCTTTTCTACTCTTTACTATTCAACTATTTGTTTAAGTAAGTTTCTGACAAGGAAAACAGTGAAAGTAAAGCCAGTGTGAAGGAAAGGCAAATTGGTTTAAGTCTGGGCTAGAAAGCTAGCAGGGAACTGGCCAGAGAAGAGTTTCACCACAATCACAAGAAACTCTAATACTTGAGAACCCTGTGCGTTCATACTCACTCTGATAGTGGAGGAAGTATAGGGACATAATTTCTTATGAAAAGTCTATGAATAATGAATGTACCTTGTCTTTGACATACTGTAAGATATCTATAAATTTCAGAGCCTAAGATACAGCAGTGCCATCTACACAGGCCATATTTAAGAAACAAGAATATGAACATTGCAATCAAGTTACAGAAGCATGTCACATACACAAAAGAGAAGCATTTCACAATGTTTTAAGCAAGTTTACAACTTTGAATTAGCTATTTTCATAGCCATGTTGGGGAGTATGCAGCACGTGGAACAGGGGTTAGATGCAATAAAAGTAGAAAAAGGAACCTGGTCCAGGTTAACATTGCTTGTCTGTATAATAATCTTCTATAAACCAACTTGTTTGAGTCTAAATAATGATAAAAAACTGCATGGTATTGGTACAGAGACAGATAGATAAACCAGTGGAATAGAATTGAAGACCCAGAAATGAACCCACACACCTATGGTCACTTGATTTTTGACAAAGGAGCCAAAACCATCCAATGGAAAAAAGACAGCATTTTCGGCAAATGGTGCTGGTTCAACTGGAGGTCAGCATTTAGAAGAATGCAGATCAATCCATGTTTATCACCCTGTACAAACCTTAAGTCCAAGTGGATCAAAGACCTCCACATCAAACCAGATACAATCAAACTAATAGAAGAAAAAGTGGGGAAGCATCTTGAACACATGGGCACTAGAGAAAATTTCCTGAACAAAACACCAATGGGTTATGCTCTAAGATCAAGACTCAACAAATGGGATCTCATAAAACTGCAAAGCTTCTGTAAGGCAAAGGACACTGTGGTTAGGACAAAACGGCAACCAACAGATTGGGAAAAGATCTTTACCAATCCTACAACAGATAGAGGCCTTATATCCAAAATATACAAAGAACTCAAGAAGTTAGACCGCAGGGAAACAAATAACCCTATTAAAAATGGGGTTCAGAACTAAAGAAAGAATTCACAGCTGAGGAATGTCGAATAGCTGAGAAACACCTAAAGAAATGTTCAACATCTTTAGTCATAAGGGAAGTGCAAATCAAAACAACCCTGAAATTTCACCTCACACCAGGGAGAATGGCTAAGATCAAAAACTCAGGTGACAGCAAATGTTGGCGAGGATGCGGAGAAAGAGGAACACTCCTCCATTGTTGGTGGGACTGCAGACTGGTAAAACTATTCTGGAAATCAGTCTAGAGGTTCCTCAGAAAATTGGACATTGCACTACCTGAGGACCCAGCCATACCTCTCTTGGGCATATACCCAAAAGATGCCTCAACATATAACAAAGACACGTGTTCCAGTATGTTCATAGCAGCCTTATTTATAATAGCCAGAAGCTGGAAAGAACCCAGATGCCCTTCAACAGAGGAATGGATACATAAAATGTGGTACATCTACACAATGGAATATTACTCAGCTATCAAAAACAATGACTTTATGAAATTCGTAGGCAAATGGATGGAACTGGAAAATATCATCCTGAGTGAGGTAACCCAATCACAGAAAAACACACATGGTATGCACTCATTGATAAGTGGCTATTAGCCCAAATGCTTGAATTACCCTAGATGCCTAGAACAAATGAAACTCAAGACGGATGACCAAAATGCGAATGTTTCACTCCTTCTTTAAAATGGGAACAAGAATACCCTTGGGAGGGAATAGGGAGGCAAAGTTTAGAAAAGAAACTGAAGGAATGCCCATTCAGAGCCTGCCCCACATGTGGCCCATACATATACAGCCACCAAACTAGATAAGATGGATGAAGCAAAGAAGTGCAGGCTGACAGGAAGCAGATGTAGATCTCTCCTGAGAGACACAGCCAGAATACAGCAAACACATTGGCGAATGCCAGCAACAAACCACTGAACTGAGAACGGGACCCCCGTTGAAGGAATCAGAGAAAGGACTGGAATAGCTTGAAGGTGCTTTAGACCCTATATGAACAACAATGCAAAGCAATCAGAGCTTCCAGGGACTAAGCCACTACCCAAAAACTATACATGGACTGACCCTGTGCTCCCACCTCATAGGTAGCAATGAATAGCCCAGTAAGAACACCAGTAGAAGGGGAAGCCCTTGGTCCTGCCAAGACTGAACCCCCATGAACGTGATTGTTGGGGGGAGGGCGGTAATGGGGGGAGGATGGGGATGGGAACATGTCCAGAGGAGGGGAGGGGCAGGGGTTAGGGGGATGTTGGCCCAGAAACCAGGAAGGGGAATAATAATCTCAATGTAAATAAGAAATACTCAAGTTAATAAACATTAAAAAAAGAAAAAGAAAACATGCTGTGTATTGATGTTTATTTTAATGGAAAAAAAAAGCATGTAATCCTCTCTTAGGGTCTTGGTCAAAGCAGCAACATTCAAGTTTTTGTCCTGGCCAATGTAAAAATTCCAGTTAAATTCCTGTATATCTACACTGACAGGGATAGACAAGATTTAAGTTTAAAGAAAAAAACACTCAAAGATTTAATTGTGCCTATTACATCAAACTTACATAAACCAGCATGCGTCTCAATCTATTTTAAAAGTCTCAGTCTTTATGGTTAAGGCAAAAAAGAAGCCTCTAGTTAACCTTCAATTAGCTGTAGCTGCCCAGAGCTTTCTCTTAATCAAGATTGGACTTCTTCCTGCAGTATTTTTATGACATTCAATTTTGTCTGGATTCTTCAATGTATTTCTGAGAGGTGAAATAGCTTTGTTTTACAGATGGAAAGTGAATCTAGACATGGGCCACTGACTGAGTGACCTTCATAAAGTCATCTCTCTGAGGATCTTTTCTCACTTTTAAAATGTCAATAATGAGGTCCGTTTCACTGTGCTGTGCAAGCATGGGATGAACCCATGAGTAGAAGGAGGAAGGTGTTGGAAAGACTGGAAACTTGGACAGCAGCATAATGTATTTTTCATCATGTTCACGCTATGGGATATCAGGTTAGGTAGTTTCTTTTCAATAAAATGAGAATGTAAATGTGCTGACTCAGCTAGAATGTCTGAGCAGAGGGACTCCTGTATCTGCCACCATCTCCACAGCACTGGATCACTGGCGCCTACTATGCCCAGCCTTTTCCATGGTGCCAGGAATCTGGGTGCACATGCTCACACGACAAGCACACACGTGAACTAAGATATTCCCCCAGCTTTCCCTCCTAGGTTTGTTTTATAAAATATTGATAAAGGATAATAAAGGGGCCACTTTTGTGGCCCTTTCATAGTTCTTTTGCTCCTCTCACTGAAATGGTAAAATATTGTTCATAGAGAAAGTCACCACTGCAGCATCAAATAGACATTCTCAAGCCTCCATGCAACAGGTTTAGCACAAGAACTTAAAACCCCACTTCTCGAGGCAGCATATTGGAAGTCTATCAGTTGGATTTGTATTCATGCTGTTTGTTTTAAAAAAGGAAAGTTGTTTTCCAGTTGTGGCAAAATATTCACAGTAAAATGTACCATCTTATCTATATTATGCAAATTCAGATATTGACCGCAATAACCCTTTCTCTAATCTTTATCTTGAACTGACATTTTATACATATCAAACAAAAAGACCCCACTTCCTGACATTCATCACTCTGTTTTCTGACTGAATCTGACAAGTGTAGGTATCTAAATGTAAGTGAATTACACACCCTCTGTCCTTTAATGATGGGCCTATGTCACTTGGAACAGTCTTCAAAGTTGGTTCAAATTGTAGCAAGGATTTCAATAACCTTCCTTCGTAAGGCTAAACAATATTCTCTCAATTTTTTTCACCCAGATTTCTGAGGATGGGTGATATCTAAGGTGATTTCAAAAGCAATATGAAACATAATGGATTTGTGAATAGACTTTGAGCAAACTTCACACTAATCTTTCCCTCTCTCATTCCAATTTGAGTAGACATGCTGTTAAAATGAGGTGAGTACCCAACTGAATTTTGAAATTGTTGTTAAAATAGTCAGCTTCAAATGCAAGGCCATTACATACATTTAATCCGGTTATTGGTGGATTTGTTGTTGTTGTTCAAAATATAAAGAATAAGAGAAAATAGGAAAAAATTTAATCTTTAACTAATTAAACAAATTTTCTCTTTTCTTTCCCTCCCTTCCTCTATTCTCTCTCCATCTAGTTTTCATTTCTTTCTTCTCTGTGTGTATGTTGAATTAATACTTCAGAATTATCAAACACCCGTGAAAGCCACCTGACCCTCAAGTCAAGAATATAAAGAACATGGAGTAGATGAGAGATAAACTAATATAGTGAGACAAGCTTGATGTGTGATGGAAATACAGTATTTGTTACTTTGTACTGGGAATATGTAAAATAGTCTAGAAGATTCCCATGAGTTGACATGGACTCCTCACTTTTCACTGGAGATCTAAGTATTGCTTAGAATTGAGTTATTTTTATAATGGTATGTCAGGAGTTAAAAGTGAATTCAGTATCATTCATGCACATTCCTCTTTTATAGACTATGGAGGTAGACAAAGAATGACTTGAGGCTTTGACAAAGAAATGTGAATGAATATTTGCAGTAATACAGGATACTGTCGGAGCTCAGAAAACATACCACCCATATTAAGGCTGTTCCCCATCTTTGGCATTTTTCCCCAACCATATGTAGATTTTAAATTATTGTGATAACTTCTTCCATGTTATTGAAAATATGCAGCATGTATTTATCTAAGATAAATATGATTTTACTTGGTATGTTTTTGGAAAAATAGTATACAATATGTACCAGAAAAATAAGGCAAATGTATAATAATAAAATTATTTGTGAGCCATATCTGCTTCTGCCAGACTTCTTAAAAGATATATGTTTAACAGATGTAAATGTTTACGTCAGATCATATGGAATAAAATTATTCATCTGTCTTTTGAGGGAATATAGAACTTTTCTTCTGTCTTAGCCAAGTTATTTTAAAGTGCCATAGTGTCTTCATGTGACTCTGGTTTACACTTTCTGCTAGCTACTTGACAGTGACCTTGGCATCAAAGTAAGTGAACTCAAACATTGTTTTAACTGACAGGGAGTATGGCAGGATAAAAAATAAATGCATAGATGGATGTATGAAGAGATAGATATCAATGAGCCAAAGTAATGCTGCTGATGCATTAGGTCAGACCTTAGTTTATAAAACATGGAGGCAAATTAGACATTAAGGACATTTATCATATGCTGAACCATAGTGCAAGTTTATAAGAACATCCAAAATTTTGTCTCTTCATAATATTGTGAAAAGAAAGCTGTGCACAGCTCTTAGAAGGGAAACCAGATGTTGAAATTAAGAATCTCAGTGGATCTCAGACTTTGAGTAATGGCAGTTAGCAATCAATTACTTGGGAGAATCTAAGTCCAGGTGCCACCACACTGCACTGTTGTGTGAGACAAACAGAATCCCAATCCTTCTCCTGCTCCTCCTCCTACGCCTTTACAGTTCCTCAAAGCCACTCCCAAAAAGTTTTGGAACTTCAGAACAAATATTCAAGCTCTAGTAGTTACTAATAATAACAACAAAACTCTAAGTCAGACAGAAAAGGCACCAACATTTTGCTCCTTCTCTGTAGACAGATATTGCCAAGGAGGAACAGCATTAGCCCAGCGCTGTCAGAAGATGCAGATTCCTCATCACCATGCAGGATCTGGAACTGTACTGGCAACTTTCTTTAATAAAGGCCCACTGTTGACTCTGCCACTTGGTGGATTAGGGAGCTGTTACCTCAGAGAGATTCTATCAGAAAGGCAATTATTTTGCTGAAAAAGCACTCAAACCTTAGACCAGCCCGCTCTTTATTTGTGCATCAAAATCCAAAGTTCTAAAAAAAATGCAGATTTTACACAGCCAGAAATGTATGTGAATGAAGAAAACTTTTATAAAATGAAAAATGCAAGTATAAAGAAATTTTAAAAGAATATTTGCTGAGAATGAGAAAATAATCACAAGTTATACATTTTCAGCATGTTTAAGCCTTCTACAAACATCATAATTTTCCCAGGCAGCACTGTATTAAACAATTTCCTAATAGTCTAGCTCCTGAGTTTTTAAATAAAGATATTTCTATCATGTGGACACTCCATCATCCTTTCAAACTCTCTCTTGTAGGTAAATGCATAGCTCATTTTATTTTGAGACAGGGTTTTACCAGCCTAGAACTCATAAGGATCTGACTCCCAAGTGCTGAAATGTACCACCATGCCTTGTAATTTTTGCATTTTTCAATGAGAGTGCATGATCTTCCTATTGTCATATTTTCGGAGATTTATCTTCAAAGGATGCTTAGTAGTTATATCACAGAGTTTAAGATGAAAACACACATTTAGTTGTATCAGATCTCTCTAAACCTCATCTTCCAAGGGTTGGAATTATTTCCTTTCCAGCACTGATTGACCTTTGTCCTCACAGCTCTTTTCTTTAGTTTTTACATTTGCTGGGTAAGAGACAGGCTCTAGGTATTGTTTTGATTTGTATTTCGCTATTTTACACTTATTTATTGTTACCTTTTTTACATGCAGCTACTCATACATATGTGATTGTATAAATGCTACATATGGAGGTCTGTTGCACCTTGCTACTAAGTTTGTAGTTTACCTTGTCCCTCAGGGAGAGATCCACACAGTGTTGTTCTTGATTCCCCTAGTAACTGATAAAGAGCTTTACACAATGTCGGGATCCCGTGATGTCCTACAGATGAAGGAGAAGGATGTCCTCAAATTCCTTCCACAGGAATCCCCTTAGGTGGCATCAACCTTGTCTTCCAGGTGAAGCAATATATCTACAAGAGGCAACGTGACTGCTATCTATATCATAAATCTGAAGAAGATCTGAGAGACGCTGTTGCTTGTAGCTCAGGCTGTTGCTGCCACCAAAAACCCTGCTTATGTCTGTGTCGTCTCCTCCGGGAACACTGGCCAGTGAGCTGTGCTAAAGTTTGTTGCTGCCACTTCAATTGCTGGCTGCTTTACCTCTGGGACCTTCACTAACTCTATCTAAGCAGTCTTCAGAGAGCCACGGCTTCTAGTGGTGAATGATCGCACGCCTGACCACCAGCTCCTCACAGAAGCCTCTTTTGTCAACCGACCCACCATTGCTCTGCATAACATAGACTCTCCTCTGTATTATGTGGACATCGCCATTCCATTCAACAAGGGAGCTAACTCAGTGAGTCTGATGTGATGGATGCTGGTCCGGGAAGTACTCCGCATGCGTAGTACTATCTCCTGTGAGCGCCCGCAATAAATTATGCCTCATCTTTACTTCTACAGAGACCCAGAGGAGCTTGAGAAGGAGGAACCGGCTGCTACTAACAAGACTCTGACGAAGGGAGAAATTTCAAAGCAAATGGACTTCATTAGCTCTTGAGTTCAGTGCTGCTCAATCAAAGGTGGCTGACTGGTCTGATGGTGTGAGCATATCCTGTGTCCATCCAACATTTCCCTACTGAAGACTGGAGCACACAGCCAGTCACTGAGACTGCTAAACAGCTCCTACAGTGCAGGCCATTAACTGGGTTGGAGCCACCACTGAGTGGTCCTGAGTTCCTCTGCAGATACCTGAGCCAAGGGGTAAAATGGAAGAAAATGATATTGGGCTCCTCAGATCAGGCAGAGCAGAAGAAACTCTGCTAATAAAAGGGAGCTCTCTATTTTGCACTGAGCTTAGGAAAGCTGTCTGGACAGGCTAGACTACAACCTTACTAGCGAGGGGAACAGAGGTCAGAATTGACAACTTGGGAATCGGTCTTGTCTTGTAATATGTAAGTCTGGGAATCAAACTCAGGTCATCCAACTTGGCAGCAAACGCCTTAACTGACTGAGCCGCCTCATCCGCCCTGGGGCTTACGTGTTTCATTTCTTGAATTTTTGAGTAAGGTTTAACATCCAAGTCTATGTTTATAGGTTTTATTTCTTATCTTTCTTGTGAATTGACAATTTTAGAAATAGAAAACTGGAATATTCCAGTTTTTGCCAGGTGTGACAAACACACTGTAATTTCTCCATATCAGTTTCTTTATATACAAACTGTATTTTTATAATTAATGTAAGTGGTGCAATTATATGAACAAACTATGAATAATGACATTCCATTCCAGGTGACACATTTAAAAGGCACATGCTTTAATTTCTGTAATTAAATCTTATAACTGGAAAAAAAATACTGAGCCGAACCCATAAAAAGTAGTAGAAATAGTTAATAAATAATTGTTTTATTTCTTTATCCTAGGTAGTAACCAGTTTGTTACCCTATATTTTAGAATGCATTTGTGTATAAGTGTAGGTGCCAATGTGTATGTATATACACGTGCCTGCAACTGCCTGTGGAAGTCAGGACAGGGCACTGGGTTCCCTGGAGCCTGAAGTCTTGTGTCCTAGCAACTGAACACAGGTTATCTGAAGACGAACAAACAACAACAGCAACCAACTATCACATGCTCTTAACCACTGAGCCATCTTTCTAGTCCCAAAATTAACACCACATTTCTTGCATGATTTCATGTGTTTAACACCATAAAATCTAGAAAATCTAGAATTTTCCACTATTTTATGTAACATTATAGTAATAATTATATAGTAATAAAATTATGTATTGTTATAGTAGTTACATGTTGTAGATAGTAGATTCAAAAATTTGTTCCACAAACATTGCTTGAGAGTTTTACATCAGTGGATATTTATATTTATTTTAAACCACAGCTTTGGATATTCTTTTACTATTTCCTGTCTAGCCATTGTGCCTGCAGTTGAGTGTAAATGGTTTTGTGTTTGGTGGTGTGTGTATGACTGAAGTATCTTTAGTCACTGATATTATAATGGCCAGAAGACATACAGGTTATGAGACATGTCATAGAAAAGAAAAACAATCTTATTTTTTTTTACTTCGGATACAATTGCAGGTTTCATCGTTTTCTACTATTTGGAAAATTGTGGATGCAAATAGAAATCTCTAATTGCTCAGGCAATGGAAAAAAATTCAAATCAGATAAAAAAGAGGATGACATGAGAAATCAGAATACCACAATGAAACCGTGTCCTTGTTGCTGATCTAGAACTATCATGAAATTTTGGGTGTTTATAATTTTAAAGTTCAAAATAAATATTTTATAATATTGTGCTTTAAGATGTTACATAATTTATATTCAAAAGATATATCTGTAATTGTATTTTTATGTGTTTGTTTTAGAAAAGTTCACCAGATTTATTTTAGGGTTTTAGCACTTTTCTCTGCAGGTTGTATGCATTTTTTCCACTATAAGATATTTTCTGTTTCAGTCGGGATTATATGATGCAAGAAATAAAAAGTGCTAATTTAATGTCATTTACACAAAGTGAGTATACAGATTTTAAAATGTTAAACCAAAAACCAAGATGCTGAAATTTTAAAATAATTTTATATTTTTAAAATAGTTTTTCTAAAAAACTAAATGTGTTATTAATATGTATTAGTATTTTAAATCAAAATGCTTTACAACTCAACCTTAAAATTTAATAAATTCTAGATTTTATTTTTATAAAATATTTTTATAGAGTTGAAAGTATCTGCAAGTCCATTTTCTAATCAGGATCCTGATTCACATAGGCTGCAGGCATACACTTTGGCTAATAAATTACATAAAATCAAAAGACATTTTTCTACCACCGTGTGCATGAGTTAGAGCAATTATCTGTCTGTAGTTCCAGAAATATGATTTGGAACAATGAAAGAGGCTGGACGTGGAACTTGTTCATTATGCAGGTTTGTGTGATCAGCATGAACCAAGGGCAAGGAAGAATTTGTCCAGCTTCCCTTGGTTCCTTCCTGTCTCCAAAGTAGTATGGTCCCTGTTTACAACATGGGAAATGTTACTTTCTGCCTTCATTCCAGAACAGGCCTGAAGCCTTCTCCAGGAGCCTGAGTAGAGTTGGTTGTAGAGTGGCCCTTTGCTGTCTTGGGGCAGTTTGGGACTTTCTTATTGTATATTGCAGGATTTCAAGACAAGCAAGCTCAGAGTAGTGCTCCTCAACTATGCATAATCTTAGAGAATAAAGGAATGACTTTGTCTCCTTAACATTGTCTTTGTGTGCAATGTTTTTGTAGCCTTTAGCTGGCACTCAGCTTTAGAGAGAATAGCTTATGCATTGTATTGTTGCATCACATGTCAATTAAAAGAAAAACCCTATGACCTATAGAAAAAGGTAGAATAAAGGGTGGGACACCTGGGAAGCAAAAAGAATTCTGGGATAGAGCCAAGCAGGAGAGAATGTGAGAAGATGTGGTAAGACAGACACGTGGTACTTGAGCACAGGTAACCAGCCTCATTGCAGAATGTAGGTTAAAGTAAATGGGTTACATAATAAGTTAGGATTTAGTCAGAGAAGAGCCTAACTATAAGGCCAAGGTAGTTATAAATATATTTTCAGTCTGAGCCTTATTTCTGGGAGCATAGGTCTGGGAGGAGGAAGCAGCGCTAACTTCTATACTTAGCTTTGTCCTCTAGACCATATTTCTACAACAAATACATATACATTTACCTTAAAGACTCAGGAGGAATCCTATTGAATAATCAATATTTACCGTTTCAGATAATTAACACAACAACTTGGGAACAAACAGTTGTTCACCAATCTGATTTATTTCTAGGTCTCTGGTTAATGTGTTTATTAATTAGGCCATTTATTTTCCTTTGAAATAGAAATGGAAACATATTGATATTTTTCTCTTTTAAAAGATTCCACATTCCCCTAAATAAAAAACTGAACTGTTTTTCTTTTAAAGTATAAGAAAAATTGAAATAATTTCACTACATTCATGTCAACTGCCTGGAAGGACAGATGGAAGACAGTTCATTATTCTGCTGAGTGCTTTATGGGCTGTGCCCATTGGTATGGGTTTTAAAATGTAGGGCTGGTCCTGCTTTTCCAAGCCTTTCTTTTCCTCTTAGAACTTTCATACTACACAGAGGACTGATGGATCCAACCCGGAAATCAGATCTTGGGGAGACTTGTCTTTTTACAGTTTGAGACCCTGCAGGTTCCTCAGGCTCTTAGCCACAGGGCTATGCCATTCAAAAGTTTCTTCTGGTTGTTTCTACTATAGAGTTGTTTGAACCAGAGGTCATGTGTGTTTCTTTCTTCCTCTTTCTTGCTTTTATTTGTGGATTAGCACTTTCTTGCACTGCTGGGTTGGATTCCTCTCTTTCTCTTGTATGTGTCTGTTCTTCCAAATGGACTCTGTGTACACTAGGCACATGTTCTCATGATGGCATCCTTTTGCTTCTAGATGTAGGATTCTGTGCATTTTTAATTAGCCCCCTGTGTTAGTAATAATGTGAGAACTTACGTTTGATTCCTGGAACTCTTATGCAAAGCTGAATATGTTGGAGTGTCCTTGTGATACTATTGCCAAAGAGACTTGAGTATCACTCTGATTTGAAAGAGTGCAATGTGACAGGTGGACGGCGCCTGAAACACAATGTCTAAGGTTAGTCTTCTGGCCTCTCTCTCTCTCTCTCTCTCTCTCTCTCTCTCTCTCTCTCTCTCTCTCTCTCTCCTCTTTCTGTGTGTAAGTATGGTGTGTCTGTCTCTGTCTGTGTCTCTGTCTCTCGCTCCTTATTCTTATCTCTGACAACTATGAAAGATTTATCTTTGGACACTGTTCCAGACTGTTCAAAGCCACGTCTTAGCTCTCCTGCTTTTCCAGCTAAGCTGAGACATTACAACACTGAAGGTCTATGTGGGGAAAATTTGTGCTCCCTATCCAAAAGAAGGACATTGAACCCTATGTGCAGACATGACACCATATTTTCCCTTAGAGTTAGTTCAGTTGGGTAGGTCAGATACTTGGCCAAGGAACCACCCTACAGAAAGTCAGGTTCACCTTAAACCATGATAAAGAGAAAGATGATTATTTCTTTAATAACATAATATACTTTTTCATCATAAATTTCCAGCCTTCTATAAGCTACTAAGAGGTTGTGGTGGGTCTTTCCACTTTTGGGAGTCCTGACAAAAAGATGCAGCATTTTAACTCCCCCCCCTTTTTCTTTCAGATGCTAGCCACAGCCAAAGTATGATTTCTGTGGCATTTTAAGCTGTGGTATATATGTTGGGATTTAGCTGTGATTCTGCCTCTTCCATTTTCTTCTTCATGGTATCCAGATACCTCTGCACACCAGGCTGGAAAGATAAAGAGAAGTCCTGAATGGGTGGGGTCTGCAGGATCTTTGTCAGGCTGGGAATAAATTCAGGGGAGGGGCATACACATACACTTTATTCAAGATTACTAATGCTATATATCTATGAATGTTAGAGAGTGGGAAGACATTTTGAGGAAGAATGAAACCATTGGCTGCACTTTAAAGGACTCTGCGTGCTTCGTTTGTATGATCACTCATTGCAATAATCCCAGATACTTGCTGGGAAAAAGAGGAAGTTGAATTTGTCAGTTTGCCAAGGACTACGTGACATTCCTCTGGTAGAAGACTGGGTTGGGTCCCAAATACATCAAAGAAGAGGAAGCCCTGCAAGAAAATAGAGTCTTTCAGTCCTCTTTCTAACATCTCCACTGGGGACCAATTCTCTGCTCAATGCTTGGCTGCAAGAATTCACCTCTGTATTTGTCAGGTTCTGGCAAAGCCTCTCAGGAAACAGCTATATGAGGATCCTGTCAGCAGGAACTTTGTGGGATCCCCAATATTATCTGAGTTGGTGGCTGTATATGGGACAGATCACCAGGTGGGGCAGTCTTTGAATGGCCTTTCCTTCAGTCTCTACTCCATGCTGTGTCTCCATATTTCCTCCTCTGAGTATTTTAGTCCCCTCTTCTAAGAAGGTCTAAAACATCCACACTTTGGTTTTCCTTTTGCTTGAGCTTCATGTGGTCTGTAAATTGTATCGTGGCTATTCCGAGTGTTTGGGCTAATATCTACTTATCAGAGAATGCATATCATGTGTGTTCTTTTCAGGCTGGGTTATCTCACTCAGGATGATATTTCTAGCTTGATACATTTGCTTGCTAATTTCATGACGTCATTCTTAATAGCTGAGTAGTACTCCTTTGTTTAAATGTACCACATTTTCTGTATCCATTCCTTTGTTGAAGGATATCTGAGTTCTTTCCAGCTTCTGGCTATTGTAAATAAAGCTGCTATGAACATAGTGGAGCATGTGTCCTTGGTGTATGTTGGAACATCTTCTGGGTATATGCCCAGGAGTAGTATAGCTGGGTCCTCAGGTAGTACTATGTCAAATTTTCTGAAAATCTGCCAATATGATTTCCAGAGTGATTATACCAACTTTCAATCCCACCAACAATGGAGGAGGAGTGTTTCTCTTTCTCCACATACTCACCAGCATCTGCTGTCACCTGAATTTTTGATCTTAGCCAGTCTTACTGGTATGAGGTGGAATCTCAGGGTAGTTTTGATTTGCATTTTCCTGAAAACTAATGATGTGGAACATTTCCTTAGGTGCTTCTTGGCCATTCAATATTCCAAAGTTGAGACTTCTTTGTTTAGCTCTGTGGCCTATATTTTAATAGGGTTATTTGTTTTTCTGGAGTCTAACTTCTTGAGTTCTTTGTATATATTATCCCTCTATTAAATGTAGGATTGGTAAAGATCTTTTCCCAAACTGTTGGTTGCTGTTTTGTTCTAATGTACATTGTCCTTTGCCTTACAGAGACTTTGCAGTTTTATGAGGTCCCACTTATTGATTCTTGATCTTAGAGCATAAGGAATTGGTGTGCTGTTCAGGAAATTTTCCCCTGTGCCCATGTGTTCGAAGCTCTTTCCCACTTTCTCTTCTATTGGTTTTATGTGAAGGTCCTTGAGCCTCCACAGGACCAAGGGGCTCCTCTCCCAGTGATGCCTGATAGGCCAATCCTCTGCTATTATCCAGTTGGAGTCATGGGTTGCCCCATATGTATGCTTTGGTTAGTGGTTTTGTCTCTGGGAGCTCTGGGGGATCTGGTTGATATATATTTTTGTTCTTCCTATGGGGTTGCAAACCCCTTCAGCTCCTTCAGTACTTTCTCCAACTTCTCCATTTGTGGTCCCCATGCTCAGTCCAATATTTGGCTACATGCATCCACGTCTGTGTTGGTCAGGCTCTGGCAGAGTCTCTCACAGTACAGCTATCCCAGGCTCCTGTCAGCAAGTGCTTCTTGGTTTCAGCAATATTGTCTGGGTTTGGGGTCTGCAGATAGAATGGATCCCTAGGTGGGGCAGTCTCTGGATAGCCTTTCCTTCAGTTTCTGTTCCACTCTTGGTTGCTGCACTTCCTTTTGACAGGAGGAGTTCTGAGTTAATATTTTTGAAGTGGGTGGGTAGCCTTATCCCTCAAGCGGGGGCTGTGTCTATCCACTAGATATGGTCTCTGCATGTTCTATATCCCCTTTGTTGGGTATTTTGGCTAATGTCCTCTCTATTGGTTCCTGGACACCTTTTGGGTCCCTGGCATCTGAGACATTTTAGTGGCTACCCCTGGTTCCCCCTTCCCCCTGCCATACATCTCCTTTCAAATTCCTGACCTTTCGTACTTCTCCCCCATCTTCTCCATCATCTGCACTGGCCCCCATTTTTCCCTCCTCTTCTTCTCTCCCTCCCTAGTCCCTCTCTCCTACTTCCTGTGATTATTTTCTTCCTGCTACTCAATAGGAGTATAGCATCCACACTTTGGTTTGGTCTTTTTTTTCTTCTTGGGGTTCACATGGTTTGTCTTGTGGGTATTCTGAAATTCTTTATGGCTAATATTGACTTATCAGTGAGTACATGCATTAGTGAGTATATACAGTTTTTATGTGACTGGGTTATCACAGGATATTTTCATGTCCCATCTATTTACCTGCTAATCTCATGAAGTCGTTTTTTAATAGCTGAATTGTACTCCATTGTTTAAATATACCACCTCCTCTGTATCCATTCCTCTGTTGAGGGACATCTGGGTAATTTCCACCTTCTGACTCTTATAAATAAGGCTGTGATGAACATAGTGGAGCATGTGTCCTCGTTATATGTTGGAGCATCTTTTGGGTATATGCCCAGGAGTGGTATAGCTGGGTCCTCAGGTAGTACTATGTCCAATTTTCTGAGGAACTGCCAGACTGATTTCCAGAGTGGTTGTACCAGTTTGCAATCCTACCAACAATGGAGGAGTGTTCCTATTTCTCCACATTTTTGCCAGCATCTTCTGTCACCTGAGTTTTTGATCTTAGCCATTCTGACTGGTTTGAGGTGGAATCTCAGGGTTGTTTTGATTTGCATTTCCCTGATGACTAAGGATGTTGAATATTTCTTGAGGTGCTTCTCAGCCATTCAGTATTGCTCATTTGAGAATTATTTTTTAGCTCTGTACCCCATTTTTAAAAGGATTATTTGATTCTCTGGAGTCTAACTTCTTCTGTTCTTTGTATATATTAGATATTAGCTCTCTATTGGATGTAGAATTGGTAAAGCCCTTTTCTGAATCTGTTGGTTGCCATTTTGTCTTATCGACAGTGTCCTTTGTCTTGCAGAAGTTTTCAGTTTTATTAGGTCCCATTTGTTGATTCTTGATCTTAGAGCATAAGCCATTGGTGTTCTGTTCAGGAAACCTTTCCCTGTGCCAGTTTGTTTAAGGTTCTTTTCCACTTTCTCTTCTATTAGATTCATCCTATCTGGTTTTATGTGGGCATCCTTGAGCCACTTGGACTTGAGCTTTGTACAAGGAGATAAGAATGGCTTGATTTGCATACCTTTACTTCCTGAACAGCAGTTGAACAAGAATCATTTTTTGAAAATGTAGTCTTTTTTCTACTGAATGGTTTTAGCTCCTTTGTCAAAGATCAATTAACCATAGGTATGTGGGTTCATTTCTGGGTCTTCAGTTCTGTTCTACTGATCTACCTGCCTGTCTATATACCAATACCATACAGTTTTTATCACTATTGCTCTGTATTACTGCTTAAGTTCAGGGATGGTGATTCCCCCAGAAGTTCTTTTATTGTTGAGTATAGTTTTCCCTGTCCTGGGCTTTTTGTTATTCCAAATGAATTTTCAAAATTCTATGAAAAAGTAAGTTGGAATTTTGATGGGGATTGCATTGCATCTGCAAACTGCTTTTGGCCAAATGGCTATTTTTACTATATTAACCCTGCCAATCCATGAGCAAGTAAGGTCTTTCCATCGTCTCAGATCTTCAATTTCTTTCTTCAGAGATTTGAAGTTCTTGTCATACAGATCTTTCACTTGCTTGGTTAAAATCACACTGAGGTATTTTGTATTATTTGGGACTATTGTGAAGGATGTCATTTCCCTCATTCCTTTCTCAACCTATTTATTCTTTGAGTAGATGAAGGTTACTGATTTGTTTGAGTCAATTTTATTTCCACCCACTTTGCTGAAGTTGTTTATCAGGCTTAGTAGCTCTCTAGTGGAACTTTTATGGTCATTTTAGTATACTATCACATAGCTGAAGGGGTTTTCAACCCCATAAGAGAAACAATATCAACCAACCCTCTCAGAATCCCAAGGACTAAACTACCACCCCAAGAGTACACTGGGATGGATCTATAGATCCAGCCACATATGTAGCAGAGGATGGCCTTGTTGGGCATGAATGGGAGGAGAGGCCCTTGGTTCTGACAAAGTTAGATGCCCCAGTGTAGAGGAATATCAGAGTGGAGAGGTGTGAGGGAGTGGGTGGCTGTGGA
The DNA here is from genome assembly GCF_021556685.1 of Rattus norvegicus. Classification (NCBI taxonomy): domain Eukaryota; kingdom Metazoa; phylum Chordata; class Mammalia; order Rodentia; family Muridae; genus Rattus; species Rattus norvegicus. Next base: position 105,053,461 of record NC_141535.1, on the reverse strand, counting down.
GCACCTTTATAGAAGCAGGGGGAGAGGAGATGGGATAGCGGAATTCTTCAGGGAAATCTGGAAAGGGGCTAACATTTGAAATGTAAATAAAAATTTATCCAGTAAAAACACCAAGTATGGTAAAACAAAGAATGAAAGAAAGAAAAGAGAAATAAAGAGTCCACCATTTTGGGAAGAGCTCAGAGAAACTATCCAGCACTGCAGACTGCAACCTTAAGTAGGAAGGTGCAACACTGAATAATTTTGCTTTTCTCTTTTATTCCCCCTTTCACACTACTTGTCAAGTCATGTGGCCGATTTCCATTTCTAATTTATACAACCTCTCTCTCTCTCTCTCTCTCTCTCTCTCTCTCTCTCTCTCTCTCTCTCTCTCTGTGTGTGTGTGTGTGTGTGTGTGTGTAATCATCCAGCTACGATAATACATTCTCTACATTCTCTCTAAACCTCATCCTCTGTGTATCATCACAGAATTTCATTTTTTATTATGATTTGAACCACTGTGCCAAGTGGCTTTCAGTGTTAATTGAGTTTCCTGGATATTCTCTCATTAAAGAGACCTCTACTCTTTAGTGAGACAGAGATTTTCTTATTTTTATTTGATTTTTTATCTGGCTATACATTGCAAAGGTAAATATATCAATCATGAAACAAGTCACATGGCTTATTTCAGAAAAATGAAACTTTTGCATTTTAACTTCTTGGGAAAGGAACATACTTTGTACAAACTATTTTTACTTCTTTTGAGACTATTGTATTATATTTAATTTAAGGAGTAAAGTACACATTGTTATTGAAAATATGCCTTTTTGAAAGATCCAGACAAATTTATGTAAAGCAGAATGAGTGAGGGACCACGGGATTACAGGAATATGTAAATTCTATGTGCACTATGTAGAGAAGCTCATCATTTGAATCCAGTGCATGAGTCTGGGCTACACACATGTTGAATTTTATAATTCAGAGTGAGGAGTGAGTCCTTCTAATTCTTCAAATTTTAGAAACAATGCAACAAGAAACTGCAGTTTTAGTTTTAAAAATCCTCAGTGACCTGGGGCTACTCCTGTTAGAGTAATAAAACCCTTCTGGTAGGGCAATACACAGAACCTCTTCTGGTGGAGAATTTGGGATCTGGAGCTTGCTGTTAAAAGAGAGATAATGTTTCATCCTGTCCTCTTAAGAAGAGTGAGAGTGATTCTCTCTTTGAAGAGATTGACCTATTTACCATCTCATGTGTATGTATGATGTGGGTGCTTATGTATGCTTAAATTATAGGACATACAGCATATGCTTGTGAAGATGGCCTGAAGTTTAATAGCAGCCCACATATCAATCAAAGGACAAATCCACTACATTGCCTTCTCTGGAGGTAGGCCCTTGCTTTGCCTAAATTTATAAGTAGGATCCCCAAACGGAACCTGTGTTGTTTGCCCAGGCCCACTTCCATCCTGGGGAATTTGTTTTATTTTTCCTCTCACTTTTAATAAATCTACATTTTCATTCATCTTCATTATTTATTTCTTTGTTTGAAGCACAAAGAATATGGACATCCTATATGGGAAAACCCAAGGACTCCTACTGCTAAGAATTTACATCCTTGTCTCCATTGCCAACCATGTTTAAGTGGTGGCATTCTCTGTTTACAGAATTTTCTTTTGGCATATCTATTGAAACTACTTATTAATGATTAATGATAATGAGAGGATGAATATGGAAGTCTATTAATCCCATATGCCTATCGTCAGCAAATGATGTAAGGTTTGGCTTAAATAGAGCCACAAGATTTGTGCAGCAAGGAGCCCTGCTCAAGACATGGTTCCACTCAGCATGGTTATATCTACTCTAGTTTCTCCTGCAAGGTGGTCTGACAAGTTGAGTTGACAGAGCAGTTGTGAAATCTCTTTCCTGCAGAAAGTTTATCTTTGGATAACATCAGATTCCTAAGCTTTTCTATAACCTATGAGAGTCTTTGAGAAGTTCCAATTTCTCTCTCCACTGTTTCAATTTTCTGTTAGCCAGAAGAAGGGGCATAAGTGTCTCTTTACAATATCACATTCATACCACATGACTGTACTCCCCACTCTTTGCTTTTGGACTTTAGTCTTGAGGGCAAATTTGTCTGTAAAATACATTCATGTATATTGTGCTATTGGATGTTTCATGAAGATTTGTTTCATGTTGTCATTAAAACCAATTTCTCTTTCTTGCTTTTAGACCCTGGATGGATTTCAGTGTTTCCTCCAAGGTTCCCTTGGGTTACTCATCTCCCAGAAGGAGAATAAACACAGGCTATATCGTGTACAAAGAGGATCCTTGGATCCAGATACAAAGATAGTAGAGAATGGCCATTTCTGACATCAATGGGTAAGGAGGCCCTTGGTCCTGGGAAGGTTTGATACCTCAGCATAGGGGGATGCTGGAGAGGTGGGGTGGGAAAGGGTGAATGGGTGGGGGAGCACACTCATAGAGGCAAAGGGGAGGTAGGAGAGGGTGGTTGTGGGATGGGGGATTTGTGAGGGATGGCTGAGATATCATTTGAGATGTAAACAAATGGAATGATTAATAAACAAAGAAAAATGAAAACAACGACCAAAACAAAGCGTTTACAACTTTCACTCACATCACCAGCCATTGCATACTTAGTTTATAGACAATCTCCAAAAATGATTTTATTTGTTCAGTCTACTTCAATTGTAAGCATTAGCAGGCAGGAATCTTGTTAAATCTGTCATTCTTCATTCATAGAAATGGAGGTTCAAATAAATTAAAGATTAGTCGAAAGCAAAACAGATATAGATTGTGTCAAAAGCTGTGTTTCTCTGGGCTCTCATCTAAACACAATCTTCTCCCACCCCTACTACCAGCAGCACACACATTTCTCCTGCTGATAAACAAACTATGCTGCCAAGCATGGCTTTCTATGCGTGGGTGTTGTGGTAAAATTAAAATAAAATGCTTCTTTTACCCCGCACTAGATCTGGCACCGTAGTGCCCCAAGACATCTGTTTTCTTTATCTCAGTCAGCACTTTGCTCCATCCCATATCACAGTGCCAATGGCTACTCTCTGAGTCTGGCAGCAATCTCTCTACCCATCTCATTCCCGAGGTGGGTTGCCACCATGCCAGACATACACATTCCAATTCCGTGGCAGCCCAGTGTCTCTAGCCACCACACACTCTCTTGACTTGAATTAAATCACCACGTGAAAGACCACACAACACTATAACCTTTGATCCAATTGATATGATATAATTGCCCACCTAGACATGCAAAGCCCTGTACACAACCATCATTTTAAATTATTCATAACAACTTGTAAATGTGCAGAGAGGAATCTTAACATCTACCTCCATATTCTCTCAGGTACCTCCATCTCTGTTGTCTCTTCCTCCTCTCTAAAATTTTTCTCCTGCCCACCTTTCCTTTTTGTCCAATGAAAGGCCTCTTTCTATCTTGTATCTGCCTTCACCTGCCTAATTACATCATCCTACAGGTGGACACCATCCTCACACTCTCTGAGCAACCTAACGAATAATGGTATGTCACTTTTTACTTACAAATTGGAAACAGTCCTCCAATGGCCAGCTTACAATTAGGGCTCAGACCTCTGTTCATTCTTAGAAATTAATACACATTTTATCACTTCCTTCCATAGAAATCTAGATAGAAGGGGCTTCCTAGATACGTATCCTAGAAAGAAAATTTAATATAATTTGTTTCAATAAGTTTAATCATTTTAATACAATTTAAACAACCAACATGTCAGGAAGAGATGTTAACATCCATCTTTTATTAAATTACCTTAGTATCAATGGTATCTTTTACACGTCTTTAAAACCCATAAATGTTAAATTATAAAAATGAAATTATAAATATATTAGGAAGCAAATGTCAGGATTTTATTTCAATTGTTGGAAGAATGTCACTTTTTTTCTTAGCCTTTTCTCTGTTGGCTTAAAAATAATCATGAAAAATAACACACAATTTCTCCAAGTTATATTTATTTTTATTATTTAAAGCAATTTTCAATTTATATATATTTTGCTCATATTCCTCCCCTTTCCCAAGTCCTTTCAGATCCTAGACCTCCCTGCTCTTTCTTACTCAATATACAAACAAAACCTCAATGTAACAACAAAACTCACCAAAACCAAGATAACAAATGAAAAAATACAAACAACAAAAAAGAAACCTCACCAAACTATAGTCAAATAAAAGCATGTGAGTTCACATGGGCATGCATAAACACACACACACACACACACACATACACACACAGACACAGTCACACACACACACACACAAAGTAGAGTTCATTATGTGTTGGTTAACTTATTCTCAACATAAAGTCTGTCTTATAGTGGTTGACATATCTGGTGCCACTCAATTGGAGAAAACTTATTTTCCCTCCTCCAACAGTTATAAATGTCAGTTCCGTTATTAGCATTTACGCTAGTGGCTAGGTTTTCATTCATTCATTCATTCAATAAGTCATTCATTCATTCATTCCTCAAAATAAAACAAAATAAAGTATAGTAAGATAAAACTATCACATCAAAGATAGACAAGACAAATCAACAGAAGGAAAAGAACTCAAAAGAAGGCATAAGAATTAGAGACCCATTTGCTCAGACACTTAGGAACCTCATAAAACACATTTATGTTTCTCCATGATCTTTTTCTCACAAATTTATTTATTTATTTATTTATAGAATAATTTATTGCAGAGCACAGTTCTCTTTGTGGGTTTGGGAAAGAGAAGAAATTGGGTAGTATTAAGCAGGTTTTTCCTTATGCTGTTGCCTGGCCAGAGATAAGGTTGGGACAGGTGAAATGGTTCTGTGCTTTGGTGCCCCAAGGTGCTATTAGGCATCAGTTACTTTGTGACACTGTCCTTAACTGGCTGACTGAAAGTTCATATTGTTTCAAGAAGCGCTAATGAATCCACAAGAGCCATATTCTTTTTTTTTTTTTTTTTTTTTTTTTTTTTTTTTTTTTTGGAGCTGAGGACCGAACCCAGGGCCTTGTGTTTGCTAGGCAAGCGCTCTACCACTGAGCTAAATCCCCAACCCCAAGAGCCATATTTATGATGAGAGAAATGTCAGCACTTGGGAAATCACTTCTCTGTAAAGGATACTTCATTTCTTAGAAGAACTGACTTAATGTACTTTGCAAATGGCTTCATATCATTCAATTTGAGAATTCTCTTCACTTTTGTTCATACTACATCGGGAAATTAACTGAAATATTTATCTTTGCTCCTAAGTTTTATATCACTAATCTAAAACTAATTAGACTCTGGCAATTAAATCCTACATGCATTTTTTTTTTAAATTTGAACAGGTTTACTCACTACTCATGCAATTCCTTCTATTCATATGAGTGTGACCTGTTTAACTTAAGGAACTTTGATTTGGCATTCTCTTAAATGTTAAATTTATTTAGTTTTCTGTGTCTGTCTGACAGATGATTTGGAACAAATAAAAAGAAGGGAGCTGGGGTTGGGGATTTAGCTCAGTGCTAGAGCGCTTGCCTAGGAAGCACAAGGCCCTGGGTTCGGTCCCCAGCTCCGAAAAAAAAAAAAAAGAACAAAAAAAAAAAAAAAGAAGGGAGCCATCCATTAGGAGTAGGTATATCATTTCTCATGACTTACCAGTTAGGATGAAAAGCTTCTTAGTTGTTAAGGAGAGTAGCAAGAGGATGATGCTTTTCACCCTTTCATCCATCTCTTTACATGGCAAGTTTGAGTACTACTACAACAAGTTCAAGTTCACTAGTAATCTACCAGCTCAAGGCATATACATATCCCTTTTCCTTTACAAAATCTCAAAACGTTTGTGTGTGTGTGTGTGTGTGTGTGTGCATGTGTGTGTGTGTGTGTGCATGTGCACTTGTGCACATTTATGCCCATATTCTCAATGCTAAATATTCTTTTTGAAATTACTAGATTTGATTGTTGTTTTCACTAGTATGAGTTATATGTCTGGTCCTACATGTTAAAGTGTATGTATGTGATCCGCGGATCCTGGCCCACAGCAGCTCTCTGCTCCCAGACCCCGTGAGAGAGAGACCCAACCGCCTGGTCAGGTGGGCACTCCCGAGGCTGCAGAGCGGAAGAGACCACCAACACTGCTCACCCCTGCCAACATCCCTGGCCCAAGAGGAAACTGTATAAGGCCTCTGGGCTCCCGTTGGGGAGGGCCCAGAAGGGGCAGGACCCCTGCCTGAGACACCGCCTGAACCTGAAGGAAACAGACCGGATAAACAGTTCTCTGCACCCAAATCCCGTAGGAGGGAGAGCTAAACCTTCAGAGAGGCAGACAAGCCTGGGAAACCAGAAGAGACTGCTCCCTGCACACACATCTCGGACGCCAGAAGAAAAAGCCAAAGACCATCTGGAACCCTGGTGCACTGAAGCTCCCGGAAGGGGCGGCACAGGTCTTCCTGGTTGCTGCCGCTGCAGAGAGCCCGTGGGCAGCACCCCACGAGTGAACTTGAGCCTCAGGACCACAGGTAAGACCAACTTTTCTGCTGCAAGAAAGCTGCCTGGTGAACTCAAGACACAGGCCCACAGGAACAGCTGAAGACCTGTAGAGAGGAAAACTACACGCCCGAAAGCAGAACACTCTGTCCCCATAACTGACTGAAAGAGAGGAAAACAGGTCTACAGCACTCCTGACACACAGGCTTATAGGACAGTCTAGCCACTGTCAGAAATAGCAGAACACAGTAACACTAGAGATAATCTGATGGCGAGAGGCAAGCACAGAAACCCAAGCAACAGAAACCAAGACTACATGGCACCATCGGAGCCCAATTCTCCATTCAAAACAAACATGGAATATCCAAACACACCAGAAAAGCAAGATCTACTTTCAAAATCATTTTTGATCATGATGTTGGAGGACTTCAAGAAAGATGTGAAGAACTCCCTTAGAGAACAAGTAGAAGCCTACAGAGAGGAATCGCAAAAATGCCTGAAAGAACTCCAGGAAAACATAAATAAACAAGTAGAAGCCCATAGAGAGGAGACACAAAAATCCCTGAAAGAATTCCAGGAAAACACAATCAAACAGTTGAAGGAATTAAAAATGGAAATAGAAGCAATCAAGAAAGAACACATGGAAACAACCCTGGATATAGAAAACCAAAAGAAGAGACAAGGAACTGTAGATACAAGCTTCACCAACAGAATACAAGAGATGGAAGAGAGAATCTCAGGAGCAGAAGATTCCATAGAAATCATTGACTCAACTGTCAAAGATAATGTAAAGCAGAAAAAGCTACTGGTCCAAAACATACAGGAAATCCAGGACTCAATGAGAAGATCAAACCTAAGGATAATAGGTATAGAAGAGAGTGAAGACTCCCAGCTCAAAGGACCAGTAAATATCTTCAACAAAATCATAGAAGAAAACTTCCCTAACCTAAAAAAAGAGATACCCATAGACATACAAGAAGCCTACAGAACTCCAAATAGATTGGACCAGAAAAGAAACATCTTCCGTCACATAATTGTCAAAACACCAAACGCACAAAATAAAGACAGAATATTAAAAGCAGTAAGGGAAAAAGGTGAAGTAACATATAAAGGCAGACCTATCAGAATCACACCAGACTTCTCACCAGAAACTATGAAGGCCAGAAGATCCTGGACTGATGTCATACAGACCCTAAGAGAAACAAATGCCAGCCCAGGTTACTGTATCCAGCAAAACTCTCAATTAACATTGATGGAGAAACCAAGATATTCCATGACAAAACCAAATTTACACAATATCTTTCTACAAATCCAGCACTACAAAGGATAATAAATGGTAAAGCCCAACATAAGGAGGCAAGCTATACCCTAGAAGAAGCAAGAAACTAATCGTCTTGGCAACAAAACAAAGAGAACGAAAGCACACAAACATAACCTCACATCCAAATATGAATATAACGGGAAGCAATAATCACTATTCCTTAATATCTCTCAATATCAATGGCCTCAACTCCCCATTAAAAGACATAGATTAACAAACTGGATACGCAACGAGGACCCTGCATTCTGCTGCCTACAGGAAACACACCTCAGAGACAAAGACAGACACTACCTCAGAGTGAAAGGCAGGAAAACAACTTTCCAAGCAAATGGTCAGAAGAAGCAAGCTGGAGTAGCCATTCTAATATCAAATAAAATCAATTTTCAACTAAAAGTCATCAAAAAAGATAAGGAAGGACACTACATATTCATCAAAGGAAAAATCCACCAAGATGAACTCTCAATCCTAAATATCTATGCCCCAAATACAAGGGCACCTACATATGTAAAAGAAACCTTACTAAAGCTCAAAACACACATTGGACCTACACAATAAGAGTGGGAGATTTCAACACCCCACTCTCATCAATGGACAGATCATGGAAACAGAAATTAAACAGAGATGTAGACAGACTAAGAGAAGTCATGAGCCAAATGGACCTAACGGATATTTATAGAACATTCTATCCTAAAGCAAAAGGATATACCTTCTTCTCAGCTCCTCATGGTACTTTCTCCAAAATTGACCATATAATTGGTCAAAAAACGGGCCTCAACAGGTACAGAAAGATAGAAATAATCCCATGCGTGCTATCGGACCACCATGGCCTAAAACTGGTCTTTAATAACAATAAGGGAAGAATGCCCACATATACGTGGAAATTGAACAATGCTCTACTCAATGATAACCTGGTCAAGGAAGAAATAAAGAAAGAAATTAAAAACTTTTTAGAATTTAATGAAAATGAAGGTACAACATACCCAAACTTATGGGACACAATGAAAGCTGTGCTAAGAGGAAAACTCATAGCACTGAGTGCCTCCAGAAAGAAACAGGAAAGAGCATATGTCAGCAGCTGGACAGCACACCTAAAAGCTCTAGAACAGAAAGAAGCAAATACACCCAGGAGAAGTAGAAGGCAGGAAATAATCAAACTCAGAGCTGAAATCAACCAAGTAGAAACAAAAAGGACCATAGAAAGAATCAACAGAACCAAAAGTTGGTTCTTTGAGAAAATCAACAAGATAGATAAACCCTTAGCCAGACTAACGAGAGGACACAGAGAGTGCGTCCAAATTAACAAAATCAGAAATGAAAAGGGAGACATAACTACAGATTCAGAGGAAATTCAAAAAAATCATCAGATCTTACTACAAAAACCTATATTCAACAAAACTTGAAAATCTTCAGGAAATTGAAAATTTCCTAGACAGATACCAGGTATCGAAGTTAAATCAGGAACAGATAAACAAGTTAAACAACCCCATAACTCCTTCGGAAATAGAAGCAGTCATTAAAGGTCTCCCAACCAAAAAGAGCCCAGGTCCAGATGGGTTTAGTGCAGAATTCTATCAAACCTTCATAGAAGACCTCATACCAATATTATCCAAACTATTCCACAAAATTGAAACAGATGGAGTACTACCGAATTCCTTCTAGGAAGCCACAATTACTCTTATACCTAAACCACACAAAGACACAACAAAGAAAGAGAAATTCAGACCAATTTCCCTTATGAATATCGACGCAAAAATACTCAATAAAATTCTGGCAAACCGAATTCAAGAGCACATCAAAACAATCATCCACCATGATCAAGTAGGCTTCATCCCAGGCATGCAGGGATGGTTTAATATACGGAAAACCATCAACGTGATCCATTATATAAACAAACTGAAAGAACAGAACCACATGATCATTTCATTAAATGCTGAGAAAGCATTTGACAAAATTCAACACCCCTTCATGATAAAAGTCCTGGAAAGAATAGGAATTTAAGGCCCATACCTAAACATAGTAAAAGCCATATACAGCAAACCACTTGCTAACATTAAACTAAATGGAGAGAAACTTGAAGCAATCCCACTAAAATCAGGGACTAGACAAGGCTGCCCACTCTCTCCCTACTTATTCAATATAGTTCTTGAAGTTCTAGCCAGAGCAATCAGACAACAAAAGGAGATCAAAGGGATACAGATCAGAAAAGAAGAGGTCAAAATATCACTATTTGCAGATGATATAATAGTATATTTAAGTGATCCCAAAAGTTTCACCAGAGAACTACTAAAGCTGATAAACAACTTCAGCAAAGTGGCTGGGTATAAAATTAACTCAAATAAATCAGTTGCCTTCCTCTATACAAAAGAGAAACAAGCCGAGAAAGAAATTAGGGAAACGACACCCTTCATAATAGACCCAAATAATATAAAGTACCTCGGTGTGACTTTAACCAAGCAAGTAAAAGATCTGTACAATAAGAACTTCAAGACACTGAGGAAAGAAATTGAAGAAGACCTCAGAAGATGGAAAGATCTCCCATGCTCATGGATTGGCAGGATTAATATAGTAAAAATGGCCATTTTACCAAAAGCAATCTACAGATTCAATGCAATCCCCAACAAAATACCAATCCAATTCTTCAAAGAGTTAGACAGAACAATTTGCAAATTCATCTGGAATAACAAAAAACCCAGGATAGCTAAAGCTATCTTCAACAATAAAAGGACTTCAGGTGGAATCACTATCCCTGAACTCAAGCAGTATTACAGAGCAATAGTGATAAAAACTGCATGGTATTGGTACAGAGACAGACAGATAGACCAATGGAATAGAATTGAAGACCCAGAAATGAACCCACACACCTATGGTCACTTGATTTTTGACAAAGGAGCCAAAACCATCCAATGGAAAAAAGATAGCATTTTCAGCAAATGGTGCTGGTTCAACTGGAGGTCAACATGTAGAAGAATGCAGATCGATCCATCCTTATCACCCTGTACAAAGCTTAAGTCCAAGTGGATCAAGGACCTCCACATCAAACCAGACACACTCAAACTAATAGAAGAAAAACTAGGGAAGCATCTGGAACACATGGGCACTGGAAAAAATTTCCTGAACAAAACACCAATGGCTTATGCTCTAAGATCAAGAATCGACAAATGGGATCTCATAAAACTGCAAAGATTCTGTAAGGCAAAGGACACTGTGGTTAGGACAAAACGGCAACCAACAGATTGGGAAAAGATCTTTACCAATCCTAGAACAGATAGAGGCCTTATATCCAAAATATACAAAGAACTCAAGAAGTTAGACCACAGGGAAACAAATAACCCTATTAAAAAGGGGGTTCAGAGCTAAACAAAGAATTCACAGCTGAGGAATTCCGAATGGCTGAGAAACACCTAAAGAAATGTTCAACATCTTTAGTCATAAGGGAAATGCAAATCAAAACAACCCTGAGATTTCACCTCACACCAGTGAGAATGGCTAAGATCAAAAACTCAGGTGACAGCAGATGCTGGCGAGGATGTGGAGAAAGAGGAACACTCCTCCATTGTTGGTGGGATTTCATTCTGGAAATCAGTCTGGAGGTTCCTCAGAAAATTGGACATTGAACTGCCTGAGGATCCAGCTATACCTCTCTTGGGCATATACCCAAAAGATTCCTCAACATACAAAAGAGACACGTGCTCCACTATGTTCATCGCAGCCTTATTTATAATAGCCAGAAACTGGAAAGAACCCAGATGCCCTTCAACAGAGGAATGGATACAGAAAATGTGGTACATCTACACAATGGAATATTACTCAGCTATCAAAAACAACGAGTTTATGAAATTCGTAGGCAAATGGTTGGAACTGGAAAATATCATCCTGAGTGAGCTAACCCAATCACAGGAAGACATACATGGTATGCACTCATTGATAAGTGGCTATTAGCCCAAATGCTTGAATTACCCTAGATCCCTAGAACAAACGAAACTCAAGAGGGATGATCAAAATGTGAATGCTTCACTCCTTCTTTAAATGAGGAACAAGAATACCCTTGGCAGGGAAGAGAGAGGCAAAGATTAAAACAGAGACTGAAGGAACACCTATTCAGAGCCTGCCCCACGTGTGGCCCATACATATACAGCCACCCAATTAGACAAGATGGATGAAGCAAAGAAGTGCAGACCGACAGGAGCCGGATGTAGATCGCTCCTGAGAGACACAGCCAGAATACAGCAAATACAGAGGCGAATGCCAGCAGCAAACCACTGAACTGAGAATAGTTCCCCCGTTGAAGGAATCAGAGAAAGAACTGGAAGAGCTTGAAGTGGCTCGAGACCCCAAAAGTACAACAATGTCAAGCAACCAGAGCTTCCAGGGACTAAGCCACTACCTAAAGACTACATGGACTGACCCTGGACTCTGACCCCATAGGTAGCAATGAATATCCTAGTAAGAGCACCAGTGGAAGGGGAAGCCCTGGGTCCTGCTAAGACTGAACCCCCAGTGAACTAGACTATGGGGGGAGGTCGGCAATGGGGGGAGGGTTGGGAGTGGAACACCCATAAGGAATGGGATGGGGGAGGGGGATGTTTGCCCGGAAACCGGGAAAGGGAATAACACTTGAAATGTATATAAGAAATACTCAAGTTAATAAAAAAAATAAAGCTGTTATGTGTTATGAGCATAAAAAAAAGTGTATGTATGTATGAACTTCCTAAACAAGGAGTCACAGCCACAAGGAAGTTATATTAATTGCTCAAAGCCAAGGATAAATGCTTTCTTTCTTTACCACTGATCTCTTCACAGTTACCTTTGTCATATCTGTGGAAAACTGGCAGGGCCATGATTAAGGTATAGCCTGTCATTGATAGAGATGATAGTTTTGTTTCTGATCTACTGCACGTTTTCAACTAAAGGTCAAATACCTTCACTGTTGCTCACATAGTATTTGGCTTTCCTCATCAGATTTGAGGCTAAAGGTTTCAAAGCCTTAGACACATTTTTTTATAGTAACGTATGTTTTACGAAGATACTTGCTATATACTGAAGACCAGAAATACTAGCCATCTGTAGGGTTTTTTTCTTTTATATGGCTGATCAATGTTTATTTTTCATACTTTAAAGTAAATGGAAACAAAAAGGCACGTTATAGTAATAAACCACAAGTGAGTACTTTGTTGTTTGTGGTCAGCTCATGTTAATTGCAAATACAAATTGCCTACGAACACATAAGCATGGAGGAATTCACACTGGGATTTGTAATGATGTGGCTAAGAGAATGCGAAGAAGACATTAGCAGTGTTGCCTCTGCAGTCACAGCCTACTCATCAGTACCATTGTGCACACGCAGAAAAAGGTTCTGACATCAAGCTATAGCAGTTGCTCATTTAGACAGTAACAGCCTTTTATTCATCCAGTCACTCATTCAAAGCACTGCTTGCACTCTGTGACAGCCCAACGCACTCTGCACTTGTGGACAAGCAGAGACAGATGAGATGAAATATGGAGATTACTTATGCCTGCAAAGTGATTGAAAGTCTGTCTATTAAAATGATAACAATGCATTAGGAAGACAGGTCATGTACTAAGGAAGTCTAAATGAAGAAGTTATACCCATGTGTATGAAGTTTGCAAGAAAGAAGGAGCTTGAGGTAAGCATTTTTGAATTAGAATAAGTATGTAGCTTGTTTGAAGTTTAGTAGCATTAGAGTTGCCAAATTTGTGAAATTTAAGGAATTCCATTATGTGTAGTAGGCAGAATTCTTCATGTACACTAATATTCCTAGTTCTTTGAGACTCTGCCTCCTTATAATTTTTTCCTGGGGTACAGATGGAGCCATGAGGTCTAACAGGTGCCATTCTATGATTGGGTTAAATTTTATGGAGAAAGTGAAACAGTTTGTCTGATAAAATTATGGGTGCTATGTTTTTAAAGCTAGGTGAGTCCAGCCTAATAAATTGACCCCTTTCAAACCTATTGAAATTAAAATCAACATAGAGCACACACTATGCTAACCTTTAAGATACCCTGATTACCTAGTATGTAGGAAAATAAAATTGGTCAAAACACTTGAGTTTGCAAATGGAGTGGGTCTTACCTGAAATGACTACCAATTGTAACATGTAAGACCAGTGAAGAAGAAAAAAAGGATATGAAACATGCATATTGTTGATCCTCAAAAATTCAAAAGATAATATATATGTCTGTTTTAAGTTGTTACAAAGAAACAAAGAGTAGCATACCTGGAGATATGAGCCAATTCACCCCAGATAGGGAAAGAGCCCACCCAATCAACAATAACAACAACAATAATAGTGATGATGGTGATAGTGGTGGTGATGGTGGTTGTACAGAGATACTAATAATTCCATCCAAGTCTGTCTTGATGTGCCATGAAGTCTTATTGGTTTTTCCCCATCCATTACTGAACATTAATGGACTCATCTTGTACAAGTTTCCTGTGGGTTTGACCTGAGAGTTCAAGAAGAAGCCATGACATGCATAAAAGACAACATTCCACAATACACCCCAATACAAAGCACATCAGTGCCATCAAACTAAAGCTTAGGCTTTCTGGAATGGAAAAAGCCTTTCTAGAGTTTTTCAACCACGTAGTGCTTTACACACAGTCGTTTTTCAGATCCTCAGATCTCATGTCTTTAATAAAACCCATTCCAAGTTTCATGTCTTTGTTGCAACTCATTTATTTAAGAATTTGCTTTTTCATATTACTCATTCTTAATTTTATAGCCTGTTTTCTGTCATTGTGCATTTTTTCCATGTGGCAATCATTCCGAATATTCTTCCTATGCACATACTTTGTACTGAGAATCCTTTGTGGTGCTGGGTAAAAAGCAATACTCTTTGAAGGGCTAGACAGCCTACTCATCATATCTGGCTCTGCCCTGTCAATAGTTAAGAGTCCGTCCCAAAAGTAGACTTGTTGGGAATCCTCAGCAACATATCAAATAGATTATGCATGCTAGACAAACAAGTATAAAATTCATTTTTTGACCTGGACCATCAGATTATTCTTCAGTGAAAGGGTCCTTAGGGGAATATCCAGGAAATGAGAAGATAAATGAGATAGAAACGTTTGGAATCGAGAGATCTTACACAATCTGATAGCATACAAAACTAGTGCCTTAGGAAATACAGCAACCTATATACAGTTTATAAAGGAAAAATGTGACAGAGTCAGCAAAAACTGTCCTACAATGGGACAAAGTCAGTAGGAAGCTACCCAAGCAATGTTACATGTATGGAATATCTCAAGTTGGTCACAGACTGAGCATGTAGTGGCTTTGGGATAGATAACTATAACCTCTTAAGTAAAAAAGAGTTGAATTCTCAGGAAGTTGCAGGTCTCTTAAAGTCCTGCTCCCAGACCATTATTGGCCTTGTTAATCATGATCTTCATTTAAGACAGGAAACTGTGTTCCTTCTTCATAAATTGGTCCCACCTAAAAATGTTCCTTTAAGACTCTGACTCCAGGTTATTATTGGCCTTACTGAACATGTTCTAAGTTTTGTAAAGAAAGTACAATCCTTCTCAATACAAGAAAGCCTCAAGGAAAACTTTAGTTTAGTATAATTTCCCCCAAATTTTGTTATTTTCTTGACAATAGTCAGTGGATGCAACAAGAAGGCATTGATACCCAGAACTGAGTTCATTTATGTACATACTAAATCCAACAAACTTTATTTGCCTCATAGTACAAATTCTTCTTAAAATGTTTCCTATTCTGGTTATGCCATTTACTACATATTTACAAATGTTTTTTCATCTCTAATTCCTTGTTCCAACTATCTATATCTACAGTTTTCTCATCATTGTGTCATAAACATACTGTAACTACCAAAAACAAAGATCCCTGTTGACACTTTAGTGATGTGAGCATTCCATTCTGAGCTGAGCTTTCTGTCTTGGTGTATCAAATCTGAATCTAATGCCCCTGCTATGTGAATATCAACATCCTGGGATATAATTTTTTTATCCTATCTTTCCAGTATCTTCTACTAATTTAACTGTTTACTCACGGTACAAATATCCACCCTCTCCCTTACTCTAGTAATAAATCAGCTTCTGATGAACAGTGATGTCTTGACATTGTTTGAGTCTAGAAAATGGAGATGGTGATGGTAACTCAAATCTCGTAGTATGGATTTTGTGGGTAAGTGATAAAGAAAAAAAGGCTGATTTTCACACATTTCTGCATTAAGGTCTAGGACTTATGTCTTATCATTACTTTTTTTTCTGGAAGAATTCTAAGGTAGTCTAGGACTTCACATAGATGTAGACAGACGTAGGCATATATGTGGCTTTTGCACTCTATTTTTACAAAACCATCACAGGCAACTGTAGGAACTGCATCATATGTTCACCATATCTCAGCCTCTAAATTAGAGTTGAGTTTTATACTGTCAGAACCTCATAAATGAAAATAAAGATTAAATTTCATCCAGTAAATCTATGTGAATCAGACTACAACTGTCACAGGACCACCTTGTCACTTAAAAGCAAACTGTATGGATGGATAGAGATGGAAATTTGGAAAGGGCTGCTAGCCATATCAATAGAAGACATGGAATTTTCAAAGAAAAGAGTCTAGGTAGTGGGCAGTAATTTCTGTTCAAGCATGAGAACTTGAGACAAACGAATTCTGAACTAGGGACACAGACACAGGAAAATCGCTGGGGCTTGCTGGCCAACAGTCTCACTCCCCATTCAGTGAGAACCCTGTCTCAATAAGATAAGGTAGAAAGTGTTGGAGCAGACCCATCACCTTCACCATGCCCGCACCTCACTGTACATGTTAGTTCTTACCCCTACCATAAACAAAACTTAAGAGAGTATTTAGTGTATTGTCAACTCTCTACTGACCTAGAACTGAAGTATGAGTCAATGAAAGCTTTTCAAAAGGAAGCTTATATCCTCTGGTGAAATGACATCTTAATATGCAGTGTTATATATCCACTCAAACTCTGTTCTTGTTCCAAAGTTTAAAACATGACTGACTTCTAATTTGGCAAAAGAGCATCTGCTGCTTATTTAAGTCAGAGACATTTCCTCCATTGGATTCTTTATGCTCTTTGGCAAACCCTCCTTTGTCTCTTAATTTAACAGGAGTGTAGTCAAATATTGGTGCATATCTATAGAAAGCTTCACTGACAGTTTATAGCATGGTCACATTCAATTTAATGAAACAGAACTCTGCTGCTACAACTGGTTTTCCCCATCACAAAGACATTCAGAAATCTTTAATGTCATATGTTGCTCACTTTTCTATTTAAAGATGGACAGATTGTCTTGTTTGAAGCATTTGCCCAGATACACAAAAAGTAACATGAAAAAAGGGGATTATTATTATTGCAATCAAAGAATCTCCACTTACTAGCATCACCGTTGTTTTTCATATGCGGATTGCTCTAGCTTCATCTCCATTGCTGTGGAAAAACACTTTAAGCAAGAGCTACTGAGGGAAGGAAGGGTTCATTTTGCTTATGCTTACAGGTCATCACTGTCCATCACTGAGTGAGAGGAAGTCTGGGCAGCAACTGAAGCCTGAACTTGAAGGAGAAACCATGGAAGATGCTTGTTGGCTTATTTATTCACAGGCAGGGACATGCTTGACCAGACGTCTTATACAGCCAGGGCCACATACATAAGGACTGGGTCATCCACAATGAGCTAGGCTTTCCCATATCAATTAACAATCAAGAGAATCCCTGAAATGAATTTTCATAGACAAATCTAATGTATGTAATCCCTCAATTGTGGCTTCTCCTCTCAGATAACTATAAACTATGTCAAGCTGACAGTTAAACTAACTGGAATCCAGGCTTAAAAGGCTTCCATACATAATACAACTGTATTGCATATGCATAGGGGCCTCAAAAGAAGTATGCTATTTTGTGCACTAAGTCAGTTGAACAAAATACCACTTTTATAAAGGGAACATGGAATTTTCAACAACAAGCAATATTAAATAACTTTTATTTTACCATAGAAATATTAAAAATGGAAAAGAGAAGAAACCATGCTTACGTTCATTCTATATGAGATAAAATAGACTTTCATTGTGTGAGGAAACAAAAAAGATATTGCATGATTCTAAAAGAACTGCATCCACAACATAACATAACATATGCAGAAAACAGCACTGCACTTAACTATGTAAATCAAATGATATCAGAAACAAGAGACAGACAGATACAATAAAAGCTAGAAACTCAAACTTCTCAGTTTTACAAATGAACAAATTAATTTAAATAAAACAGCCTCAAAAACACTGGACCTAAGTAACATACTATATGATAGACTTTTATGGATTTGTTAAGAAGATAGCCTGACTTAAATGCCTTCTCTGCAAAAATAAGTTTTCAGCATACTAAAAAGAGCCATGCAGGTCTCCAGAAGAAGGAAACACATGTCAGCCCTACTCAGCTATTACACTCATGAACTACAGTAACAACCATGCATCATGATAATTCCATAGTGTGGTAGTGCCACACATACCTTGTCAGTGACTATCAGCTCTCTAATTGGACTTTAGACATATTCACCAATAAGGAAAGCATGTCTGGATTGGAAACCAAGAAAACAACCTATAGCTAGTGAAGAAACTACAACTACCACTTTACTAAAATATCTGTAGCAACATTTTAAATATTTATCCTTATACCTGTATGTACGCATAATTTTTACCCTTCATCAAGGAAACTTCTCTTTTGCAGCAGACTGAAACCAGTACAGAAAAACGCAACCAATCAAAATGCTAAGTTGTCCTTTTCCTCACTCCTCTAAAGGGAAAGGACTAAAGGAGCTGAACGCGTTTGCAACCCCATAGAAAGAAAAACATTATCAACCAATCAGAACTCCCAGGAACTAAACCACCAAACAAAGGGTACACATGAAAGGATCCATGGCTCCAGCCGCATATGTAGTAGCTTATCTTGGCATCAATGGAAGGAGAAGCCCTAGGTACTTGTGAAGGCTCAATGCCCCAGTGTAGGGGAATGCCAGGGCAGTGTTGTAGGAATGGGTAGGGGCGGGCACTCTCATAGAAGCTGGGGGAGAGGCTATGCAATAGGGGGTTTGCAGCAGGGAAACCAGGAAAGGGGATATCATTTGAAATGTAAATAAATAAATTATCCAATAAAAAAGGGAAAAATCAATCAAATAAACAAATACCAGAACAAAGAAAAAGCAGAGTTGTTATTTGAGTCCCAATGGATATGTCTACAAAATAACTTCCACATCTAAAGCTCAGGCAACATTGCAGAAGAGAGGACAGAAAAATTGTAAGAGCTAGATGATTACAGCTGTTTCCTGGTAATCTCAGATAATATATTCATAAAGTCTCACCAGGAGACTTTATGACTGAGGATGACAGTGAACATGCCAAACGGAACCAGGGGAATATTATAAGGCCTCAACCATATAAAAAGAACTACAAGTAATTGAGAATGCTGAAAGTTGGAGAAATAGTTTTTCCCAGGGAAAGCAAATCAATTATTTATCCAAAACAAGATGATCAATTTTAGGCATATTTGTCGATTTTATTTAGGTTCTTTTACTTCTACCTGCCTTCCAACCTTTATCCACCTCAGTCCTTTCCAATTTCCCAACTCCATGCAGAAGAAAAAGAAGGCTAGGAGGGAAAGGGGACATAGACTTCTATATGATACTTCCTGATGAATGACATAGTTCCTTGGGCCAAGTCCAATCATTGTAGTCAGGATATCCAGCAGTCTAACAAACCAATAATAATAAAAGAAGCAGCAGGACAAGCCAGTAGCAGCAGGATGAATCAGCAGCAGTGCGGGCAGCAAACAGGGGAAAGCAGCAGGTATCACTGAACCTCTCAGGGCTCCACCATTTATACCCTCTCGAGAGTTCCCAGAATTAAACTATTTGAGGCTGCCACAAATCACACTCCTGCCAGAGTATGAAACACATTGTAGTTAGCTGATAATCTGAAGCAGCCCCTATCCCATACCTGGGATATTCACATAACATAATTGAGTTTTTAAAGTAAACCCTGAAACATATATACAAGGAACATAATACAATGGAGCAATGGGTTATATATGTGTATACTTATATTTGTGCAACAATGATTAATGAGAAAGAATATATTGGAGGGTCTGGAGGAGGAAAGGGAAGGGGGAAATTATGTAAACGTTTTATACGATCAAAACTAAAAGAAAAAGTATAATTTAGACCAAATTATTATGTTATCAGATCTCTGAAGTCTTATGACTATTTAATATTAGAAATTCTAACTATACTTAGGACATCTTTGTCACACAAAATTATGTTTGCTTCATAAAAGAAATTGTATTCCAGTTTTATACAAAATTTTACAGATATTGCAGAGCAAAGTCCTAGATTTTAATTGCTTGTTCATAATATCTGATTGACTAAGTACATTTCTTTTCCACATATATTCTTTAATTATCCACTCTTTTGTCTGTAGAAAAAAAATGTACAAACTTGTGTTTCTGTAAAAAATCAACATAAATTCAATTATTTTCTTATTCACTTGATAGAGATTTCAAACAAGCACACCTAAGTAGAAATCCTATTGTTTTATTTCCTGCATTATATAATTGAATTAGTATGAAGAACAAAGTATCAAGTAAAAAATATATGGACTAACTAATTATAGAATTCATCAGGTAAAATAGCCACATATTTATAAATATTTTTAATAATAAATGACATATCAAATAGTTATATGTAAATCAGTTGATTAAGAAATATCTCATTGAATAATAAGTTAAAATTAAATGATTGGAACAGTTTGTTCAAATCCAAAGGCAATGATGTGTAAGAAGACAAATATTACTAGGATACTTCATTACTATGGATGAGAGGTATATCCATAATTCTCAGACACCCCAGTTGAAACTGTTTTGTTAAATGCAAAGAAAACACCCCAGATCAAAGATAGTACAAAAGAACAATAGTGGTGACACCATTATAATTAGAATTTCATGGTGTCATAGAACAGTCTAGTAGGGACTACTAAGTTTAAAAGTCTTAAGAATGATAGCTAATTTCCAGTGCAAACTTGTTAAATTTTAGGCTTTGATGAAATCACTTAGCATTTGGTATTTTTCCCAGAGTCTGTAAGTAATCCATGGACAGGGGGACAAATGCTTATTTTATGCTCTGGTTTACTAGAAAGAGATTTTGAGATATTTGATTGATTTATTGCAGATCACACAATGAGTTTCCTTATTAAAATATAAAGAAGTTGACAATGAAAAACAATTTTCAAGAAGTTTCACTTCTTACCTCATTATTCAAATCAAAATAGCTGATGAAGTTCCTTTGTTTGCATTAACTACTTTTATGACTATGTAACAAACACCTGGCAAAGGAACTTTAAAGAAAGAAGGGATTATCTTGGCTCACAGTTCAGCAAACAGTCATTCATGGAAGGGGTAATTATGGAAGCAGGAGCCTAGGACACTTGTTCACATTTTAGTTGCAGTCAGGAAGATATAAACGCTGGTACTCAGTACTGTTTATCCTTTTGATCTTGTCTAGAAACCAAGGATATGAAATGATTCTACCCACAATTAAGGTGGGTTTTCTCTTCTTATTGAAACTGATCTAAATCTCCCTCACAGTTTTCCGTAAATCACATCAAGCTAACAATCAATATTAACCAGTAGTGGTATACTATTTTATTACTTTAGGTAAAAAAATATTATTGATGATTCTATGTTCTAAGTACACAAATTGGCTTCCTGACTCTTCTACAAGTTATTGTTTTGGAATTCTTATTGTGGCTGTCACCTAAGAAATAGCAATGTTTCCTTTCAAAAATAGTATTGGAGGAAGTACTGCAAGATGACTCGGTGGATAAAGGTGTTTGCTGCCAAACTTGATGAGCTGAGTTTAGTCCCTGAAATTCACATGGTAAAAGGCAGAACAGACTACTGCAACTTGTCCTCTGACCTCCGCACCTGAACCGTGTGGCACTGACCTCACGTGTGAGCACGTGCGTGTGCCTGCACGCGCGCGCGCGCGCGCGCACACACACACACACACACACACACACACACACACACAGAAACTATTATACAAAAATTTTTCTATATCTATTTAAATGAATAAAATTTCCATATGAATTATCTTGTGGAAAGATTAAACATGAATATTCTAATAGCTACTTATCTTATGAATATATTATTTTCATGTGTATGATTTTTGTATTTCTTAGTCTTTTTTATATCATGTATTTTATGATATGAATTACTGCCAATTATCTTTGGTTTGTGAATAATTAATTTTTAGAGCCTTTATGTTCTAAGGAAATATTCTAATTTTTGAATATAAATCTTAATTTGCTGCCTAGTCACTTCTATATTTAATGTAAATACAAAAGCTTTATTTGCAACTGCCTTCTCTATAAGGAACATATATTCTTCAAATAAGATCCAAAAGTCCTTGGCGATCCTCAAAGCCACAGAACACTTATTCACTCAGATTGTTTGGGGTTTTATATGGACATTCCTGAAGCAGAGTTTCAAACAGGTCGGGGAAAGTTGAATTTCACCCTGAAGAGTAAATAGAATCAGGATACACTCTGGAAGGATGGAATGAACCAAGGACAAAAGAATCATACCGGGCTATGTGGTCATGAGAACATGTGCTCCTTGTTACCTTCCAGTTACAGCTGAGAGGGAATAGCAAAATCCAGCCTCCCATTTTCTAGTTCATGCTCATTCTGTATAAGTCCCACTCACATATCCCAATATATAATGTCCTTTTATAATCATAAATGTCAACATAGAGCTTTGTAGGAATAGTTTCTCTTTGCGAGTTTCCATTAGTGATTGCAATGGCTGATTGGTGTGGTGTTTGTACTGAAGAAAAGGTCATGTGTGCAAAAGACATCGAACTCTTCTTTTTTTTTAATTGATTTCTTTGGAAGATAATTGAATAGACTATAATTAAAGTCCCTTCATTTCCTGCCATTCCAATTGTTAAAATAAAGTTCCAAGTAACAAAATTAAATATATTTTCTTTTTTTCTTTTTTTTTATTAAGAGTAGAGAAACAAGAGCTGTCCTTAGAGATGACCATAAGAAACTGCAATCATATTCTTTAAAAATTTCTGTGAATGTCTTTTAAAACATCAACATGGAGTTTGAGGTCATTGTTCCTTCAAGTAAGGCTGGATAACTGCAGCTGATGAGAAATATTTTCAGATTTTGTTTGGTTGCTAGTTGCATTTTGTTTTTAATAGATACTGGTCTCACACTGTATGTAGATCTACTTGGTTCATCCTCCCAAGTCCTGGAATGACAGACTTGTGATAACATAACTAGATTGATGTGATTTATGAATAAAATAATGAAATGTGAATGAAATTGGTTTATGATGATCACACTTTTATTTCTGATGTAACCTCAAGCTTCCAACCAAATTTTTGGCTTGTCATGCTAACATTCCACGTAAACGTAGGTTATCATGACCTTTAGTAGCCAATTTTAGAGACAAACATTTGTATCACCACATAATGATAGACTAGAGATCTCACTTGTCTACATTAAAAAAGCAGTGAGGGTCTAAGGAAAATAGAAAGTGTTTCTGGACCATTGTTAGTCTTTAGACTCACTCTACAATGTCTAGCAACTGTCAGGTCCAAGGAGAGGACCTAATTATTGGTTAGTTCTTTACCAAGTTTTCAAACTATAATTGAGTATGTAAGCAATCTATAGCCATACTGAAAGACAGAAGGAATATCATCAGTAGGTGCAACTGAAAAAAATCTTAGGAACAATGTTTTCAACTAGATTATGTTATTTGAACAAAAAAGTTCAGTAGAGATTATGAGCGTAGCTTTATTAAAGCCACATCCAGATCTTAAGATCTAAGGGAGGTGAGCCCAATGTTGGCACTGAATGAAGGCAAGCATGTCAGCAACAGGTTTCTAGTCTACTTCTCCACACTGTCAAAGTGGGGTTTGGACTTTCAGATTATAGCGCACAAATGATAATCTCTAAGTGAAATAGTTTGTCACGGTGGACAGGATCCCACTTTACACATCAAGTCTAGAGAAATGAGGATGATTAGTAACCTCTGCCTTTTAGAACTCAGGTCAAGGAAGAGTCATGGGCCTGGGCAGAAACTCTTCAGGCTGTAGGATTCCTGTACTTTTCTGTAAGTTCCTGAAAGCTTGAATTCTTTTTATAGGCAGCAGAGTAAGTTTGCACAGGCGCTAAGGAAATAGAGCCTATCATGCTGATTAAAGTCTGGGAGTTAAGGTAAAAGAAAGACATAATAAGGAGGTGGTGATATGAACATATAAATTCATTCATTACTGGAGAAACAACACACAAAGCAAAAGAAAACTTTATGCCAATGACAAGAACAAGGAGCAGGAACCATCATAGAGTAGAAAACATGGAAGAAATTGAAAAGTACTCTTTTTAAAATTAGTTGAAGTCTCAACAAGAAAGGAAGATAGCTGAAAATAGAAAACCTGTAATTAATAATTAAGCCATTTATTTAACTTGTGAATAGAGAGGCTACTATGTTGAATTCATGTGCAGAAATGCTAAATTCTTTAGCATGAACAACAAGCAGCCCAGTAACAGAAATTCTAGAAGACAACAAGTCAGGAGAAAACTACAGTATCTTCACAAAGAGATTAAGACTTTGCAAGACGGTATACAAAGAACACGAGTTTTGATAAATCTTAGTAAAAATTGATGAATTCAAATTTCCAAAAAAATAGAGAGCAAAGAGGAGGAGTTAAATGGGTTCCTAGTGGCTGAGCTGGAGATTAAAGGATTGTGGCAAAATAGCTATACTTTAATGAAAAAAAAAATGATCCTAGACTTCTACAGAAAAGCATGACCAAACAATCTAATTGTTACATGAACACTAAATGGAAGAAAAATAAACAGTGCAGAAGAAAAATATGAACCTCTGAAGATGTTGGATGAAAGGAAGAATGACAAAACCAACACCCTGAGTGTTTGAAAAGGAATAACTGCTAGGAAGGAGTGCCTGGAATCAGAGAAACTTCATATCAAGAGAGGGAGGGGAGGAGGGAGATTTTAACACTATAGAGGGATGGATAGTATAAAGTACTATGCAAATGCTTATCTTAAATTATTACTTTTGCCTTTACAAGGAAAGTTCTTAATATATCTTTGTAAATTTAAGAAAAATTTCTAAGATACTATAAAAGTGAAAGACAATTACTGACCATTCAAAGAAACCAAAACGATGAAAGATAGATTGACAAATCAAAATAAAAAAAAACCAGATTGCATACTTTCAACATACAATCTTACAGGATTACCATTCCTATTAAGATGAAAAGGAGCAGAGTGAGGAAATACTAGACCAAAGCAAGGCCAAAAACACCCGGAAAAACTCCAAGTTCTACATGTCTGTGTCTGATGTCAAAGCTCTCTATAGCGCTCCAACTCCTTTCATCCTTGTTGATGCAACACACTTCTTTCTTTTAGATTGCTTCCACACACTGTTAGCACCTTTCCTTGGCAAATATCCCCTGGCTCTGGTATCTCTAACATCTTGGGGTCTCCAAGGCAATCCAAGTGTCCTCTTCTTAAGTTTACACAATATCCTCTCTAGGCCTCCATGCAAGGTCACCCTTGACATATACCTGTCTTCAGCTGCTTTCCTTAATTGCTGAGTTCCACAAACCATCTCTTTTCTCTTTAATTCTAAAGACTTATTATTCTGCTGCTCTTGAAGCCTCTGGCTCCTCCAGTCCTTCATACTTGTCTTCCACATGGATCCTTAAGCTTCGCTTAATGTTTGGCTGTGCATAAACTTCCAGCAGATGCCAGAGGAAGCCTCTGATGATGATTGGCCTAAGTACTGATATGACTGTAGCAGAATAGAATTAGTAATCATTTGATTGACTTTTCATGCTTTTTTAAAAATGCCAGTTGTGTTTGGTTCTACCCTAGGTCACTGAACCATCCAGTTTCTGCTTCCTGGCTGTCAAGGCAGTGTCAGGTATGAACTCTCTCTCAAGGCAGGACCTTCAAGTTAGACCAGTCATTGGTTGTCAATTCCCACCAGCTCTGTACCCCCATTGCCCCAGCACATTTTACAGGCAAGGCAGGTTGTAGGTTGAAGGGTTTGTAGCTGTGTTGTTCCCAGTCCCACCACCAGAAGCCTTGTTTGGTTATAGATGATGGTCAGTTCATGGCAGGTATTCTCCATTTCTAGGAGTCGTTGCCAGGGTCACCCTTATAGATTCCAGGAAGTTTCCATTGTACTGGGGTCTAACATTGCCCTTCTCCAAATAAATTCTAGTTCCACTCATTTCTTCCTATACTCTCTCCCTATGTCCCTTCTTTCCCTGCCTTTTCTCACCTGTTCCTGTGCTCACCCACCCAGAGTCTACCCTCAGCTTTTATTTTGTTTCCCTTTCAAAGATGATATATGTATCTCCTATAGAGCCTACTTAAATATTCCAAGTCTGTGAATTATAATTTACATAATAGCTAATATATACTTACTTATGTGTATATATCATATTTGTCCTTCTGCATCTGGGTTACCTGACAGGATTATTTTTTTCTAGTTCCATTCATTTGCCTGCACATTTCAGGATGTCATTTTTTTAAACTGCTAAATAGTACTTCCTTGTGTGAATGTATCATATTTTCTTTTTCCATTCTTCAGTTAAGAAATATCTTAAATTGCTTCCAGTCTCTGCCTATTGTGAATAAATACGCTGTGAACATACTTGAGCTATTGTCCTTATAGTTGGATGGACACTTTTGGGTATATGCCGAGAGTGGTTTAGTTGAGTCTTAAAGGAGATCAATTCCCAACTTCTAAGGAACTGCCACATTGATAGGGATAGTGGCTGTCAAAGTTTGTACTCTGTCAGCAATGGAGGAGTGTCCTCTTGCTCTACATAATTGTGAGCATAGGGTGCCATGTGTATAATTGAAGTTTGCATTCTGAAAAGAGAAAAATGGAGTCTCAAAGAAGTTTTGATTGGCACTTCCCAAATGGCTAAGGATATTAATATTTCTTTAAGTGTTTCTGAGCCACTTGAGTTTTTTCTATTAAGAATTCTCTGTTTATACCTATATCCAAACTTTTAAATTGGATTATTTGAGATTTAGATCTTACTGTCTCTGCTACTGGTGTTCTGTTCTGGAAGTTGTTTTCTATGCTGAGACTTTAAGGGTTACCATTAACTTTATCTTCTATCAGGTTCAGTGTGTCTGATTTATATTGAGGGTTTTGATCCACTTGGAACTGAGTTTTATGCAGACTGATAAATATGAATCTTATGTACATTCTTCTACATGCAGGCATCCAGTTAAACCAGCCCCATTTATTGAAGATCCTTTCTTCTAATGTATATTTCTGATTTCTTTATTAAAAACCAGTTATCCCTAGGTGTGTGGATTGATCTTTGTTCAGTAAAGAAATTGAATTGTTATTCTCCACTGAATAACAGAATTGTCTGGTTTCTGCCAATACTATGTGGTTTTCATTACTGTAGCTCTGTAATGTAGCTCTGTAATGGAGCTTGAGTTCAGCGATGGTGATACCTTTGAAAGTTTTTATTGTTTAGCATTGTTTTAATGTCCTGAACATTAAATATCCTGTGGTGTTTGTTTTTCCATATGAAGTTGAGTTCTTTCAAGTTCTGTAAAGAATTGTGTTCAATCTTTGAAGGGAATTGCACTGAATCTATAGATTGCTTTGGTAAGATAGCCATGATTACTGTGTTAATTCTATGGATTAATGAGCTTGGGAGACATTTTCATCTTCTGATATTTCCTTTCAATTTCTTTATTCTACAGTTCCCCAGGATGTTTCATATTATTTGGGGCTACTTGAATGGTGTTGTTTCCCTGATTTCTTTTTCAGCCCATTTGGTATTTGTACGTAGGAAGGCTACTGTTTGATTTGAGTTAATCTTGTATCCAGCCACTTAATTAAAGATGTTTATCAGCTTTAAAAATTACGTGGTAGAATTTTGGGGTTTGCTTATGTGTACTATGATATCATCTGAGAACAGCAATATTTTGAGTTTTTCCTTTCCAATTTTTATCTACTTCATCTCCTTTAGTTGTGTTTCTTCTCAACCTCAAAGTTTAAATACTATACTGAATATATGGAGAGAATGGACAGCCTTGAGGAAAAACCAGTTCCTGGTTTTAGTGGAATTGTTTTGAGTTTCTCTCCTTTTAATTTGATGTTGTCTATCATCTTACTCTAAATTGCTTTTGTTATGTTGAGTTATGTTCTTTGTATCATTAATTTCCCCATGACTTTTAACATGAAGGAATGTTGGCTTCTGTCAAGGGATATTTTACCATCTAATGAGATGATCAGGTGAGGTTGCTTTATTTTTTTCTTTCAGTTTGCTTATGTGTGTATTACATTGATGAATTTTCATGTATTGAACCATTCCTGCATCTCTGGAATGAAGGCTACCTAATCATGGAGGATGATGTTTTTGATGTGGTCTTAGATTTGGTTTCCAAGTATTTTATTGAGTGCATCAAAAGTTTATAAAAGAAATTGATCTGAATTTGTTGTTTTTGTTGTTGAGTATTTTTGTAGTTTAGCTATCAGGCAACTGTGGCCCCATAGAGTCAATTTAGTAATGTTCCTTCTGTTTCTATTTTGTGGAATAGTTTGAGAAGTATTGGTACACACAGTTCTTTCAAAGTCTGGTAGAGTTCTGGGATGAAATAATCTGGTCCTGTGTTTGGAGACTTTTAATGACTGCTTCTATTTCCCTTGGTTTATTTAAATATCTAATGCTGAGTAGATTTCATAGAGAAAGTTATCCTATTGTTTTTTATTCTTTTAGATTTTATAATGTGATGGAACACAAGTTTTTAAAGTATGATCTAATGATTCTTTGGATTTTCTCAGTGTCTGTTGTTATGTCCCCCTTTCTGTGCCTCAATTTTGTTAATTGAATAGTCTTTCTTCTTATTTTAGATAGTATGGATAAGGGTTTGCTTATCTTTTTGATTTTCTAGAAGAATAAACTCTTAGTTTCATCGATTCTTTATATTGTTCTCTTTATTTCTATTTTATTAACTTCATCCCTGTGTTTGATTACTTCCTGCCATCTACTTCTCTTGGGTGTGTTTGCTTTGCTTTGTTCTAGCACTTTCAGGTGTGCTGTTAAGTTGCTTGTTTGAAATCTCTCTAGTTTCTTTATATGCCACCTAGTGCTATGAACTTTCTCCTTAGTGTTGCTTTCATTGTTTCCTATTAGTTTGAGAATGCTGTGTATCATTTTTATTGAATTTTTAAAAATCTTCAAGTTCCACTATGTTCATAGCAGCCTTATTTATAATAGCCAGAAGCTGGAAAGAACCCAGATGCCCTTCAACAGAGGAATGGATACAGAGAATGTGGTACATCTACACAATGGAGTATTACTCAGCTATCAAAAACAATGACTTTATGAACTTTATAGGCAAATGGAGGGAACTGGAAAATATCATCCTGAGTGAGGTAACCCAATCACAGAAAAACACACATGGTATGCACTCATTGATAAGTGTATATTAGCCCAATTGCTCGAATTACCCTTGATGCACAGAACACATGAAACTCAAGAAGGATGACCAAAATGTGAATGCTTCACTCCTTCTTTAAAAGGGGAACAAGAATACCCTTGGGAGGGAATACGGAGGCAAAGTTTAGAACAGAGGCAGAAGGAACACCCATACAGAGCCTGCCCCACATGTGGCCCATACATATACAGCCACCAAACTAGATAAGATGGATGAAGCAAAGAAGTGCAGGCCGACAGGAGCCGGATGTAGATCTCTCCTGAGAGACACAGCCAGAATACAGCAAATATATAGGTGAATGCCATCGTTAAACCACTGAACTGAGAACAGGACCCCAGTTGAAGGAATCAGAGAAAGGACTGAAAGAGCTTGAAGGGGCTTGAGACCCCATATGAACAACAAGGCCTACCAACCAGAGCCTCCAGGGACTAAGCCACTACCCAAAGACTATACATGGACTTACTCTGGGCTCCAACCTCATAGGTAGCAATGAATAGCCTAGTAAGAGCACCAGTGGAAGGGGAAGCCCTTTGTCCTGCCAAGACTGAAACCCCAGTGAACGTGATTGTTGCGGGGAGGGCGGTAATTGGGGGAAGGTCGGGAGGGCAACACCCATAGAAAAGGGTGGGGGAGCAGTTAGGAGGATGTTGGCTGGAAATCAGGAAAGGGAATAACAATCTAAATGTAAATAAGAAATATCCAAGTTAATAAAGATGAAAAAAACAAAAACAAAAACAAAAAAATCTTCAAGTTCCTCCTTTATTTCTTTCTTGACCCATTTTTCATTCAGTAGAGATTTTGTTCAGTTTCCATAGGTTTATAACCTTTATGTTGTTTCTATTTTTCTTGAAATGTAGCTTAAATCCATGGTGGTGTAATGGGATGCAGTGAGTTATTTCAATTTTCTTTTATCTTTTGAGACTTTATTAGTGAGTAAGTATGTGATCACTTTTAGAAAGAATTCTGTGGTGTTTGAAGAAGCAGATGTATTCTTTTTTGTTTCTATAAACAATTCTCTAAATATATTAGGACTGTTTGGTTTATAAGATCTGTTAGTGTTAGTTTTGTCTGGATGACCTGTCCATTGGTGAAAGTGGGGTGTAGAGGGAGGTGTTGTTTCCCTAATTGGTTCTTGATTGTGTCAAGAAAAAAGGTGGAAGCCAATTACTGGGAGAAGGGTAAAAGGTGGAACTTCTGGGTCCAAGAGAAAAAGAAGGGACTCGGAGAGAAGCGAATTTGGACCAGGCTTTGGGATGAGAAGGAAGCTACAGTCATATAAGGGCTTGTGGCACCTAGAGTTGGTAGCCTTCACCGCAAGCCAGGGTGGCTAGGAGGTTGGAGGAAGCTGGCTATTAGAATTAGGACAAGAAATTCTTCACCCAGACATTGAGTTATCTGACTACTTTAAAATAATAAAACTGTCTAGGGTTTTCTATCCATGCAGCTAAGGTGGGCAGGAGGAGAAAGAGGGCAGCTGGGGCAGTTGTTGGCGGATTGGCGAAGAAGCTGGCCTGGAGGAGCTGCGAGAGCTATCACAGCTCCCAGGAAAAATGGCCAGTTGGCTATTGGCAGAGAAGAGAAAAATTGTGGAGGGTGATCTTGGATCTTAGCTGGGAGTCAGGGCAGAGATCCAAAGAAGGCAGAAGCATGATTGTTTTTTGTTTTTTGTTTAATTACACGATACAGATGATATCCAAAGTGGTAGGTGAGAATCCAATATTAGGAATTCTCAGATTGATAACACACAGTGAAATAGGTTTGGAAGGAGAAGGAAGGTGGTTTCGCAGCAAGAGAAAGAGTCTTGTGGTGGCTCAAGCTCAGAACCTTTAACAAAGAACATAAGGGTAGACTCAGCTCACAGGCTCTGAGATCCCCTACTGTGAAAAGACATAAGATGGATGCTCCAAGGCAGAGTCCAGACAGGAAAACTGCTTGCTTCCTACAAGCAAGCAATCATAGGATAGAATTCTAAAGTTTGGTTTAATTTTTAAAGTTAGAAGAAAATACAGATTTTTGCCTAAGCCACATTGGGAGTGGGGAATTCTTCCCAGGATAGAAGAGCCCAGAGGTGCTGGGATCCCTTGATGTGCAGAGACAGGCTGACCTGGAGGTAGGCAGAAAAGAAAGGCTGCTGCCTGTAACAGAAGGTACAGGGGGATTGAATGAAGAAAAGGTGCTTTAGAAAATTTTTGAAGAAATCTTGCAGGATAACTCATATTCTTCGAAAGTGGGATCCCCCTGCATTTTGAGTTATATTTCCTGACATGACAGATTAGAAAAAAGCCAGAGAAATAGGTTTATACCATAAGCAAATGGTTTTAAAGGATAGAAGGGAGATTTAAGAAAAAAATTAATTTAGGGAAGTTTTGAAGAAGTCTTGCAAGATAACTCAGTTTCTTTGAACATAGCTTCCACAGGAGTTCTCGGTTAAATGTCCTGGCTTGACAGATTAGAAGAAGGCCTAAGAATAGGGTTATACAATAAACAAAAGGTTTTTAAGGATACAAGGGAGATTGTATTTAAAAAGTGCTTTAGGGAAGTTTTGGAGAAATCTTGTAGGATAACTCAATTTCTTTGAATGTGGCCTCCACGGAATTCTGTGTTCAATTTCCTGACCTGATAGATTAGAAAAAGCCTATGAATAGGCTCATACACTATTTGTTTAGTTTACTTCATTTGTTTTTAATTGTTTTAATTGTCAATATGGGTGTGGTTTTGAGTTTTGTGATTTATATTATTGTTCCTCTGGGAGAGAAGCCAAGTTAAAATTTTTTCTGCTTACTGGCTCAAGGACATGCTACTTTGGGAGAAAGTCTCTACCTATGTGTTCACAGAAAAGGAGAAAAGTCTCCGAACCCCTTCCAGGGTTATATGGATCATGTTGCAGTAAATAAAAATAATAATAATAATAAACCAACCCATGCTAGTGTTGGCTCTGGTGGACCACATGACATCAGCAGGGTATTTTCATCTTAATTAGCAAAGCATCTCAATCACTAAGTTCCCAGTCTCTATGCTGTCACCAGTTACTCTCTGAGCCCAGCAGCAGCTGCCTCTGCGACTCTCTTGCTGCAAACTCCACTCATATTTGCAGCATTTGCCCCCTATGGTTATAGTCATAAATCCCAGTAACCCGTTAAAATCAAAACTCAATAAACTTATAATTTATCAATCAGATTTCTTTATCTTAAGTTCTTACTCCACAAAACATCCACACAATAAACTCAGAGTCAATTAATTAAACTTGTTATAAACTGCCCACCTAGATAAGACAAATGGTCCTGGATTTTCATACCTACCTGTGGCCATTTAAGGCCACGTTTAAGATCTGAGTCGTCCTTCTCTGCCTCCATCTTGATTCTTCTCCCTTTTTTCTCTTCTCTCTCTCCTCCTACCAAAACTCCTTGCCCACCTTTCTTTCACTGCCCAATCATAGGCCTTGCCTTATCTTGTGCCTGCCTTCACCTGCATATAGACAACAATCCTCACTTCACCCTTTCTGTCTAATTAAAAAAAGGAAGTATTCTCTCAAGTGTAAGCTGAGCACAGATATTACCATTCTATAATTTAGAAAGTATAAAATACTCCTAACACCCAGCCCATCATTTTTGTCAATTAAATAGTACATTCTGTTATCTATCCTAGCTTAAGAAAGGTTTAAAATCTATGTGTTATGTCTTGGCTAGCTTGTATACTATCTGAAAACTATCCAGTTAAATATGTATTCTAAATGACAAATAGCCTGAGTGGCCTATGAGACTATGATTAGTCTTCAACCCCACCAGAAATCTGAGAAAAACCAATATTATTTGAAAATATAGGAAGCCTAACATCGCTTCCAGAACTGAGACAAGTCATAGCGACAACTGCCTACCTATAGAGTCCCCTGTTAGCAATATGTAAGAGCATCAGTGATCAGCCTTCTGGCCAAGTATCATCTGACAGACCTTTGTAACACAGAATTTTGAAGGACTGATTATTCTGACTTGGCAGAGATTATCAGTTGACTATTCTATGTGTCCTTTTCTGGACAGTATTTTGTCTGTACATGAAATAGACTATTTCTGCCCAGTAACTACATAGCTATAATGTATTACCTCACCTGGAGGTAGAGATGCTCAATTGCTTCTTTAAATCCACAAAAGGGGAGTTGCTAGGAACAGATATATCTCAACAACAAAAGAACAAATAACATTAAATGTCACATCTTGTGGATTTTTGATGTTTTTGAAAATCATCTATGTAAAATAATCTGAACTGCTGTCCATTAACTATTCTTAGTTATTTCTAGTAAATTATCTTGAAAACACCCTAAAAGTAAATTTAGAGCCATGAATTTGCTATCTGGCCCTTAACTCATATGGTTAATTATCTCAGATCAGTTTCTAATAGCAGTTATAGAACTTAGTCTAAGCTTTGTATTTTTAAGTGTGTTGTATAGGCACCCTGCCTATATGAGAGTAACAATACTAATCTTAATTTTATATCAATAAGAATTTACACCAATGAAAGCCTTAAATTTGTATCAAATAATTTCTATATCAATATAAGAGATTATAACTTCAAGTTAGTGACAAATATAAGAATTTCTATCAAATGAGATTATGGCTACATGATCAATTCTAGCTAATTTCTTCCTATTAAATTATGACCATTTCTAAATTCCCCAAAAAGACAACCTCAGAACAACCACCCTCAGCCACCCAAGTCCAGAATATGGGATTGATGACACTTCATAACTTGTTCAGGCTGAATATGGGTGTTGAAATATCTTGGAGCGGGGGTAGGGAAAATAGGAGCGTCATTTGGCCTTAAGAAGGCCACCCAATGATTGTTGTAGTCTCTGATGTCTGTCCTGACTAGATCTGGCTGAAAGTCCCTGATAGCTGGAGTTCAAGCAGGTCAGTTCAGCATGTGTGATGATGAGACTCACTGAACCCATACATTCTGTAATACATAAATCTCAAAACAAAATTTTAGAATCATCAAGATATCTCTATGGTTTGTATCAGTCTGTGTAGAGTGTTCAGACTGGTGAGGATGAAATTTTGTTCTTTCTGTTTTGTTTTCTTGAATCTAGTACTTCAGGAGGTATCCCTCTATCAAATCTGATCCTTATAGCTCTGGAAGATGTCCAGAACCTAATCACCTTTTCTGAAAACACAAAGAGAAAAACTTTTTCCCAAATCAGGATATCCTTTAATTGGCAACCAGAAAAGCTTGCATCTTGTATTCTCTTCCAGAGAAGTAATATCAAAATCACACCCATTTTGAAAATTAAAACAATTCAAAAATAATTGAAGGAAGCTAAACAATACTGTATGAGCTTATTTTAGGCTTCTCTAATCTGTCATGCCAGGAAAATCAACCCAAAATTCCCATGGAGCCTACATTAGAAAGAATATGAGCCTACAGATCAAAATATACATCTATCTGTTACGCTCTCTACCTGGAGCATCAGACTTTCACTCACTAACAACTTCTATAATATATGTCTGTTATGTACTTTGCCTGATGCTACAGACTTCTATTTTTCCCTGTACAAGTAGTGAATCATAGGCAGAATTTTCCACATGACTTGGGCAAAATCCGGACTCTCTCCTAACTATAAAAACAAATTTTTAATCACCCTGTTATTAATACCTGTTGTTAATAAGAGGTAGGTAGCTTGTCAAACCAGGATTTTAACCCAAAATTCCTTGTGAGCCCATGTAAGAGAGAGTATGAGTATCCCTAAGATTTATTAGTGCATTATATCTTTATATCATCTATCTGTTAAGCTCTCTACCTGAAGCTTCAGACCTCCACTCACTAGCAACTTTTATCATACAGGTCTCTTGTGCAATCTGCCTGGTGCTACAGACTTTTATTATTTTCTACCTTAGTTTCAAATTCTGGGCGAAATTCCCCATGTGATTCAGACAAACTCTGTATATAAATCTATTCTAAAACAAATAAACCAGTCTTTGAATTAAGCCACACTCTGGGCTTTTTGACTTAGAGCAGCCTGTTTCTTTTCACAGCAGGGGACCTAGAGTCTGTGAGCAGAGACTCCCCCTCTGTTCCTTTGTTTCAAGGTTCCCACACTTGAGCCCTGTGACTCATCTCAGTGTCGTCACCTTTTGAACTTAGAAAAATAAAACTCTAACTCTCAGTCTGATAATCTTAACTTTTTAGTAGATTCTTACCTAATTTTATACACACACACACACACACACACACACACACACACACACACACACACACACACACACACGAGAGAGAGAGAGAGAGAGAGAGAGAGAGAGAGAGAGAGAGAGAGAGAGAAACACTCCCCTCCCCAAAGAACTAGAAATTTTCAAGAAAACCAAACCGACAGAAATTCTTTGTGCCATCCTTTACGTGGTGCAAATAAAGACCTATCATTGGTTATTATTAAAATTGGCTCATAAAAATGCAGCTGTCTTTAACATGCTCAAACAAATAACAAAACTTCATCCTTAGTTAGTCTGTGCACCCTACACAGACTAAAACAACCCATAGAGATGTATTGATGGTACCTAAATTCTGTTTTGAGATTTGTATACTGCATAATGTACAGCTTTGGCTAGACTCATTATCACATGTGCTGAATTGACCTGCTTGGACTCCCTATGTCATGGATTCCAGGTTACCTTGTCTCATTCAACCTTTCAGACATAGCCAGTCAAAACTTTAGTCAAGTCCTGAGCCTTCTAGACATCAGAGACTAAGTAACAATTGCTGGCTGGCTTGGCTTTCTTAAGGCCTAACCAAATCTCCTACTTTTCCTACACTTCCCCTCACCTTTAAAGATTTTCATTGACCGTGTTCAAACAGAAGTTATGGAGAATTGTCAGCCCACTTCCCTGGGTTTAGAATGGATGGTTCTGGTTATTTTATAAATTATATGTAGTCATTTTAAGGGATAATTTACAAAGATTATAGCTTTAGACTGGGAGGGAACCAGAGTGCTTAAATTCAGGGATTTCTACCTTTCCTTTCCTCTTCTCTATCCTTCCTTCTTAGGTAGGAAAAGAAGGGTAGAAAAGAAAATGGAGGATATAATAATATCATAGGAATTAGAGGAATAAACAGAAGTAGGTTATTAAATTTACAAAACATTACCATAGCTATAGCTTAAATTGGTAGAATTTTCATAATTAATACAAATTAAAGTTATAATTTTACGTTTGTATGTAGTTTATAGATTGGTACAGATTTAAGGTCTTTAATGGTGTTACTTTTTCACATTTGATACAAGACTTATAATTAATATTGTTAATCTTTGAAAGGCATTATGCCTATACAAATCACCTAATACAAAGCTTAGACCCAATTCTAACTGCTAAAACAAATTGATTTTAGTTGACTGAGAAATACAGGTTAAGGGCCAGATAACAAATTTATGGTTCTGAGTTAATTATAAAAGAATATTTTCAACATATTTCAATTAGAAATATCTGAGAGTAAAAAAAATTAACAGTTCAGATTACCTTACATAAACAAATAGTCTTAAAAGCATCAGAAGTCCACAGAATATGACATTTAAGGTCATTTCATTATTAAAAATCATTTGACAAGAGACACGTCTGCTTCTGACACCCCTCCCTTTTAGGTTCAAAGATTTGAGCATCTTCACCTCCAGGCAAGGTTGCTTATTGTGGTAAGGCAGCCACTGGGAAAAATTGCCCATGTCATCTACAGACAATACTGTCCAGAGAAGGACATTATTTTTTTTAACAAAATAGTCAATTAATGATTTGTTGAGACAGGGTCAGCAGCCCTTAAATTTCTACATTATAGTCTGTCAGATAGAGGATCCTGGGACAGAAGACTGAAAATTGATACCCCAACAATTCGAGGAATGAGAAACTGTTCTGGCAATCAGTTTTCTCTACAGTTGGTTAAGTTTAGGAAGCTATGTTAATGCTTCCTATATTTTCAGGTAATATGCAGTCATTCTTGGATTTCTGATGGGGTTGAAGACTAATTTTACTCTCATAATCAAACTAAAGTTGATTAAAATAGAGTTTGTAGAGTAGATGACAAGGTGTTCAAATGATGTTACCGGTTAAAATGCTAAACATAATCCAGGGATAGACTCATAATACTTTCAATTAGGAGATATGGTAGAGTATTCTGTGTAACTGACAAATTGAAAGACTACATGTCATTTATACCTTATACTGT
Source organism: Rattus norvegicus (assembly GCF_021556685.1). Lineage (NCBI taxonomy): Eukaryota > Metazoa > Chordata > Mammalia > Rodentia > Muridae > Rattus > Rattus norvegicus. The sequence goes on along the minus strand of NC_141535.1, from coordinate 105,015,898 downwards.
ATGATTTAATTAATTGTTATGGTTTTGTTCCAGTTATAGATGAGAGAAGACTTGTTTTGTTTTCTGTTTAATGTTTAAAGGTCATATGAATTGACCTTTTATTTTTTATTTTTTTTTGAAAAAAATTATATGGTTATTTTATTTATTTACATTTCTTTTCTTTTTTTTTCTCTTTTCTCTTTTCTTTTTATTTTTTCCTTTTATTGGATATTTTTCATTTACATTTTAAATGTTATTCCCTTTCCTGGTTTCCTGAACATAACTCCCCTATCTCATTCCCCTCCCCTTCTTCTATAAGGGTGTTTGCCTCCCCTTCCAACAACCCCCTTACTGCTCCCCACCCAACATTACCCTACACTGAGGATCCAACCTTGTTAGGACCAAGGGCTACTCCTTGCATTGGCGCCCAACAAGGTCATTCTCGCCTACATATGTAGGTTTTCTGTGGAGGTCCTTAATCCACTTGGACTTAAGCTTTGTACAGGGTGATAAGAATGGATTGATTTGAATTTTTCTGCATCCTGACCTCCTGTTGAACCAGCACCATTTGTTGAAAATGTTTTCTTTTTCCCCTGTGGATTATTTTAGCTCCTTTGTCAAAGATCAAGTGACCATAGGTGTGTGGGTTCATTTCTGGGTCTTCAATTCTATTCCATTGATCTACCTGCCTTTCTCTGTACCAATACCATATAGCTTTTATCACTCTGTAATACTGCTTGAGGTCAGGGATGGTGTTTCACCTAGAAGTTTTTTATTGTTGAGAACAGTTTTTGCTATCCTGGGTTTTTTGTTATTCCCAGTGAATTTGCAAAGCACTCCTTCTAACCCTATGAAGAATTAAGTTGGAATTTTCATGGGGTGATTGCATTGAATCTGTAGATTGCTTTTAGCAATATGGCCATTTTTTAAATAATAATAATCCTCACAATCCATGAGCGTGGGAGATCTTTCCATCTTCTGAGATCTTGTCATACAGATCTTTCACTTGCTTGGTTAGAGACACACTGAGGTATTTTATGTTCTTTGTGACTATTGAGAAGGGTGTCATTTCCCTCATTTCTTTTTTTTTCACTTATAAAGAAAAAGATTTAATTGGGGATGGCTCACAGTTTCAGAAATTTATTTCATTATCATCTTGGCAGGAAACACAGTGACATTCAGGTAGATATGGGGATACAGAAGGAGTTGAGAGTTCTACATCTTGATCCACAGGCAGCGTAAGAGGAGATATACTTCTTCTAACAAGGCCACACCTACTCTAAAATAGCTACACCTTCTAATAGTGCTACTCCCTATGGGGCTATGGAGCTATTTTTATTTAAACTACCACATGGACAGAGGTGAGTTTCAGGTGGCAGTTAGTCCTGCCTAATTAATGAGATCTGAGTTTTGTGAAGAGACCTTTTTCTTTGTCCTCAAGGACTTAGGAGTAATTGAGAAACATACTTGACATCAACTTCTGGCATCTATGGTTATGTGCATACATGTGCAGTACACACTCAACCATTGGAACATGTCCATATAACTCTCTCTCTCTCTCTCTCTCTCTCTCTCTCTCTCTCTCTCTCACACACACACACACACACACACACACACACACACACACACACACACACACACAAATTTAAAAAAATAGAAGCAAAGAAATGGTGTATTTCTAATCATGAATTGATGAACAAACAAATGGGCAGATGGTCGAACAGATGAATTTAGCAGTACCAAAGATCCCAACCAGGCTCTCTCCCATGCTATGTTAACCCCCACAGAATAACATCCTTAGTACCATAAGTTTCTTCTCCTCTCCCCTACATGCTTCCTTCTTAAGTAGGCAGGGTAGGGTAGCTTCTCTGGTTCAACCCTACAAGACTTTATCTTACATTAAACTCTGTTTCTAAACCTTAAGGCACTTGGAGGTTGGAGTAGATGCCTTTTGCTTTTTGGCATCTGCTTCAAAGATTCTGCATCAGGATTTAGACTTTTAGATCCTAGTTACCCTTGACCTGTCTTATCACAAAGGATGGTCAGTAGATCTCCTTCTTCCCCTCTTCTGCAGTCCTCTTCTGAGAGGCTCAGACTTATGTTCCAAATTATGTTCCCAACCTTTCCACAAAATTTTAGTTCATTTCCAGTTTCATTGCTAAGGTTTTTTTCTTCCATTTTAATTAAATTTGGTATTTCTTATTTACATTTCAAACATATTCCCTTTCCTGGTTTCCAGTTCATCAGCCCCCTAACCCCTTCCCCTCCCATTCTGTATGGGTGTTCTCCTCCCCATCCACTACCCATTACCTCCCCACTCAACAATCCCCTTCACTGGGGCTCCCACGTTGGTAGGACCAAGGGCTTCCCCTTCCACTGGTGCCCCAACAAGGCTATTCACTACAACCTATGCAGTTGGAGCCCAAGGTCAGTCCATGTATAGTCTTTGTGTAGAGGTTTGGTCCCTGGGAGCTCTGGTTGGTTGACATTGTTGTTCTTATGGGGTTGCAAGCACCTTCAGCTCTTTCAGTCCTTTCTCTAATTCCTCCAACGGGGGTCCTGTTTTCAGTTCAGTGGTTTGCTGCTGGCATTAGTCTCCGTACTTGACATGTACTGGCTGTGTTTTCTAGGAGAGATCTATATCCAGTTCCTATCAGCATGCACTTCTTTGCTCCATTCATCTTATGTAGTTTTGGTGGCTGTATATGTTGTAAAAATATAAAAAATAGAAAAAGGATTTGTCTTTTATCCACACTAGGTCCAGCACCTCAGTGCCCCAAGATATCTGCTGGATATCTTAATTCTCAGTCAGCAAAGTGTCTCACCAGCTTTGCTACATCCCATATCCCACTGCTGAAGGCCTCTCTCTGAGCCTGGCAGCAATCTCTCTACCTATCTAGCTTCCAAGGCAGATGTCCATGCCAGAAACACATATCCCAACTCCATGGTGGCCCAGACCAGCCACCCCACACTCCATTACACTTAAATCTACACACGAAGGAACACAACACAATAACTCAGTTGATAAGATATAATTGCCCACCAAAACATACAAAGCCCAATACAAATGCATCCCTTAAAAACATTTGTAACAACCTGTAAAGGTACAGCCTGGAATCTTAACATCACCCGCCATATTCTCCTCCCACGGCTTCTCTCCCTCTTCCTCCTATCTCTTCCTTCTTTCCATTTCAGTCTCCTCCCCTTCCTTCAAACTCTTCTCCTGCCCATCCTTCCTTCTCATCCAATGACAGGCCTCCTTCTATTCTGTTCCTGCCCTCAGCTGTATTTTAAATTTTAAATGGGGAGAAGGTTCTGGTGAAGTCACCTGAGTACTGAGTATGTGAGTAGGCAGCTGTCCTCTGGGCAGTGGAATTAGCATCAAAATACAGATAACTCCGGGGCAAACCACAACATGTGTATATATATGGGCCATATGTGGGGCAGGGTCTGAATGGCCCTTTAGTCTCTGCCCTAAACTTGGCCTCCTATCTCCTCTTATGGATATTTTTGTTCCCCTTTTAAAGAAGGAGTGAAGCATCCACATTTTGGTCATCCTTCTTGAGTTTCATGTGGTCTGTGCATCTTGGGTAATTTGAGCATTTGGGCTACTATCCACATATCAATGAGTGCATACCATATGTGTTTTTCTGTGATTGGGTTACCTCACTCAGGATGAGTAGGTCCTCAGGTAATACAGTATCGAATTTTCTGGGGAACCTCCAGACTCATTTCCAGAGAGGTTGTACCAGTTTGCAACCCCACCAACAATGGAGGATTCTTCCTTTTTCCACATTCTCGCCAGCATCTGCTGTCACCTGAGTTTTTGATCTTAGCCATTCTGACTGGTATAAGGTGGAATCTCAGGATTGTTTTGATTTGCATTTCCCTGATGACTAAGGATGTTGAACAATTTTTTTAGGTGCTTCTCAGCCGTTCAATATTCCTTAGCTGTGAATTCTTTGTTTAGTTTTGTACCACATATTTTAAAAGGGTTATTTGGCTCTCTGGAGTCTAACTTCATATGTTCTTTGTATATTTTGGATATTAGCCCTCTATCAGATGTAGGATAGGTAAAAATCTTTTCCCAATCTGTTGGTTGCCATTTTGCCCTTATGATAGTATCTTTTGCTTTATAGAAGCTTTGAGGTTTATGAGGTCCCATTTGATTCTTGATTTTAGAGCATAAGCCATTGGTGTTCTGTTCAGGAAATTTTTCCCAGAGCCCATGAGCTCAAAACTCTTCCCCACTTTACTTCTATTAGTTTGAGTGTATCTGGTTGATGTGGAGGTCCTTGATCCTCTTGTACTTAAGCTTTGTACAGAGCAATAAGAATGGATTGATTTGCATTCTTTTACATCTGACTTCCAGTTGAACCAGCACCATTTGTTGAAAATGCCATCTTTTTTCCTTTGAAAGGTTTGTCTCCTTTGTCAAAAATCAAGTGTCCATAGGTGTGTGGGTTCTTTTCTGCATCTTCAATTCTATTCCACTGGAATATCTGCCTGTCTCTGTACCAATACAATAAAGTTTTTATCACTATTGCTCTGTAATAGTGCTTGAGGTCAGGGAAGGTGATGATTCCCCCAGAAGCCTTTTTATTGTTGAGAATAGTTTTAGCTATCTTGGGTTTTTTTGTTATTCCAAATGGATTTTCAAATTGTTCTTTCTAACTCTCTGTAGAATTGAATTGGAATTTTGATGGGGATTGCATTGAATCTGTAGATAGCTTTTGGTAAAATGTGTATTTTTACTGTATTAGTCCTGCCAATCCATGAGCATGGGAGATCTTTCCATCTTCTGAGATCTTCTATTTCTTTCTTCAGAGACTTGACATTTTTATGATAAAGATATTTCACTTGCTTGGTTAAAGTCACACCGATGTATTTTATAATTTTTTGGTACTACTATGAAGGGTGTTGTTTCCTTAATTTCTTTCTTAGCTTGTTTAACTTTTGTGTAGAGGAAGGCTACTAATTTGTTTCAGTTACTTTTATACCCAGCTACTTTGCTGAAGTTGTTTAATCAGGCTTAGTAGTTCTCTGGTAGAACTTTTGGGGTCAAGAAGTATACTATTAAATCATCTGCAAATAGTGATATTTAGACTTCATCCTTTCCAATTTGTATCCCTTTGACCTCCTTTTGTTGTGGGACTGCTTTGGCTAGGACTTTAAGTACTATATTGAATAAGTAGGGAGAGAGTGGACAAGCTTTTCTAGTCCCTGATTTTAGTGGGACTGCTTCAAGTTTCTCTCCATTTAGGTTAATGTTAGCTACTGGTTTGCTATATATGGCTTTTACTATGTTTAGTTCTGGGCCTTGAATTCCTGTTCTTTCCAGGACTTTTATCATGAAGGGGTGTTGAATTTTGTCAAAGGCTTTCTCATCATCTAAGGAAATGTTCATGTGGTTTTTCTCTTTGAGTTTGTTTATATAATGGATTACATTGATGGTATTCTGTATATTGAACTATCTCTGCATACCTGGGATGAACCTACTTCATCATGATGGATGATCATTTTGATATATTCTTGGATTCAGTTTGAAAGAATTTTATTAAGCATTTTTGCATTGATATAAGGGAAATTGGTCTGAAATTCTCTTTCTTTGTTGGGTCTTTGAGTGTTTTAGGTATGAGAGTAACTGTGGCTTCACAGAAGGAATTTGGTAGTGCTCCATCAGTTTCTATTTTATGGAATAGTTGGACAAAATTGGTATGAGGTCTTCTAAGAAGTTCTGATAGAATTCTGCACTAAACCAATCTGGTCCAGGGCTCTTTTTGGTTGGGAGACTTAATATCTGCTTATATTTCTTTAGGAGTTATGGGGTTGTTTTAGATGGTTGATCTTTTCCTGATTTAACTTTGGTACCTGGTATTTGTCTAGAAAATATTACATTTCCTCCAGATTTTCATTTTGTTGAATATAGGCTTGTGTAGTAGGATCTGATGATTTTTTAATTTCCTCAGAATCTGTTGTTATGTCTCCCTTTTCATTTCTGATTTTGTTAATTTGGACACACTCTCTGTGTCCTCTCATTAGTCTGGCTAAGGGTTTATCCATCTTGTTGGTTTTCTCAAAGAACCAGCTTTTGATTCTGTTGATTCTTTGTATAGTCCTTTTTGTTTCTACTTGGTTGAGTTCAGCCCCAAGTTTGATTATTTCCTGCCTTCTACTCCTCTTGGGTGTATTTGCTTCTTTTTGTTCTACAACTTTTAGTTGTTTTATCAAGCTGCTCACATATGCTCTCTTTTACTTCTGTTTCCGTCCCACAGAAAGGAGCGACACCACAATGTTCTTCTCAAAGCAGTTTATTCAGGAACCTTTCTTTCTGCATGCAAGCAGCAATCTTTCTTTTTCTTTTTTCTCTCTCTGTCCCTAGCCGCCGAGCACACTCCCTTATATCCTCCCTCAACTCCGCCTCCTCAGTCCAGACTGTGTAATCTCAGTTCATAGGTCCATGTCACATGGCCTGAACTTGTGTCATGGTGTGCCTGCGCAGCTCTCACAATGGATGTGGCTAGTTTCAGGTGTGTGAGGAAGTCAGGTGCTAGTCATGAGACTCAGCTGCAGTCCCGGGCGTCATCTTGCTCCCCACAGCTCTCTCCTGTTTCTTTTTGCAGGCACTCAGAACTATGAGCTTTCCTCTAAGCACAGCTTTCATTGTGTCGAATAAGCTTGGGTATGTTGTACTTTCATTTTCATTAAATTCTAAGAAGTCTTTAATTTTTTTCTTCATTTCTTCCTTTACAAAGTTATTGCTGAGTAGAGCATTGTTCAACTTCCATGTATATGTGTGCTTTCTTTCCTTATTCTTGTTATTCAAGAACACTCTTATTCTGTGGTGATCTTATAGGATGGATGGGATTATTTCTACCTTTCTTTATCTGTTGAGGTCTGTTTTGTGACCGATTATATGGTCAATTTTCGAGAAGGTACCATGAGGTTGTGAGAAGAAGATATACCCCTTCGTTTTAGGATGGAATGTTTTATAAATATCCATTAAGTCCATTTGTTCATAACTTCTGTTAGGCGCTCTTTGTCTCTGTTTAATTTATGTTTCCATGATCTGTCCATTAATGAGAGTGGGGTGTTGAAATCTCCTACTATTATTGTGTGATGTGCAATATGTGCTGTGACCTTTAAGAATGTTTCTTTTACACATGTAGGTGTCCTTGTATTTGGAGCATAGATATTTACCATTGAGAGTTCATCTTGGTGGATTTTTCCTTTGATGAATATGAAGTGTCCTTTCTTATCTTTTTTGATGATATTTGGTTGAAAATCACTTTTATTCGTTATTAGAATGGCTACTCCAGCTTGCTTCTTCAGACCATTTGCTTGGAAAGTTGTTTTCCAGCCTTTTACTCTGAGGTAGTGTTTGTCTTTGTCTCTGAGGTGTGTTTCTTGTAGGCATCAAAATGCTGGGTCCTTTTTACGTATCCAGTCTGTTAATCTGTATCTTTTTATTGGGGGATTGAATCCATTGATGTTGAGAGTTACTAAGGAATAGTGATTGTTGTTTCCTGTTTTCATATTTAGAGGTGGAGTTATGTTTCTCTCTCTCTCTCTCTCTCTCTCTCTCTCTCTCTCTCTCTCCTTTTGCAAGGAGATTACTTTCTTGCTTTTCCTAGGGTGTAGTTTCCCTCTTTGTTTTTGGCTTTTCCATTTATTATCCTATGTATGGCTAGATCTGTAGAAAGATATTGTGTAAATTTGGTTTTTGTCATGGAATATATTGGTTTCTCCCTCAATGTTAATTGATAGCTTTGCTGGATATAGTAGCCTGCTCTGGCATTTGTGTTCTCTTGGGGTCTGTATGACATCTGTACAGGATCTTCTGGCTTTCATAGTCTCTGATGAGGTCTGGTATAATTCTGATAGGTCTGCCTTTATATGATACTTAACGTTTTTCCCTTACTGCATTTAATATTCTTTCTTTGTTTTATGGTTTTGGTGTTTTGACTATTATGTGACAGGAGGAATTTCTTTTCTGGTCCAATCTATTTGGATTTCTGTAGGCTTCTTGTGTGTTTATTGGCATCTCTTTCTTTAGGTTAGGGAAGTTTTCTTCTATAATTTTGTTGAAGATATTTACTGGCCCTTTAATTTGGGAGTCTTTATTCTCTTCAGTACCTATTATCCTTAGATTTGATCTTCTCATTGTGTCCTGAATTTCCTGTATATTTTGGACTAGGAGTTTTTTCCATTTTCCATTACCTTTGACAATTGTGTCAATGTTTTCTATGATATTTTATTCTCCTGAGATCCTCTCTTCTATCTCTTGTATTCTCTTGGTGATGCTCACATCTATAACTCCTGATCTCTTCCCTAGGTTTTCTATCTCCAGGGTTGTCTCCCTTTGTGCTTTACTGTTTCTATTTCCATTTTTAACTCCTGGATGGCTTTGCTCATTTCCTTCTCCTGTTGGTTGTGTTTTCCTGTCGTTCTTTAAGGGATTTTTGGGTTTCCTCTTTAAGGGCTTCTATTTGTTTATTTGTGTTGTCCTATATTTCCTTAAGGGAGTTATTTATGACCTTCTTAAAGTAGTCCATCACCATGAAAAAGATGTGATTTTTAATCTAAATCTTGCTTTTCTCATGTGTTTGCTTATCCAGTGTTTGCTTTGGTGGGACAACTGGGCTCTGATGATGCTCAGTAGTCTCGGTTTCTGTACCTTGGGTTCCTGTGCTTGCCTCTTGCCATCAGGGTGTCTCTGGTGTTAGCTTGTCTTGCTCCTTCTGATGGTGACTTGACCCTCCTCTGAGCCTGTCTGTCAGCACTCCTGTTGACCTGTTTTCCTGTTTTCTTTCAGCCAGTTAGGGGAACAGAGTGTTCTGTTCTCAGCCATGTAGTTGCTCCTGGCAGCTGGCTTTCAGCTTTCTGTGGGAGCAGCAACCAGAATTTTCCTGCTCCTACTGCTCCTAGGTCCCTCTGTGCAGGGGCACAGATGGAACTACGTATTTTCCTCTTGAGTCAAGAATGTGGGCAAAGAGTAGTCTGCTCTTGTTTCACAGAAGTGTCTGCACTTCTGAGAGTCTACCACTCTTTCCTCCTCCTCTCACACGATTTGGGTACAGGGAGCTATTTGACTGGTTCAATTCTGATCTGGGACCATATCTGGACCTTGGAGCTCTCACAGGTGACTGCTCCTATATTCCTGTGTCCAGAGGCACTATGCAGTTTCCTTTTGGGCCAGGGATGTGGTCAAAGGTGGACAGAAGTGGCAGTCAGTCCTGCCCTACAGTCTCAGGATTGCCCGCACTTCTGGGTGTTCTGTTCTCTCTCCCAAGGGATGTGGGAGCATGGAGCTTGGTTTTGTTGATTCTTTGTATAGTTCTTTTTGTTTCTCCTTCGTTGATTTCAGCTCTGAGTTTGATTATTTCCTTCCATCTACTCCTTTTGGATGTATATGATTCTTTTTGTTCTAGAGATTTCAGATGTGATGTTAAGCTGCTAGTGTATCAGTACTCCTGGGAGATAAAATCTCTCTGGACACATTGGGTTATAGATATCTGTGGCAAAGGGTCAGCTCTGGTGGGCAGATGGAATTTGGAAGTATCATGGCCGTGTTTGCATGTTCCACGATGCTCTGTGGTTCCTGGTTCCTATTGGTTCTGGGCAGGTCTTCTTGGGCCAGGTATTGGGACAATACTGGTGGTCTCACCTGTGATCTTAGGTGTGTAAGCACTCCTTGGAGAGAAGCTCTCTGCCACTGCTATTGGGGTGTGTACAGCTGTTGCACAGAGTTGACTCCAGAGTGCAAATGAAAACAGGAGCTCAGATGGAAACAGGAAGGATCATTTCCCTGGCTTCTCTGTAATTTTTGGTTCCTGTGGGTTCCGAGAGGGTCCCACTTGGGCCAGGTATTGGGGCAGTAGTGGTCATCTCATCTGTGCTCTTAGGTGTGTCAGCACTCATGGGAGACAAGCTCTCTTTGAACAGGATTGGGGCACAGATAGCTGTGTCACAGCGTCAGCTCTAGGGGGCAGTTTTAAAGAAATATAGTCAAGAGGTTCCCCCCACCCTCCTGCCCCTGACAGAACCAGTGAGATGTAGAGAGAGGTGTTGCTTCCCTAATTGGTTCTTGATTGTGTCAATAAAGAAGGTGGAAGTCAATTTCTGGAGGAAAAAGGAAGAAGGTGCGACTTCCTTGTCCCAAGAGAAAATGTAGTGCTGTAGGGAGAGAAGAGAATTTGGACCAGGCACAGTCATGTAGTTCTTGGAGCACCTAGACTTTGTAGTCTCCACCATGAGCAGGAGTCCAAGGAGGTTAGAGGGAGTTGGATGACAGGATCAGTACAAGAAATTCTTTGCCCAGCCTTAGAGCTATCTGGCTAAATTTAAAATAATAAAACTGTCTAAGGTTTTCTATCCATAGTGCTAAGAAGAGCAGGGGAAGAAAGAGGACAGCCAAGGTGAATGGCAGCTTGGTGAGGTTATCTGGGAGGCCTGGGAGAGAAATTTCAGCTCTCAGTGGTTGGGGTGGGGGTTTGGGGGTGGAGGTGGCAGTTGGCCATTGGTGGAGCAGAGTGAGACCTGCAGCAGCTGATCTTGGAGCCTAGCTGGGAGCACAGGGAGAGATCCCAGGAAGGCAGAAGCATGATATTTTAAAAGTATACATATCAAAGTCTCCTACTAATATGTGTGTGTCAATGTGTAATTTAAACTATAGTAATGTTTCTTTTACAAATATGGATAACATTATGTTCTAATCATATACATTATTAATTGAAATTTTTTCTTGGTGAATTTTTGATTGATGAGTATGAAGTATCCTTCCCTGTGTCTTTTGATTACTTTCTGTTTGAAGTCTATTTTCTTAGATATTAGAATCTACACAAGCTTGCTTCCTATTGAGCAAGTTTTAATAAATGCTTTACTTTAAATTTTAACTATTCCTGACCAAATTTTAGACCTACTTTCTATGTTTATATACTAAAACTATTTTTCATTACTTGATTCCTTTGGTCTTAACTTAAAACTGAAAATAAGGTAAGTTTGAATAAAGCAAGAGCTAGCTTTCCATTGCTGTGAGAATAAGAGGTACCTGTCACCACATTCCTAGCAATTCTCTTGCAATTTTTTCAAAGTTATAGCTCTAAATTTGTAAAAAATAAATAAATAAATAAAAGACAAAGATAATGCTTCTCTTCACACCCTGTATTCCTCAAGAAAAATCTTACCTGCTGGATTGAGAAAAGTTGAAAGTGGACCCACTGAAACTGTATACACTGAAAGAAATAGTATTTTATGTTATCTCCCTTGCATGGGAAGAATGATAGTTCAGTCTAACTGGTTCCTTATAATAGTTAAATAATCTAATTACAGAAAATATAACTACTAAAGGTAAATCAATCTCTCTCTCTCTCTCTCTCTCACACACAAACACACACACACATGCATGCACACACACACATGCACACACACACATGCATGCACACACACACATGCACACACACACACATGCACACACACACACACACACACATGATGATACCTGTAGCTTGGGCTGAAAATAGTACCTGATTATCTATCTATCTAACTATCTATCTATCTATCTATCTATCTATCTATCTATGTTTCTATCTTCTATATCGTAAGTATCTGTTAGCTATCATCTTTCTTACACACACAGACACACATACACAGAAACACACACACACATACACACACACATGTAAATGTCACTTTTATTTTCTTAAATGAAGTGAACACATAACAGCAGCACCCAAGCTGTGCAAATATATAGCTTGGATGGATCCCAGAGTTTTTCCTACTCTGTTCTAACTATCCCTAGACTGAGATCTGGAAGCTTCTAGACTATGAATAAACTAATGTTCCAAGTGGACTGACTCAATCTGCCTTCCCTCAGCTTACTCAATTTCTCTGCCTGGCTGCACATTAACTTTGGCAATATGTTGTAATCTTCTGATTTCTTCTCATTCATTGGCTTGCTCTGTCTTCACCTATGTCTGGCTTGCTAACTTTGTAACCTGTCTCTGGAAAAATGTCCTTGTAAAACTTTTATACACACCTGCCATCCATCATACACTACACCACATATCTTTTCTTTTTATTGCTGCTCTTAATTAGTCTTTTTTCCATGTGCGGCTCTCATGTGAGTTGGGCATATCCTATCCATTTGGCCAAATCTTTCTCTGATTCATCACTTTGTCTGCCTCTAAATTTTATTTCACTTTCAAACATGGGTACTCCATTCTACAAACTAATATTACCTTCATTATTAGGGATTAATATGTGTAGTAAAGGCATAAGTATATACCAACCAGACCATACTATAATTAATGGCAGGTCTATCTGTAATATTCTCATTGGGTCATATCTGTTGCTGTGATCCCTTGCAAGAGCAGCCATGTTGCTGGATGATAATTTCTCTACCACTCTCACACATACCACCTGTACCTATTTGCTATGTATGCCATAGACTTAAAATACTATATCATATATAGTTATCATCTATCTTTCATACCTATCTGTCTATCTCTGTAGTAGGCTGAATACTTTAGTACATACTGAGTCTGTTCCTTCAGGCTAGTTTACATACAAAAAGCAATAATTCATCAGTGCATACAAGGCTCCATACCTGGATGAATGTCAAGCAAGTATTCTGCATCTTGTAAAATTGGTCATTGGTGTAGGGCATGAGAAGTGCAGGTATTTCTTGGCAGCCTGACACAGGGCTGTTGAAAAATCACTCAACACACAGGAAGAAAACAACATTAAGGGGCCAGAATTAGATTTCTAATCCTTATGAAACAACTTTTTATGGGAAAAATATTAAAATTATTGAAAAATAAGTGCTTTGATTTTCAAAAAAATATGTAATGACATGCCCAGTGTGAAAAATGAAACAGGGATCAATCTTGATTTCCAAGTCTTGTTGCAGGAAATAGTTCTGATGTGTGTTTGCTCAAACAATTACATTTTTGTTATAAGCAGAAAGATAGAAGCAGAAGGGATTCTTGTGCAGACTCCCTATAAAGATCAAATTGTCATCAGTGATACTTGTGTTATTTAAAATTGTTTATGTGTGTTTTTTCTTTGTTTTTAGACTGACTTACCTCATGATTTCAAGAATACTGGAGAAGATGCATCCACTGTGCCCTTACATATGAATGGAAACACTTTGAAAAGAGATGATTTCTGAGCTTCCCCCCTGGAGAGTAATGCATTGTGCAGAATTTCCCAATTGCACCCCCTTTTTCATTTGATTACTGGAATTTTCTCTATATAATTATTAAAATGGCAAATAAAACAACTATGAACAACATAGACATATTTTTTGTAAATATCATGGCAACTACTACATGGCCATAAGAAAATGAGAAAATTGATTAGACAAGAATACAGAAGAGAACACACTAAAAGGGAAAAGAATCTTCAATGAAAATAATTAAAAGTAGTAATAAATTTGAGAACATTGAATTGACTTCATTAAATTTAAAAAGTTCCTGTGGGGCTGGAGAGGTTGCTCAAAGCTTGAGGGCCATAGCTCAGTTTCTAGCACCCAGTCAATTGCTCAGAACTACCTGTAATTCCTGTTCCAGAGGATCTCATGCTGTCTTCTGACTTCCACAGGGAACAGAAACACACATGTCAAATAGATGTACATGCAGACAAAATATTGAAACAAGAAAAATGAATAAGGAAAAAAAATTAAAACTCCTAAGTTCTTGCATTTTACAGAAAAATAAGATAGTGTTTTTAAAAGAGTAAGAAAAAAAGACAAACGGAGAACAAAGACTAAAGTAAGCAAAAACACTGGATGTGAGTTTGACTAAATATGTGAGAGTTTTTCCTCAATTTTTTCTTGGCAGTGGGTCTTTTCCAGTTTTTCCAATATGACAACACATACACAGGCATCAAAAGTAAATCTAAACAATAAAACTATATAAACCCTAAAACATCATATAGAAAAAGCAATCAACCAGAATTGGCAAATAATCTATGAAATGAAAGAAAATATTCAATAACTACAATAACAACAACATCATCATCATCAACAACAATAACATCATCATCATCATCAACAACAACAACAACAACAACTACACAGAGGTCTGAGCTGACATTCTCCTAAAAGAGACAGGCATATGGTCAGCAGGGATACAAAAGGAAGTCTCTAATCTCAGAAAAGTACCAATCAAATTCTAAAGCATTTTCCCTCACACATGCTTGGATACTGCAATCAAAAGTCAAGAGAAAATAAGTATTATTGAGGATATGGAAAATGCAGATTTCTTATGTGATATGGGTAGGAATGCAAATTTAAACAGTGATTATGAGAAGAATTGTAGAAAAGCCCAAAAGGAATAAATATAGAATCACAGTGTAAATCTGGTATCACACTTAAGAAGTACATCAGCATTGCAAGGAGATATCTATCCCACTGAGTTCTATGCTTCATAACAAGCCAATAGCCTAAAATATGGAAACAAATTAGATGCCTCTCAAATGGACAAAAGCACTTGATGTACAGATATGATGGAATATCATGTAGCCAAAAGAAGATCTTTCTAGCCATGCAGAGCAACATGGATGAATGGATGAATGCAGAAACATTACATTAAGCCAGATATGTCAGCATGGACCGAACCCTGAATGATTTCACATGTGAGCCTAAAATTCCCAATGTCATAGAAACAGAGAGGACCATGGCGGCTGCTGGGCTTTGGGATTGAAGGGGCCCTGTTTATTAAAGGGCCACACATTTGGCTGTAGGATGAATAAGGTCTGAATATCTAAGGGTTTTATCAGAAGAAATCTCACATACTTCAAGAAGTATTAAATAAGATGTGCAGAGCCACTGTCCCACAAATTATTCTGGAGAAATAAAAGCCAACAGCAAATTATATAATGTAACACAGTTTTATTTGCAATGATGTTTTTCAACTTTTGTCACAATGTAAACTAAGGACAAGTATTACTAAAGAAAATAATGTTGAAAATTTACATATTATGGAATGCAAGGCCATAGATTCATTAAGGTTCATTTTAAGACCACATCATTCCACTAAAAATTCTGATTAAGATAAATCAGTAGGAATTGGTAGTTAATTTGGTAGTCTAGATATTACAATACTAAAAAATATGTGTAAGTTCTGGAAAATATATGCCAAAGAAATGATCACTGTTGACTCTCAGGGTTCTAAGTACATGTGACTTCTATAAATTTCTAAGTTGTATAACTTTTTTAAGGATAATTCTGAACTAAAGATTATATCTAATTCAGATTTTCATAAATCAAAAAGTAAATAATGGATTCTTAAAATACACTTAAATTCTTCCCCTAGTCATCAATGGTTTAGAATCACAAAGATGTAAAGAAAGTTGATTGTTCAGTTACTCAGCTTTAAAATGTTAATATTTAAAAATAATTTGTGTGCTTTGAATGTAGCACTTGCTTGTCAGAAGTCTGGGAAGAAAATACAAAATAGTACACACCCCTAATGAGCAATGTGCCATCTTCTGTACTTCAAAACTCATACCAGTGAGAATGGCTAAGATCAAAAACTCAGGTGACAGCAAATGCTGGCGAGGATGTGGAGAAAGAGGAACACTCCTCCATTGTTGGTGGGATTGCAGAGTGGTACAACCATTCTGGAAATCAGTCTGGAGGTTCCTCAGAAAATTGGACATTGAACTACCTGAGTGAGGTAACCCAATCACAGAAAATCACACATGGTATGCACTCATTGATAAGTGGGTATTAGCCCAAATGCTTGAATTACCCTAGATGCACAGTACACATGAAACTCAAGACGGATGATCAAAATGCAAATGCTTCACTCCTTCTTTAAAAGGGGAACAAGAATACTCTTGGCAGGGAATAGGGAGGCAAAGATTAAAACAGACACAGAAGGAACACCCATTCAGAGCCTGCCCCACATGTGGCCCATACATATACAGCCACCCAATTAGACAAGATGGATAAAGCAAAGAAGTGCAGGCTGATAGGAACCGGATGTAGATCTCTCCTGAGAGACACAGCCAGAATACAGCAAATACATAGGCGAATGCCAGCAGCAAACCACTGAACTGAGAACGGGACCCCCATTGAAGGAATCAGAGAAAGGACTGGAAGAGCTTGAAGGGGCTCGAGACCCCATATGTACAACAATACCAAGCAACCAGAGCTTCCAGGGACTAAGCCACTACCCAAATACTATACATGGACTCCAACCTCATAGGTAGCAAAACAGCCTAGTAAGAGCACCAGTGGAAGGGGAAGCCCTTGGTCCTGCTAAGACTGAACCCCCAGTGAAGGTGATTGTTGGGGGAGGGCAGTAATGGGGGGAGGATGGGGAGGGAACACCCATATAGAAGAGGAGAGGAGGGGTTAGGGTGATGTTGGCCTGGAAACCCGGAAAGGGAATAACAATTGAAATGTAAATAAGAAATACTCAAGTTAATAAAGAGAAAAAAAACTTAAAAGACAAGCTTTTATATTTTATTAAATGTTTATATTTCTTAATTTTTATGTTTGAGATCTAGAGTACTTGAGAAATTGTCTCAACAAAGTGAAAATTCATTTCAGTGTTTGTTTATGTTAAACCCTTAACATGGTTGAGAGCAACTATTTTTCAAATAATTTTCATCCCCTAGAAAAGAGTCCATTCTTGTGCATCACATTTCTTGTACCCTTTACCTCCAAAGACTATGGTGGTTTTATAATCTAATGTTTAGATTTGAAGGGCTTTATGTTTTCCCACTGTCCCTTCACTAGTCTGGGTTTTCAATTTTCTTGTAACTATGTTGATCTCTTTCTGCCACTTTGGAAATCATTGTCTTACTTGAGGAAGACAGGTGCACTCAATGGCAGCTGATTGGTCTTGTTCATTTTTCTTCATCTCTTAGCTTGTCTATCTTTTTCTAGCCACATTCTTTCTTTACCTCTTGTCTTTCAATCTAACCAACCAATCAAATAAACAAATATCCCAGCATTTTATCTTCAGAAAGAACTCAGGTCTTAATATTTGTGGGCCAACTTTCTTAATACAGACACAAATGAATATATAATCATCCCAGATGGGAACTCAGAACAGACCAAAGTGCCATTTTACCAAACTCCAAACTATTGAGTCCAATGATTTCACTGAGCTTGTTACAGAGCATATGTGAGGGGTTACAGAGCTATAAGTGAGGCTTAAACAGTGGCACTTCAGCAAAGTCCCATGCCATCTTGCATGGAGACATAATGGAAGCCTCAGCATGGAGTCTGCTTTTCCCCACCTTTCCTTTCTTAAATGTTTTAGCCTCTCAGGGTCATTTGAAGCTGGGAGGTAGATTGATGGGTGGCCCTCCATAGTAAGATCCAATAGCTGCATGATCATTGCCATAGATGTGCCTGCCTCTCATTGTTCTTTTTACTTGCCATGACCATTGCTCCAAATTTAAGATGGCATTATGTTATGACCAGATAAAAAAACACCTCACAAATTTTTGCTCTTTTCTTGAAACATCTAAATGGGTCTTCTTATTTAAATGTTAGAATTTTGTTTTTTATTCTTCCCTTAAATGTCCATTTATGTAGTCTATCCAAGTCCCATGGGTTTTGTTTCTGTATCCATGACTCTTTTATCTAGACCTGTCCATGGACCATCATTGAACCTTTGAGACAAGCATGCAGGGCATTGCTCCCACGTGCTGTGTTCTTTTTGCCTTTTTTGACAACTGTTTTTACTCTGTTCCTTTTCTAAACTCTGGTGATTGGCCATGGTTGAATGTATTAAAACCCTCTATGGACAACCTGAAAAAGGTGACCAGCTGGAGTTCTCAGACCAGTGTTAAGAATCACAAGACTGACAACCTATTGTGAGGAAATTATCCATTTTACAGGAAAGTACCAAAACACAAGAGAGTACACACACGTGCACAATCACCCCACACCCCCCACCACATGTATGTTAAAGTTGGTGGAGGAAGGAAGAAAGGAATAGAAGTAGAGAGAAGAGGAGGGAGGCTGGTAGAGTGAGGATCAAAGGAGGAAGAGAAAGGCCACCTCATAATTTTAATGTAACTAGCTACTAAATTTTTATTTAGTTCAACTATCTGTATAAGTAACAAAGAATGAACTTTATCATGTAGAATTAAGTCTGACAACTCCATGTTTTACTCTTTGTTTTATGCCTTTGTTTTGTGGTTACATGTCTTTGTGAAGCCAAACAAACATGCACATGTACAAAGATATTGTTTTTTCCCAATTTATTCTCTCTGAATATTGAAATTTAAACTTCAACCTCTTTAAAGAACACCTTCTAGGGCTTAAAATAAGGCTCAGTGTGTAACTCACTTTCTATTCAAGTATGAGGTGATGAGTCTAAATCCCAGGAATTCAGGCAAAGCTGGGCACAGTGACAGTCCTTGGAAATCCTAGCTCATATATGGAAGGTAGAAATAGGAAGCTTGTGGGTCATCAAGCCTGGTATATACAGCTATGAACAATAAGGCAACCGTGGATCAAATAAGGTAGAAGACAAAGACAAATACTCATGTTTGTCCTCTGAACTACACACTCACGCACACACACACACACACACACACATACACACACACAAATACACACATACACACACACACACACACACACACACACACACACACACACACACACACCCTTTCAATATTTCTAAGTCCTCCAGGATCTTGTTATCCTCAGTCCATATGAAACATTCATATACTGTGCATTTTTGTGGTTATGTGTCTTTGTGAAGCCAAACAAACATACACATGCACAATACATACATACATACATATACACACTATGGATATAAAATGGACATATGTGTGTGTGTGTGTGTGTGTGTGTGTGCATCTATGAATGAAAGGTCCTGGGAAGAAGTTGCACCTCCTAGTAAAGCTTCTACAAGACTGTCTGATTAACCTATTAAAAATTCCTTCATAGGGAACTAGAGAAATGGCACAGTATTTAAGATGTACTTCTAAAAATCTCAGGTTTGAACTCAGATGTGGCATCTCAGTACCATATGTAAACCCAGTGCCTGGAGATCCATCACCTTCTTTTGGCCTTATTGAGCACACAAGCTGCATAATCATACATGCATGGAAAACACCCATACAGATATAATTTACAAATAAAGAATGCAAATATTGTAGCAGGTAAGAATATTTTATATCGAGTCTAATTAAAATGTATCCTAGTTTATCTTTAGCCCCTTGTTGACTATTCTTTACCCTCATCGGAGTCTGATCTAATACAGCCGTTTGATGTGTACTAATTTAGCAGGTCACTGGTTTCTACCACACTGAAGTTTACAGCATCACCAGACAGCATGAAGCGTAACAGAGGTTTCCCCAATTGATTATAATCTACCCGCCTAATGAATCTACCAATGTATTTTAAAACTGCCTTGATTTGTGGCCTTCTTTGTTTTACTTCTATGTGAAACGTCACAAAATACCTCATTGGGACACAGAATTTGAATAATCTAACTATGTGTTCCTGGGACATAGCCACTGATAGCACCAGAATATAAATGATCTTTTGTCCTCTTTGTGGTGAGACATGTGGGGATTTTTAAAATCAGCATAGTGCATATACATGTAGTAAACATTCTACTTCTTTCTCTGGGATCACATAATTGGAAACTAGATTTATCATTATCAAATGTCACATGCTCATCAATCACACTATTTGCTATGGATATAAATCAACCATGTCAACACAGACTTTAAGTCAGCCATCAGAGCGACAAATCTCTCTGACTGCCATGTACATCCTGTCTTTATTGCTTAGCTCACTTTCATTCCTCTTCTGTGATCCTCCACGATGAATTACATTTCCCTTATTAGGCTTTTGTTTTCTTCCTAATACAGGACCACCTTGGGTGCTCACTTTCCTTGACCACTGTCCTGATGGTGGTACTTAATGAATTGGCTGGGGTGCTACTGTCATACTGTAGCATCACCCAGAAAAGTTCCTTTGTGAATTCTCTCCTTGTTAGAAGGCACACTTTTATAGAAGTTCAGAAAAATTGATTTTCCTGGAAAATAAGGTATCATGAGATCAGGCTCATTTCTACAATGCTAGAGGGAAAGCTTCTCTTAAATTCTCCTGTAGCTGGAGCATCTGCCCTCCTTGGCTCAATTTTCTCACTCGTGGTCATCTGAACCAAATTTGTTCAGTTGCACTCTCCAGCTCTTGCCTCAGTCATGCACTGCAGACAAAAGTCCAGAAAGATTTTCCAACATGAGCGGCGATGTGTCCACAATGACCCACCTGGATAATTAAGAAAAACACTCTATCCTCATACTCAGTGCTATCAGAACTTCACAGCCTATAATCTTTGGATCTGGCCATGGAGATCTGAGGGACCCATCACCCTGCTAACAACATTAGTACTCTTTTCTTTGTGTTCAAGGGATTTCTTGATCCTCTTTATTTTAAATGCCATCTGTGTGACTATGACAGACACATTTCACATACACAGCCCTGTCTTCTTTGAGATATCAATTCATATGTCAAATGTCTTCTTCCTTCACCTTCTCCTCAAACTTCCTTCCCTAATATTACTCAAAATTGTTAACACTGCACCCCCAGCTGATAAGTGTTCAGTGAGATGATCATGTCAGATTCTGTTATTTTATGTTATTCTATGGTTGAAGCCCCCAACTCCATTTTCTGTTAATATGATAAAACAGCATTTGGAGGTAGGAAGAATTTACTTCACATACAGATTATAGTCTTTTCTCCAGGGAAGTGAATAAAGGTACTCAAGGCTGGAGCTTGAGGCAGTAACCGTGAAAGAAGACTGATTACTGGCTTGCTAAGCTACATTTCTTTAAAAGCTGTGGTCCACTGCCCTTTTGTTGTACTGTTCACTGTTGGCTGGCCTCTCCTCCATCCATTATCAACCAAGAACAAACCACAGAGGCATGTCCATAGGTCACTCTGATGGAAACAACTCTGCAAAGGAAGTTCTCTCCCCAAGTGTGTCAAGTTGACAACCAAGATTATCGATCATATCCTTTGGCACATAAGCTCACACATTTAACTCACCACAAACATTGTGCTTACTCCATGCCCTCCATAATATTAGTGATTTATTTCTCTGTTCAGTTCCTAACATCTGTGTAGCTTTATAAAAACTTTCTCACATGGGTTTGGGAAGATGGCTCAGTAGATAACATGCTTACCACTCAATTAGGATGGCTTAAGTTCAGATCCTTACATCTGTGTAAAAAGCAGAGCGCAGTGACACCTGCCTTTATCCCTGCATTGGTGAGACAGACAGGACTATTGGGGCTCCAGATTGGACAAATACATGCACTCTAATGGTTACCCTTTCAGTTAAAAAGTAGGACATTTCCATCACACTAGTCTTCCTAAAGTCCCTGTTCTGTCCACACAACGGTATTATTTCTGAAAGAATTTTTTTTTCTTTTCTTTTTTTCACCTTGAGTTCATTGGCACCTTTGGCAAACTTCATCCTACTCTGCCTCCAGCTCTATTTGCAGACATTGTGTTCTGTTTCGTGATGTTGAAGTCTGTTTTGATGTCAGAGCTGTATATTATTGTTGGCTTATGTATTTTTACTTATGTGCTACCATTCTCATCTTAAATGCAAATTACAGGAGAGCTGAGACACGAATGCTTTGTTCATCATTTTTGTCTCCATTATTGGAAAAAAATTCCTTGAAAATAAACTGAGCACAGTGATGAATACCAAGGAAACCAAAATACGCCCCCAAAGTATCAGAGGAACAAAGTAAGCTTTCAGAAAACACAGGAACAGAGAATATTTCATTCCACACTGGAAGACCTCCTCCAGTTTCTGTTGCAAGAACTTGGTGTCTAAAGATCAGCTCCTAACAGCAGATTGTTTCTGGTTATCTTTCTTGGTCTTGAAATCTCTCTTTCTTTCCTCATTCTCCCTAATCTGTTCATAGAAAAAGTGGATTGATTTGTTCATCCTGGGTTGCTTTTTTTCTGTTCCCTGATTGCACTAAGTAGAGAAAAATTAAACCCTGACAAAACCAGAAAGGGATATAAGATACATTACTTCTGCAATGGTGGAAGAACTGTCTTGCTTGGCAGGACAGCATGAGCCTTTTCTGGTAAGTTCTTTGATCTCTCATCTATGAGATATCACAAGTCCTTTTAAGAACTAGTACTGTTACTAGAGAAGAGGAACTAAACCTCCATGATAGAGAAAAAAGGATATGCTTCCTCTAGCTCCTGACCCTCAATTCCTAGAGGAATAGGACATTTTCCTTTGATTCTACCTGAATTTGTCATGTTTTCTTGGTGAATTCAATGGCAAGAGAAAGCTAGCCTATGCAGCAAATAAAATAGCAAGTGTTGTAGTTTGAATATGAACTACCATGCCAGGATCAAGATGCAGAAGCTTATATTGTCAGCTGCTGCTGCTGCTGCTGCTGCTGCTGCTGTACCAGATGTTGGTTAAATGAAGGAGGGCAGGAAGTTCTCTCTCCTTCTCTTTTTCCCTTTTTCTCTCCCTCGCCAGTCTTAACAGGGTCAGAGAAACACAGAGTGTGAAGAAGCTAGACTGATTCCATAGCAGGCTTCAAATTGACAGTTCAGGAAAGTAGTTCTAAATCTCTGTTTCCAAGAACTGGGCAATTCCAGGCAAGTCCAGGACTCAGAAATTACCCAACTACCTGGCCACAATGGGTCAGCACCAGTTCCTAGACCTCCCCAGCAAATTTCCAGTCCTCACATGCCAGTAATGGAATGTCTGTAAAGATGGATCCAACAGATTGACATAAAGGTCACCTACTCTGGAATTCCCTAATGTGCTTTAAATCAGGCCTTCAATCTCACTTGGGTGTATTTCTTTTTTGGTAATGGGAGACCCCAACATGCTAGCTAGACTTCAGCACAATAAAATACTTTATATTTTTTGAGTTTGGGGCCATTACAACAGAACTAGAACCTGTCAAATAATGAGTACAAATAACTCTTATCCCCCTAAGTTACTTCCCTCACATATTGGTCCTAGTGATGAAAACTGTACTTGTTATAGTGACAGAGTAGGAATAAAGGGAGTACACATAGCAGCTCCAAGTACTCCTGAGTCTCCCCTGTTGACTTGCAGAAAACCCAAATATTGTCTCTTTTTTTTAAATTCACAGCTCAGTGCATCACTTAATCCTCTCTTCTGTTGTCCCAGTTTTAAACATATAGTTCTGCTTTTCAGTTACTCTGATTCCAACCACAGGCTTCTGGCTGCTACATGCCATCATGGCTCATAACATTCTCTACTGCAGTTGCCAAGAACACTGGACAAGTACTATGAAGCTTTGAGGATGCCAGAAATATACTGCTGTGTGCCCTGTGTCAGTTCTTCTTAAGTGATGAAACTGGCCCATATTTCCTGATGCACTGCTCTACTCAAACTAGAAGGTCTTAAAATGGTGCTTCCCTGTACCATGCCAGCCCGTTCTATCCCTCTTCCTTCTCTCTCATCTCACCCATTTCTCTCTCTCTCTCTCTCTCTCTCTCTCTCTCTCTCTGTGTGTGCGTGTCTGTGTGTGTGTGTCTGTGTCTGTGTCAGTGTCTGTGTGTCTGTGTTTTGATACAGAATTTGCTATAAAAGCCTAACTATATCAAAACCACAACAATCCCTCTGTCTCAGACTGAGTGCTAGTTTCAGCAACCTTGGCTCTCCATGTTTTAAAGAAAAAACTTTTCAGTGTGACTTATCAATCTTCCTACATAGCTAAGAAACTTTTACTTAGATGTGTAGTTTGTTACCACTTTTAAAGGGCATTTATGAAGTAAACAAGATTAGTGACAAATAACATCAATCTTTAGTATTTCTCTTTAAGAACTTGGTCCTAGGAGGAAGAGACAGGAGAGGAAAGAGAGGGAGAGAAGCTATAGCAGTCTGCTACTGGGAGGTATGGTCTATTGGAAGAGTCATCCCCCTCAGTTAATCCTTTCTGGAAATACCTCCCATAGACACATTCAGGGCTGATGCCCAAACTGCACTGATCCTGGCCCACAGCTCCCTGCTCCCAAACCCCATGGGAGAGAGAGCTGATCGCCCAGACCTATGGGCAATCCTGAGACTACAGGGCAGGAACTTCTGCCCCCCGCCCCTTTCCCACATCCCTGGTCCAAGAGGAAACTGTATAGGGCCTCTGGGAAAAGGAAGATAGGGGCAGTCAAGCAGCAGGAGTCCTGCAGTCCAGACTGTGTCCAGATCTGAAGAGACCCGGTCAAATGGCTCCCTGCACACAAATCCTATGGGAGGGAGAGCTAGACCTTCAGAGGGGCAGACAGACCTGGGAAACCAGAGAAGACTACTCTCTGCCCACATTTCTGACTCTACAGGAAAAGAGTCTGGGCCACCTGCACACATGGACCCAGGAAAAGTAGGGGCAGGCCCTTCTGGATGCTGCCCATAGGTACAGCTGAAAGCCAGTAGACAGGAAAGACTACATGCTGAAAGCAGAACACTCTGT
The DNA here is from genome assembly GCF_021556685.1 of Rattus norvegicus. Classification (NCBI taxonomy): domain Eukaryota; kingdom Metazoa; phylum Chordata; class Mammalia; order Rodentia; family Muridae; genus Rattus; species Rattus norvegicus. The sequence goes on along the minus strand of NC_141535.1, from coordinate 104,991,445 downwards.
TCCCATTACTGGCTGAAAGAAAACAGGAAAACAGGTCTACAGTACTCCTAACACAGAGGCCAATAGAACAGTCAAGCCACTGTGAGAAATAACAAAACAAGGTAACACCAGAGACAACCTGATGGTGAGAGGTAAGCACAGGAACCCAAGCAACAGAAACCAAGATTACATGGCATCATCAGAGCCCAACTCCGCCACCAAAGCAAACTCTGGATATTCAAACACACCAGAAATGCAAGACCTAGACTTAAACTCACATTTGATCATAATGATGGAGGACTTTAAGAAAGACATAAAGAAATCTTTTAGAGAAATGCAGAAAGTAAACAAGTAGAAGCCCTTAGAGAGGAAACACAAAAGTCCCTGAAAGAATTACACGAAAACACTATCAAACAGATGAACGAAGTGAAAAGGGAAATAGAAACAATAAAGAAAGCACAAAGGGAGACAACCCTGGCTATAGAAAACAAAAGGAAAAGACAAAGAGCCATAGATACAAGCATCACCAACAGGATAAAAGAGAAGAGAGAATTTCAGGAGCAGAAGATCCCATAGAAATCATCAACACAACTCTCAACGCTAATGTAAAACAGAAAAAGCTACTAGCCGAAAACACACATGAAATCCGGAACACAATGAGAAGATCAAACCTGACAATAATAGGTATAGAAGAGAGTGAAGACTCCCAACTCAAAGGACCAGTAAATATGTTCAGCAAAATCATAGAAGAAAACTTCCCTAAACTAAAGAAGGAGATGCCAATAAACATACGAGAAGCCTACAGAATTACAAATAGATTGGACCAGAAAAGAAACTCCTCGGGGTTGGGGATTTAGCTCAGTGGTAGAGCGCTTGCCTAGGAAGCGCAAGGCCCTGGGTTCAGTCCCCAGCTCCGAAAAAAAAAAAAAAAAAAGAAGAACCGAAAAGAAACTCCTCCCGTCACATAATAGTCAAAACACCAAATGCACAAAACAAAGAAAGAAAATTAAAAGCAGTAAGGGAAAAAGTTCAAGTAACATGTAAAGGCAGACCTATCAGAATTACACCAGACTTCTCACCAGAGACTATGAAAGCCAGAAGAACCTGGACAGATGTTATACAGACTCTAAGAGAACACAAATGCCAGCCCAGGTTATTGTACCCAGCAAAACTCTCAATTAACATAGATGGAGAAGCCAAGATATTCCATGACAAAACCAAATTTACACAATATCTTTCTACAAATCCAGCCCAATAAAGCAAAATACATGGTAAAGTCCAACACAAGGAGGCAAGCTACACACTAGAAAAAGCAAGAAACTAATCGTTTGCAACAAAACAAAAAGAAGAAAAGCACACAAACATAATCTCTCCTCCAAATGTGAAGATAACAGGTAGCAACAATCATTATTCCTTAATATCTCTCAACATCAATGGATTCAATTCCCCAATAAAAAGACACAGATTAGCAAACTGGATACACAATGAGGACCCAACATTTTGCTGCCTACAGGAAACACACCTCAGAGAAAAAGACAGACACTACCTCAGAGTAAAAGGCTGGAAAACAACTTTCCAAGCAAATGGTCTGAAAAAGCAAGATGGAGTAGCCATTCAAATATCGAATAAAAGCGATTATCAACCAAAAGTCATCAAAAAAGATAAGGAAGGACACTTCGTATTCATCAAAGGAAAAATCCACCAAGATGAACTCTCAATCCTAAATATCTATGCTCCAAATACAAGGGTAACTACATACATAAAAGAAACCTTACTAAAGCTCAAAGCACACATTGCACCTCACACAATAATAGTAGGAGATTCAACACTGCACTCTCATCAATGGACAGGTCATGGAAACAGAAATTAAACAGAGACATAGACAGACTAAGAGACATCATGAACCAAATGGATTTAACAGATGTTTATAGAGCATTCTATCCAAAAACAAAAGGATATACCTTCTTCTCACCACCTCATGGTACTTTCTCCAAAACTTACAATTTGATTGGTCATAAAACAAGCCTCAAAAGATACAGAAAGATAGAAACAATCCCATGTGTCGTATCAGACCATCACGGGCTAAAGCTGGTAGTAATAACAATAAGGAAAGAATTCCCACATATATATGGATGTTGAACAATACTCTACTCAATGATAACCTGGTCAAGGAAGAAATAAATAAAGAAATTAAAGACTTCTTAGAATTTAAGGAAAATGAAGGCACAACATACCCAAACTTATGGGACACAATGAAGGTGTGATAAGAGGAAACCTCATAGCTCTGAGTGCCTGCAGAAAGAAAAAACAGGAGAGAGCATCTATCAGCACTTGACAGCAAACATAAAAGCTCTAGAACAAAAGAAGCAAACACACACAATAGGAGTAGAGGGCAGGAAATAATTAAACTCATGGATGAAATCAACAAAGTAGAAACAAAACGGACTATACATAGAATTAACAGAACCAAAAGCTGGTTCTTTGAGAAAATCAAGAAGATAGATAAACTCTTAGCAAGAATAACCAGAGGTCACAAAGAGTGTGTCAAAATTACCAAATTCAGGAATAAAAAGGGAGACATAACAACAGAAACAGAGATAATTCAAAAAATCATCAGATCCTACTACAAAAAACTATATTCAACAAAACTTGAAAATCTGGAGGAAATGGACAATTTCCTAGAGAGATACCAGTTACTGAAGTTAAATCAGGACAGATAAACCATTTAAACAATTTCTAAAGAAATAGTAGCAGTCATTAGAAGTCTTGCAACCAAAAAGATCCCAGGTCCAGATGGGTTCAGTGCAGAATTCTATCAGACCTTCTTAGAAGACCTCATACCAATACTTTTCAAATTATTCCACAAAACTGAAACAGATGGAGTGCTACCACACTTTCCATGAAGCCACAATTACTCTTATGCCTAAACCACACAAAGACCCAACAAAGAACGAGAACTTCAAACCAATTTCCCTTACAAATATCAATGCAAAGAGAGTCAATAAAATTCTTGCAAACCGAATCCAAGAACACATCAAAACAATCATCCATCATGATCAAGTAGGCTTCATTCCAGGGATGCATGGATGGTTTAATATACAGAAAACCATCAACATAATCCACTATATAAACAAACTGAAAGATAAAAACCACAAGATCATTTTATTAGATGCTGAGAAAGCATTTGACAAAATTCAACACCCCTTCATGATAAAAGTCCTGGAAAGAACAGGAATTCAAGGCCCATACCTAAACATAGTAAAAGCCATATACAGCAAACCAGTTGCTAACATTAAACTAAATGGAGAGAAACTTGAAGCAATCCCACTAAAATCAGGGACTAGACAAGGCTGCCCACTGTCTCCCTACTTATTCAATATAGTTCTCAAAGCCCAGCCAGAGCAATCAGAAAGTGAAATGAAATCAAAGGGATACAGATTGGAAAGGAAGAAGTCAAAATATCACTATTTGTAGATGATATATGATAGTATATTCAAGTGATCCCAAGTTCCACCAGAGAACTACTACATCTGATAAACACCTTCAGCAAAGTGGCTGGGTATAAATTAACTCAAAGAAATCAGTAGCCTTTCTCTACACAAAAGAGAAACAGGCTGAGAAAGAAATTAGGGAAATGACACCCTTCATAATAGTCCCAAATAATATAAAATATCTTGGTCTTACTTTAACCAAGCAAGTGAAAGAATTGTATGATAAGAACTTCAAGACTCTGAAGAAAGAAATTGAAGAAGATCTAAGAAAATGGAGAGATCTCCCATGCTCATGGTTTGGCAGGATTAATATAGTAAAAATGGTCATTTTACTAAAAGCGATGTAAAGATTTAATGCAATCGCCATCAAAATTCCAATCTAATTCTTCAGAGAGTTAGACAGAACAATTTGCAAATTCATCTGGAATAAGAAAAAACCCAGGATAGCTAAAATTATCCTCAACAATAAAAGGACTACCAGATGAATCAAAATCCCTGAACTCAAGCAGTATTGTAGAGCAATAGTGATAAAAATCGTATGGCGTTGGTACAGAAACAGGTAGATAGACCAGTGGAATAGAACTGGAGACCTAGAAATGAACTCACACACCTATGGTCACTTGATTTTTACAAAGGAGCCAAAACCATCCAATGAACGAAAGATAGCATTTTCAGCAAATGGTGCTGATTCAACTGAAGGTCAGCATGTAGAAGAATGCAGATCGATCTATGCTTATCACTCTCTACAAAGCATAAGTCCAAGTGGATCAAGGACCTCCATATCAAAGCAGATACACTCAAACTAATAGAAGAAAATGTGGGGAAGGATCTCGAACACATGTGCACTGGAGAAAATTTCCTGAACAAAACACCAATAGCTTATGCTCTCAGTTCAAGAATCAACAAATGGGAATCTCATAAAACTGCCAAGCTTCTATAAGGCAAAGGACACTGTTGTTAGGCCAAAACGGCAAACAACAGATTGGGAAAAGATCTTTACCAATCCTACAACAGATAGAGGGCTTATATCCAAAATATACAAAGAACTCAAGAAGTTAGACTGCAGGGAGACAAATAACCTTATTAAAAATGGGGTTCTATCAATGACAACCAACCAGAGCTTCCAGGGACTAAGCCACTACCCAAAGACTATACATGGACTGACCCTGGGCTCCAACCTTATAGGTAGCAATGAATAGTCTAGTAAGAGCACCAGTGGAAGGGGAAGCCTTTGGTCCTGCTAAGACTGAACCCCCAGTGAACGTGATTGTTGTGGGGAGGGCAGTAAGGGGGTGAGGATGGGGAGGGGAACACTCATATAGCAGGGGAGGGGGAGGAGTTAGGGAGATGTTGGTCTGGAAACTGGGAAAGGGAATAACAATCGAAATGTAAATAAGAAATACTCAAGTCAATAAAGAAAAAGAAGAAGAAAAAAGTCTGAAAAAATGAGGTTCAGATCTAGACAAAGAATTCACAGTTGGGGAATGCCGAATGGCTGAGAAGCATCTAAAGAAATGTTCAACATCTTTAGTCATAAGGGAAATGCAAATCAAAACAACCCTTAGATCCCACCTCACACAAGTCAGAATGGCTAAGATCAAAAACTCAGGTGACAACAGATGCTGGCCAGGATGTGGAGAAAGAGGAACACTCCTCCATTTTTGGTATTGTAGACTGGTACAACCATTCTGGAAATCAGTCTGGAGATTCCTCAGAAAATTGGATATTGCACTACCTGAGGACCAAGCTATACCTCTCTTGGGCATATACCCAAAAGATACTCCAACATACAACAAAGACACATGGTCCATTCTTTTAATAGAAGCCTTATTTATAATAGCTAGAAGCTGGAAAGGTTCCAGATGCCCTTCAACAGAGGAATGGATACAGAAAATGTGGTACATCTACACAATGGAATATTACTCAGCTATCAAAAACAATGACTTTATGAAATTCATAGGCAAATGGGTGGAACTGGAAAATATCATCCTGAGTGAGGTTACCCAATCACAGAAAAACACACATGGTATGCACTCATTGATAATTGGATATTAGCCCAAATGCTCGAATTACCATAGATGCACACAACACATGAAACTCAAGAAGGATGACCAAAATGTGGATGCTTCACTCCTTCTTTAAAAGGGGAACAACAATACTCTTTGTAGTGGATAAGGAGGCAATGTTTAGAATAGAGACTGAAGAAATGCCCATTCAGAGCCTGCCCCACATGTGGCCCATATATATACAGCCACCAAACTAGATAAGATGGGTGAAGCAAAGAAGTGCAGCTGATAGGAACTGGATGTAGATCTCTCCTGAGAGACACAGCCAGAATACAGCAAATACATAGGCGAATTCCAGCAGCAAACCACTGAACTGAGAACGGGACCCCCGTTGAAGGAATCAGAGAAAGGACTGAATGAGCTTGAAGGGTGTTGAGACCCCATATGAACAACAATGCCAACCAACCAGAGCTTCCAGGGACTAAGCCACTACCCAAAGACTATACATGGACTGATCCTGGGCTCCAACCTCATAGGTAGGAATGAATAGACTAGTAAGGGCATCAGTGGAAGGGGAAGCCCTTGGTCCTGCCAAGACTGAACCCCCAGTGAACAGGATATTTTGGGGGAGGCGGATAATGGGGGAGGATGGGAAGGGGAATACCAATATAGAAGTGGGGAGGGGTTAGGGGGATGTTTTCCTGGAAACCGGGAAAGGGAATAACATTTGAAATGTAAATAAGAAATACCTAATTTAATAAAGATGAAAAAAACAAGAACTAAACTAAAATTGATTTGCAAATAAAAAAGAAGAAAAAAATAACACAAAAGAACTTGGTCTTGAAAGTGGTCCATTTGCATTTGATTCCTAACCATACAAAGCTAAGCAGAACTTTCATTCTGTTAAGTGGGATCCTTTGCTGCCAATTAGTTCAGGTCCCTTGTTTTCTTGTACAGACAAGTCAAATGGAAATTTGTGGCATTGTTTTGAATAGATACTTGGTTCAGATGGACCATGAGAATTTTAGGAAATATTCTGTTTATATTGGGAAAATTATCTAAACGCATTGATGTTGTTGGCCTTTTCCCCATCCCTGCTCCCTTTCTCCCTCTTTTCCTTGCGTCTTTTTTTTTCTTCTTCTCTTAATAGGTAGTTTGTCAGAGATGACAAAAATCCCACATGGTCGTTCTGCACTGTATGAATTGTAAACAGAGTTGCCTTTATATGAAGCTGTCTATCACAAGCAAGTATCCCCCATTGGTGGTGAGTTATTCCCATATCCTAGGACTGCAGACCACCATCATCTGAAGAATGTTGAAAGTTGTCAGCATTTCTGTTGAGATGCAGTCTCATCTTCATTATTGGCTCTGCTTTCAGTCTAATCGTTCCTCCAGAGAACTAAGTATTTGCTTTTAATCATTTCCCTCTTTTTCTGTGAAATTTTAATAACACATACCAGCACAGATTCATTTCTTCACCATACTCCATTGAATATTGTATTCAGTAAGAATGTTTCATGGCCCTCCTCCTCTGGGAAGCTAATTTATACCTTTGGAGGCAGTTGCCCATACCTATGGGGAGTGTTTGCCTAATACAAATAAATCTTTGTTCTATTTTCTTTCTCTTTTTTCAAAGGATGCAATCATGGAAAGATAAGAGAAACAGGAGTCAAATATATTTGAATCCTAGTTTGCCAGGACCTGTGGTGTGCTTCTGGAGGGACATTTCTGAGACTTCATGAGTGAGAAATGGAAGAAAGCTTAAGTTCATCAGAAGGATGTTTGGGGATGACTATTTCAACTATTTTAACTATTAATGCCATGCAAAACCCTTAACACAGTGGCTTACATGTAAATTGAGTCCCACCAATTATCTTAGGTTACATTAAGTCACCCATGTATATTATTTATTTTTATATTGATTTATTGTGTATACTTCTTAGACAAGGTTTTGATATATACATTTTGTTATTGAATTCGCTATGCAGTCATATCTGGTTTAGAGCTCAAAATTTTCTTGCTTTCCCTTGCCAGGAAATAGGATTAAAGGCATGTACTACCATGACCCTCATAAGAATTTTTATTTTTCTAGAAATGTGCTTGCTTGTATAAACTCTATTAGAATATTTTTTCTTTAAAACAAACAGAAAAGCCATTGGCATATTTGAAAATTTTCACAGAATACCTAAATAAATAAAAGAGAGGGCATGAAGTCATTACTGGATTAGGTACCAAATATAAAATCCTTGGCTCAAGTTTCTTTTATTGAGGAATTTTATTTCCTCATTAAAATTTTAAGTAAATACACAGAGTGATGGGTTTCATTAATCATATATATATATATATGGTTTTTTTTCCTCATTCGTTTCTATCTCCACCCTCCTCTATATCAACTATCTTTTGATTAAGGCTCTTTCTTCTGCCAGATAGTCCCCACCTCTATTCTCACAGCACATGCATTCTATTACCTCTTTACCTTATTCTACATTTCTCTTCCGTTTTGATCATGTTTCCCTTTTTAGTTTCATTACACAAATAGATAAATACACATATTTATGTATATGCACATACAAGTTCAGCACAATGTTCCATCTACATTCCTGCTAAGGTTATGATTTTGTCATTTTTTCAGGGTTGAAGAAAATTCCATTGAATATATTTCTAGGTTTTCATTATCCTTTCCTCTATTGATAAATTTCCCAACTGGCTCCATTTCTGAGCTACTGTGAATAGTACAGCAGTAAACATGGGTGAGCATATGTCTCCGTTTTGTGTGAACTTAGAGTCCCTAGCTAACATGCCCAGAAGCATAAAACTGGGTCATATGGTACTTTTATTTTTAGGCTTTTGAAAAACCTTGTAGTGATTTTTTATAGAAGCTGTACAATAGATAATTCCTCTGGCAGAGAGCAATATTCACTTTCTCCACATTTGCTTCACTGTTTGGTATTACTTATTTTCTTGGTAAAGGCCATTCTATCAATTATCAATCTCATGATGTCAGTGACTCTTTGTCTTCTTAAAATTGTGTTAATCTTGAATTATTTCACGAACTGTCTCAAATTTTCATTCCCAAATTGTGACAATACTGATATTTATAAGAAGTATTTATTTGATGTATATGAGTGTTTTGCCTGCTGGGATATCTCTGTATCATGTGTGGGACAATAGTTTGAGAAGAGAGGATCAGATTCCCTGGATCTTGAATTATGAATGGTTGTAAGCTACATTGTATGTTGGGAACTGAATCTAATTCTTGATGAGAACAGTAAGTGCCCTTAAAGGGTGAGCCATCTCTTTAGCACGCAGACATTTGCCTATTTGCTGCCCATTTTTTTTCCTAGATAAGAAAACACGTGACAGTGATCATTCACTGAGGGTTAGCCACCTTTCATAGGAGACACTAGTTTGAAGTATATCTTTACTAAAGCATCTTAGGAGTATTGCGTTCCAACTTCTTAAACCTTGCAACTCAAACTTAGATGTATTTATAGGCCAGACTCCAATGTCCTGTTGCAACATTTTACAAATACAGAATATCATTAATACAGCAATAATTGAAGAATAGTAAAGCCTTCTTATTTAAAAAATGCAACTTAAAAACACTACTATTATATGATTGAGCATTTCATCTGCTAGGTATATATGTACAAGACAAATGAACTTGACACAGTGAAAACACACCAGCACTCACATGTTTATTGTGGCACTCATAAAGAAATGTGGAATCCACTCATGTGCACATCAACAGACAAGTGGATAAAGACTAGTACTAGATAAAAAGATTAATCTACACCTTGGACTACTCTTTAGCTATAAGAAGCATAATTGTCATTTGTGTCAACACGGATGGAACCTGTTCCAAAGGATAAGGACCACATGAAGCCTTAGAAAGTTGAGTTCACAGAAGTTGAGATCAATATGTTGTTGCCAGAGACTGAGGTAAATGAAACGTAAGAAAGGAAGATAAATTAAGTAAAAGATATCATGTAGTTGAACGATAGGCCTATTAAGTTCTGGTACTTCAAGGCTCAGTGTAGATAAAATTAGGAATATTACATTATATATCTCAAGATAGTTAGAAGAGAATTTGGATGTTGTTCCTCTTAAGGAAATGTTAAATGTTTAAAATGATGGATATGCAAAGTATCTAGAGTTGATCATTAACAAATGAATTAAATGCACATTATGTTAACATATCATACCCTCATGCATATTACAAGTATTCTATGTAAATCAAAAGAATTTCTAAACTTGAGAAAGATAAAGAAAGAAGCACAGACTCTTAAGTCACACTCAAGAACTACTAAATTGAGATCTTCATTTGAACAAGAGCCTTTGTTGATCTGTGCATTGTAAAAATGATTTGAACAATGATTTTTCTTCTTATTGCATTCAGTCTTCTTTCAATAACCCAGAATTAGATTAGCACTACTTGAAAATGTTGGCATTACCTAATGGTATGTATTGACACTGTCAAATAAATGTTAAGTCCAGCCTTCTTCAGCAAATACACTGACCAGATGCATAGCAAACTCTGTTATATTTATTCCTTGCTATAATGCAGATACTAGGAGACCACACAGAGATACCAGATATTGAATTTGAATTTTTTTATCATCATGTAAGGTTATTAGGTTTTGTTTTTATTTTTAAAATATGATTATTTATGTCCCATAATTAATAGAAAATGGTGCTATATCACCCTATTAAACAGTCTCCCATTTTAAAAATAGTTAACATATTTTTATTTTAATCTCCACTGGTGTTTTGCCTGCATGTACGTCTGTGTGGGGGTGTCAGATCCCCTGGAACAGGAATTACAGACAGTTATGTGTTGCCCTGTAGGTGATGAGAATTGAATCTAGGTCCTTAAGAAAAGCAGCCAGCACTCTTAGCTGCTGAGACCTCTCTCCAGTCCCCAGTCACATTTCTGTTTTCCAGAGAAGAACATATCAGAGAAAATCAGAGAAAATTCAGAAAGAGCCTCAATGTACATCTACCTCCAGGTTACATGGAGAATTCAAAATGGGAGGTTGTGGATAGCAAGGAAATAGCACTTTTTCCCACCAGATACAACAGGACTGATATACATACAAACTTACAGTGTGTGATAGCATGTACAAGAGCTGCAGAAATTCAAACTATACAAATCCCAGCACACAAAATGGTCAGTGGGCACGAAGCCCCACCCTTAGCCAAGAATCTATTTGCTGTGAGAAGGAAAATCAATTTTCTCCAGTGGAATGTCACTGGGTCTGTCAACCATAGTCCAGGGCAGGCTTCATGTTCAAGAGAACCTGGCCTACATAAATAAGAGCCCAGGCCACTGTGTGTGTGTGTGTGTGTGTGTGTGTGTGTGTGTGTGTGTGTGTGATGGTGTGGCATTTGGTGTGTGTTTTTGGTTGTTGCTTTCTGTTTTATGTTATTTTGGTTTTTTTTTAATGAGAAAGAAAATATAAAGTTGAGTGGATAAGGAGATGATGGGGTGGTGAACCTGAGAGAAGTAGAAGAGGGAAAGCATTTGACCAAACTATATTGTACGACATTTTCAATGTATATATTTCTTTTAAAAGCAATGTATATAATGAAACACAAGAGAAGAGTCCAATGGCTGCTACAGGAATTGAAGCAGGCAGAAAAACTTTGGTCAGAATGCTTCCCTCGCATGCATTGGGCCCCAGCTTCAGTTCTCAAGACTGGGAACGAAACAAAAGTAAAGGAAGAGGGAAGAGGAAACAAGAGAAAAGAAAGAAGGAAAAATGGAAGGAAGGGACAGAGGGAAGGATGGAGGGAAGGAGGAACTATGACAGTGTAAGTTGTGCTGCAGGACTCCTCAGAGTATGGAAATGCTACTAAATTCATAGAATTCAAAGCAATGTGGAACTCCCAAGTACCTTAATTCAAATCTGGTCTGATTCATCCCATTTGATTGCTGATTGTCTTGGGTAAAATAGAAAGTAAAGAGTTGGATTTATTCACAGTCATGCTGTTTCTCAAGCCCTGGCCATGGAGAAAAGCATCTTCCTTTCAACTGGAGACATTAAGAGTACCATCCCCTGCCCACCCCATTCCCCAACTCCTATATAGGTTGACTTTAGAAATGTGATAGTGTAATTTGACATTTACTCAGCCAATCCCAAAACACACAAGTTCCCAGTGAAGTTAGGAAGCTGGGCTTCATCAGGGAACAACTGAAGCTAGCTTGTCACACATTTACATCACACATTATTCCTGGGTACTCAGGGCAATATGCAGCACATGACTTGTTTTTGTCTCTTCTTTGTTAACATGAGCTAAACATATGTGTGTCCTAAAGTGAAATCAGTATTATAATTTCAGATTGGCACTAAACTGGAACCATAGCATAACTTGTTTCAAAGAGTATTTTTCTCCCTATACTTTTTTTTGATAACTCCAAAGCATATCCAGAATGGGAACAAAAATGCACAGAAAGGAAAGTAGAAGAAGAGGAGGAGGAGGAGGAGGAAGGAGGAGGAGGGGAAGGGGTAGATGGAGCGGGAGGGAGAACAGAGAAAGCTTAGCTTGCGTTTCTGGATGGGAAACAGTTTGATAAACAATTTGGCAGGAAGAATTCCTTGTATGCAGAAGTCAGAGTGACCATCCACCCCTCTTGTATGTTTTGTAGGCCATATCAATATGTAGTGCATTATAACTACATCATTGGAACAACCAGGAATGCAGAATTTGTTTACATTTTTAACTATGTTTATTTTGTGTGGGGGGGTGTGTGTGTAAGGGAGAGTACGCATATTCTACAGTACGTTTGGAGGTCAGAGGACAGCTATTATATATCAATTCTTTTTTACACTGTGGATCCCAGGGATCAATTTCAGGTTCTCAGGCTGGGAAGTAAACATCATCCTCTAATGAGTCATTGCAACTGACATTTTATCTTCTAAAATGAAAGTTGATACTGACTAGTTCATCAGCATATAAGCCATATCTCTGGCTAAGATATCCAAGATAACACAGATTACTCAAGTTAAAACAGTGGATCTCTTCAATATGATACCTTATCTAAAAATCCCTGGTGGCTAATGCCATGCTTAGCTGCCCCCTGAAGCAGCATTGGCTACATAGGAGCTGCCATGGAGCAATAAAGAAATTCTACACTGGTTTCTGCTGTGACAGTGACTGAAAGGGAGCACAGCACTGCAGATACACTTTATCTTCCAGAGCTGTACCTAGGAGAGGAGTATTGTATATTTCAGTGACTTTTGCTACTATTAAATTGTTAAAGCTAAATCTGTGTTTTCTTGTTTTTTTTTAACCCACCAACTTTTTCCAAATCCATGTTTTTAAATTATGTATTCACTTTAGAGTATATACTTGTATTTTTTTGCCATATAGATGATGAGTGGGAGGTAAGTGTAACAATACAAGGTAAAGTTCTCTAAAGGAACATTTTTCATAGTTGTCTAGGGCTGCCTGAGAGTGAAAAGTTAAGAGCAAGAAGTTAGGTTCGGCCTCTTTCCCTCATTTTGGCATTATATCCTCACAAAATCGTAATGACTTAAAACATACCATTCACACACATGACAAGAAGAAAACTAGGTTTATAAAGGTTAAGTAATTTGCAGAGCTGAGACTTGTAATCAGATTGTGCCTAATACTCAGATCTTGTGTTTTAGATCAAAGTCTACTTGCTTGCTTTCCAAAAGCAAGGGAGTGAGAGTGAGTCCAAGTTCATGTATAGGGTCAGTGTGGGTAATTCCTCCAGGCCTCACACTAATATAATAAGCCTCCTTTAGAATGCAGGGAAGCTATCGTTCATCCTGTAAAATCCCTTCTGGTCCCACATGAGAGGGAAGAGATTAAAGGGATGAATATTCTTCACAAGTAAATACCCCCTCTGTCTCTTACCATCTGACCTAGTTTCTCAGAGCAAGCCAAATGCTACAGTCCTAAATAAACTTTTCCAGACCTGAGCTCCCATCAGAGTCAGACTTAAGCACTCTGCCCATGATGTTACTGCCATGCTCCACATTTGTTATTTCCTTCTTCCCTCTTCAATTCTCTGCAGAGTTTTCAGTGGACCATGTGCACATCTTATTTGCAGCTTTATCATCAAAGCACAGAGACAGACTGAAGACGGTGGAATTGAAGCTAATCTTACCCAAAACAGGCTGCTTCTGTGGCATGTGCTTAAGTGGTTTTCTTTGCTAAAGTACCTATGAAAGATGAGGGAAGAGCAGCGGCCAGGTCTAAGGATCAATTAGTGGACCAGAGCTTGAGTACCAGGCAGGGTCTGTGTAAGGGAGTTAGTTTGTTGCATGTTTCATGTGAGATCACTACTGTATTCTGGGTAGATCTATCATAGAAGGATGAAACCAACATACACAGCACTCATTGTGCTGGTGCAGTAGAGGTGACTCAATTCTTCACCCCTTTTATAGGCCAGATTGAATTATGTAATTATCCAATGAGCTGCAATTGTATAGTGAACACTTCTAAGTTCAGTAGGGATTAAAAAATTTGGGCCGTTTTCAGGTGAGGGAAATTACAAAGGGGAACAGAACAGTCTTAGTTTCCATAGGATTCTTTTCCTAGTACAGAAGACATTCAGATCTTCACTGCTACCCCATATTTAGCATTTCAGTTTGACATACCGCAAAAGCAATGTTCATGTAATGAACATTAAAGTATACAAAGCTTCATTTTGCTTTCACAATAGGTCCCTAGCCAACATCATACTGATGGAGAACGCCAGACTTTGTTATTTCCTGCATCTGCTTTTGAGAATTAGAGAGGCAAGCAATGGAAGGTCATGTTAATTCAGGTCATGCTGATGTTATAGAGAAAACACTTCTTTTTTTTCTAGCTAGAGACACTGGAAGACACATTTCTTAGGCAAACATTCCATATTGATAAAAGTCAGTCCTCACATTACAGTTTTAGCTCTTAGCCTGAGAGGAAAAATAAACTATCTCCTACCCCCCACCCCAACCCCCACAATACCCCTAAACTTGAAGCCACATCAACTACTTCATGCTAGATTATAGCTTGTATCTGTGAGTCTGTTTCCCTATTTGGATGTTGCACCTCAGGCCATCCTTGTTCTCTTATGTCATCAAAAAAGTCAAGAAAACAGGGCAGGGGACTCTTATGGCATTTATTAGTTTAAGAATATGGAAGGAACATAACTGACAAGCAGGAAAAAAGCCTTTGCATATAAATGAATGGCATGTCTGCACACATTGTTTTCTACCAGAGATCATCTAGATATGCTTTCCTCTGATGTACAGTAGTGATTGTACCTGATGCTGTGGACATGGCTTCAATCATCAGGTAAATGAATTTCATGATGGCTGTGAAGAATGGGTGTCAGAAGGATGTTGGCTGTTTGAAAATAATTATGGAAGACCTACTCTGATAAGAAAGGCTGATATAGTATGACTTGAGCTTCATGTACCCTAGTAACAACTGCTACTCTAACTGTATTCCAGACCATAATAGTGCAGTCACATATTTATAGATCCTGTCACTCTGCTTTTGAAATGAAAAGTGACTCACCAAGACTTGGGTATAGGGGGTAAGTGGGTTCGAGAATTTTGAAAGAAAAGTTCATGATCAAGGGATAGTGGCTGAATAATGGATGTTTTCCCCAAAACCAGCATGAAGAATTTCCTAACTATCCACATTTCCTGGGGTTCCACTCATAGACAATGAACTACAATTACTAATGGCTTCTTGGAGGGGAATTAATTTCTTCCTGGGATGGGTCTACTAAATGGTTGTCCAGTGTAGAGTAGCAGAGTATACAGTCTTGAAGCCACACACAGACATTACCAAGAATGGAATATGCATGGTGTGTGTGTGTGTGTGTGTGTGTGTGTGTGTGTGTGTGCATGCATCTCTCTCCTCCAACCTTCCCTCTGTGTGTTGGGGGGGGTGAGTGGGTGTGTATGTAAAGCAATACTAATCAAAGAAAAAAGGTTATCAACTTGAGGGGGGAATGCATAATGGTGGTAAAGAAGAGAGGAAACTGATGCAATTCTATTTCAATAAAAATATGTTTTTAAATACTTGTTTGCACAATGCACATAATACATATACACACACAAGAAAAAGACAATGTAGATATATTGACAATGAAGGTTGGAGAGAGAACTCTAGAAGTGTTCAACACATTTGTTTTGCAAGCCTGAGATTCTGAATCACATATTGAATGCCCATTCAATGCCAAATGTTTATGACAGCCTTTCTGTATCATCCTGAAATTTAGCACCCATGAAACAGAGACAGAATTCACTAGCCACATTAGCCTCATCAGTACAGTATCTCAAAGAATAAGGTGGAAAATAATGGAAATGGCTCAGCAAATCTCTGCGCTCTCTCTCTCTCTCTCTCTCTCTCTCTCTCTCCCCACCCCCCCCCCTCTCTCTCTCTCTCTCTCTCACACACACACACACACACACACACACACACACACCACACGCACGCACACACGCACAGCAGCTTTCGATTGTTTTTCAAGGAAATCAAGGGAATGAAATGCCATTAGTTAAGCAGATGGTTAGTCCAGGAATTGTCCATTAAGACTAACATTCAAAGATTTCTATCTTCAAACACCATTTCCTTTATAAAGAATGATCTTTTGAAGATAGAATTTTTTTCTCTCCCATTACATTCAGATGAAGTAGTAGAACACAGAAATCTACATGAGTTTTGGGAAGACTTTTCTAAAGAAAATGCCTGAGGATTGGGAAAATATTCTTGTTAGGGCTTAACAAATTGGTTACATTTTTCTGCTGGCACGGTGGCTGTGGTTCTGAACATGTGGAGTTAAAACGTGCTTCTCAGAATTATTTAACCCACAACTCTTTCAAAAATTGTCTTATACTCTTTTATCCATTTATCCAGTGTGTGTGTGTGTGCACGCGCACCCATGTATGTGTGCATGTGCATGCGCATGCGCGTGTATGTATGTATGTGTGTAGGCCAGAGGACAACTTGTAAGATTCAAATATCTCTTTCTACCTTGTCGATTACAGGGCTCAAATTTGGTTTGTCAGCCTTGGCCAGTTCTCTGATTCTTATAACTTTAAAAATATATTTTTTTTGTTATGAGATAAAAGAAAGTACACGCAGCTGTATGAAATAACACACAGTGGTATTTTTCTTTCCCTAGAATGAGAATGCTTGAACTTTTTTCAAGCAAGTGGTACAAGTTAGTGAGAAGATGCGTAAGAGTCCATTCTATGCCAGCATGAGGATCAGAGCTTGGGTCCCACCTAAAGACCTAGGTGTGACCCCATGCACTAGCCCCAACACTTAGGTGGGAGATAGTTTGGGACACCATTGTGTACTGCCTTTAATCCTTGCAGCATGAGACTTTATAGTTTAAAAGATTTTAAATTTTCTTCAGATTTAAATTATAAAATGTTCTTCGGATTTCAAGCCTGTGACCACTTAATCTAGTCTTTTAAAAGTCTGAAATTTTTCTCTCTTTTTTTTCTAGAATTTTTAAAATTTAGTATTACATCTCTGTGTCTATAACTCTTTTGAACTTAATAATCTACCTCTCATATAAGATTTAAGCTGAAGTTCGGATTTGCACAGAAATTTATAATTATCTCTGTGTCAATTATTACAAACCAGCTCCTTTTCTGAGAGTCTGAAAAGTTGCATAATCCCACCTAGAAATCACAGTGCTGATGGCTGATCTTATGACCCTTTTCCAAAATAAACTCCTTTTCTTTTTAAACATTTATCCTGCCAAATTGGATTCTTGTCTCCCTAGAAAAACCACAGTACAGTACGTAATTATGGAAATGAAGGCTATATGGAGAGATGCTGTACTAGCAATGCTGGCACAGAAAAAAAAATCAGTGCAGATAGTAAACATTTTGTTTCCTTTGCGAGAAAGAAAACAGATTCAATCTTGTAAACAGTGATCAATTTCAAAAAGGTCTACAATCAGTTAAAAAAAGAAGAAGTAAAAGCACCAACTTGGGTTTTTTTTTTTTTTTTTTTGGCAAGGATATTTTGGAATCATTATTTACAAATGCATTTCTGAAGTTACTAAATATGATACAGATGAGATCCAAAGAGGCAAAAGTTCTGTCTCAATAGTGAGCTAGGAGTGACTTGAGTTAGAGGAGAGTTGTTTAACAGAGTTGAAAATTTTTCTCCTTATTTTGCTCACCGGGAAATCTCCCATCGGGTCCATTCTTATGAGTGATTCTTGGGTCATTGTGCCTCTTTTGAGAATAAGAGTCTAGGATCAAATCTACTTGAGAAGTTTTAATGTCCTAGCATGAAAACTAGTTGGCTTGGCCGTAAAGCTCCCAAGGTATTCTGAGAGTGTCTTTCTGGTTTTCAAATATACCTCTAAATTATGTCTTCATGCTCTGTGATAGATCTGTTATATATGATGGATAAATGTATATACAAGGCGTTGGCTAGAAACTGCTGAAATAAAGGACTCTATAACTGGAGCAGCAGTGATGAACACAGATGGTGGAGATTGTAGAAGACTAAACACCCAGTCAGGCTTCA
Organism: Rattus norvegicus; assembly: GCF_021556685.1. Lineage (NCBI taxonomy): Eukaryota > Metazoa > Chordata > Mammalia > Rodentia > Muridae > Rattus > Rattus norvegicus. The sequence goes on along the minus strand of NC_141535.1, from coordinate 104,973,444 downwards.
CCAAAGTATGGATAAATGATATCAAGGACAGAACATAGGTATCTTAGTGATTGTCAATCCTCTGCACATTCAATGAACCATGAACAGAAAATATTTTAATTCATTTGTGTTGTATAAATTCAGATTTCATCCTAATCATTTGTCATACAACATGGCATCAATGTAAGATTCAAATAATATTGGGTATTGTAACAATTTTAGTTTCTTATTGCTGTGACAATATATACTAACAAAGAGCAGTGTATGGGAGAAAATTATTTCAGCTCATAATTTTAGGTTTCCTTCCATCTTTTCAAGGAAGTCAAGGCAGGAACCTTCAAACATCTAGTCAATATCACATCTATAGTCGCCGGAGATAAAATAAATGCATGCTAGATGCTTAGCATTTCTCTAAAGTGGAGTCCAGGATCCCTAGCCTAGAGAATGGTGCCACCTACAAGATTTGGGTCTTCCCACATCAATTAATGCAACCAAGACAATCCACCTAGAAGAACCTATCTGATTTAGATCGTTCCTAAATAAGATTATTTATGATTTAGGCTATCTTAAGTTGACAATTAAAACAAACCATCTCAAAAATAATATAGAAATGATTTGAAATATATAAGGGCATGCTTGTATGCTAAATAACATCTCTACACAGTTTTGTATGTGGGACTTTCAACAATACTTATGTTGTGTTAGATGGATTTATCTATGTATTTATGTATGGAAAATTCTAAGTCATTTGGTAAATCTAGTTTGGTTGTCTCACAAAGGTGAAGTAAAAACTATATTTAATAAACATTTTAAAGCCTCTTTGAATACTGAAGGAAGCATAATCAAAAGTTTCTTCTTGATTAGCTAAGGTGAATTTAGGGACATGAAAAAAGAAGCTAGCTTTCAAAAAAAGTTTTCTGTTTTGTTCTTTTCAAATAGAAATAGGCACAATTATAGCAAGAAATTTAATTGTAGGTCATTTGAAGATTCATTATCAAAATTAAAGCAGACAAAAGTAAAGTAGAATATAGCTCATGGAATAAAGTGTCTCAGACTGTGATGCGACTGCTTAAATAAAGAGAATGTAAGGTGGATTCCCCTCCACTGAAGCCACATGCAATCATGACCTTCTGCACATAGCAGTTAGCCTGTTATGTTTCTGTTGGTTCAGATGGTTCTTTGCAATATTCCTTGAATGATCCTTGGGAATGCAAACAGTATTTCATGTGTACTTACCTCAGGCTTTCCACATCACTTACAGAAAAATAAGTCCTGCCATTGGCCTTCCTACACCTTCTACATCCTAGTACTCTAATTTTACCTCTGGCCTCATCTCCTGCCCTTTTCAACATTTTTATATTATCTGACCTGTCTACTTGGACTATTCTCAGTCCCAAGATATACACATGGCTCGTTCTCCCCTGTCTCTGTACATTCATCTCTCACTCACACATATGCATTCCTGAGTCATGATCCATAGTGCTTGCGACCTAAGCACTTCCATGCACTTTAGTTTTTTCTTTGGTATTTTCTAAAACCTAACACTGAATATCTCATTTTTCCTTTCATAGAAGAGATTTCATCTCATATATTCTCAGAGACCAGAAATCTTTAATTAGCAACTCTGAGTAAAGCCTGAGTGCTGTCTGCAAGACCAAATGCCCTCAGAGACTGTGGTATAAAAACATCTCTCAAATCTCCCAGTCTGTGACTGCTGAAATTATGATCACATCATACTAAGGTCTGTATCCTTCTGTACTTTGCCTCTCACTTTTGTATGCAAACTCACTCTGACAAGGACAATTAAGCGCTTTTTATGAAAAGAAAAACAGAATGGCATTCAGATAATCCAGAATTATTTCATTATTTCAAGAATCATAACTTAGCCAAATTTACAGACAAGGCTTTTCAGATAAGACAACATTTATAGTTTCCTGGAATTAGAGTATATATTTGTTTGGATGATCATTTTTCAGTCTACAGCCTATGTCCTTTAAAGATTCAAACCTTAATAGCTTTATTTTTTCTTTATCTTTTTTTCTTCCTTTTCTCAAACCTATAGCCTACCTCCTAGCAAGGCCTTTACCCCTAATATAGTTTGTAGCTGTCAGCACAGTATGCCTGCTCTCAGCATGTATATGCTACCTTTGCACTTTCTATGTCTATTTTCTGGTCAAAATGTCTATTTATGTCTTCTGAGAAACAGCCTCATAGACTCTAGGAATCTAAGAAAGGACAGTAAATTCTGTTCCTATATCTTTCTGTCTTGTGATAGAGATGGCCAACTAAACAATCATTTGCAAAGAAGAATGTTTGGCATATATATACAAATGGTTAATGAGTAGTTAGTTAACAAAAAAATCATTAATTATTGGTGCTGAAGAAATGAATCAGTTGGCAGAAAGCTAGTCTTGTAAACATGAAGACCAATGTGTGATTACAGAGTCCACACAAGAGAAAACAAACAAACAAACAAACAAGAACCACAGTGTTTGCTTGTCATATGCCACGAATGCTTGTCATACCAACACTGAGGGTGTAGAGATAGATGGATTCCAATGGAGAAATTGATCTACTTGGTAAACTCTAGGCCGATCACAAAAACAAACAAACAAACAAACAAACAAACACCATGAAATATGCCTGTTTTATAAAAGTTTTCTATTGCTGCGATAAAACACTGTGATCAAAAATCAACTTGAGGGCAATAGGATATATATTATCTTACAGATTGTAGTCCAACATGCAGAGAAGTCAGAGTAAGAACTCAATATAGGAAACTGGAGGTAGAAACTGATACCGTGAAAGGGTGTTATCTCCTGCTTGCTCCTCATCGCTTGCTCAACTTGTTTTCTTGTAACATACCCAGGATCATTGCTGAATGGGCCCTCAGACATCAATCATCAGTCGAGAAAACTGATTTTCTACCAGCCAATCTGGAGGAAACCTTTCCTCAGTTGAGTTTTTTGTTTGCGAAATGAGTCTAACTTGTGTCAAGTTGATGTTAAAATAGCCTGCTCAGTGCCTAAAGGACACCCAAGATTGAATTCTTAATTCATGCATATGCCCACACACAAGAACAGTTGTATGAACATGTGTACTTACATTACAAATACCCTATAGAAATGAAAATTAAGAATTATTGTTGGAGTGGGTAGAAACTAGCAAATGTACTATGAACCTAATGAAATCTTCCCTAATCCTTAAAGATGAGCAAAATAATAATGGGTTAATAATACCTGGAAGATGTTTCCAAAAAGAGACACATAGAATGGAGCTCACTATTCTCAAGCATAACAGTCTCTCTCTCTCTCTCTCTCTCTCTCTCTCTCTCTCTCTCTCTCTCTCTCTCTCTCTCTCCCCGCCTCCTCTTTCCCTGGTCACTGTCCATGTACCTGAACCTACACCTCTTCTTCAACGCTCTATGGAGAAAACTACCTTGTTTTCTCAGTTGCCTACCTACTAGCTGCTTTGGGGAAGTGAGCCTAACTCTTGTTACATGTCCAGCTCATAGCTCATAAAATGCCCCAATACAAAAAAGGAGAGCATAATGACAGGAGTAAATGTTATTGGAATTTTATGTCCTGTAAAAGTACATACAGGCAGAGAATATTTTTCAACCACACTTACTAAGTAAGCTTATTATTACTGAAAGCAAAGAAAATGACAAGCATAGGAGATATTTTTGAGCTACAAAATTTCAGTTCCTTTTTATTTTTTTATTCACCATGGTGCTGCTGCCATTAGAAGAGGATTCTGCTTCCTAATCTTATCCATGCTTCGGGGGAAAAAAGAATAGAAAAAAAAAGACAGAGAACCATTTTTAACTTCTCTTCACATTTTTAAGAAGCAACTTGGAAAGCAATGGACAGAGATAAATCACACAGTCCTCCCCACCCACTTCTCTGCTAATTCAGAATGAATTGGATATACACAGGCAACAGGACTTAAGCAAAACTGTTCCCATGGTTACACAGAAGGCTTTCTAAATGTGGTGCCGGATGCAGGCAGCCAAAATGACTTGACTGTTTATGTTAAATATGAAGTCTATTCCCTATTGAAATTTAATGATCTACTCTCTGCATTTTAGCAGCTTGCTCTCTGATAGAATTAACATTTTGAATATATTTTGAGAGATAAATTGCTTCAGCAATTGGCAAGTATTCACTCATATTTATTTGATCTCATCAGTATATCAGATGAATAAGTTTCCCATGTATGATGGGAAACTGAGTCTATAAAATTATCCTCATCTCTGGGCCCTTAAGTCCCCAATGAATTCTATTATAATTTATAGGTTATCTTATACAGATGTTAGACCTAACACTTGGCAAGAGAGCTCAGATAAGAATAAAAAAGGGCCCCTATTCCCATTTATAGCAGCTAGGCAAAACCAACAGTATTGTGGTAGACATTTTTTGAGTCATGCCATGTCTCTCAAATTTCCAACAGGAGTAACAGTTCAGATAGTGTGCAGTCTGCACTCCTACCTCCCCTTTGGCTTCTGTGTGGTTAAAAAAGGACGATCTTTGTGTTAGGCAAAGCCAGCAGGAATTTGAACAGGGAAAGAATACTATGAATACTTTACCCGATACCATTTAAATTTGGTACATAAGAACATTTCTGCTACTTGTAATCTCCCTTTCAACAAAACCAGCAAAAAATGGCCATAGAATGACACTTGCTTATATTTAGTTCACTAAATTTGATGAACCATATAGTTTGGATAGATGAAAGGAACTATAGATATGAGCACAAAATCCAAATCCGAACAACTTTTGGCCAACTAATAGAGCAAGTAAGTTATTTCAAAGAGTGTCTATTCCCCTCTACTGGTGTTTCAACTTCATTCCATTTCTGCCCTTGTCCACTTAACTGCAACATTCCCTCTCACACTCTTCCTGTGAAAGTCTCCACTGACAGGTTTCTTCTCTTCTTCTTTTACAGAATCCCAAATCCTTAGCTTCTTTCTTATCCTTCAAGATGCGAAATCAGCACTCGTATTTTTACAAATTTTCTAAGAGTGAACCTTTGGGAATCAAGTTATTGTGGAATTCAAACTGCAACATATTTAAAGCTTGAAGCACAGAATTAGTAGAACTTCTAACTTTCTTTGTATGAAACAAAACTTTTTCTTATAAATCACAAAACTGACAAATTGAACATCCAGTAGTAATTTAATTATAATCTATCTCTTCAGATCAATGCATTCAACAAACTTGGGAATTATCATCTGCATAAATTTATTTTGTACTGGCAAATGAAAATACATTCATCACATATTGATCTGTTTGTCAGGTTAATATCCACACTCAAGTTACCTCTTGGAGTCCTAATTAGTCATTCTTGAAGCAGGTCATTATGATCACTGTTATTAATACTTCTGTTAAAAATCTTCATAGCTTTATTCCCTACCTAGGTAGTTAATAAATTGATGAAGGAAACTATATTGTATTTTTATTATTGAAAAAGAAACTTTAAGATCTTTTTTATTTAAATATTCTAGAGTCTAGGAACTGATATTCAACATACAACAGCTGACGAAAGTCAGTATTGTGTCTGGGTTACAGACTGTGTCCTGTCAGAGAGTCAGTTCCAAATGTGACTCACATGCTTATAAGGTTATCCCTTGTAACTGAGAAGAGTTTAAAGGAATTCTCTTCCACCTTTTATAGATCAGGACATCTTTAAGGGGAATAGTACTCTCTAACATGGTTCTGCAAGAGTATATGAAAGGGCAAATTACTGACAGATACAATATTTCAGCGTCTTGGTTAAGAAAAACTGCATACAATTTTAGTTCCTTAGTGTTTGTGATTAATCCATAATATTTATAGAATAAGGACTAAGAGCTAATTCTACATCAGTAGTCTATATTGTTTTGAGAATCACTTGGATTACCTTGACTTTGGAAGGTAATTGGAAAGGAAAGGAGGTTTCTCATAGGGCTACTGGGGATTTTGTTCATCTATGGATCCTGTGGGATTCATTGTCAGCCCAAAGACTTAGCTTTCATATACATGTGTGTATATGTGTATATGTGTGTGTTTATGAAAGTTAGTCATAGGTTATATGTGTATGTATATATGTATGCACATAAATATGTGTATATGTGTTATATCTTGTTTATGTGTATAGACACACACATGCATATATATGTGTGTGTATATATATACATATATATGTATAAAATTATAGGTAAATAAAAAATAATGTGATTCTTTGAGACTTAACAAACAACCTCATTCCTCCTTCTCTTTCTGTTTTGACCTTCCTCCCCAGGTAAAGGCTCTGCCCACTTTTACATTTCCCACTTCCTATCACCTACATCCTGCTCTTCTCTCATGTCCCCACACTTCTAGGGTTCCTTTATATATTTCTGGTTTCTGTGGTTACTCCATGTTACATACTCACATCTGAATATTTGAAGCTAGGAACCACAGATGAAAGAAAACACATGGTGTTTATATTTCTAGGTCTGGGTCACCTCATTCAATATAAACTTTTCTAAGTCTATCTGCTTATAAATTTCATAGTTTCATTTTTTTTCTTTCACTGTGTGTATGGACCACATTTTTTTAATCATTCATCTGATTACGGACATTTAGATTGCTTCCATTTTCTTGGTATCACCAATAGCATGGCAATGGATATGGCGGAACATGAATCTGGGGAGTATGATGTACATCCTGGTTACATCAAAGATTTATTTTTAGTCTTTCTTCTGCTTGTATTTTTAGTTTTGTTTGCTTTTTTGTTTGTTTACTATGATATTTTCAATATGCTTAACCCAGGGAGTGACACTACTAAGAGGTATGTCCTTTTTTGGAATATGTGTGGCCTTATTGTAGGAAATATGTCATGTGGGGCTGGGCTTTAAGACCCTCCTCATAACTACCTAGAAGGTAGTCTTCTCCTGTTTGCCTTTGGAACAAGATGTAGAAGTTCAGCTCCTTTTCCAGCACCATGTCTCCCTGGACATTGCCATGATTCCTGCCCATTATGATAATGGACTGAACCTCTGAACCTGTAAGTCGGCCTCAACTAAATTTTAAGAGTTGCCTTGGCCACCTTGTCTCTCCTCAGCAGTGGAAACCCTAACTAAGACATTTAGTCTTTTCTATACTGACTTCCACATTCCTTCCAACAGTCAGTAAGGGTTCCTCTTACTCTACAACCTCACCAGCCCCTATTATCAGCTGTTTGTTGATCTTAGCCATTTTGACTAGAGTAAGATAAAATCTCAAAATTGTCTTAATATACATTTTCCTAATTGTTATGAAAGAAAATCCTTTTAAAAGTATTTCTTAGCTCTTTCCAGTTTTTATGTTGAAAACACTTTGTTTAGGTCTCTAGCCCATTTCTAAAATTGGGTTTTCTTGACTCTGTTTATTAGTTTGTTTTATATTCTGGATAATAATCTTCTGCCAGATGTATAGTTGGCAAATAATTTTTTGTTTGCCATTTTGGAAGTTTCTTTTTTCACTTGACTTATTGTTTCATACCTGTACAGAAGCTGTGTTTGCCTCTCAGATATTGTAGTTTAGCTTTTTGGTGAAAGTTCTGCATGCTCAGGATACAGTACTCTCAGATGATGAGACAGTCTAAGTCTAACCTGAAAGCCAGTAGGCTCCTGTGGTCTAGCTTCCATGATTAGATAAAATATGATGCATGCAGCAATAGAGGAAAGAAATTGATAGTCTTATCCAGCTGTAATATGTATGAACCACAACAATAACCAGCATAAAATGATAGGCATACTAATGCAATAAAAAGTCCTTACATTTTGGTATAACCAATGGTTACATTTATGACCTACTTAACAAGAGAGAAATCATGTGTGGCATTAGAAATTTAGCCAATTTCCTAGGGCTAGTGATATCATGGTCCTAGAAAAGAATCTACAAGTGCTACTTTGGTGGACCAGCATAATTCTTATCTTTATTCTAAATCCCAGATAAGTGTAGTTACCAACTCATCCTGACCAAAAAAGGCTTCTCTTTCTAGCACGTGGAGACCATCACAGAAAACCACATAGACACAATTCAAAGATACGCAGATAATGGGTAGTCCACCCCTAATTAATATACATATATATGTGTATATTCATACATACATACATACACACACACACACATCACAGTTCCTCTATGGCTCTGGCTATGTAAATATGGAGGGAGGGAGAGGAGTGAGGGTGTAAGATCCAGGATATCAGAATGTGTGCAGCCAAGCAGACTTTCTAGGAATGGAATAAACAAGAATGAATTAATGGCAATTATCAATAGACAGGCTAACATGAAAGGGAAAACTTTCATGGGACCTTACTCATAAATCAAGAACTACAGACAACTAATGACTTCTGGGAAAAGTTGAATTAGCCTTTCCTGGAGATGAGCCTCCTTAGAGTTTTTTCAAAAAATGTTGTCAAGCTTCAAACCATATACATGCAAATAACAAAAATGAACTTAGTATGTTGTCTTTATGTATTTGTATAAGTACACACACATACACACACACACATACACACACACACACACACACACACATGGAGAGTGAGAGAGCGAGAGCGAAGAGCGAGAGCGAGAGCGAGAGCGAGAGAGAGAGAGAGAGAGAGAGAGCAACAATCAAAGAAATAAAAATAAGCCTACCCATTTGCCAGTGGGGATCATTGAAAGAAGGGCATAGAGAGAAAAAAGAGTGACATAATTCCACTATACATAAAAATCTAAAGCCAGCAAAAAATCCAAGAATAAAATTTAAAACTAATAAGAACTATTAGAGGTCGGAGTCTGATTCAGTACATACAGTACTTTTCTGGCTTATGGTAAGCTTATGATTTATTATCATAACCACAAACAAATTTTGTATCAAGTTGATTAAAATGCAAACTACTTTTTCCATAGTCAAGTTTTCACATAGGCCACAGCTCCAAAAGCTGCAAAAGAAATTCTATAGGGAGGGTTTGTGTGAAAGACAGGTGCTGAGAATTCTGAGTAGAGAAGTTTGCTTTTGAGAGACAATTACAGGAAATGTCACACATTTGACATTATGGAATCATGTACAGGAGTGCTGTGCCAAGTCCATCAACTACATGACTGTGACTGCAAGAGACAGATCGTATCTTTGGAACCAAGTGCCAAAAAGAACAGAGGTCTATAAAAATAAAGCTGTTTTTCCAGGAAAAGATGAGCCATTTTTCTATCCTAAACTCACAATTTCAAATGCAAACAGAAATGCTCATTTACACAGTAATTTGGAATCCTACACGTGTTCTCTGTATTCCCATTCCCTTACCATTTTTAAGGGAGGAGTCTGAAGTGGGGGAGGGGTATAAGACTTTATCAAGTAGTTCCAGACAGATTTTTCCAGCAATTCAGGAGAATAAATAATATATTTTATAGAATAGAAACACTTCATTTCCTAGGTCAGATTTCCAGAGTTCCCATCCAGCAACCCGTGCATGACATGATGGGAGATGTATTTAAATACCCTAAAATAATTTCAACAGGCGTGAACTATGTTGATGTTCTGGTTTTTCTTACTTGGAACACACTCACTAGTGCACTTAGCATCCATTGACTTTAGCTTGTATCAAATTCTTATTGTCCGAAGTAACAGTGGGTAAGGGCACGGCAGAAAAAAGTACTGCTGTGCACTCCTGACACATGGTGAATTGCTGTATGCTGTGTCCTAGCACTGTTAGCCAAGATTCCTGTGTTCAGTGCAGAGCTCATGGCGAGAGGTACACACTGCCCCCACATTGCATTTTTGTCTAACAGACATTCTATAGAGGGTGATAAAAATGAAAGCCTTTCTTGTTTTGTTCAGAAAAGAAGGGAAATGGACCATGGTAGATCTAGTTTTCATGATATCATTCTATAGGCACACGTTTTAAGACTCATGTTTGAATGCCTGCTTATTATTTCTTTAGTGAAAAATATAGAGAAAATAGAAAATCTGACACAAAAATGAGAAAGTGCTCGCATATTTGTCTCAAAGGTCAGGGATGTAAATTTGCTTCAGATGAAATTAAAATCCTCTAGGGTGGGTGGGTATGTGTGTGCGGTATCTATCTCATAAACATACTATGGATTAATCAAGAAAGAATGGATCAAAAAAAGCATGTTATATTTTTTCTGTAAGGCAAGATTAATGAAATAAGCAAGTCTGGATTTGTGATTACTTTAAAGCACATTCCTATTCAACACAGCACAGCACAGCAGGGAGGGGTTTACTACTTGGAGTCATTTGCATGAGTACTGTGAGAGAGCCTAGGTAGACACCATTTCCTACAGAAAACAAGGAGGACATTTATTTCTCCTTGCCATACAGAGGCAAATGTATGTGCAATTTGAAATTCTGAAAATGTAAAAATATGTTTATAGTTATTTTTCATTGTCAGTTGGGCCTTGATTCTCTGACCCCCTGATAATACCAACATCTGCTGATGTCAGAGTCTTTTATATAGAATGTGATGCTATTTATCTCCAACCTATACATATTCTTCTGCATGCTTTAAATCATTTCTAGATTGCATATGATACCTATTGCAATGAAAATGCTGTGTAAATACTGTTATATTGTATGCTGTAGGGATAATGACCTGAAGAACATTTATTTTGTATTGTGTATGCTCAGCACCATGAGGGAAAGTGATTTCCAAATCAATTGTGAATTCAAAGAGCTGAATGTATATATACATTTAATGTGACTATCCAAAACAGTTTCAGGTGTTTGAGCACTTGGTCCCCACTGGTAATGCTGTTTTGGGAAAGTTGTGAAACCTTCAGGGTGCTGCCTCGCTAGAGGAAGAGAGTCAACACTAGGGGTGAAGCCTGTGGGATCTCTAGCCTAGCCCACTTCCTGTTCACTCTGGTTCCTGAGGGCAGATGCAGTGTGACCAGCTTGATTTTTACTCAGATTGCCATGTTTTTCCTGCCTATTGCTTGCTAGCCAGGATCCTGTAGTTTTGAACATCTCTTCCACTTTGGTTTAAATGTGACCATTATAGTAACTATAGAAATTTGGTTTCTAGAAGTAAATTAACTCATTTCACTTGATTACCACTAGTAGTGGCCAACTTCTGACAAAAATGAACCCTTTATCCTTCTATCCTATCCTGGATGGTAAGTGGATGGTGGGCTCTGATTCTTGAAAAGACAGTCTCTACAGATTCCTCCACATAGCAAAAAGAGCCTGCACTGTCTAAAGTTATTTCTTTCCTTGTCTGCTTTTCCTTATCCTGGCATTGTAGGCATAATGTTATTGTGCCTTGGGTAATTCAAATGCTAATTTCTGGCTCCATATCTGGTTACAATTTTTATTAAGTATTTTCTACTTCAACATTGTGCAAGCTTTACTCTCCATGTATTCACTGATTTGTCAGTAAAAGCTGATCAGTCATTGAAGGGGTGGGGGAGAAAATAGGGCAGGACTTCCTCCCAGTGAGGGGAGGGGCAGTCGGGAGAGGAAGTGAAGATAAGCCAAGGGTAGAAGAAGATGAGAAAACACCTGGAGCAGAGAGTGCCAGAGCAGGATTAAAACATAAGTGTCTCAGGGATTTTGGCTGGGAGATAGTCAGATTAGTGTAGAGTATTAAAATAGAGTGATATTACCCAGTTGTTGTGTCTTATAGCTTGATAAAGAAATATAATAGTGCTGTCTTGATTTTATGGGATCTAGAGAAAAAGAAAAACTGTAACAACACTTGTTAAAGCACAGGGAACCCAATGGAGAAGTTAGAGAAAGAACTGAATGAGCTGAAGGTGTTTGCAATCCCATAGGAAGAACAATACCAACTAACCAGACTCCCCAGAGCTCCCAGTGACTAAACCACCAACCAAAGAATATATACACATGGAGGGACCCATGGCTCCAACAGCATATACAGCAGAAGATGGCATTGTCTGGCATCAATAGGAGGAGAAGCCCTTGGTCCCATTAAAGCTAAATTCCCTATTGTAGGCAAATGCTAGGGTACTTAAATATGAGTGGTTGGGTGGGACTATGGTGGGAGTGGGGACATCTTCATAGAAGTAAGGGGAGGGAGAGGAGGAATTGGAGAACATTTGAAATGTAAATACATAAAATTTTCAGTAAAAAACAAACAAACCTAAAAGGACATGAACATGACCCTACCATCACCATGTCTTCTTTGCCTTGATGATGTAACAATGCAGTTTGACTGTAAACCAAAATAAATATCTCTCTCCTTATATTGTTTCTTGTTAGCTATTTGGTCTCAACACATGCACATAAATATATACCTGTATGTATATTTATATGTAATATTCCTAGTCTTAAAATGTATATACCAGGTCTTTAGTTAAATGGAATCTTCACAGCATTTGATCCTAAAGAATAGACATCCCAATGTTGTAAACTGTCCTTTCTCACTGAACTGTAGACAGCTAATTTGAACACATTGTAGGAAAATAATCTCAACTGTAACAAAAATAGCCATTTGGACTTCAACTGCACAATACTTCTTTGCTTCTTTTTATAACTCAGTTTAGATATTTCCTGCCTGAGCAGAGCACTGATACATTCCGTTATTGCAGTCATTTAACAATGTTACCATATTTCAAAGGTACTCTCCCTGAAGTTTCTTCTGTTTTCTTACTCAGTCTGTGCATGGTGAAGGACCCAGGAGAAGAAAATGCTATTGACTTCTCATCACAACCATACTAGCTTCTCCCTCTGCCTGTGTGGATGCACTCATGTTGATTTTCTCCCAGACTCCTTTGCCTCCCTTGAGGCAATTTTGAAATTATTGGTCAGTATCAAGGAGCAGCTTAAATAGGTGAAAACTGAGTGTTCTTTGATGAAAAGTATCCTTTGCTGCAGGGATATCTAGAAATTTGGTTATTTAGACAGCTAATTATCATAACTCAATTTTCTCCTTTTAGGCAAGTTATTTAGAACAAATTGTCCTTTGTATTTATGTAACCTACCCTCTTCTCTTCTGAATGGGTGTGGTGACACAAATAACTTTGTAACAAAAGATGAAAACAAGAGGATCACAAGGTATTTCAAGGTCACTCTTAACCACTTAGGGAGTTTGAGAACAGCCTAGGCCATCTGAGACCCTATCCCCAAAAACCGAACCAAACCAAGCCGACAAACTTTATTTCACTTTAATTATATTTGCTTTTGAGAAATGCGGCTTTGCTTCTATACTATATATCTTGAATTCAGAATCCTCTTAGCTCAGCCTTCTAAGTATTGGAACAAAGGCAAGCACTGTCACATTTAGATTAAATATATTTTTAAATGTCTAAAAAAAAAACAGTAAAATGACCAGTTTCATATATCTCAGCTACATTCAAAACTTGCAGAAATTTCCTTTTCTAAACAAGAGTTTTCATGAAATACTTGGAATTTGCAGACAACCTGACAGTCCTGTGGAAACATTTAACCATGAATGGTATGAAAGACAAGGATATTCTGCCATAGGGATGATCCTCTCATTCCAACTTTTAAAAATAAGGAAAATGATTGAACGGCATTCTGATCTAGTCCACATGTGTTTGGATGCCCTCATTTGTCTTCTGCATGACTTTTATAGCTTCCTATTGCCTCATGCACTCATAGGACCTGATCACAGTTTTCTATCTAATGCAGTTGTTTTTCAAGGTAACCTGTATTATTATTGATCACACACAAGCTGTCTTATTATGGTAGGTGTTTATTTAGGATGACCTGATTGAGGAGATAATCAAAGAAGGAATACATGACCAATAATACCAAAAATATGAAAAGTTTAATTTTTTATTGCTGAATTTATAAACATAGTGATGTTTTGAAGTTATAATCAAAGTTATAACTGGATTTTTTTAAAATCTTTCTTTCTATGTGAGGTTGTTTTTAATTTCTACTATAGACTGCAATATAGGTGGTTTTTAGTTTTAGCAATAATAGCTAGTGTGATTTTTGGTCATTTATTGAGAAATTTGTATGGATCTATGGACTGAGTATTCGTATATTAAATCTTCACTGCAAGCCCACAGGGCACAATTTTATAGACTACAAGACTGGAAAAAATAAGTATTTTGTGAATGATTTCAGACTTATTAAGAAAAAAATCCACAGATATACTTGAGCTCCAGGACCACAGAGTCAAATGGTTGAGAAGCCAGTGCTGAATGCAGGAGATTTCAATGACATTTCTCACCCCTAGTCGTGATGCTCGTATTTGTCCTCTAGTCTTCCCAGATGCAGCATTTTTTAACACTCAGCCTGGTTTAAGGGAACTGAAGTCCCTATGAGAATGCTTTCTGAAATCTAAACAAACATTACCAGCATGCTGGGCAAGGTCCAGGCTCTTTCCTGAGTAGACAGGATGAGCACAGAAAAGCTGGAGTGTTTCCCAGCTCAAAGGGAACCAGATTTTCACTGTGTGCTGAATTATTCTCTTTGAAGTGACTTCCCAGAAAATGAGGCACACCCATCATAAGTTTAGGTATAAAACACATTCCAAAGTCAATCAGAAATGCTTCAGGGAGTGCCCGCTATTGGAGGCTGGATAGCATATACTTCTGTCTCTTTCTGTTAGAGAAGAGAATCACACATTTCATATAACTTCGTGGAATATAGATTAATCCAGGGGCATAATGTATCTTAAATTATACAAAGGGAAAGTCAAGAAAAGACAGGGATCTACTTTAGTGAACATTTGATCCAAGTACAACTGAGGGATTAGTTGGGTCTGTTCTTTCAATATCTCATAGATTCTCTTTATTTTGTGATACCATTCATTTCTGATCAAGATTATGTGTTATCACCAATTCTGCAAGTCAGTGATTTCTTAGCAACCAGCATACTTGTAAATCTGTAGAAATCTATTTTAAAAGAATCCTCTCCCAAACAAAACAAAATAACATGTGTCCAAAAATTGATCTTGTGTGGGAGTTCATTTTCTTGTCTTTTTTTTCTTTTCTTTTATAGGGTATTTTCTTTATTTGAATTTCAAATGTTATCCCCTCAGAAATCCCCTGTAACCATTGCCCCTCCCCCTGCTTTTGTGAGGGTGCTCAACCACCCACCTACCCACCAGATCCCTCCCACCTCCCTGACCTGACATAATTTTCCCTACAATGGGGTATCAAGCTTTCATAGGACCAACAGCCTCTTCTACCATTGATTCCCTTCAAGGGCATCCTCTGCTACATATGGTTGCTCCAAGTGTACTCTTTTGTTGGTGATTTAGTCCCTCACCACTCTGGGTGGTCTGGTTGATTGATATTGCTGTTCTACATATGAGATTGCAAAACCCTTCAACTCCTTCACTCCTTTCTCTAATTCCTCCATTGGGGACCAAGTCTCAGTCCAATGGTTGGGTGTGAGCATCCACATCTGTATTTGTCAGGCTCTGGAAGAGTCTCTCAGGAGACAGCTATATCAGGCTCCTGTCCCCATGCACTTTTGGCATCCATAATAGTGTGTAGATTTGGTGACTGTAAATGAGATGGATCACCAGATGGGGCAGCCTCTGCATGGCCTTTCCTTCAGTCTCTGTTCCATGCTTTGTCTCCATACTTCCTCCTGTGAATATTTTGTTCCTCCTTCTAAGAAGGTCTGAAACATCCACCCTTTGGTCTTCCTTCCTCTTATGTGTTCTTTTGTGACTGAGTTACTTCACTCAGTATGATATTTTTTAGATCCATCCCTCTGTCTGCAAATTTCATGGAGTCATTTTTTAATAGTTGAGTAGTACTACATTGTGTAGATGTACCACATTTTCTGTATCCATTCCCCTGTTGAAGGGCATCTGGGTTCTTTCCAGCTTCTGGCTATTATAAACATGGCTACTATGAACATAGTGGAACATGTATGTGCCCTTATTACATGTTGGAGCATATTTTGGGTATATGCCCAGGAGTGGTATAACTGGCTTCTCAGGTAGTATTATTCCAGGTAGTATTATATACTTCTCAGGTAGTATTTTCTGAGGAACCTCCAGACTGATTTCCAGAATGGTTGTACCAGCTTGCAATCACACCAACAATGGAGGAGTGTTCCTCTTTTGCCACATCCTTGCCAGTATCTACTGCCATAGGACAAAACAGCAACCAACAGATTGGGAAAAGATCTTTACCAGTCCTATATCTGATAGAGGGCTAATATCCAATATATACAAAGAACTGCAACCCCAGAGAGCCAAATAACCCTATTAAAAATGGGGTACAGAACTAAACAAAGAATTCTCAAATGAGGAATATCAAATGGCTGAGAAGCAACAAAAGAAATATTCCACATCCTTAGTCATCAGGGAAATGCAAATCAAAACAACCCTGAGATTTCAGCTCACACCAGTAAGAATGGCAAAAAAACAAAAACAAACAAACAAACAAACAAACAAAAAACCAAAAACCGAAAACAAAAACAAACAAACAAACAAACAAACAAACAAACAAAAAACCT
Organism: Rattus norvegicus; assembly: GCF_021556685.1. Taxonomy (NCBI): domain Eukaryota; kingdom Metazoa; phylum Chordata; class Mammalia; order Rodentia; family Muridae; genus Rattus; species Rattus norvegicus. The sequence goes on along the minus strand of NC_141535.1, from coordinate 104,957,043 downwards.
CAGGTGTGAGTTCATTTTCAACTTTGAATGAACTAGGTTCATTTTCTCCCTGCCAGGATTAAACTAAATCGAATTTCAATCAAAGTCAAATGAGATCACTGCTGCCCAAGTGAAAAAGATTTGTCCTTAAAAATCTCATAATATAGGGACCATCTGGTCTTGAGATGCCTGGTGAGGACTATGCTGGAGAAGAAACCAGAGGTTTGACCACACAGTAATGGGACTTGTCATTTCCCTGACTCATTAATCACCACCTAGTGGCCCAAGTAGTTCTATGAGTACTAAACTGGAGGGCCAGAGTGATGGTTTGGTGGATAAAACCACTGGTTGTTCTTCCAAAGGATCTGAGTCCTATTTCTAATACCCACACAGCTACTAAAACTGTCTCTAACTCAGTTTCTGGGAATGCAATGCTTTCTTCTTTCTTCTACCTCCTACTCCAGGTACCAAGCACACAATTGATTCATAGACATGTATGCAGGTTAAATGTCCATACATACAAAATAAACAAATTTTAAAAAGTCGTGAACAGAGTAGCAGTTCCATTTCCTCTCTACTAAGAGAGTCATTATTTCTGCAGATTTTTTTGGACAAGTGAGCATATTCAAAACCAACCAGGAGTGAAAATGTGACTTCATCTCTTTTCCTGTGCCCAAACTGTTTTATAAACCACTGGAGACCACAGCATGTCACTGTTTACTCCTCACTTATAATCAGGCCTATCCTCTCTCAAATGCCATGGGGTTGCAGCAAGTCTGATCACCATATTTTATTTTTTTCATTAAGCTGTTGGATGTTGTTGATTTAATACAAAAGGTAGTTTAAGAAAGATCCTACATACTTTTTTCCTTTTTCTCTTTGGAGAAATGAAACTTTGTTTCCCTGCTTATCTAGTTTCTGTAGTTGTGGTCTCTTTTCAGAAGTCCTTTGGAAGAGTTCGCTTATACAAATTCATACGTCTTTTATGTAGAAAATCACAAAAATAAATGGGAACTATTAACATCCAAATACTTACTACTTCTACTCCTCTGTGTTACTGAACCACCCTCTGAATGATAAGTACTGTGCCCTAAACATTGTTTACCTTTCCTGGATTCTGGAAAGGACTGACCTTCTTCTGTCCACATCATTGACTTTTGGTTAAGCATATCTCTGTACCCTGTTTTTCTCCCTTTTCTCCCTCTATAAATGCCTACTGTCTGAATAATTGATATCATTTCTGTGGCAGTTAATATTGAAACTCCAATGAGTTCCAAGATACAGTTGGCATCTTTGATTTTTATACCAGTTCAACACTGAAATCTCAACTCATATACAGAGTTTACAAACATCTCATGACTTGAAGACTCAGTATTTTCTCTGCATTTTACATGTCAGCAAAATGTGCAGACACCTGGTCAGTCCAAGATCACATTGAGTACCCTTGATTTTTCCATATCTTCCACTTTTCCTCATGCACATTATAATGAATTTCAGCTTTCCCTAAAATATGTTCTGACACCAGACTCTTGATAAGACTTATAAGTCACATCCTCTCTGCTTATAAAATGCTGCAATAGTGTCTAAGGTTGTTTTTATTTCAGTCTTGTCTTTGAAAATCAGAATAACTAAATCAACAAAAACTGTATGAGTTGATTCTGCATTGCTCTTACAACTTAGAACTACTTCCATTATAAGTCATGTAAAACAAGAATCCTTATTATGCCCCAGTAAGACCCTGCTTGTTCAACTGCTTACTCTGCTATACTTACCTTGACCTACAAATTTGGATATTTGATGTCCATCACTACTTTACTACCTCTCCTCCCAGAGTTCTCTTATAACCACATAGTCCAACATCCTTCACACCCTTCTAGCCTTTACTATACAGTAATCTCTCCCTTTTTTCCTTTGCCCTTATTTTCACAAAGTCTTCTTCTCTCTTCCTCAGGTGGTCTCAAACTCTCTAGGATTTTTTTCATGGCATTTGTTACTACCCAGGAATATATATTATTATACTTCTGCATGCCTACCTCCTAGATGAGAAAGGAAACTCATTTGAAACAAACAACTTTGTGTTATCTGGACGAAGGTCCAGATCTTCTACACTGGGGAAATAGTCTAAATTATGCAATTCCAGGTAAAGATGATGATTTACATCATGCAAACTAGTCTGTCAATCACTTATTTTTATCCCTTAGCTCAGCTAACTTTAAAAATATAGATCTAAAATATAAATGAAAAAGTTGATGAAAGAAAAATAAACAGATAGATCTATGCTGCTTCAAAAGGAACTCTTCCTAAAAGTCTGAGTAGACTGATTTGTTTTTAACATTTAAACTTGAGCTTGTACTCTCACTTATTTATAGGAAAAGAATCTCTTTTTCATTTTAGTCTGTATCTTTGATAGGAGTGCATTGCAGGTTGATAGATATGGATCTATTACAGTCTTCTGCAAACCAACATCCAGTGAGACCAGCACCATTTTTTGAAGATGCTTTCCTTTTTTTCAGTATGTATTTCTGGCCTCTTTTTTAAAAAAATCAGGTATTTATAAATGTGTGGATTTATGCCTATGTATTTAACTCAATTTACTTGATCAATTTTTATGCCCATTTTTATGCCAATACCATGCAAGTTTAATTACCATAACTCTAAAGTTCAGCTTGAAATCAAGAATGGTGATATCTTCAAACGTTCATTCATTGTACAGTATTATTTTAGTAATCATGATTTTTCGCTTTTCCACATGAAGTTGATTAATGTTCTTTTAAGTCCTGTAAAGAATTGTTTTGGGATTTTGATGGGGATTGCATTGAATCTTGTATGATGGACATTTTCCTCTGTTAATAGTATTGATCCATGAGCATGGGAGATCTTTCCATTTTTAATATCTCCTTTAATTTCCTTTTAAAAAGACTTTAAGGGGGCTGGAGAGATGACTCGGTGTTTAAGAGCACTGACTGCTCTTCCAAAGGACCTGAGTTCAATTCCCAGCAACCACATGGTTGCCCACAACCATCTGTAATGGGATCTGATGCCCTCTTTCTGGTCTGTCCAAAGACAGTGATGGTGTACTCACATACATGGAATAAAAAGACTTTAAGTTTTTATGATACAGAAATTTCACTTGCTTGCTTAGAGTTACCTCAATATATTTTTACATTGTTTTGCGATATTTTTAAGGATGCTGTTTTCCTGTTTTCTTTCTCAGCCTGTTTATTATTTGTATAAAGGAGTGATACTGATTATTTTTTTCATTTAATCTTGTATCTATATACTTTCCTGAAGGTGTTTGCCAGCTGTAGGAATTCCCTACTAGAATCTTTGGTGTCACTTATTTAGACTATCATACTGTCTGTAAATAGTATTACTTTGACTTCGTCCTTTCTCATTTTTATTCCCTTGGTCTTCTTCAGTTCTTTTATTGCTCTAGTTAGAACTTTAAGTACTATATTGAATAGATAGGGAAAGAGTGAACAGCCTTGTCTTGTCCCTGATTTTAGTGGAATTTCTTTGAGTTTCTCTGAATTTGATATTGACTGTAGGCTTGCTATAAACTACCTTTATTATGTTAAGGTATACACCTATATCCTGATCTCTTCAAGACTTTTATTCTGAAGGCATGTTGGATTTTGTCAAGGGCTTTTCAGCATGTAATGAAAATGATTGTGAGTATGCATACATCTGTGTGTGTTTGTGTGTGTGTGTGTGTGTGTGTGTGTGTGTGTGTGTGTGTGTGTGTGGTGTTATCTCTCCCTCTCTTTTTGTTCATATGGTGGATTGCATTGCTAGATTTTCCTACATTGATCCATCCTTGCATCTCTTGAATGAAGCCTCCCTGATCATGCTGGATGATCTTTTTAATGTGTTTCTGGATTTGGTTTGCAAGTACTTTGTTCAGTAATTTTATGTCTATATTCATGAGAGAAATTGGTCAACTGTTAAAAACAATAACATCATGAAATTTGAAGGCAGATGGCTAAAACTAGAAAAGAAAATCATCCTGAATGAGGTAACCCAGAACCAGAAATATAAAAATTGTACATACTCACTTATAAGTGGATATAGGCTGTGAAGTAAAAGATAGTCATGCTACAATCCATAAATCCAGGGAGGCTAAGTAACAAGGAGGGCTTAAAGGGAGAATAAAAGGATCTCCCTCTCAGTGGGTATCTTATTTAGGGTTTTACTGCTGTTAACAGACACCATGACCAAGGCAAGTCTTATAAAAGACAATATTTAATTGGGGCTGGCTTGTAGATTCAAAGTTTCAGTCCATTATCATCAAGACAGGAACATAGCAGTATCCAGGAAGGTGCAGGAGTAGCTGAGAGTTCTGTATCTTCATCTGAAGGTTTCTAGTGGAAGACTGATTTCCGGGCATCTACGGTGAGAGTCTTAAAACCCATACCCAAAGTGACAAACCTCTTCCAACAAGGCCACAGATCCACATAGTGCCACTCCCTGGGCCAAGCATATTCAAACCGTGACTGGGGGGGTGGGTTACAATAGATACCAAAAGTGGACTATTGGCAGGTAGGTTTGGAAAAGGAAGGATGAGATGAGAAGGAAGAAAGAAAATACTAAAAGGAACTATTGGGATTGGGGACATTTCTGGAGCAGGGTAGAAACCTAGTGCCATAAAATTTATGAGAGTATACCTAGCAATAGGAGACATAGAACCTGAACCTTCCATCTTCTGTTACCAGAAAGTCCTAAAGTGGGGAGATCGGGACACCAACACAGCCATGCCACAGGTTATCCTGGCTATGTTCTGGGACAGGAGTCTAGCACAATTGTAATCAGAGAGACTCCATCCAGAAACTAATAGGAGTAGGTGCAGAGTCCCACAGACAAACATTAAGTGGGGCTTGGAAAATACTGAGGAGGAGGTAAGGAGAAAGAATTGAAAGAGGAACCAGGAACACTACAAGAACATGACTCACAGAGTCAATTGATCATGGATCCTACATTGGTATGAATTAGGTCCTTTGCATATATGTTGTGCATGAATAGCCTGGTGTTCTTGTGGTCTTTCTAACAGTGAGAGTGTCTTCACTGAGTTTTTTTTTTCATTTTTTTATTATACCTTGAGTATTTCTTATATAAGAGTGTTATTCCCTTTCCCAGTTTCCGGGCAAATATCCCCCTAATACCTCCCCTTCTTTAAGGGTGTTCCCCTCCCCATCCTCCCCCTATTGCCGCCCTCCCCCCAACAATCTAGTTCACTGGGGGTCCAGTCTTAGCAGGACGCAGGGCTTCCCCTTCCACTGGTGCTCTTACTAGGATATTCATTGCTACCTATGAGGTCAGAGTCCAGGGTCAATCCATGTATAGTCTTTAGGTAGTGGCTTAGTCCCTGGAAGCTCTGGTTGCTTGGCATTGTGGTACATATGGGGTCTCCAGCCCCTTCAAGCTCTTCCAGTTCTTTCTCTGATTCCTTCAATGAGGGTCCTATTCTCAGCTCAGTGGTTTGCTGCTGACATTCGCCTCTGTATTGGCTGTATTCTGGCTGTGTCTCTCAGGAGAGATCTACATCCGGCTCCTGTCGGCCTGCACTTCTTTGCTTCATCCATCTTGTCTAATTGGATGGCTGTATATGTATGGGCCACATGTGGGGCAGGCTCTGAATGGGTGTTCCTTCTGTGTCTGTTTTAATCTTTGCCTCTCTATTCCCTGCCAAGGGTATTCTTGTTCCCCTTTTATAGAAGGACTGAAGCATTCACATTTTGATCATCCATCTTGAGTTTCATTTGTTCTAGGCATCTAGGGTAATTCAAGCATTTGGGCTCATAGCCACTTATCAATGAGTGCATACCATGTGTGTTTTTCTGTGATTGGGTTACCTCACTCAGGATGATATTTTCCAGTTCCAACCATTTGACTACGAATTTTATAAAGTCATTGTTTTTGATAGCTGAGTAATATTCCATTGTGTAGATGTACCACATTTTCTGTATCCATTGCTCTGTTGAAGGGCATCTGGGTTCTTTCCAGCTTCTGGCTATTATAAATAAGGCTGCGATGAACATAGTGGAGCACGTGTCTCTTTTATATGTTGAGGCATCTTTTGGGTATATGCCCAAGAGAGGTATAGCTGGATCCTCAGGCAGTTCAATGTCCAATTTTCTGAGGAACCTCCAGACTGATTTCCAGAATGGTTGTACAAGTCTGCAATCCCACCAACAATGGAAGAGGGTTCCTCTTTCTCCACATCCTCGCCAGCATCTGCTGTCACCTGAATTTTTGAGCTTAGCGATTCTCACTGGTGTGAGGTGAAATCTCAGGGTTGTTTTGATTTGCATTTCCCTTATGACTAAAGATGTTGAACATTTCTTTAGGTGTTTCTCAGCCATTCGGCAATCCTCAGCTGTGAATTCTTTGTTTAGCTCTGAACCCCATTTTTAATAGGGTTATTTGTCTCCCTGCGGTCTAACTTCTTGAGTTCTTTGTATATTTTGGATATAAGGCCTCTATCAGTTGTAGGATTGGTAAAGATCTTTTCCCAATCTCTTGGTTGCCGTTTTGTCCTAACCACAGAGTCCTTTGCCTTACAGAAGCATTGCAGTTTTTTGAGATCCCATTTGTTGATTCTTGATCTTAGACCATAAGCCATTGGTGTTTTGTTCAGGAAATTTTTTCCAGTGCCCATGTGTTCCAGATGCTTCCCTAGTTTTTTTTTCTATTAGTTTGAGTGCATCTGGTTTGATGTGGAAGTCCTTGATCCACTTGGACTTAAGGTTTGTACAGGGTGATAAGCATGGATCGATCTGCATTCTTCTACATGTTGACCTCCAGTTGAACCAGCACCATTTGCTGAAAATGCTATCTTTTTTCCATTGGATGGTTTTGGCTCCTTTGTCAAAAATCAAGTGCCCATAGATGTGTGGGTTCATTTCTGGGTCTTCAATTCTATTCCATTGGTCTATCTGTCTGTCTCTGTACCAATACCATGCAGTTTTTATCACTATTGCTCTGTAATACTGCTTGAGTTCAGGAATAGTGATTCCCCCTGAAGTCCTTTAAATGTTGAGGATAGTTTTAGCTATCTTGGGTTTTTTGTTTTTCCAGATGAATTTGCAAATTGTTCTGTCTAACTCTTTGAAGAATTGGATTGGTACTTTGATGGGGATTGCATTGAATCTGTAGATCGCTTTTGGTAAAATGGCCATTTTTACTATATTAATCCTGCCAATCCATGAGCATGGGAGATCTTTCCATCTTCTGATGTCTTCTTCAATTTCCTTCTTCAGAGTCTTGAAGTCCTTATTGTACAGATCTTTTACTTGCTTGGTTAAAGTCACACCGAGGTACTTTATATTATTTGGGTCTATTATGAAGGGTGTCGTTTCCCTAATTTCTTTCTCGGCTTGTTTCTCTTTTGTGTAGAGGAAGGCTATGGATCATTTGAGTTAATTTTATACCCAGCCACTTTGCTGAAGTTGTTTATCAGCTTTAGTAGTTCTCTGGTGGAACTTTTGAGATCACTTAAATATACTATCATATCAACTGCAAATAGTGATATTTTGACTTCTTCTTTTCCGATCTGTATCCCATTGACCTCCTTTTGTTGTCTGATTGCTCTGGCTAGAACTTCAAGAACTATATTGAATAAGTAGGGAGAGAGTGGGCAGCCTTGTCTAATCCCTGACTTTAGTGGGATTGCTTCAAGTTTCTCTCCATTTAGTTTAATGTTAGCAACTGGTTTGCTGTACATGGCTTTTACTATGTCTAGGTATGGGCCTTGAATTCCTGTTCTTTCCAGGACTTTTATCATGAAGGGGTGTTGAATTTTGTCAAATGCTTTCTCAGCATCTAATGAAATGATCATGTGGTTTTGTTCTTTCAGTTTGTTTATATAATGGATCACATTGATGGTTTTCCGTATATTAAACCATCCCTGCATGCCTGGGATGAAGCCTACTTGATCATGGTGGATGATTGTTTTGATGTGCTCTTGGATTCGGTTTGCCAGAATTTTATTGAGTATTTGTGCGTCGATATTCATAAGGGAAATTGGTCTGAAGTTCTCTTTCTTTGTTGGGTCTTTGTGTGGTTTAGGTATAAGAGTAATTGTGGCTTCATAGAAGGAATTCGGTAGGGCTCCATCTGTTTCAATTTTGTGGAATATTTTGTATAGTATTGGTATGTGGTCTTCTATGAAGGTCTGATAGAATTCTGCACTAAACCTGTCTGGACCTGGGCTCTTTTTGGTTGGGAGATCTTTAATGACTGCTTCTATTTCCTTAGGAGTTGTGGGTTTGTTTAACTGGTTTATCTGTTCCTGATTTAACTTCGGTACCTGGTATCTGTCTAGGAAATTGTCCATTTCCTGAAGATTTTCAAGTTTTGTTGAATATAGGCTTTTATAGTAAGATCTGATGATTTTTTGAATTTCCTCTGAATCTGTAGTTATGTCTCCCTTTTCATTTCTGATTTTGTTAATTTGGACACACTCTCTGTGTCCTCTCATTAGTCTGGCTAAGGGTTTATCTATCTTCTTCATTTTCTCAAAGAACCAACTTTTGGTTCTGTTGATTCTTTCTATGGTCCTTTTTGTTTCTACTTGGTTGATTTCAGCTCTGAGTTTGATTATTTCCTGCCTTCTACTCCTCCTGGGTGTACTTGCTTCTTTTTGTTCTAGAGCTTTTAGGTGTGCTGTCAAGCTGCTGACATATGCTCTTTCCAGTTTCTTTCTGCAGGCAGTCAGTGCTATGAGTTTTCCTCTTAGCAAAGCTTCCATTGTGTCCCCTAAGTTTGCGTATGTTGTACCTTCATTTTCATTAAATTCTAAAAAGTCTTTAATTTCTTTCTTTATTTCTTCCTTGACCAGGTTATCATTGAGTAGAGCATTGCTCAATTTCCACGTATATGTGGGCATTCTTCCCTTATTGTTATTGAAGACCAGTTTTAGGCCGTGGTGGTCTGATAGCATGCATGGGATTATTTCTGTCTTTCTGTACCTGTTGTGGTCCATTTTTTGACCAATTATATGGTCAATTTCGGAGAAAGTACCATGAGGAGCTGAGAAGAAGGTATATCCTTTTGCTTTAGGATATAATGTTCTATAAATATCTGTTAAGTCCATTTGGCTCATGACTTCTCTTAATCTGTCTACGTCTCTGTTTAATTTCTGTTTCCATGATCTGTTCATTGATGAGAGTGGGGTGTTGAAATCTTCTACTATTATTGTGTGAGGTGCAATGTGTGTTTTGAGCTTTAGTAAGGTTTCTTTTACGTATGTAGGTGCCCTTGTATTTGGGGCATAGATATTTAGGATTGAGAGTTCATCTTGGTGCATTTTTCCTTTGATGAATATGAAGTGTTCTTCCTTATCTTTTTTGATGACTTTTAGTTGAAAATTGATTTTATTTGATATTAGAATGGCTACTCTAGCTTGCTTCTTCTGACCATTTGCATGGAAAATTGTTTTCAAGCCTTTTACTCTGAGGTAGTGTCTGTCTTTTTCTCTGAGGTGTGTTTCCTGTAGGCAGCAGAATGCAGGGTTCTCGTTGCGCATCCAGTTTGTTAATCTATGTCTTTTTATTGGGGAGTTAAGGCCATTGATGTTCAGAGATATTAAGGAATAGTGATTATTGCTTCCTCTTATATTCATATTTGGATGTGAGGTTATGTTTGTGTGCTTTTCTTCTCTTTGTTTTGTTGCCAAGACGATTAGTTTCTTGCTTCTTCTAGGGTATAGCTTGCCTTCTTATGTTGGGCTTTACCATTTATAATCCTTTGTAGTACTGGATTTGTAGAAAGATATTGTGTAAATTTGGTTTTGTCATGGAATATCTTGGTTTCCCCATCTATGTTAATTGAGAGTTTTGCAGGATACAGTAACCTGGGCTGGCATTTGTGTTCTCTTAGGGTCTGTATGACATCTGTCCAGGATCTTCTGGGTTTCACAGTTTCTGGCGAAAAGTCTGGTGTGATTCTGTTAGGTCTGCCTTTATATGTTACTTGACCTTTTTCCCTTACTGCTTTTAATATTCTTTCTTTATTTTGTGCGTTTGGTGTTTTGAATATTATGTGACAGGAGGTGTTTCTTTTCTGGTCCAATCTATTTGGAGTTCTGTAGGCTTCTTGTATGCCTACTGGTATCTCTTTTTTTAGGTTAGGGAAGTTTTCTACTATGATTTTGTTGAAGATATTTACTGGTCCTTTGAGCTGGGAGTCTTCACTCTCTTCTATACGTATTATCCTTAGGTTTGATCTTCTCATTGAGTCCTGGATTTCCTGTATGTTTTGGACCAGTAGCTTTTTCTGCTTTACATTATCTTTGACAGTTGAGTCAATGATTTCTATGGAATCTTCTGCTCCTGAGATTCTCTCTTCCATCTCTTGTATTCTGTTGTTGAAGCTTATATCTACAGCTCCTTGTCTCTTCTTTTGGGTTTCTATATCCAGGGTTGTTTCCATGTGTTCTTTCTTGATTGCTTCTATTTCCATTTTTAATTCCTTCATCTGTTTGATTGTGTTTTCCTGGAATTCTTTTGGGGATTTTTGTGACTCCTCTCTATGGGCTTCTACTTCTTTATTTATGTTTTCCTGGAATTCCTTCAGGGATTTTTGCGATTCCTCTCTGTAGGCTTCTACTTGTTTATTAATGTTTTCCTGTGTTTCTCTAAGGGAGTTCTTCACGTCTTTCTTGAAGTCCTTCAGCATCATGATCAAATATGATTTTGAAACTAGATCTTGCTTTTCTGCTGTGTTTGGATATTCCGTGTTTGCTTTCGTGGGAAAATTGGGCTCCGATGATGCCATGTAGTCTTGGTTTCTGTTGCTTGGGTTCCTGCGCTTGCCTCTCGCCATCAGATTATCTCTAGTGTTACTTTGTTTTGCTATTTCTGACAGTGGCTAGACTGTCCTATAAGCCTGTGTGTCAGGAGTGCTGTAGACCTGTTTTCCTGTTTTCTTTCATCCAGTTATGGGGACAGAGTGTTCTGCTTTCGGGCGTGTAGTTTTTCCTATCTACAGGTCTTCAGCTGTTCCTGTGGCCCTGTGTCTTGAGTTCACCAGGCAGGTCACTTGCAGCAGAAAAGTGGGTCTTACCTGTGGTACCGAGGCTCAAGTTTGCTCGTGGGGTGTTGCTTATGAGTTCTCCGCGGCGGCAGCAACCAGGAAGATCTATGCAGCCCTTTCCGGAAGCTTCCGTGCACCAGGGTTCCAGATGGCATTTGTTGTTTCCTCTGGCATCAGAGATGTGTGCAGAGTGCAGTCTCTTCTGGTTTCCCAGGCGTGTCTGCCTCTCTGAAGGTTTAGCTCACCCTCCCACAGGATTTGGGTGCAGAGAACTGTTTATCCGGTCGGTCCCTTCAGGTTTTGGTGGTGTCTCAGATGCAGTGGACCTGCTGCTCCTGGGCCCTTCTCTACGGGAACCCAGAGGCCGTATACAGTTTCCTCTTGGGCCAGGGATGTGAGCAGGGGTGGGCAGTGTTGGTATTCTCTTCTGCTCTGTAGCCTCAGGAGTGCCCACCTGACCAGGCAGTGAGGTCTTTTTCCCACAGGGTTTGGGAGCAGAGAGCTGCTGAGGGCAGGGATGCACCGGTTTGGGACTCCCCCCCACCCACCGATCATTTTCCTCTTACTTGGTTTCCTAGTCCAACACTGATTTGATGGTAAATGCCTTGTCTCTTTGCAACCTGTTATGCAGTGTTTGGTTGATGTCCCAGGGAGAACCATTCTTTTCTGAGGGGATACATAAAGGAGGCAAGCCTTTGGGGAGAAGGGATGTAGGTGAAGAAAGACTTGAGACAGGCAAGGGAGAAGAAGTGCAGTTGGGATATATAAAGGAGAGAATCATCATCACACCACAATAGTAATAATAATAAAGAGATTATGCAACAAGTTTTTTTTTCTATAAATTGCCTAGGTCATGGTAGGTTTTTTTAATTGGTTATTTTATTTATTTACATTTCTAATGTTCTCCTCCATCCCAGTCTCCTGTCCACAACCCCATATCACATGCCCCATCCCCTTTGCCTCTATGAGGGTGCACCTCTACCCACCCACATACCCACTCCTTCCTCACTGTTCTAGCATCCCTCTACACTGTCGTATCAAGTCTTCACAGGACAAAGGACCTCTTCTGGCATTGATACCAGACAAGGCAATCCTTTGCTATATATGTATGTAGGTACATGGATCCCTCCATGTGTATTCTTTCATTCGTCGTTAAGTCCCTGGGAGCTTTGGTTAGTCCAGTTAGTTGATATTGTTGTTCTTCTTATGGGGTTGCTATATCCTTCAGCTCCTTCATTCCTTCACCTAACACTTGCATTGGTTTCCCTGGGCTCAGTTCTATGGTTGGCTGTAAGTATCTGCATTTGTATTAGTCAAGTGCTGACAGAGCTTGTCAGAAGACAGCTATACTAGTCAACCTGTCAGCAAGTGCTTCTTGGCATCAGTATTAGTGTCAGATTTTGTTCTGTGCAGATTGGATGGATCCCTATGTAGAACAGGCTCTGGATAGCCCTTCCTTTCCTTCACTCTCTGCTTTTTTTTTTCCCTGCCTTTCCTTTAGGCAGAAACAACTCTGGGTTGAAAATTTTGAATGGGTGGGTGGCCCCATCCCTCAACTGGAGGCTGTAATTATCTACTGGAGGTGGTCTCTACAGTTCTATCTTCCATTTGTTGGGTATTTTGGCTAATATCATCCCAGTTGTGTCTTGGGAACCTCTACCTTCACTGGTGTCTGGGACTTTCTAGTAGCTGCCCTCAGTTCCCCACCTCCACACTTCTCCCTGTTTATATTCATTCACCTGACCCTCTGTACTTCTCTCTTGTTTCTTCCCATACCTGATCCAGCCCACCCCTGCTTTTCTTCTCCCCATTCTCATGTCCTCCCAGGTCCCTCACTCAACATCCCATGAGTATTTGGTTCCCCCTTCTAAATAGGATAGAAACATTCCCACTTTGGTCTTCCGTCTTGTTAAGCTTCAAATGGGAGTTGTACCATGATATTCTATATTACTTGTGACTATTTTAAAAGGTGTTGTTTCCCTAATTTCTTTCTCGACCCATGTATCCTTTATTTGAGTTAATTTTATATCCAGCCACTTTGCTGAAGTTGTCAGTTGTAGGAGCTCACTGGTGGAATTTTGGGGATCATTTAGATGTACTATCATATCATATGCAAATAGTGATATTTTGACTTCTTCCTTTCCAATGTGTATCACTTTGATCTCCTTTTGTTGTCTAATCGCTGTGGCTAGATCTCCATCTACTATATTGACTAAGTAGGGAGAGAGTGGGCAGCCTTGTCTAGTCCCTGATTTTAGTGGATTTCTTCAAGTTTCTCTCTACTTATTTTTATCTTGGCTACTGGTTTGCTGTATATTGTTTTTACTATGTTTAGTTATGTGCCTTGAATTCCTGGTCTCTCCAAACATTTGACATGAAGGAGTGTTATATTTTGTCAACAGCATTTTGATCATTTAATGAGATGATAATGTGGCTTTTTTCTCAGAGTTTGTTTATATTTTATATGGTGGAATATATTTATTGATTTCCATATATTGAACCATTTCTGTATCCCTGGAATGAACTCTACTTGGTCCTAGTGAAAGATTGATTTGGACTCTGTTTGCTAGAATTTTATTGAGTATTTTTGCATCGATATTCTTAAGAGAAATTGACCTAAAGTTCGCTTTCTTTGTTGTGTCTTTCTGCTGTTTAGATATCAGCATAGCTGTGGCTTGATAGAACAAATTAGGTAGTGTTCCTTCTGTTTCAATTTGGTGGAAAGATTGAGAAGAATTGGTATTAGGTCTTCTTTGAAAGTCTGATAGAATTCTTTACTAAAATCATCTGGCTCTGGACCTAGGGGTTATGGGTCTGTTTAGATTGTTTGTCTGATCCGAATTAACTTTGTTCACTGGTATCTGTCTATAAAATCATCCATTTCATCTAGATTTTCCAGATTTTTTAGGCTTTTGTAGTAAGACCTGATGATTTTTTTTAGTTTCCCCAGATTCTGTTGTTATGTCTCCCATTTCATCTTTAATTTTGTTAAATTGTATACTGTCTTTCTACTCCCTAGTTAGATTGACTAAGGGTTTAACTATCTTATTGACTTTCTTAAAAAACCATTTCTGGTTTTGTTGATTCTTTTTATAGTTCTCTTTGTTTCTACTTGGTTGATTTCAGCCCTGAGCTTGATTATTTCCTGCCATCTACTCCTTGCGGATGTATTTGCTTTCTGTTGTGGTTGTTCCAGTGCTTTCAGATGTCTTTTTAAGCTGTGTGATGGCTCTAATTTTTTTATGAAGGTACTCAGAGTTTTGAGTTTCTACCATAGCACTGTTTTCTTTGTGTCCCTTAAGTTTTGGTACCCTGTACCTTCATTTTTGTTAAATCCCTAAAACTCTAATTTCTGACTTTATTTCTTCTGTGACCAAGTTTTCATTAAATAGAAAGTTGTTCAGCTTCCATGAGTATGTGGGCTTTCTTTTATTTTTGTTGTTATTGAATGTCAGCTTTAGTCTATGGTGGACTAATAGAATGCATGGAATTAATTGAATTTTCTTGTATCTGTTGAGGCCTGTTTTGTTTCTGATTATATGGCTAGTTTTGGAGAAGGAACTAGGAGGTAGTGAGAAGTTATATTATTTCATTTCAGGGTGAAATGTTCTGTACATATCTATTAAATCCATTTGGTTCATAACTTCTCTTTGTTTCACTGTGTCTTTGTTTAGTTTCTGTTTCTGTAATCTGTCCATTAGTGAGAGTCCGGTGTTGAAATCTCCCACTATTATTATGTGAAGATCAATGTGTGCTTTGAGGTTTAATAACATTTCTTTTATAAATCTGAATGCCCTTGCATATGAGGCATAGATGTTCAGAATTGAAAGTTCATTTTGACTGATTTTTCCTTTGATGAATAAGAAGTGTCCTTCCCCATCTTTTTTTATAACTTTTGGTTGAAAATCTATTTTATTGGGTAATAGAATAGCTACTCCAGCTTGTTTTTTGAGATCACTTGCTTGGGAATTATTTTCCATCCTTTTCATCTCAGGTATTATCTGTCTTTGTCATGGAGCTGTGTTTCTTGTATGCAGCAAAATGCTGGGTCCTGTTCACATATCTAGTCTGTTAGCCTATGCCTTTTTATTGGAGAATTAATTACACCATTAATTTCTGAGATATTAAGGACCAATAATTGTTGCTTCCTGTTACTTTTGTTATTAGAGGTGAAATTATGTTTGTGTGGTTCTCTTCCTTTGGGTTTATCCTGAGACCATTAATTTCTTGTTTTTTCTTGCTTTTTCCACCTTATATTGGAGTTTTTCTTCTATTATCTTTATAGGGGTATATTAATGGAAAGATATTGTTTAAATTTGATTTTGTTATGGAATATCTTGGTTTCTCCATCTATGGCAATTGAGAGTTTTTGCTAGGTACAGTAGCCTGTGCTGACAGTTTTGTTCTCTTTGGGTCTGTATGACATCTGCCCAAGATCTTTTGACTTTTAGAGTTTCTGCTGAGAAGTCTGGTGTAATTCTGATAGGTCTATATTAATATGCTACTTGACCTTTTCCAATTACTGCTTTTAATATTCTTTTTTTGTTTCATGCATTTGTTCTTTTGATTATTATGTGATGGGATGAATTTCTTTTGTGGTCTAATCTATTTGGTGTGCTGAAAGACCCCCATAGCGGGGAGACCCTCACTCAAGTCTCGGGATGACACGGCCCCCCAAGAACTCATGTAAGACCATCCTTGCTGTAATTTACAAGAGGTTTATTGATAGGAACCAGTGCACTGGGGTCAAGATTCATATCCCATACAGGGGCAATAGGGTTCTACCTCCAGTAGCTAAGAGAAGGGGAATTTAAAGGAAGAAACCACAACACAAGGGGGTAGGGAGGAAAATGTGGAGAATACCAGTGAAAAATCACAACAGGAGCTTCCTGTTTCTCAAGATTGTTTAACTTTATGGTCTGCTAGTTCCTGGGAGAAGCTTCCTGCTTCTCAAGATTGTTCTCTAAGATTCTAATCTAACTTCATGGTCAGCTAGTTCCTGGGAGAAAGCTGTTGAACTGGCCGATGTAATTACCTATTATATCACCCTAGGAGAGACTTCCTGGAACATACAATTCTCGGGCCTAACCTGTTTCTTCTGCTCTAAACTTTGTCTAGGGGGGAGGCAACCTTAAAATTTCTACCTTTCAGTGCTGTGGGTTTCTTGTACATTTATGGCCATCTCTTTGTTATAGTTAGGAAAGTTTTCTTCTATAATTTTGTTGAAGATGTTACTGGCCCTTTAAGTCATGAATCTTTGCTGTCTTCTACACCTAGAATTTTTAGGTTTGGTCTTTTGGAAATACCCTAGATTTCCTGGATGTTTTAGGTTAGGAGCTTTGTGCATTTTGCATTTTCTTTGACTGTAGTTTTAATGTTATCTATGGTATCTTCTACCCCAAGATTCTCTCTTCTATTTCTTATATTCTGTTGGTGATGCTTGCATCTATTTCTCCTCATCTCTTTTCTAGGTTTTCCATTTCCAGGATTGTCTCACTTTATGATTTCTTCATTGATTCTATATTCATTTTTAGATCCTGGATGGTTTTGTTCCATTCCTTCACCTGTTTGTGTTTTCATGTATTTCTTTAAGGGATTTATGTATTTTCTCTTTAAGGCCTTCTTCCTATTTACCTGTGTTCTCCTGTATTTCTTTAAGGGAGTTATTCATGTCTCCCTTCAAGTCCTCTATCATCTTTATGAGTGATGAAGTGACATTGACTTCAGTTGCTTATATTCTTGCCCTTGCCTCTTACCATCTGTTTATTTCTTTTGTTAACTGACCTTGCTGACTGTGACTGGAGCCTGTTCCTCCTTGTGCCTGGTTAAGTAGGACCTCCTGTGTCATGCTGTCTATGGGTATGGGAGGGGGTCTGGAGAACCTGATCTGTGAGCCTGGCTATGTCAGAACTGCTCAGGGATCAAGTTCTCCTTGCCTGTGGGTGGAGTGGGGGAGGGGTGAAGTGAACCCATGGCATCAATTCTCAAACTTCAATGCTGGTAAAAATTATGTAGGGAGCCTTGCTGATGAGTAGAGAGTTTACTTTTAAAGTCTATTTTGTTAAGTAGCCCTCAGGCATTCTCTATCCACCTCCTTCTTGAACTACCCTGAGATATACTGGGTTGAGATTTTCAAAATTCCTTTCAGAACTTGGAGAAAAATAGGCACACTCTTGTATGATTCTCGAAGAGAGAATAGATTCTGTCATTTTGTGCCTGATTCTGAGTTCTAAAGATGTAGCTCATTAAGACAGATGCTTGTCAGGTACAGAGAAGGCAGGTGATTGATTTAAATTGGAAGCGAAACCCTGTTTTATAACACTGCAAGACCAGATAGAAAACACAGACAAAGTAGGCAAAGACAGGACTAAATAGTTTAGCAGCTCACAAAGAATATGAGGGGTAAAGAAAAGCTCAAGATGGGAGACAGAGTCATTTACAAATAGAAAAAATATTCTTCAGAATCCATCTTGTTCAGCCTCATTTCAGTAGGGAGCTGAGAGGTGTCTCAATGGATAAAGTAGTTGCTATGCAAGCTATGAATTCAGGGAAAGATCCTGTCTCAGGAGGTAAACACCAAACCAAACCAAATCAAACAAAAGCAACCAATCAAACAAAAAAGACCCACAAAAACCCAATGTCAACCTCTGCTCCCTCTACCCACATACTACCTATGCTGTGTTCTTACTCATAGGTTGTGTAGAGACCTCTTCAGGTCAGCAGCATTTAAACTATTCACTCTCCAGGATACTCAAGATGAGATTTCAACAGTTTTAGTTTGAACATAAGGTAGATGTCTGCTTTAGGTGATGGTTCTGTAGAAAGGTTAGGAAACTGAGAGCTGAAGGGACGCTAGAAGAGACAAAAGAGACGGGATAGTTTGCTATATGCTTTATAGTTCTAATTCCTGAGGAAATGAGATGATATCATTATTAAGGTTACTTATTTTTCAAAATTATAAATTCAGGTGAAGTCACTTACTTGCCTCATATTGTGTTTTCATATGATAGCAAAAGATGTCTGTCCTTATCCCTTTGCAGTATAAACAAAAGTTATTCATGACATTTGTTGAGAACTAATAAATGCAAGAAAGCAGGTCCCAAAAACTTGATTTTCCCAGTTAGACACTAGAACATTCCTACAATGGTACTGATCAGCTCTAGGTGTCTGCCATGAACAAGGGAAGGAAGGAAGCAGGCTTCCTCCTTGATCAGCTTCCTGCATTGGAAGCACAGGCAACACAAACATGGAAATGAAGTTTTCCTACCGTTTGCCTTATTTATTTGTTACCTTAGCTGAAAGTAGGAAAACTTGCCCTTCAGAAGTTCTCCCCATCCAGTAACCACATACCTGTCAAACAGGGCAGAGAAGGGTCCACACACTCATAAAATGCATTAGTTCATAATGAAGGTGAATTTCCAGTTTGCTTGGTGAAGCATACAGAGAAGGCTGAGACCTATCATGTTGCCCATGTCTTCTAGGCCAGTCTGTTTTCCTTGACAGTTGATTCTTACATTTCTTTCCTATTTGCAGTTTGAACATATAAAACATTTCAGAACACCAGGCACAGGGCCTCAAGTTCATTTTCAAACACTAGTCTCTACTGCTTAATACTAATTTTCTTTGTTGAGAGACATTGATTCTAATCTCATACCAAATTCACCTCAGACACCATTTTCTAACTGCCCCCTTTTCAAAGCCATACTAGCACTCTGTCTCTCTAGATTAGAATATTAAGTCATCTCATTATACCTAGCCACAGTTTCTCAAATATTGCCATTCACACAGAGGCAACATGTCTTCAAGAGCATGTGAGGGGAAGGGTATATCAGAAAGTGGGTCTTCATTAAAATTTACAGCCAACTTAACCTTGTAAATAAACTCTCCTCTTGGCAATTATCGAAACACAATGCATAGGGACCTGGAACACGGAAGGACTTTACAATTGGATTAAAGGTGAGAACACAGTTTTGAAGACTCACACTTCATTTCCATGTTTGTGTTGCCTGTGCTTAAAATGCAGGAAGCTGATCAAGGAGGAAGCCTGCTTCCTTCCTTCCCTTGTTCAGTTAAATAGACGTGACCTGACCCAAAAGGAACACTGACAAAAAGCATTCCTGATGCAGAGAGGCAGGCAACCCAGAGTGGAATGCAAACTTTACTACTGTGTTCTTTACTGGAGTTTTAGTGATTTAATTGTCAAATAGTTGCTATAGCTAGTAAGTGACAAAAAGAACGTTTTCAGTCAGTGTCGAGGATATAAGGAATATAACTTGGTGAATGTTTGATGAACAAAAGACCCTCGTTATTTGCTGATGAGTGGTCCTGTAGAATTTGTGTGTCCTGGCCCCCTTCCAGACTTTAGATGGGGCTCTCTTTGGTCCTGCTAAAGCTAGGCACACAACAGTCCTAAGAGTGGAGATTAGCATGGGCCCTGCAGAGCCAGGTTTTGCACAGGCTCATTGTCTTTTTCAAAAGATGACTGTAACATTTTTCACTAAAGTCCTTAAAGCTCAGACATAATTATGCTTAAGGTCTAAGCCAACATAATGGTTATAATTAATACATGGTCAATTATATGCTATCTATGGCCCCTTTATCTTTTTTCTGCTACCACTTTCTTCTGCCCATGGGAGGGACTTAGGCACTATGGTGTAAAATTCTACTTAAGTATCACTCCTGGAATTACCTGGCTTATGTGCCCTTGTACACAGCAGTTCTAATGTATCACCCGGAATGTTCCCCCTCCTGTTTATTTCTCTGAAGCTGCAATAAGCAATCCTGTGTGACATCCCCTGTAGTGCGGTTGCCAGGCAGCAGAAAGAGAGCTGCAGCAGGAGGCGGGAGGGCTGGAAGAAGAAAAGAAGAGGGATGCCAGGAGGAGGAGGGGCTCAGGACTTTCTGTATTGGGGGCTGGGCTCAGGAAACTGCTGATCTAGAATTCCATCTCCTTGTCAGCTTTCATGTTCCCAGCACATAATAAGCCAACAAACTGAAGCTTCACCAGGAAATAGAAATGGAGCAGAAACAGTGGGATGTTATCCTTAGATGAGGTGTCAGTGATGATTCTTATTTTGTGAAGGGGAGGTTGCAGAAAGCTTTTACTTCTCTCAAACTTTGGTTTTTGGTAAATGTAGCTATATACTTCTAAAAGAGCATACATTTTCCCTGAGCTGGCTTTGCTCCAAAGCAGCAATGATTAGCACATAAAACTCCCAGACCTTCCAGCACTGGACCTGGGAAACAGCCAAGGTGCAATTGAAAAGGTTCTGCACCTCCCAGCTGTCAAGCACGGAGGAGGAAAGCACAGAGAAGTAGACCCACATGGCCCTTTTGTAATATAGAGAATCAGGAGGAGGCTCCTTGGGCAAGTCATTCAAGGTGATTCCAGAAGGCAGCCTTCTCACTCAGATTTTTCTTTAGCATTCAAAATTAGGAGCCACTGTTAAATCTTTTCCACACCTCATCTCAGCCTGAAAAGAATCTTGCTCTAATGACATTAAAATTGTTGAACTGGCATCCTAGCAGAAGGGACTGGCATAGATGGCTCACGTGTCCCTTTGTGCCTGCCTGGATAGCCCCCAGACCAGTGTATCTTGCCTTTTGCCAGCCTCCCAAGCTGTCTAGGATTAAATTGGACACTATCCAGTGGTAACATACAATGATTTTTATTTAGATGTATGATTATTCTTGTTAATCAAATAAAACAAGAACAGAAGACTTATACAAAAACAAACAGTGCATTTACAGCGATCTTTGTGTATAGATGCGTATTCTCAGGCTCTGAGGTTTCTAGTTACTCTTCTCCAAAGTTGCAAACCCATTATCTGGATGAGAAACATAGGGCAAAACTTGCTAAGTGGCAAGATGATCATAAAAAACAACTTTGTTTAGTAATTCCTATATTTCCATTTCATTGTAGAAATGGGAGTCAAGGTAGAATTGGAGGGCCAGTTCTGGAGCAGTAAGGCCTTGCAGATGGCACTGCTGCCTCAGCCCCTTCAGAGTTGGTTCTCCTGGATGGTGGCCTGGATTCAAAATTCAAACTGAGCTCATAGAGGACCCAATCAAGGACAATTTGTGATTTTTTTGAACATCCTGGGAGGAAGAATAAGTATCCAAAGAATGGCTTTCTTTTGTACAAACCACAGAAAATATAAGAAGAAACCTGGTGTTAACATATGGATTAGTCTATAAAGTTCACAAAATTATGAGGGCCTGAGTTCAATTCCTAGGGCCCACTTAAAAAAGAGCTGAGTGTGATGCTGCTGCTTATAAACCTCAAACTAATAAAAGACACAGAAGTGGATTATTGAGGCTTACTGGTTAGGTGCCTAGTTGAATTGGGAAGTCCCAAGAGACCCTCCTTCAAAAATCCAATGTGAACAATGTGGAGAACTAACAACTCAGGCACATATCTCAGGTTGATCTCTTACCTCCACACAAGTGCACAGACTCATGAAGACAAATACACATACATACACACACACACACACACACACACACATACACACACACGCACACACATGTACAAACATCATGAAGAATGGGTACAGACAGGGATTAATCAAATACATGTGCCTGAATGATGTAAGAAACAAGCCTCATTTGGTCACAGAAACTAGGGCAAGGGCAGTCTCTCTCTTTTGTTTCTCCAGAGGCTAACACATTTCTCTAAGGATCTGCAAAAATATTTACAGACACTTGAACTCTCTAGGAGGCACAGTTGGAGTTGGGACACTCAGGCTCCCTGCAATGTACTGTACTGTCATTGTGGTTTTATCACTCTCACACATCAGGGGGGACTAATCAGTGAGGCTCCCTGTCTGCTTGACCACCCCAGTTAACTGCAGTCTCCACAGTGCTTCCCTGGAAAATGGAGAGGAAATATCACACTATTCCCTTTTCATGTAAAAGTGTGCTTTTAATACAAAATAAGGCAAAAAATACCCTCGAGTGTGTTTCATTATTGTGCCACAATGGAAATTTTTAGCAAAGCCTGCAGGGATTCTGTGTTTGGACTGTGTGTATTTATCTTTTCGAATTTCACTTTTATTTTACCAAAGTTATGAATGAGTTATTCAATGATGGTAGCTTATTCCAAGTCTCATTGAGACCCCAGTATCTCTACGCTAACCACTGACATGTGATCTTCTTACTGTAATCTCCTTTGGCTGGTATAGGAGAGGATGCTCAATTGTATGAGGACATTTTATGATAGTGCTGACTGTAAAACGTTAATACATCACATTTACACATTTCTCTATCTTGAAGCATCCATGAAGGTTCTGAGTATTGTATGTCACCACAGGATTGGGACTTGTCTCTGTGGAGATTGGGCAAGCCACTTGTGCAAGAAATATCTTCATTTAGTGTATTTTTTCTACACAGTGAGAAAAAAACATTATGGAAGACCATGAAGGAAGTGGCACAAGGGGACAGCAAAAGTCATCTATCACTAAGACAAAGATTCTAGTCTAGTGAAAACTAAGGCTGACTTATATTTGTCTGCTTAATTCAGTTGAAACAGACTTGGCAGGTTTCATCTTCCTGAGACTGATGGCAGCGTCTAGGATATATCCTCCTTCCAAACACACCTGTGGGGAGCACTTCTACCATACAAATAAAACCTGGCACAGCCTTCCTCAAAATGCCATGATGTTGAAAAGGTGTTAAAGCAATTTATGATGGGGGTTGTGTTTTTTATTTGCAGTACAAATAAGAAAATACTTTTGATCCAAACCTATCTCATACAGAAGCCAAACATAATTTTCAAGGCAGATAAAGAAAAATATAATCTGCATCTTCCGTTGGAAAAATAAAATAAAATCCAGTCCCAGCTGCCAAGGAAGGTGTAGTGACAGAAAAAAACAAAATAAAATAAAAGAGATGCCTGTGCTAGAATCCATTCCGTTTCTATCCTGGGAGCATTGCCATTTTTCAAAACTCGTGCATTTTTGTTAAAGTTTGCAGTGGTGATCGCCAAGTGGATAAATGGATCTGGTCAGAAGCCAGTTAATTCCCATCCTGTCCCTTTCTTAAGAATAACAGATATCCTCCATGAAACCCACACACAGCTGCGGTAGGTGAGGAAGACAGATGTAGCATCTGAAGAAGAATGGATATCAAAACCAATTAAAGTAAAGCATGTTTTTAAAAGCCTCCTTAAATTATTCACATTGCAATACTGGAAAAGCAGTGCTTCCTGTCAGCCTTTTATTCTCAAATACTTCGTTTTCTGTTTCCAAAAATATATAAGCAGGACACGTTCAGAGAATCTACATTAATTCACAAAGCAGTTTCAATGTCACTTAGAAAGATTTAGGGAGGAATCTGATCTGCCAGATCTAGAAACTGTAAACCTGATAGAAAAAAGACATGGAGCTATCCATTGCTGCTCTTCTGTCTAAGTCAGTTATTATTTTCAAAGCAGGGCAAGAAAGAGGTAATCATGTGCGAACTGGTTAGTAACTTTACTGAATTCTTTCCAGATGCTAAGATAGTAAATATAAATTTTAGCTACATTTTAAAACACCCCATAAGAGGTCTATATTAGTGTACCTCTAACATGTACAGGAGAAATCTAGTACCTTTTTCTTTTGGTCACTTTACCTATTCTTTCTAGAAGAATGACAGCAAACGACACTATGTCGTCCCATCAGGGTGTCTGATAATGAACTTAAACATGTTCTCTCTATATAACTCCAAGCAATAACATCTCAAACAGCATCATCCATATGTATAATCTGTCTACACAGGATTATGAGGAGAAAGAGTGCATTTAGCAAGATGTGATAGGTATCCTCACACAGTGTTGACAATGTGATTTACTGGTCTGAAAAACAGGTAATGCCATGGACACATACTATAAACTGAAGCATTATTGTTGTTGACAAGAAATTAATCAGAGTTACTGAGAGAGTTTAGGGCCTCAAAACCTGTTATTTAAAATGCAAAATTAAAGAAAAACTAAGTAAGCCTCCAGGATTCAAAGGTTTAATGCATTATACATTTTATGAGAATCATGTGTGCTTTTAAAAATATAAATAATACAGAAAGAGAAGGAATACAGTTTAGCACAAGTTGGGTAGATCATCTTACATTTTTATTAGGTATATAAACAAGCACCTGAGAAATCCAGTTAAATGTTTAGCTCTACACTTGGAATGAGGAGATATAGTCTGACCTTGCTCTCAAGAAAGTTCAGGAAATCTTTCAGCTGAGTGTCTTAGCTTTATTTCTCCAGGTACTACACAAAAAATACTTTGGCATTTATGACCATTTATTTATAAGTGCTGTGATGATGAATATTATCAATCTGGCAGGATCTAAAATCACATAGGAGAAAAACTATTGGGCATCTTTTTGAGGGAGTTTCTAGATTATGTCAATTGAGGTAAGACCTATCCTAAATGAAGCGATACTACCCATAGGACTGGAATTCTGTATTAAAATGAAAGCAGAAAGCAATCTGAACACTAGTATTATTCTCTGTTTCATAACTATTTATGCACTGGGGGAATCTGCTTTTCTACTCCTGTTATTGGGCCAACATGATGAACTGTGCCATCAACCATGACCAAGATGAGTCCCCTCCTTCCCTACACAGCTTCACTCAGGTATTTGTCATAGTAGTGAGGAAACTCAGTGATGTAAATGCTGAGTAACCACCCTCTCATTGTTAAGTTAATTTGGAAGCTAGATTCTGTATTTTTATACTAATCAATAATGCTCGAACTTTTTATTTGTTGGGCATGGCCATGTTCTAGATTTCCTCTGAAGCTATGTGAAATAAAACACAAGTGACTGAGTGGTATTGTTCATGCCAAGGATGCATGAGATTGTCAAGCTCTCCTAGTTAAACAAGTATGACTAGAAATAGGACATGAAGTAGAAGCGGAAAATGACATAGATTCACCAATAAGCCTGCCCCTTGCCGAAAGACTTCCCATTAATAACACCTTGTGGTGGAAAGGAAGCACCTCATCAGGAGTCAGAAGACAGATAGGATCTATTACTAGTTTCAACACTTAAGAAGCTCAGTGCCCTTGGCTGTCATTTTTCTCTCTGACTAGGGTCAACCAAGAAAGACAGGAATTTGAGGAAAATCCACTCCATGAAAAGTAAAGTACTATAGTATTAAATTGATGTTGATACCCAATAATTGAAGTAAGTAGAAAAATGGGGAAGGGGTTGACATATTCTGATATTTGCTTATTTGGTAAGAATTACCTGTGAAGAAAGAGTGTCTCACAGAGAAATGTCATCCTAGAAATATTCTATTTTGCCTATGTTTCCTTATACTAGTAATAGATTCAGAAAACTACATGGCAGGAAGCTGTGTACAAAAGGAAAATACAGAACAAGATGGTAGTAAATTAACAAAATTAAATATGACACAATTCATGACAAGAGTATATCTGACTTAGGTTGAAAGACGGCTCCTAAAATTTATGATTACAGCAGTTACTAGAGAGATGGCTCATCTACTAAAATGCTTGCTGTATGACTGGAAGGCCAGAATTCAATCTCTTGCTACCATGTAAATAGAACTGGTAGCATGAATTTCTAGTCTCAGCCCTGGGGGCCCAGAAACAGGATGATCCCTGGGACTCACTGGCCAATGCATCTAATCAAAGCAATGAAAGACCCTATCTCAAAATATAAGCTGGAGTGCAGAACATTCTATGTTGACAACCAACGTCTTCCACATATAGGTGGACAAGTGCAGCCATGCACATATCTACACACACACATGAACATGTATAAAAATATTACTACAGTAAAACGACAACTTCCAGAACAGTGCATGGGCAGATGTGGATTAAAAATATACAAGTTTATATTTATTTGAAAAGACATTGAAAATTTTATAGAAAATTACCACTACCATGGAACGTATTAGAATCAGATATTGGGTTGTTGGAAGTTTTTATAAGTGATTTGTACATTTGATACACATCTGCATGCGTGCACATGTACTCACATGAGCATACATCCATATATATCAATAAAAGAATGCAATAAAAGTATGTGCAAGCAATATAATTTGCCATTTAAAGTAACTTTTGAAGAAGAAGAAATGAACAAATAAAGGCGAGGTGAAGAACATGAGGTACAGAGTTAGACAGCATTGGGATTTGTCTTGACCCTACAAATAACAGCTCTGTATCTTTGAATAAGTTAATTAACTTCCTCACCAATGCTTTCTCAGCTAAAGGACAAAGATAAAAATAGGTATCTTGCAATGTTTTCACAAGGATTAAACATTATGTATGCAAAGTACCTGGCACATTTTCAAACTGTAATAAATTGTCATCATTCCAGAAAGAGGACAGATAATTTAACCTAGGCTATACTTTGTGCATCAATGAAATTCCTTTTTATTGGAATCCTTGATTATCTGGCATAAGCTTCTCTCCTTCTTTGCAACTCTCCACTTAAATAAGAAAACAGAAATGAGAGAACAGGAAAGAAGACTAAAGGAAGGCATGAAGATATAGTTGTGTTAGAGATTGATTTTAATGCTGTCTCAATTCAGTTTAGCTCCCAAAGGCTAAATTTAGTTCCCAGACACTGAGGGTCTCTGCTCCCAGCTGGATTTGTTTGGCAATAAAGAATTGCCATACAGCCAATGGCTGGGCAGGTAGACTGATGTAGGACCTGGAGATTTGTGCTAGGTACCAGGAAAGAGAGGGAAAAGAGATGACCATGACGGGGAAGAAGAAAGACCAGACCTAAAGGCCCACTGAATTGTGAGGAAAAAGTGGCCACACAGGCCACTTCCCCAATTGTGTTTGGGTTAGCAGAGGAGAAATATAGATTTTAAAAGATGTTACCTTAGAAGTACCAGAGGGGAGTGTTTGCTAACAGCAGGAAGGACTAGAACTGCCCAGGGTTTGAGATAGCCAAGACATTTAAAATTAACTGCTGTGTGTGTGTGTGTGTGTGTGTGTGTGTGTGTGTGTGTGTGTGTGTGTGTGTGTGTGTTCGTACGGAATATTTGCAAAGCCTTTTTTTCATGGCTCTCTGAATATCTTGGGTACCACCCAGGACAAGCACAACATAAAAGATATTTTCTCCTGAGAGGGCTGGAGTGCAATAGGGCAGCAGATGGAAAAAGTGATAACAGAAGTCAAACAGACATTTGATAGCCTAGGATGCTTTCCTGAGGCAGATTCCAAAATCTCCATGGGCACTTCCATCCTTCTTCCTCCTTTTGGCCTCTCACTTCATTCTCCTGTGGAGATGACCTTGGCATTAAGGGAGAAAGATCATGCAAAATAACTTTTGACTGAGAGGCAGTTTTATGTGTACCAATTGAGTGGGTGGGACCAGTCTCCTGAAAAAGTTACCCTGTGGCTCAGAAGAAAGTAATACAAGGAAAAAAAATGCTTGAACTTCTTGAGAATTCTCTTTAAGTTTTTAAAATCAACAGAAGCAGATGGTGGAAATGCCCTGTTTGCAAGGAAAGAGGTCAAACTGGGGATTTGTAATGCTGAACTTCCTTGGAATCCTTCTTACTATTGGATTAATGTAACAGAATATCCAAGTTTGTTGTGATTTCTAAATAGAATATTATTCACGGTCATTGTATTGTAGAATTAAGAAGCCATGCACAGTTTTCTCTAGACAGATAACCTACCCATTATGTACAAGTAGACATGGCTTAGCTTTTGACTTCCCTTGTCATTTTGGTTTGGCATCCTTGAGTAGTAGTTCAAGGTTGTTCAACTGTTGAAGTTACTCTATTCTAATAGTCTTAAGTGTCAATCAGTATAAATTCCATGCTGTGATTTTTCATTTTCTTGTTTGTTCATGTCTGTCTCCCTTTTCTGAGCTAAAAATTGGCCTATTTCCCAAGGTGTCTTAATTTAATATCCAGATAATTCTCTGAATTAGCCCTAATTATCAGCTATATCTTACAGTCCAAAAAATAGGAGAGGAGGGAAGGCTTGGGAACCACCTTTTTTATGCAGAAGTGTAGCTGACATTAAGCCATTTAAAATGAGATACAATTTAGAATACATGTTTGAAATAGAGGAAACTTCTTGTACTTTCTAAATTTCATTTAAAAGAATTTGTATCAAGACATCCCATGGAGGAGCAGGGGACATGGCTCAGCAGTTAACTGCTTGCTGTGCACTCCTGAGGCTTCTGTGTGGCAATATCATGGACTTCACTTGGTTCTGACTGAAATAGAACTGGCAGGATGACTTAGCAGTGAAAATGTGCTAAGCCTCATCATATGTGATCTCCAGAAGCCACAAGGTAGAAAAGGAGAACTAACGATAAAGAGTTCTCTGACTTTCATTGGTGGAACGTAACATATCTATAAGCCCCAACATCCACATTAATAATAAATAATTTTTTAATTAAGAAAAATCTATCCCGAGTGAGCATTTCTCCAATACCTTGACCCACACTTTCGTTATGAGAGCAATAAGCGCTCTCTCTGGCTAGTTTCTCAGCCATACTACAAAAAAGAACATAAGACTATATATGAAGTGAGGTGTTAGAAATGGAAAATCTATACCTGAACTCTTTTTCTAAGCCAACATTGACACTGAATTATTAAGTAAATTATTAGGCTGTAGAATAAAATTGCCTCAAAATTTGGAAAGAAACATTGTAAAAAAATTACCCATTAGGACAATGCTTTAGATTAATGTAGCTTTCCATCTGCTCTACTTTTAAATTATTCACAAATTAATCACAGGCAAGTGTGAATAGATAGGATTATAAAGAAGAGTACATAAGAGTATCACCTTGTACGCTAAGCCAAAGACTAATAAATAGAGCTTTGGGTACGTTTCTACATATATATATATATATATATATATATATATATATATACATATATATATATATATATGTATGTATATGGTGTGTGTGATTGTGTTATAGAAAAATTAAAAAATGGACTGATCTGATGCTGCTGGCTGAATACTTTCCGTTGTCCCATGCTGTGCATACTATAGGAACTGTGTCCAAGCCTTGTGCAGTTGGGTAAATATGTATTTGGAGTAGATCAATGCATTCTGTTTAGGACTCACTGGCATTATCTGGGAGCTAGGACATTGTGGTAGGCCATTGTCTATTTGACTACATTTGGAATTAACTAAAACCTTAAAATCAAAGACACACTTGTGACGAAGTTTTACTTAACATGAAACAGGAAGAGTGTCTTCATTTTTAAATTGAAAATATATTCTTCTCTCAAACTATGCATCCTGACTTCAGCATCCCCTCCCTCCACTCCTCCTTGGTCCCCCAACCAATTCCCCTCTCCCACATACACTCCCACTTCATTTACCTTCAGAAAAGATCATGCATGCAAGAAACAATAACCAAACACAACAAGGTAAAATACAATAACACAAGGGCAAAGCCCTCATGTGAATGACAGAAAAACCAACCAATCTAACAGGAAAAGAAGAGTCCCAAGAGTTGGCAAAAAATCACAGAAATAATATCCTAAGTTAGGACTTCTAAAAACACCAAGTTAATACCCATAACATAAAAAAGAGGGTATGTAGACCATGTATGCCCCATGCTTGCCTTCACAAAAATGAATTGACAAGCATAGGATTCTCTATAGTTGATTCAGTAGGTCATACTATCATGGTATACTCCACACTTGATCTTAGCCAAAAGGCCGAGAAGCGATCATGGTATACTCTATGACTTCTACAATATTTTTTTTATTAACTTGAGTATTTCTTATATACATTTCGAGTGTTATTCCCTTTCCTAGTTTCCAGGCAAACATCACCCTAATCCCTCCCCCTCCCCTTCTTTATGGGTGTTCCCCTCCCCATCCTCCCCCATTGCCACCCTCCGCCCAACAATCTAGTTCACTGGGGGTTCAGTCTTAGCAAGACCAAGGGCTTCCCCTTCCACTGGTGCTCTTACTGGGATATTCATTGCTACCTATGAGGTCAGAGTCCAGGGTCAGTCCATGTATAGTCTTTAGGTAGTGGCTTAGTCCCTGGAAGCACTGGTTCCTTGGCATTGTTGTACATATGGGATCGCGAGCCCCTTCAAGCTCTTCCAGTTCTTTCTCTGATTCCTTCAACGGGGGTCCTATTCTCAGTTCAGTGGTTTGCTGCTGGCATTCGCCTCTGTATTTGCTGTATTCTGGCTGTGTCTCTCAGGAGCGATCTACATCCGGCTCCTGTCGGCCTGCACTTCTTTGCTTCATCCATCTTGTCTAATTGGGTGGCTGTATATGTATGGGCCACATGTGGGGCAGGCTCTGAATGGGTGTTCCTTCTGTGTCTGTTTTAATCTTTGCCTCTCTATTCCCTGTCAAGGGTATTCTTGTTCCCCTTTTAAAGAAGGAGTGAAGTATTCACATTTTGATCATCTGTCTTGAGTTTCATTTGTTCTAGGCATCTAGGGTAATTCAAGCATTTGGGCTAATAGCCACTTATCAATGAATCATACCATGTGTGTTTTTCTGTGTTTGGGTTACCTCACTCAGGATGATATTTTCCAGTTCCAACCATTTGCCTACGAATTTCATAAAGCCATTGTTTTTGATAGCTGAGTAATATTCCATTGTGTAGATGTACCACATTTTCTGTATCCATTCCTCTGTTGAAGGGCATCTGGGTTCTTTCCAGATTCTGGCTATTATAAATAAGGCTGCGATGAACATATCGGAGCGCGTGTCTTTTTTATATGTTGGGGCATCTTTTGGGTATATGCCCAAGAGAGGTATAGCTGGATCCTCAGGCAGTTCAATGTCCAATTTTCTGAGGAACCTCCAGACTGATTTCCAGAATGGTTGTACCAGTCTGCAATCCCACCAATAATGGAGGAGTGTTCCTCTTTCTCCGCATCCTCGCCAACATTTGCTGTCACCTGAGTTTTTGATCTTAGCCATTCTCACTGGTGTGAGGTGAAATCTCAGGGTTGTTTTGATTTGCATTTCCCTTATGACTAAGGATGTTGAACATTTCTTTAGGTGTTCCTCAGCCATTCGGGATTCCTCAGCTGTGAATTCTTTGCTTAGCTCTGAACCCCATTTTTTAATAGGGTTATTTGTCTCCCTGCGGTCTAACTTCTTGAGTTTTTTGTATATTTTGGATATAAGGCCTCTATCAGCTGTAGGATTGGTAAAGATATTTTCCCAATCTGTTGGTTGCCGATTTATCCTAACCACAGTGTCCTTTGCCTTACAGAAGCTTTGCAGTTTTATGAGATCCCATTGGTCGATTCTTGATCTTAGAGCATAAGCCATTGGTGTTTTGTTCAGGAAATTTTTTCCAGTGCCCATGTGTTCCAGATGCTTCCCTAGTTTTTCTTCTATTAGTTTGAGTGTATCTGGTTTGATGTGGAGGTCCTTGATCCACTTGGACTTAAGCTTTGTACAGGGTGATAAGCATGGATCGATCTGCATTCTTCTACATGTTGACCTCCAGTTGAACCAGCACCATTTGCTGAAAATGCTATCTTTTTTCCATTTGATGGTTTTGGCTCCTTTGTCAAAAATCAAGTGCCCATAGGTGTGTGGGTTCATTTCTGGGTCTTCAATTCTGTTCCATTGGTCTATCTGTCTGTCTCTGTACCAATACCATGCAATTTTTATTAATATTGCTCTGTAATACTGCTTGAGTTCAGGGATAGTATTCCCCCTGAAGTCCTTTTATTGTTGAGGATAGTTTTAGCTATCCTGGGTTTTTTGTTATTCCAGATGAATTTGCAAATTGTTCTATCTAACTCTTTGAAGAATTGGATTGGTACTTTGATGGGGATTGCATTGAATCTGTAGATCGCTTTTAGTAAAATGGCCATTTTTACTATATTAATCCTGCCAATCCATGAGCATGGGAGATCTTTCCATCTTCTGAGGTCTTCTTCAATTTCTTTCTTCAGAGTCTTGAAGTTCTTATTGTACAGATCTTTTACTTCTTGGTTAAAGTCACACAGAGGTACTTTATATTATTTGGGTCTATTATGAAGCATGTCGTTTCCCTAATTTCTTTCTCGGCTTGTTTCTCTTTGGCGTAGAGGAAGGCAACTGATTTATTTGAGTTAATTTTATACCCAGCCACTTTGCTGAAGTTGTTTATCAGCTTTAGTAGTGCTCTGGTGGAACTTTTGGGATCACTTAAATATACTTTCATATCACCTGCAAATAGTGATATTTTGACTTCTTCATTACCAATCTGTATCCCCTTGATTTCATTTGGTTGTCTGATTGCTCTGTCTAGAAGTTCAAGAACTATATTGAATAAGTAGGGAGAGAGTGGGCAGCCTTGTCTAGTCCCTGATTTTAGTGGGATTGCTTCAAGGTTCTCTCCATTTAGTTTAATGTAACCAACTGTTTTGATGTATATGGCTTTTACTATGTTTAGATATAGGCCTTGAATTCCTATTCTTTCCAGGACTTTTATCATGAAGGGGTGTTGAATTTTGTCAAATGCTTTCTCAGCATCTAATGAAATGATCATGTGGTTTTGTTCTTTCAGTTTGTTTATATAATGGATCACATTGATGGTTTTCTGTATATTAAACCATCCCTGTACGCCTGGAATGAAGCCTACTTGATCATGGTGGATGATTGTTTTGATGTGCTCTTGGATTCGGTTTGCCAGAATTTTATTGAGTATTTTTCCGTCGATATTCATAAGGGAAATTGGTCTGAAGTTCACTTTCTTTGTTGGGTCTTTGTATGGTTTAGGTATAAGAGTAATTGTGGCTTCATAGAAGGAATTCGGTAGTGATCCATCTGTTTCAATTTTGTGGAATAGTTTGGATAATATTGATATGAGGTCTTCTATGAAGGTCTGATAGAATTCTGCACTAAACCCGTCTGGACCTGGGCTCCTTTTGGTTGGGAGACCTTTAATGACTGCTTCTATTTCCTTAGGAGTTATGGGGTTGTTTCACTGGTTTATCTGTTCCTGATTTAACTTCGATACCTGGTATCTGTCTAGGAAATTGACCATTCCCTGCAGATTTTCAAGTTTTGTTGAATATAGGCTTTTATAGTAAGATCTGATGATTTTTTGAATTTCCTCTGAATCTGTAGTTATGTCTCCCTTTTCATTTCTGATTTTATTAATTTGGACACACTCTCTATGTCCTCTCGTTAGTCTGGCTAAGGGTTTATCTATCTTGTTGATTTTCTCAAAGAACCAACTTTTGGTTCTGTTGATTCTTTCTATGGTCCTTTTTGTTTCTACTTGGTTGATTTCAGCTCTGAGTTTGATTATTTCCTGCCTTCTACTCCTCCTGGGTGTACTTGCTTCTTTTTGTTCTAGAGTTTTTAGGTGTGCTGTCAAGCTGCTGATATATATGCTCTTTCCTGTTTCTTTCTGCAGGCACTCAGCGCTATGTGATTTCCTCTTAGCACAGCTTTCATTGTGTCCCATAAGTTTGGGTATGTTGTACCTTCATTTTAATTAAATTCTAAAAAGTTTTTAATTTCTTTCTTTATTTCTTCCTTGACCAGGTTATCATTGAGTAGAGCATTGTTCAATTTCCACGTATTAGTGGGCATTCTTCCCTTACTATTATTGAAGACCAGTTTTAGGCCGTGGTGGTCTGATAGCAGGCATGGGATTATTTCTATCTTTCTGTACCTGTTGAGGCCCGTTTTTTGACCAATTATATGGTCTGTTTTGGAGAAAGTACCATTAGGAGTTGAGAAGCAGGTATATCCTTTTGCTTTAGGATAGAATGTTCTATAAATATCTGTTAAGTCCATTTGGCTCATGACTTCTCTTAGTCTGTCTAGGTCTTTGTTTAATTTCTGTTTCCATGATGTGTCCATTGATGAGAGTGGGGTGTTGAAATCTCCTACTATTATTGTGTGAGGTGCAAAGTGTGCTTTGAGCTTTAGTAAGGTTTCTTTTACGTATGTAGGTGCCCTTGTATTTGGGGCATAGATATTTAGGATTGAGAGCTCATCTTGTTGGATTTTTCTTTTGATGAATATGAAGTGTCCTTTCTTATCTTTTTTGATGACTTTTAGTTGAAAATTGATTTTATTTGATATTAGAATGGCTTCTCCAGCTTGTTTCTTCCAACCGTTTCCTTGGAAAGTTGTTTTCCAGTCTTTCACTCTGAGGTAGTGTCTGTCTTTGTCTCTGAGGTGTGTTTCCTGTAGGCCGCAGAAGGCAGGGTCCTTGTTGCGCATCCAGTTTGTTAATCTATGTCTTTTTATTGGGGATTTGAGGATTGATGTTGAGAGATATTAATGAATAGTGATTATTGCTTCCTGTTGTATTCATATTTGGATATGAGGTTATGTTTGTGTGCTTTTCTTCTCTTTATTTTGTTCCCAAGATGATTAGTTTCTTGCTTCTTCTAGGGTATAGCTTGCCTCCTTTTGATGGGCCTTACCATTTATTATCCTTTGTAGTGCTGGATTTGTAGAAACATATTGTGTAAATTTGGTTTTGTCATGGAATATCTTGGTTTCCCCATCTATGTTAATTGAGAGTTTTGCAGGATACAGTAACCTGGGCTGGCATTTCTGTTTTCTTAGGGTCTGTATGACATCTGTCCAGTATCTTCTGGCTTTCATAGTTTCTGGCGAAAAGTCTGGTGTGATTCTCATAGGTCTGCCTTTATATGTTACTTGACCTTTTTCCCTTACTGCTTTTAATATTCTTTCTTTATTTTGTGCGTTTGGTGTTTTGACTATTATGTGACGGGAGGTGTTTCTTTTCTGGTCCAATCTATTTGGAGTCTTGTAGGCTTCTTGTATGCCTATGGTTATCTCTTTTTTTAGGTAAGAGAAGTTTTCTTCTATGATTTTATTGAAGATATTTACTGGTCCTTTGAGCTGGGAGTCTTCACTATCTTCTATACTTATTATCCTTAGGTTTGATCTTCTCACTGAATCCTAGATTTCCTTTATGTTTTGGACCAGTAGCTTTTTCTGCTTTACATTATCTTCGACAGCTGAGTCAATGATTTCTATGGAATCTTCTGCTCCTGAGATTCTCTCTTCCATCTCTTGTATGCTGTTGGTGAAGCTCATATCTACAGCTCCTTGTCTCTTCTTTTCGTTTTCTATATCCAGGGTTGTTTCCATGTGTTCTTTCTTGATTGCTTCTATTTCCATTTTTAATTCCTTCATCTGTTTGATTGTGTTTTCCTGGAATTCTTTCAGGGATTTTTGTGACTCCTCTCTATGGGCTTCTACTTGTTTATTTATGTTTTCCTGGAATTCTTTCAGGGATTTTTGCGATTCCTTTCTGTAGGCTTCTACTTGTTCTCTAAGGGAGTTCTTCACGTCTTTCTTGAAGTCCTCCAGCATCATGATGAAATATGATTTTAAAACTAGATCTTGCTTTTCTGGTGTGTTTGGACATTGCGTGTTTGCTTTGGTGGGAGAATTGGGCTCCGATGATTCCATGTAGTCTTGGTTTCTGTTGCTTGGGTTCCTGTGCTTGCCTCTCGCCATCAGATTATCTCTAGTGTTACTTTGTTCTGCTATTTCTGACAGTGGCTAGACTGACCTATAAGCCTGTGTCAGGAGTGCTGTAGTCCTGTTTTCCTGTTTTCTTTCAGCCAGTTATGGGGACAGAGTGTTCTGCTTTCGGGCGTGTAGTTTTTCCTATCTACAGGTCTTCAGCTCTTCCTGTGGCCCTGTGTCTTGAGTTCACCAGGCAGGTCACTTGCAGCAGAAAAGTTGTTCTTACCTGTGGTCCCGAGGCTCAAGTTTGCTCGTGGGATGTTGCTTATGAGCTCTCCATTGCAGCAGCAACCAGGAACATCTGTGCTGCCCTTTCCGGGAGCTTCCATGCACCAGGGTTCCAGATGGCACTTTGTGTTTTCCTCTGGAGTCAGAGATGTGTGCAGAGTGCAGTCTCTTCTGGTTTCCCAAGAGTGTCTGCCTCTCTGAAGGTTTAGCTCTCCCTCCCACGGGTTTTGGGTGCAGAGAACTGTTTATCTGGTAGGTCCCTTCACGTTCTGGTGGTGTCTCAGACGCAGTGGATCTGCTGCTCCTGGGCCCTCCTCTACAGGGACCCGGAGGCCGTATACAGTTTCCTCTTGGGCCAGGGATGTGAGCATGGGTGGGCAGTGTTGTAGGTCTCTTCCGTTCTGCAGCCTCAGGAGTGCCCACCTGACCAGTTGGTGAGGTCTCTCTCCCACGGGGTTTGGGAGCAGAGAGCTGCTGCTGGCAGGGATCTGCCGGTTTGGGACCCCCCACCCCCAGCTAAATACCAGAAGTGCCCAGTCCTAGAAGAATTTTGTCTCTGTTTGTCCTGAGTTCACCAGGTAGGTCGCTTGCAGCAGAAAAGTTGATCTTACCTGTGGTCCCGAGGCTCAAGTTTGCTCGTGGGGTGCTGCCTACGAGCTCTCCGTGGCAGCAGCAACCAGGAAGATGACTTGTACAATGTTTAAGCCCCATCTTTCTCAGTATTCTCTGAGCTCCAAGGGGAAGGACCCCATGGAGACTTCCACTGTAGACTCTTCTTGCTTGCATACATGTCTGGCTGTGAGTCTCTTCATCCACTTCCATTTGCTGCCCAAGGCAGCCTCCTGATGATGACTGGAAAAGGCACACATCTAAAAGTCTAGCAGACTATCATTAGGAATCATTTCATAGATGACTTTTTTAAAAGACCTGTCATGTTTGATTGTACCTTAGAACTCTGGACTATGCAGCTTCCCATTACTGGCCATCTAAGCAATGTGGGGTTTGGATGTCCCATCTAGAAGTGGGCTTTTAGTCAAATCCGATATTGGTTGTCCATCCACACAAGTTCTGTTTCACCATTGCCCTAGCACACCTTGTGGGCAAGATAAATTGTAGGTCAAAGGTTTTGTTATTGTGTATGTTTCAAGGTTTCTATTTCAGGAACCCACAGAGTAACTGCCTGTATCAAAGATACTAAAATGTAGAGGGGAAGGCTCCATGTAGGCACAGGCTCATCCTCTCAATGTTCAATGAATTGTGTATGCTTTCCTCAGCACTGAGGCCCTGGTGTCCATTTGCAGAGAGCAACAATCTGTCTTTGTAGTAGGCTCAGCCTGATCTCTTCAGGAAATCTCTCCCTTTATCCTTTATCCTATCTTCTCATATGCCTGATCCCTCCCATTCCTGTTCCTACCCAGACCAGAAATATATTCTACTTCCCCATTCTAGGGAGATCCATGTGTCCCTTCTAGAGCTCTGTTATTTATCTAACTTCTGTGAATCTGCAGATTATTGCTTAGAAGTGAAAACATACCATATTATTCTTTCTGAATCTCTGTTACCTCACTCAGGATGTTTTTTTCTAGATTGATGCACTCACCTGCAAATTTCATAATGTTATTTTTTAATAGCTGAGTAATTCTCTATTGTGGAAATATACTACTTTCTTTTGTACATTCTACTTTTGAGGGACATCTATGGTGTTTTTTCTAGTTTCTGGAAATTAAAAACCAGGAATAAATCCATAACAACTAAAGTAGAGCAAGTGCCCCATGATAAGATGGAGTGTTCTTTGTGTATAGCCCAAAGACTGGTTGCTTGGGTTGAATCTTGAGGTAGATGGATTCCTAATTTTCTGAGGAACCACCATGTTGATATTCATAGTGGCTACAAAAGTTTATATTCACACCAGCAATGGAGGAATGTTACCTTTTCTCCACATCCTTGTGAGCATGAGCTGTCATGTATTCTTGAACTTTGCTATTCTGATGGTTATAATTTGGAATCTCAGAATAGTTCTCGTTTTTATTTCCATGACAGCTAAATGTTTTCTAGCCTCTTTGAGAATTATCTGTTTCAATCTGCATAATAATTTGTTTTTGATATCTAGTTTATTGAGTTCTTTATATACTTTGAATATTAGGCGTATATCAGATGTAGCATTGGTGAAATATTTTCCATTCTGTTGGGTTTTGTCCTTTTGATGGTGTCCTTCACCTTCCAATAGATTTTCAGCTTCATGAGATCCCATTTATTCATTTTTTATCTTAGTGACTGTGGTATCAATGTTCCGTTCAGAAAGTTGTCTCTTATACCAATGTCTTTTTTTTTTTTTTTTTGTCTTAAAAGCTATTCTTTATCTGGTTTCATGTAATCTCATTGATCAATGTATTTATTTTTATGTCAACACCATGTAGTTCTTCCTAGGATAGCTCAATAGTAGATCTTAAAATCAGGGATGTCGATACCTCCAACATTTTTGTTTGTTTGTTTTGTTTTTTGTGTGTGTAGAATTATTTTACCTACCCTTTTTTTTTCTATAAGAAGTTGAGAATTGTCAAGATTTGTAAAGAGTTGTGTTGGAATTTTGATTCTCTAGATTGCTTTTGGTTGATGACCATTTTTACCATTTTATCCTGTGGCTTCAATGGAATACAGTTAGATGATCATACTTGGTGACAAGCGCTCTTAACTTCTGAACTATCTTACTAGTTGGCTCATTATATCTTATCACAGGACTGACAATGTTTTCAGCAAGCATTTGCACCCTTTTAAGTGTATAGAAACAATGCAAGGGCTCCACTGTCAAGCCAACTTTGTTCATTTAAGTGAAGAAGAAATAAATAATGGGTAGACACTGGGGACAGAATCCAGCGTATTTAGTGTTAGGCAAAGCATTCTACTAACTGAAATATGCCATGAGTCCTCACGAACTTGTGATTTAAGCAACTAATAGTTTAGTGTTTGTTTTATGTGGAAAGATTCATTTATTCTAACTAATAATCATCCATCCATATCAAACAATAGCAAAATTAGCAGCTGAACAATTGGAACTATCACTAAATCCAAGCAATTACTAGAAATAGGATAGAAAATAACTCAGAAAAGAGAATAGAATATATTAAAGTACAATATCAGGGAACCAATCTGGAAAATGGGAGAAGGAAGTGTGATTTATAAATAGATAATAGTTGCTGATAATGAGAAAAACAAATATAAACTACTAATAATAACTGATTTTATTAGTTGAGGTTCTTTAAGAAAACTGTAGCATTGTATTTATATATATATTATATTTCATATATTTTGAATGTATATCTCTTTATATTTAGAATAAATTTATTGTAATTGTTTCACATAATTACAGGGGCTGATGATTTCAATTTTCTATACTATGCAGACCCAAGCAAGTTGCCGATATAAATTACAGTCTGGAGCCTAGTAGAGCTCGTTGCTAAAGGAATATGCCCCAGGCCCTGGACTCATCGGCAGCAGCACCAATACATCAGTTCAAGCAGTCAGTCAAGGATACAGTTCAACCTTCCTCACCTTTTTGGTTGTCCTTCTACCTCAGTAGATGAGATAATACTCAGCTACATGGAGGAGGACCATCTCTTTATGGAGTTTAAGAATTCAAGTACCAACTTCTGCAATCACTCTCACAGATGCATCCAGAAATAATTACTATCTAGGTCTTTTGCATCTCACATCCCAGTCAAGTTGGCACATAAACTTAACCACTGCAAAAGTATAATCAACATATACTTTTCAGATACATGCACACCCCAAGATTTCAAGTGGAAAAAATTCACATTAAAAAAGGGAAAAGATTAAACATAAAATCTAATGATATAGCTAGCTACAGTCAGGCCTTAATGATCCAATGAAAAAATGTTATAAAGCTGATACTGGGTAAATGTTCACAGAGAAAACATAAATCTCAACATTGGCAGCAACTTAAGGAGATAAAAACAGAATAAATATATTATGATGCTGCTTCAGGTAAGGGAATTGTGGTGGTTTAAATGAAAAATGTCCCCAATAGTCTCATGCATTTCAACAGTTTGTCTGCAGTTAGTAGGGGTTTAGGTAAGTTATGGGACTTTTAGGAGGTTAAGAACTTCCCAGAGCGAGTATAGCATCAGTAGGGTGGGTTTTGAAAGTTTATACCCTCACTCCACTTTCATTTTCATTTCTCTCCCCCCCCACCACACCCCCTACCTCTCCCTTCTCCTGCCATTCACCTGTGATTTTCTATCAATATGAAGTCTTCCTCTGGAAACGAAAGTCAAATAAGCCCTTCCTTCCTGAAGTTGCTCCTGGCCATCTGATTTTATTACAGAAACTGAAAGGAAACTAATAGAATAATGCAGCCAATAAAATTATTATTTCACACATTAGGTAAAAATGAGATAAAATGTGTATAATTTTACATTTACACATATTTTATAAATTAGACAAAATATGTATATATTTACATATATTTATATATGAATATAAAGGTAAAAAAAGCTGCAATCTATAAATTTATTTCCACTGAAAGTCAACATGCATAAATTTGTGTTTTAATCTATTTTAATATTTAATATCACATTTCAAGATATGACTTTGTTGGCAAAAAAGTAAAAAGCAAAACCACCTGAAACAACAGGTTGTTTGTCAGGGTTATAGAATTACAGATTATGGTCATAATATATGTTAATAATAACTATAATAACAGTTTAAGTTGGTATATAAAATGGACTTTCATAAGATAGGTATCATTATGTTATAGAAACTTTATTTTTTTATTTCACACAGCTTTTATGCTGCCTAAGGATTCATGCTTAATCTACAGCAGGAAGCTCAGAACTCACACAAATCATTCCCAATCCTTCTCTACAGGAGCATTAGTTTGCCAGCACTATCATGATACATTCCAAATCAGACAAAAATGAATTTATTAGATTTTATTATGAATTAATCACTGGTAAAACTAATTTATATGAAGAATTTAATCATTTTGCAATACTTTTGCTGTTAAATCATGAAAATTAGTACAATCTATGATCTCTTTTCACTATAGGATGACCTCATTTTTTACTTGTTAGTGAGACTACGTTTTACCAGTGTCCAAAGACTTTTAGGTCGATACGCCTTGGGGGTTGCAAAGGTATGAGAAGCCAGATGAAAGCAAACATTTTATGGTCTTTAGATTACAAAAACAAAACAAAAATGTGAAGTTTAAAAAAAAATTCTTCTTAATTTATTTTCCTTGAAAAGCACGAACTGCTTCCTTAATAAAAAATAAAAAGAATAATGTATTTCATATCATTGTGCATGCTTATGTTATGGGAATGAGATCTAGGCACTGTATATTGCCCAAGGACACTACCAACTAACTATATCTACACACACACACACACACACACACACACACACACACACACACACTGAGTGGGGGAGGGAAAGAGAGAGAGAGAGAGACAGAGAGAGAGAGAGAGAGAGAGAGAGAACATATTACTTCAAAGGAGCAAGACGAGCATTGCTTATATTTTTTAAGCACTAGACTTCTCAAATAAGCAAGGAAAGGAAATTTATTGAAAACCTACACAGCTGTACCTTCTTATACAGAAAAGTGCACACAGAGCAGAAAAATACTCAGCTTTAGGTGTACATTCTCAAGCATACTAAGTTTAAGATTCAAGCTTGTAAGTCTTACACACACACACACACACACACACACACACACACACACACACACACCCCATCACCCATTACCATGATATACAGGATAGTATTTTTTTTAGACAAATCAACTTTATACACAAAATATTTTGTTAGTTGTATCAAAAGGATATTGGTGAACAAGGTCATGTATGTGAAATCTTTCATTGAATTCTGGGACACAAGGCTGATTCTTTTAGGCATTCTACACATATATACTTTAATGGTTTTCTGTCTCCTGTGGGTATCTTCAAGAATGTAGTATTTACTATTGATACTTGTAGGCAGGCACTTTAGAGTACAATTAGGGTGGGAAAGCCTCTGCTTTCAAGAATGGTTAATTGAGCTTCTTTTTCTTTAAAAGTTCATTTGTTTCATTTTATATAAGTATTTTGGCTGCATGCAAACATGTACTCTATAGTAAGCCTGGTGCCCAAGGGTGTCTTCTGGCATTTGATCCCCTGAAACTGGAATTACCCATCTTATGCATGCTGGTAAT
Organism: Rattus norvegicus; assembly: GCF_021556685.1. Lineage (NCBI taxonomy): Eukaryota > Metazoa > Chordata > Mammalia > Rodentia > Muridae > Rattus > Rattus norvegicus. The sequence goes on along the minus strand of NC_141535.1, from coordinate 104,915,161 downwards.
CAAACCCGGATGTTCTGCTAGAGCAACAGTTGCCCTTAACTGCTGAGGAATTTATTTTACTTAAGACTGTTTAAAAGAACCAGCCAGCTTCACTCCTTCTTTAAAAGGGGAACAAGAATACCCTTGGCAGGGAAGAGAGAGGCAAAGATTAAAACAGAGAATGAAGGAACACCCATTCAGAGCCTGCCCCACATGTGGCCCATACATATACAGCCACCCAATTAGACAAGATGGATGAAGCAAAGAAGTGCAGACCGACAGGAGCCGGATGTAGATCGCTCCTGAGAGACACAGCCAGAATACAGCAAATACAGAGGCGAATGCCAGCAGCAAACCACTGAACTGAGAATAGGACCCCCGTTGAAGGAATCAGAGAAAGAACTGGAAGAGATTGAAGGGGCTCGAGACCCCATATGTACAACAATGCTAAGCAACCAGAGCTTCCAGGGACTAAGCCACTACCTAAAGACTATACATGGACTGACCCTGGACTCTGACCTCATAGGTAGCAATGAATATCCTAGTAAGAGCACCAGTGGAAGGAGAAGCCCTGGGTCCTGCTAAGACTGAACCCCCAGTGAACTAGACTGGTGGGGGGAGGGCGGCAATGGGGGGAGGGTTGGGAGGGGAACACCCATAAGGAAGGGGAGGGGGGAGGGGGATGTTTGCCGGGATACCGGGAAAGGGAATAACACTCGAAATGTATATAAGAAATACTCAAGTTAATAAAAAAAAAGTATAAAAAAAAAAAAAGAACCAGCCAGGATCACAGAGTCACTCAGACTCATTCTTTCAAGGGATCTAGAGTAGCTCTGCATTTTATAACAGTAAAGTTTAAGCCCTGAAGCATTTACGACCATCTTCTTTCTGGATGTATAATGATCCTCAACTGAGCATGGTCAGATGTGCGCAGCCATAGATTTGTGACTGTCTGTCCTCCATGAGCATATTCAGCTTCCCTAGTTTACTGTATTTGATTGATTTGTTAGAGAAGAAACTGTTTTGAAACATTTCAAATGTTATTCCCTTTCCCGGTTTCCTGTCAATAAGCCCCCATCCCGTCCCTCTCCCCCATAACGGTGTTCCCCCCTCCACCCCCCTCTACCTCCTCGACAGTCCCCTACATTGGGGGTCCAACCTTGGCAGGACCAAGGGCTTCCCCTTCCACTGGTGCCCCAACAAGGTTATTCTCTGCTACATATGTAGTTGGAGCCCTGGGTTAGTCCATGTAGAGTCTTTCAGTAGTGGTTTAGTCCCTGGAAGCTCTGGTTGGTTGGCATTGTAGTTCTTATGGGGTTACAACCTCCTTCAACTCTTTCAATCCTTCCTCTAATTCCCCCAATACTGCTTCTAGTAGTGAGTCTTTCTGGTGTTTTGTTGTTGTTGTTATTGTTTTTGTTGCTGCTGTTTTGTTCTTGCTGTTTTAATATTTATTTTTTGTTCATACTCTTTGGATAATCATTAGGGAAGAACCTGCTACAGTCAGGTACCTCCTGTAGATGCAGAAAATTCAGTCCAGATTCTCTGCCATGTTCTCTGATCTTAAAGAATTATGAGCATCTGATCTTACAAATGTTCCTCCCTTACACTTCCTTCAGTTAGGATACTCAGCTTCCCCCAGTGCCTCTGGGTCTAAGATATCATTCATTTGAAAACTCCTCTTGGAATGTTCTCCCCCAGCCTGTCTCCCCCTTATTAATGTGTCATTAATGGACCATAACTCATTCAGACAGACCGCCTATTACACAACCCCAACAGAGTAGAAAAATCATTTGCTTTACTGTCAAATGTAAAAACTTTTATCTTCTCTGACAGTTTTATTTATAAAACCTCAGCTTTATTTTAATTCGATTCTAATGATAGCTTTCAGAAAATGATTTGAGTAAGTAAAAGTTTAGAAGAATGACATCTGTCATGAGTCCATGGTAATTTCTCTAGGAGTATTTTTTGAAAAGATGCAATTCAGATGCAGAACACTGTTGGAACAGTAAAAGAAAGTTAATTATTCAGAGCTGATCATGTGGTGGCATTTACTCAGTGGGGGAATTTAAACCAAGAAGGCCTATTTGTTGTTTTATTGGCTTTTCCTTCTTTAGGCAGCACATCCTTAAACAAAACCCAGACAGTGGAAATTCCCATGCCTTTGATCACAAGTTAGATGCTCTGAAGAGGTAAAATGACTGTCATATTTTCAGATGATAGAAGTAATTAACTGAAGTGAATTCACTTCACAGTGGACCAAAAATTTCTTTTCGTTTCTGATTTTTGTTGTTGTTGCTGTTGTTTATTTTTTTTTTTGGTTTTGTTATTGCTGTTTGCTTGTTTGTTTGTTTTTGTGGTTATTCCTTACTTTGATTTTTACCCTAAGAATAAAAATATTTGAACTATTAAATGGTCATTAGATTTTTGAAAATATGTTAAGTGAATAAGGATAATTATGGTGCTAAATTTTCAAATCCATTTTTAGAGCAGTGGGGGAACATTAATCATGTCTAATTTGAAGACTGCTTTGACTTTGGGTTTGAATAAAACTCTCTCCAAAAGCTCAATCCTTGACACATCATTTAACGTCAGTAATCTTGCTATGGAGTACCAATCTTCAGGGAAAGAAACACATATTGAGAGCAAGGGAAGCGAAGAAAGTGAAAATATTTTCAGGCTTGAGAAATCTATCAATAAACAATCTGAAGAAAATACCATAAATTATTACATTAATAATAGTAAATGATAAAAAGATTATGTTGTGATTTCCAAGGACCATAAAGAAGCCTAGCAAAGAACAATACAAAATTCTAGGCAGGCTTTGTCTTAAAAGCTTTATCTCAGAAATAATGACAAGAAGTGGGGAAAGCCAAACTGCAAAGGAGAACAGCAGAATGGTGTTTTGTTGTTGCTTGTTTGTCTGGGGGTAGGGAGTAGGGAGTAGGGGCTAAGGGGTTAGAGGGTAGGGGGTAGGGGGTAAAGGGTATGGGGTAGGAGGTAGGAGGTTGAGGGTAGGGGTAGGGTGTAGAGAGTAGGGGATAGGCAGCAGGGAATAGGGAGTAGGAAGTAGGTATAATTGCTGCTGAGAAATACTAGCTTGGGAATATCTTCAATTTCATAGGAAGATTTGTCTGAGTAATGAATTGCATGGAAGCATTTTCCCAGAGGATAGTGACATACTCTGGTAATAGTTCACATACACTATGTCCTATACTTAACAGTTGTTCTACTAGGAATTAAATGTAAGGAAGAAAATACTTTAGTGGTATTTTCCTTTATTTGTTTCCTCTAATATTGCATATTATTGCTGTTTCTAAAACATCACCTAGACACTACTTTGTTGAAAAGGGGTTGTTTTCTATTTCCACTAATTATTGCAAAGGGAAACATTCAAAGAATGGAATATCCCTAAATCTGCAAATGTTCGCCATGAAAACTTCTGAAGGTCCTTTTCATTTATTAGCTTCCTTTGCCTGAACTTGTTAGGATTATAAACACAACATTGAGGAATTTTAAGTCACATTTTTTGGGAGCCTTTCTTTTTTATTTGCATTCAATTATTGAAACCTTGTAGTATCTGTCTACACTGTTTCATTTTCTTTAAATAAAACAAAATAAAACAAACAAAAGGACATTAAGTTCATAGTAATTAAGAAAAAACAATTAGTTTTAATGGAAAATTTTACACTGGAATAATATCAAATTTTTAAAAAGTGTACTTAGTTAATTAACTTAAAAGGAAATTTATTCTGTAAACTTGTACTGCACTGGGTGAGATTTCATCACAGTTATCATTATTTGGATGCAGTTTTTCATCTGTTTATACATTAAATATCTTTTTATTTAGCTTGGTTAAATAATTTATCATTGTACCAAATAATCCTCTGCATAGGTATACTGGGCTTTGAGGTCCCTTGGACCTTTGTGTTAGACAGTCAATGAAGTAAGAGCAAGTTGGAGAGGCTTTTTTTTTTTTGATTCACAGACATAATCACATTATCTAGTTGCCCTATCTAGGCATTTAACATGAAAATTCATCCTACAGCCGGGCAATTCCAGGGACAGGGGCAGCAGACTTAGCTACAAAAGAGTGTATCCTCTCTCCAGTGCTTTGAAATGGATTCAACATTTACATGCTCACTGATCTCAAGTGATCATATTTGGCTTATTTCTTCAGAGAACATGTTTTAATATTGCTCAGAGGTCTCGAGAGCTTACTTAAAAAGTTATAGACCCTTCAGCTCCATTTCCTTGCATTTGAGAATTTCTTTTCCATTTTTGTTTTGCCTGTTTTCTGTTTTTTTTGTTTTGTTTTGTTTTGTTTTGTTTTCAATTACTTTGGAAAGTGAAAAAAATATCAGGTTTATGTAGTTTGCAGCTTTAAAGAAACTATTTAGCTATTTTCTGACAATGCATGTATTATCTGAAGACATGGTTTTTGTTTTTACTTCTTGTTTTTTTTTTTTAGTGTGTAACTATGACTCCTTTTTATCATGAGGGAGAGAAGTATCTCCATCCTTTTATAAGGCTCTGCAATATGTTGGAGGATTTTCTTATTCACAATGGGAAAATACAAGACTTGTACTGTCGATAAATCACTTACTTCTAATAACAAGAAATGATGTTGCCCCGAATCCCAGTTTCACAGGTCAGGAGTTGCACTGGAAAGAAAGGTTCTTGAAGTCTGCCTGACCGTAAAGCCAGATGTTTTGCACAATCTCTCCATGGAGATTTGTAACAAAATTATGCTTGCAAATGATGAAACTGAGTCCACTCTTCCACATCATCCATTCTCTCTGCACCCGAGTACAACATCCTTCTTTGCTAGTTCTCGTCTTAAATAGGTGGCACAATCACACTCGATGCTTAGAGCTGTGCTAACACTTTGTTTCTATTTCAGTTCTTTCTAGTCCTGATCAAGAAGATACTTAACTTTTCTGTCGTGACCAACCCCGACCAGCAGGAAAGGAGTGACTCCACGACGTTCTTCTCAAAGCAGTTAATTTAGGAACCTTACAACATGCAAACAGGAATCTCTCTTTTCTTCCCTCTCTCCCCGCAGCCCCTGAGCACACTTCCTTATATCCTCCCTCAACTCCACCTCCTCAGTCCAGATTGCGTAGTCTCAGTTCATAGGTCCACGTCACATGGCCTGATCTTGCGTCATGGTGCGCCTGCGCAGCTCTCACAATGGACGTGGCTAGTTTCAGTTGTGTGAGGAAGTCAGGTGCTAGTCATGAGACTTAGCTGCAGTCCCGGGCGCCATCTTGGGACTGCTGCCACACCCGCTCCCCACATCCTTTTTGACTCTATAGCTCAGAATGGCTCCCTACACTTTTCTAAGCATCTCTTTCTTCATCTATAAACATGGAAATGTCAATTCTTATCTCATTGACTGTTTAAGTGCCAGGTGTAGATATTGCAGGCAAAACATTTACCAGAATGCCTTCAATAAAACAAGCCCTGGCTACATGGTAGCCAATTTCATTAATATGATATTTTTAATGTAGATATGCCTTCTGACTACAGTAGCACTCTTTATTTTTAAAGTACAGTGCTGACTGCAAACCCCTTCTTTAGTTTGTAGCTCACAGCTGTTTTCAAGGTGAGTTCTTGAGGCCAATAGTATAATGACCACATGGTTAACAGAAGCATATACATCTGCCATGTCCAGAATGGGCACAGTGAACAATCATCTTAGATCTGTCCAAGATCCCAAGTCTGGACAGTCATTTTTAAGATCCTCTACAGCTGTCACACTGTTCATCCACTTCCCTAGTGCTCCCTTGTCCCCAGTACCATGGTCTGATTCCAGATCTACACTTCTAGTTCTCTGATAACTGCTGCTGCAGTCACTCCTCTCCTTTTCCTTCTTTGCCTTGAAAGAGAATAATTATACTTATTCATTCTGTTTCCATTTATTATAATGGCCCTCCATCTTAGTTTGCAGCATTTCTTAAAACATATATTTCATAGAATGCACAAAGTTTATTGGGAGTCAAGAAGAAAATACTTGAAATGTCCTTTTGCTTTATGTATGATTTTGCTTCTGTATGATTATAATACATCTTGTACACCAGAATAAAATAAAATTGAGATTGAGAAGATACCTCAAACAGTGAAGTGCTTGGTAAACAAATATGAAAGCCTCAGTTCTATCTCTAGGACCCATAATTAAATCAAAGCATGGTTTCATTTCTAATTCCAGCCCTAGGAAGAGTGAGGCAGTAGGATTCTTGGAGTTTGCTCATCAAGCTAGTCAAATTGATGGACTGTGAGTTTACTGACAGACTCTGTACCAAAAACTACAGTGGAGAGCAATCAAGGAAAATGTCAATACCTCCATATACATGAACACACACATGCACATACAGTTGAGTGTATATATGCACATGAAAGCAAAAAGCAAAATAAAATAATATGCATGTGTACTGATCAATGAAACAGACTAGTTTGACTGGACTATAGTACTCTTATTTGGACTGTTGATCTGAGTATTCTACGAAGTTATTTCTTAGATGAAATCAATATTCAGATCAGATTGTGATAAACCTAATTGTCATTAATAATATGGATAAGCTTCATGATGAAGTCCTGAAGAAGAATGTCATCTCCCTATCCCCCCATGCCTCCCCCACACACACACTTCAGGAGACCAAAAAATAGTCTGTTTTTTTTAGCAGACTGTCCTTGGACATGAACTATGATATCAACTTGTCCAGAATCTCTAGCCTTGAAATATTCAGGCTTGGCCATCCTACAACATTGTAAACTTCCACAAAATTCTCTCTCACTCTCTTTCTTTCTATAAATTTTGCCTGTCTACAGATTGCTAAAATATACATACTGTGCTAAAAGTTCTTAAAATTTTTAATCATATGCTCACATCTTTTACTTATTACTTTAGAGACTACTGACATATACATCCTTTAGTGAAAAGATTGCAATATAATACCTGTCTCATTTCTCATTCTCTGCAGTGTATGCCACAGCACAGGTACTGAAAGCCTAGTGTCTGTGCCAAATGGCACGTACCATTCAAGCGCACCCAGGATCTATGAATATGAAAGACTGTTGATGCATTTGTGCATGTTATCACCTCACTTTGCCTTTACTCTTATCCTGGATGTGTAGCTGGTTCTGGTGAACCCTTATTGATGGTCTGTGAACTCTGCTCATTTTCCTCTCCTGAGAAAATTAGATCTCCATGTATTAAGATAATCCTCTCGGTTTCCATACTGATTGCCATGTACTTAGTTTGTCTCAATAATTATACTATCTATCAGTATCTCCTCTTCATTACACTGGAGAATTCCTTCTTATCAGTGTTCATTGTACAAAGTGTTGAGTTACGTACAACAAAATATTTCAAGTATGCTGTTTACTCTGACCACATGCTCCCCCCCCCTTTACACTCAAATGTGAAATTCTTAAGAAATGTGGGTTCCTTGATGTTTTTATATTTCCCAAACTCAACATAGCTGAAAAATATGTAGTGAATTTAATTAAATCAATGTTTCCTCATATATTAGATTTTTTCATAGAAAAGCATGAAACTAAATATATTAGCCTATATAAATTCTCTCAGAAAATAGGAAAGAACACTAAGAACTTAACTCATTTTTGTAAATTACAACCCTGATATCTGACACAGATAAAGACATTATAGAAAAAATAAACCTACAGACTGAATTTTCTCCTAAGCAAAAATTAGTAGTAATCACAACACATACAGGCTCACCAGTGAGTTTATACTATTCATATGATTCATTATTCAAAGGTTAATGTAATTCACAACTTAAAAATTAATTCACAACAATGTCAAAAATATCTGAATACTTTATCATATCAATTTAAAAGTTTTACAAAAGCTGGAAAATGAAAAAGGGACAGGTCTTATACCAGCAAGTTGAGGTATCTGGAGTTGGAGGCCAGCTTTGGCTCCATAGAGAAAACATATTAGAGACCCTGTCAAAAAGAGAGAAAAAGGTAACACTGAGAACCTAGGGTCTCTTAATGGAGAATGACTGACACTAACCTTCCAACCCAGAGAAGAATGTCAGTTCGTCTATTTTCATTATCTGCTCTAGTTAACTTCTCTGTTGCTGGAATAAAACATAGACAAAAACTAGCTTGAGGGAGACAACATTTTACTTTGCTTACTTGTTGTAGTTAAATCACTGAGGGGATCCAAAGCAAGAACTCAGGGAAGGAACTCAGGCATGAATTTCGAGGCAAAATCTGAAACAAAAATCATAGGAGAACACACTGATTTTCTCACCATAGTTTGTTTAACTTGCTGGTTTTTTTCTCAATAATGTGCTTTCCATCCCCAATATACCCCCTCTCTCCTCTCTTCACAGTCCCACCCTTACAAATCCCTTTCCCCATTACCCTTTCTTTGTATCCTCAGAAAAGGGAAGATCCTTACTGGGTATCAAGCCATTCTAGGACATCTAGTCCCAGCAGGACTAAGCTCATTCCCTCCCACTGAGACTATACCAGGCAGACCAGTTAGGGGAGGGGGTCCAATCACAGGCAGCAGAGTCAGAGACAGCCCTGCTTCAATTTTTAGGGGACTCACACGAAGACCAAGTTGCATGTCTGCTACCAATGTGTAGGTGGTCTATGTCTAGTCCCTGCATGTTTTTATGTTGGTGGTTCAGTCTCTTTGAGCCTCCATCGGCCCATTTAGTTGACTCTATAGGTCTTGTGGTATCATTGACCCCTACACCTCCCTCACTTGCTACTCTCACTCTTCCACAAGACATCCTGAATTTGGCTTTGGATCTCTGCTTCTGTTTCTAGCAACTGCTGGATGAAGCTTCTTAAGAAACAGGAATGCTAAGTTCTTGTCTGCAAGAAAAGCAATGAATCATATAGTATATGGGGTTGTCTCTCTCACACGGGACGGATCCCAATTTGGGAAAGTCAATGATTGTCCATTTTCTCAGTCTCTGCTCATCCTTATCACTTCACTTTGTGTAGACAAAATATATTTTGGGTTGAAGGTTTTGTGGATGGGTTGATGTCATGCTCTCTCCACTAGAAGTCATGTCCTCAATGACTATGGGAGGTGGCCACTTCAGTCTCTGTATCCCCTTCTAATATAAATCTCAGCTAGGTTTATTGCTCATAGACTCCAGGAGCTTCCTTTTTCCCAGGTCTCTAGATAGTCTGAAATGCACATAGTTGATTTCTGTTCTCACTCCCAACCATCTCCTGAAATGCACACATCTAATCTCCATCGCTGTTCCCCTTCTCACCCACTTTATCACCAAGATGCTTCTCCTCATCCACTTCTAATAACTATTTTGTTTCCCTTTTGAGTGATATTCATGCATCCTCACTTGAACCTTCTTTATTACCCACTTTCTTTGGATCTGCAGATTTTAGAATGGTTACCCCACACTTTATGGCTAGCATACACTTATAAGTCTTTACATGTCTTTCTGGGTCTGGGTTACATCACTCAGGATGGTAGTCTTCTCTAGTTCTATATACTTGCCTGTACATTTTTTTAATAGAAGAATAGCATTTCATTGTGAAGATGCATTACATTTTCCTTATCCATTCACCTGTGAAGAGAAATCTAAGTTGTTTCCAGTTTCTGACTGTTACAAACTAGGCTACTATAAACATAGTTGACCAAAATTCCCTGTGGTATAGTGAATATTTCCTAGGGATACGCCTGGGAGTGGTAGAGCTGGGTCCTGGGTAGAACTATTCTGAAATTTTTTGAGAAACTGCCAAATTGATTTAGAAAGTAGTTGAACAAGTTTTCACTCTGATCAGCATGGAGGAGTGTTCTCCTTGTCCCCATTCTTGCCAGCATGTGCTATAACATGCGTTCTTTGATCTCAGCCATTCTGACGGATAGAAGATGAAATCTCAGAGTAGTTTTACTTGCATTTCCCTGTTGATTAAGATTGTTGAACATTCCTTTAAGTACTGCTCAGCCATTTGAGGTTCCTATGCTGAAATTTTCTGTTCAGTTTTGTACCCCATGTTTTAATTATGTTATTTGGTTTGTTGCTGTCTAATTTCTTGAGTTCTCTGTATATTTGGATATTAGTCTTTTGTAGGATGTAGGGTGGGAGAAGACATTGTTCTATTCTGTAGGCTGCCATTCTGTTCTATTGATGGGACCCAGCAATTTGTCTTCTATGCTAATATGTGCAAGGCCTTTCCCCACTTTCTCTTCTGTTTGATTTAGTGTCTGGTTTTATCTTGAGGATGCTGATACACTTGGAATAGAGTTTTGTGCAGGGCATTAGATATGGGTCTTTTTGTTTTCTTCTACATGCAGACAAACAAACCACATCATTTGTTGAAAATGCTTTCCTTTTCCCGTTGTGTGGCTTTGACTTATTTATCAAATAGAAAGCATCCATAGGTGTGTGTGTGTGTGTGTGTGTGTGTGTGTGTGTGTGTGTGTGTATTCCCGGATCTTTGATTCTATCCCACTGCTCAATCTATCTTATTTTATCCCAATGCCATGAAGTTCTTTTCATTATTACTCTGTAGGGAAGCATCTAATCAGGGAGGGTGATACCTCCAGAAGGTCTTTTATTGTACAGAATAGTTTTAGCTATCCTGCATTTTTTTTTTTTTTGGTTTTTCCATATGAAGTTGAGAATTGCTCTTTTAAGACCTATAAGGGATTGTGTAGGAATTTTGATGGGATTTGCATTGAATATGTAGATTGCCTTTAGTAAGATGACCATTTTCAATAAGTTAATCCTACCAGTCCATGTATATGGGAGACCCTTCCATCTCCTAATATTTTCCTTAGTTTCTTCCTTTATTGACTTGAAGTTCTTCTCATTCAGATCTTTCAATTGCTTGGTTAGTGGTGCACCAAGATAGTTTATATTATTTTTGGCTATTGTCCAGGGTATTATTTCTCAAATTTATTTATCTGCCCATTATTGTATATATAAAGGAGGGCTACTGATTTCTTTGCATTAATTTTGAATCCGGCCACTTTGCTGCAGTATTTTTATCAGCTGTAGGATTTCTCTAGCAGAATTTTTGGGTCACTTATGCATACTACCATATTATCTGTTAGTAGCAATACTCTAATTTCTTCCTTTCCAAATTGTGTCCCCTTGATCTCCTTTAGTTGTCTAATTGCTCTAGCTAGAACTTCAAGTACTATATTGAAGAGAAAGGGAAAGAGTGGAAAGCATTGACTTTGTCACTGATTTTAGTAGAATTACTAGATGTTTCACTCCATTTGGTGCTGGCTATTGGCTTGCTGTATATTGCCTTTACTGTATTTAGTTGTGTACCTTGTATTTCTGATCTCTTCAAAACTTTTAACATGGTGGGTTTTGGGATTTTGCCAAAGGCTTTTCAGTTTCTATTTAGATGATTATATAATATTTGTTTACTGTTTGATTATTTAGTTGATTACATTGACGAACTTTTATATATCAAACCATCATTGCATCCCTGGGATGAAGCCCATTTGATGGAAGTGGATAATGTTTTTGATGTATTCTTAGATTCCATTTAAAAGCATTTTGTTGAGTATTTTTTGTGCAAATGTTCACAAAAGAAATTGATTTGAAATTACTTTTCTTTGATCAGTCATTGTGTGGTTTAGATATCAAGATAACTATGGCCAAACAGAATGAGTTTGTCAATGTTCCTTCTGTTTCTAGTTTGTAGAAGATTCGAGGAGGTTTGGTATTAACTTTTATTTTTTAGAAAGTCTGATAGAATTCTGTGATAAAACCATGTGTTCTTGGATTTCTGGGGACTGGGGGAGGCTTTTAGTGACTTCTTTTGTTTTCTTGGGTGTTATAGGACTACTTAAATAGTTTATTTTAATTTAACTTTGCTAAGTGCTATATATCTATAAATTCACCCATTTCATTTAGATTATCCAAGTTTGTGAAATACAGGCTTTTAAAAAAAGACTTAATGATTTATTGAATTTGCTCAGTGTCTGTTTTCATGTCTCCCTTTTTATTTCTGATTGTGTTAATTTGGATATTACCTCTCTGCCTTTTAGGTAGTTTGGCTAATAATTTGTCTATCTTTTTTCTCCTCATAGAAATAGCTCTTGTTTTTGTTTATTCTTTGTATTGTTTTCCTTGTTTCTAATTCATTTATTTTATTCCTGACTTTAATTATTTCCTGCCATCTACTCTTGGATGTGGTTGCTTCCTCTTCCTCTTCCTCCTCCTCCTTCTTCATCTTGTTCTTCTTCTCTTCTTCTCCTTCTGCTTCTGCTTGTTCCTTCTCCTTTTCCTTCCCCTCTTCTTTCTTTTCTTCCTTTCTCCTCCTCCTTCTCTTCTTTATCTTTTTCTAGAACTCTCAGTCATACTTTTAAATTGCTAGTATGAGAACTGTCCATTTTTTATGAAGGCATTTAGTGCTATGAATTTTCCTCTTACCATTGCTTGCTTTGTATTCCATAAGTTTGGGTATGTTACGCATTCATTTTCATTTACTTCTAGAAAATTTTTAATTTTTCTCTTTATTTCTTCCCTGATTCCTCATTCTGTATAAAACTGTTCAGTTTTCATGAAGATGTAACTTTTCTATTGTTGTTAACGTCAAGTTTCAATCTACAGTGATCTGATAAACTACACGGGTTAATTTCAATTTTCTTGTATCTGTTGAGGTTGCTTTTGTTAAATTGTATGGTCAGTTTTGGAGAAGGTTCGGTGAGATGCTGAGAAAAAGGTATATTCTTTTGTGTTTGGATAAAAGGTTCTGTAGCTATGTGTTAGGCCCCTTTGCACCATTAACCTCAGTTATTTTCTTTATTTCTTTGTTTAAGGTCTATCTCAATTAGCTGTCCATTGTTGAGAGTAGGGTGCTAAAGTGTCCCTCTATGAATTTGTGCAAATTAATCATTAATAATGTTTCTTTTATGAATATAGGTGCCCTGGCATTTAGAACATAGATGTTCAGACTTGAAATTTCATCTTGGTGGGTTTTTTCTTTGATGACCATAAAGTGTCCTCCCCATCTCTTTTGATTAATTTTTTTGAAAGACTATTTTATTAGATATTTAGAATGGCTACTACAGATTGCTTGTTTCTTCTGCTTGCCCAGAAAACTTTTTGCTAGCCTTTTACTCTGAGGTAATGTCTATCATTGTTGATGAAGTGTGTTTCATATATGCAACAGAATAATGAATTTTGTCTTCACATCCATTCTGCTAGCCTGTGTCTTTTTATGAATGAATTGAGTGTACTGATGTATAGAGATTTAATGAGTGATATGAATTTCTGTTATTTGATATTAATGGTGTGTGCGTGTGTGTATGAGTGTGTGTATGAGTGTGTGTGTGTGTGTGTGTGTGTGTGTTTGTGTCCCCATCCATCCATCTGTCCATCTATCTGTCCATCTGTCAGTCTGTCTGTCTGCGCGCATTCCTTATTTTGTTTTTGCTGGTATGAAACTATTTCCTGTGTTTTCTTTGATGTAGTTAAAGTCCTTGGGTTTACTTCTGATATTTTATATAGAGCTAGATTTGTGGATAGATATGGTTTAAATTTGTTTTTGTCTTGGAATATCTTGTCTTCTCCATTTACTGTGATTTGAGACTTTTGCTGGATAGTCTAGATTAGCATCTATGGTTTCACGAAGGTTGCAAGACATCTATGTAGGCCCTTCTAGCTTTTAGAGTCTCTGTTGAGAAGTCAGGTGTAATTCTGATAGCTCTGCCCCTGTATGATACTTAGCCAGTTTTCTCTTTCATTTTTAATATTCTTTCTTTGTTCTATAGATTTAATGTTTTGATTACTATGTGATGGGTGGGTATTTTTCCTGATCCAATCTAGTTGGTAGTCTATAAGCTTCTTGTATGTTTATAGGCAACTTTTCTTTTGGTAAGTCAAATTTTCTTCTATGATTTTGTTGAAAATATGTTCTGGGCCTTGGAACTGAAATTCTTCACCTTCCATTCTTATTTTTCTCATGTTAGGTATTTTCATAGAATCCCAGATTTTATGGATGTTTTGTGTCAAGAACATTTTATATTTAACATTTTTAGAGTGATATACCAATTTCTTATATTGAATCTTCTATTACTGAGATTGTGTCTTCTTCTTTCTCTTTTATTCTGTTTGTGATACATGCATCTCTCAGATTCCCCCAGTTTGTATTTTCTTTATTGATTATATTTTATTTTCAGGTCTTGAAGAGCTTAATTCACTTCCTTCACCTGTGTCTTAGTTAGGGTTTCCATTGTTTTAAAGAGATAACATGAGCAAGGCAACTCTTATGAAGGACAACATTTAATTGGGGCTGGCTTAAAATTTCAGAGGTTTGGTCCATAATCATGATGGCAAGAAGCATAACAGCATCCAGGCAGACATGGTTCTAGAGAAGGAGCTGATAGTTCTGAAGGCAAAGAGGAGATGCCTATCTTACAGGCAACTAGTAGGAAGGTCTTAAAGCACAGCCTCACAGCGACATATTTTCTACAAGGTCATGCTTGCTAATAGCACCTGGGCCAAACATATTCAAACCAGCCCAAATTGCTTGATTGTATTTTTCTATATTTCTTTACTTTTTATCATTTCCTCTTTAAAAACCTTTCCTTGTTTTATTGTTTTTTCCCTCTATTTCTTTGATGGATTTATTCATTTCCTTTTTAAAGACTTCTATTGTATTTGTAAGATTGGATGTAAAGTCATTTATTTTATTGTGCTTTTTTTGTGTTATAATATCCAGGATTTGCTATAGTAGGATAGCTGTCCACTGAAGGTGCCATAATACCATGTATTTTGTTGCTTCTGTTCTTATGCTGGCCTGTAGCCATCTGATTGTCTCTGTGTTTCCTGATATAGCATGAGTTGGTGAAGTGAGTCTAAATTTGATGTTCCTGGTACAGCAAGCCTTTGGTGGGCAGCCTTGGGCTGGAACATGTAACTTATAGGGAAGTATAATCTCAGAGAAGCTGGGTGTGCCCCAGTAGACTTGGAAGGCATAGCATTTGGGACAGGTAGCAGGATCTAACCTGGATTTTTCTGCTGTAGAAGGCCTGGTGAAAATGGAAATTCTGTTGGCCAGATAATTGAGCTTTGGTCAGGGAGAGCACACAGATCCTTAGCTTGCATTTTCTATACAACCAAGGACAACTTGCCTAGGGGTGTTAATGCCTAAAGTGGGTTGAATCCTGATACATAATTATTAATAAAAAAAGTCCCAAAGCCATTCCCACAGGCCAATCTGATAGGGGCAAATCACAGACAGAGGTTCTCTCTCTCTCTCTCTCTCTCTCTCTCTCTCTCTCTCTCTCAATGAGACATAGTTTACTAGTCTGAATATGATTTCTATTCTACTCTGTACTTTTAAGTTAAAGTCAGAAAAATAAGAGTAGAAAAATCACAGCCAGTTGTTGTGGTGCATGGTTTTAATCCCTGTGCTCTGGAGGTGGAAGCCATCAGATCTTTGTGAATTTGAGGTCAGCCTAATTTATTTTGTGTGTTCTATGAGAGACTCAGGTACATAGTAAGACCCTGTCTTGAAAAAAGCAAAAAAAATGTTTTTTAAAGACAAGAAAAATAAATGAAAACCTCAAAGATTGGGGAAAATGGTGTAACGTTCTTTATATGCAAACAATTTGACAAAAGATGGAGGGAATCTTTAAAGACTTATGAAAAAGCTACAGGAATTAATTATCAAATTTAACCAAATTGTAGAATAGAAATTATAGAAAATATTGGAAGTAAAAATTTGGTAATATACACTATTGACCTTCCAATTTTGAAATACTTATCGATAAATCTAACATTAAAATAAGCATGACGTTTGTGGTGAATGTACAAAATGTTGCTGAGAGAAACCATGAACATATAAAAAGTATATGTTTAGAAAGTTCATAATTGCAAAAATAATTTATGCTCCCAAAATTGAACCTCAGGTTAGATGTAATCCGAATCAAGTCCTACCTATTTATAAACATGGACATCAGTAAGTTTATTCTAATTTATCAGCGAGTGCAAAGACTTACATTTTTCATTCTTAAAAAATCAACCAAGAGCAGAGGCAACACCATTATTTTACTTTTTTTTTAAATTTTCTTTTAATTCAGTCACTTCAATATAATTAACTTACAAATAAGAATATCACATAATTTGTTTCAGGAAGTCACTCAGATACATGCCTGTATCAACATCTATATATCTCAGTGACCTTCTGCATGGTTAGAGTGGCCATTCTGAAGCCATGCATTTTCATTAGGGATGTATATTTTCATTATCACTATTTTTTCATTTATCCATGGCAAAAGAGAAAAATCTAATGGGGTTTAAACTAGAAAGGAAATGGATGATATCCAGTATCTACTACATTCATAATTTGTCCTAAAGTTAGACAAAGAGGACAATCAAGTACAATACAGTGCAGAAATATAATTGCATCCTCAGCATAAAACTAGTTTTCATTAAGACTAAAAGTCCATCCAATTGGAAAAAGAAAAATATTTTCAATCAACAATTCTGAGATGACTGGCCAGAGTGTAATAGCAAAGAATAATCATACCTCACATCTTACATAATAGATAAATTTAACTTGAGATGTATCTCAGAACCAGAAGGTCAAAAAGTGCAATGCTTCCAAAAGAAAATAATATATATGACCTCCAACATCAAGATACATAAATATTTTTAGGACATGCCCTTTCCTTTTACTGAGTAAATTCCCCGACTAAAAGTAACTTGGGTGAAGAAAGAATTTGGATTTCAATTCTAAATTACAGTCCATCATGGAAATGTCAGGCAGGAAATCAAACACTTAATCATATCATTTCCACAGTTAAGAGCAAAAATAGAAAAACAAAACAAACAAGCAAAACCCACATGCTTATTTGCTCTCACCTAGCTTTCTTTTCTTTTAGCCTTTTCAGAGACTCTATGTAGAGTGTAGTGCTAACAACAATGAGCACGGGCTTCCTATATCAATTAACAATCAGGACAACCCACACCGACAAATCCGCAGGCCAACCCAATTGTGATAGATTGTATATGCTTGACCCAGAGAGTGGCACTGTTGGCAGGTAATGGCCTTGTTGGAGTAGATGTGACCTCATGGCTGTGAGCTTTAATACCCTTAGCCTAGCTGCCTGTGAGCAGCCTTCAGACGAAGCTAGCTAGCAGCCTTCAGATGAAGTTGTACAACTCTGAGCTCTTCTGTGCCATGCCTGCCTGGTGTTGACATTTTTCTGCCTGGATGTTGCCAATTTCCTGTCTTGATGATAATGGACTAAACCTCTGAACCTGTACACCAGCACCGATTAAACTTTTTTTTTTTTTTATAAGACTTGCCTTGGTCATGGTGTCTGTTCACAACTGTAAAACCCTAACTAAGAGGCCAATGAAGATACTTTCTCATTAAGACTCTCTTCTCTTGTGATTCCATGTTGTATTAAGCTGACAGTTAAAATTATCCTACTTATCATACAAACAATAATAACTAAAAATTTAAATATCATTCAAAAATTTGTTAGCTTAGAAAACAAGTACAAGCTGACAGAAAATATTTGCAATCTATCAAAATGAGGCTCAAATTTCAAATCTACCTAAGCTACTATTAGTCAGCTATAAAGACTGAGAAGCATGTCAAGATGCTGACAAAAATTCTGTGACTCCTTTCAGAGAAGTCAGTGCCAAGATTTGGAGGCACATCGGAACACTCTATTTTTCACCTGGGTGTGCTCTTCTTTGAACTTGTTAAATCCTAAACATTAGAATGAGATGTATCTGAATAGAAAAATAAGTGTTTTAATTTCTAAACTTGGAATAAAAATTTGTAATTATTTCTTTTTATGTTGTAAAAATGAATAATGGTTAGGAAAATTCATTTCAATATAAATTCAAGTCACTTTAAAATCACTGATATGACTCTAGGCTTTCATAGAGAATGCTGATTTGTGATGGCATAGTTGAGAAACAGAAAGTTTCTGGTAAATATTATTTTGTTCCAGTTAATGGAACTGCTTCTCTTCTATTTAAAAAACGACAGGAAAAAATATCTTTCCCCTGGCTATTGCAATAACAAGCGATTTAAGATGATGGAAAAATGATCCTTCAGAAGGTAAGATGGGACAAAAGTAACAAGGGGTAAAGTCGGGAGTTATGCATGTCCTTGGCACTGGTATTCTCTGTCTTCACAGATTTTCTAGCACCCCTACACTTTCCCTGTTTCACTGACATAATGAAATGATTGACCCAAGCTTCCTGGCACTTCTCTGCATCCAGCTTTCTGTAATCTGTGATCTGTCCTTTGGTCTTTGCCCATATATGTCCCCTCTTTTTTAATTTTAATAGATTAAGGCATGTATGTTTCTTTTCTTTAATGCACTCTTCAGACTTGAAACTTATGGAGTTATTTTAACAACACCAAAAATAAAATTAGGGCTAGAGATACGGTGCAGTCAATTAAGTACCTGCTCTATCAGTATGGAGGTCTAAGATCAGGTTCCATGGTCCCCAGGCATAACAGTGTTTGTCTATAACCCTATCAACAAGAAAATCTCTAGAACTCAATGACCAGATGAGTACTCTTTATAACAGCATGTCTGAAGAAATAATAACTGTTCAAAGGGAATACTTGAAATCAAATCTAGCCTCCACATGCACATATGTACATGGATATATGTACACACACACACACACACACACACAGAGGCATACACAGATATACACACGAAGAGATGAGCACACACATGTATGTGTGTATGCCAGCACAAGTAAAAATACCTCACACACAAATATTAATTGGTACTTGTGATACTCTTAGCATATTAAATGTTCAATAGTTCTCATAAAGAATGATTCATGTCCACCCTTATTTCTGAGGCATAGTACATATTAACAGAAACATAACTTATATTAGAGTGAGTATGAGATTGATTCTAAGAGAAAACAAATGCATGTTTTGCTTTATTTACAAATTGGCTGTTGTGAATTTATTTCTTTTTCAGAATAATTAATTACACGAGTTTCAATAAATTTGTTTCATAATTATGTGGATGTCATATAATTCTAGAATATGGAAATTATACAACATGAATAAATGGTCACTAGCTTTTTTCTCTTACACTCCAGACATAGATGCACAAACAAATAATCATATATTAAAAAGCTATAGAACCCGAGGCCGGATTCAAGTAGTTTCATTTTATTGATTTTTGTTACAATATCAAAATATATAATTTCTTATCTCTGGCGTCTAGTAATTTTGTGGAATGAATTATTTAGTAGCTGTCACTGGTCCAACTAGAAATGATTTTAATCTGTCTTAGTGCTTGAAAAGGGGGAATAGTATTCAGTGAAATCACCACTCCCTATTAAAACACTCTGATGCTGTTTGGATTTCTTTATCTCTGGCAAATAGAATTAAAGGCAATAAAATGGTGAAACTAATTTTTAAAAATAATCGAAGTACCAGAAAAGTGGAGACAAGATCGACCAGGTCTCTTCAGAATGTTTTCAACTTCTATTGATATATAACTGTAGAGTGAGTGTTCAAATATGATTTCAGGTACAAATATTCATGGAACCCCGTAGGTCAGCAATGTTAATAACAGGGGGGTTATCATGTGACTTTAGGCTAATAATAATCTCTGTTTCCTGAACTCTTTCATGTACCTTTCTATCTCATGTACAAGAGGAAAAAAATCTGTTTTCTCCCATGCTCCCCTGTAGTGTTATTAATACTCTGTCCAATCTCTTTTGGCTCTGCTTTGATACCATCTCCCAGCTCCACTGCAGTGGGTTTCCTGCGTTCTATCTCTGAGGAACAACTATCCAGCCTTCCTTAAACCTTGTCTGAAAGACCTTGGCTATTTCACATTGAATAAACTTGGCTCTTCCTTAATGACACTGAAAATATCAAAGTGTTTCTGTGGCAAATCCTGCTTATTTGCAGTTCTGTTGCTATCAGTGAGCCACTGAAGTAGTTTCTGACTGTTTTCTTTATTTCATACACTCCAACATTGTACTCCAGTACTGCTGATTCACTCCTAATAAAGTGCTCCCTGGCTAAAAGATCATTACTTATTTCTTATGGCTAACAGCATAAAGTCTGCACTATCTGGACTGGTCTTAAAAGTGTGTTAACCTGGGCCATGCCTGGAGCTGAACCGCTTCCACAGAATTCTGTACCCAACTCCCGTGGGGAGAGAGCTGGACTCTCAGAAGTGCGGACAATCCTGAGAGCTCAGGGGATACCACCACTTCTCCTGATATTCCTGTCCCAAGAGGAACCTCCATAGTGCCCTCTGGATACAGGAAGGTAGGAGTAGTCAGCAGCGGGAACCTTCTGGCTTTTGCCTGCTTCCAGAACTAAACTGGTTCCACAGCTCTCTGTACCCAAATCCTGTGGGGGAGGGAGCTGGTATTGCAGAAGTGTGGACAATCTTGAGAGTTCAGAAGAGACACCTACTTCTGCCCACATTCCTGAACCCAGAGGAACCTGCCTAGTGCCCTCCGTGCCTTCTGGGCACAAGAACTTAGGAGCAGTTAGGGGAAGGACCCTTCCAGTTTCTGCCTGAGTTCAGAGCTGAAAGCCAGTTGCCAGCTCTTTTGCTCCAAACAACCTGCCTGGGAGCTTCAGGACACACAAACCCAGGAGCAGCTCTCTGTTCCCAGATCAGGCTGAAAGAAAATAGGTCTACAGGAGTAGTGACACACAGTCTTACAGGAGGGTCAAGCCACTGTCAGAGACTTCAAGACAAGCTAACATCAGAGACAACCTGATTACGATGTGTAGTTAAATGAACTGAACACTCCTCCATTGCTTATAAGAGTGCAAACATGCACAGTCATGATGAAAATAAGTGTAATGGTTTTGCAGAGAGATGTGAATTCTGCCTTAAAATCCAGATATACCATTCTTGGGCATATACCCCAAAGATGCTTCATTCTAATACTACTGAGATGCTTTCTCAACCATGTTTATTGTTGTTCTACTTATAATAGCCAGAAAATGAAACCAACCAAGATATCTCTATAAATAAACTGATAAAGAAAATGTGGTACTGTAGGTTAATATCATTATGCATGTGAAGGCAGGTACAGGATAGAACGAGGCCTGTCATTGAGTGAGAAGGAAGGATGTGCGGTAGGAGAAAAGTTGGAGAGAGGAGACCAGAGCAAGAGGAAAGGGAACAGCAGAGAGAATATGGCAGCGGATGTTAAGATTTCTCTCTGCACTTTTACAAGTTGTTATGACTATCCTTAAGGGATGGATGTATACAGGAATTTGTATGTCTAGATGAAGAAAATATATCTTATCTAGGAGAGTGGTTTATATCCTTATCAATTGGTTGTAAGTTAATTGTGCTGGACAAGAAGCCACTAGTAAATTAATATTATCAGCCTAAGAGTTAGAGAGAAAGTTTTATTTTCTAAGTATGAGGGGGCCAGCACCATATTTAGTCACATGATTATCGTAAGCACTGGAACCTTACAAGCAGGCTTAGAGGCTGTAGGTGCCCGGCTGTGATAAGACTGGCAGCTCAGAGAATGAGAGATTAGAAGCTGCTTGCTTATTTAACAAAAGTTGTTTGAAAAAGAATTTAATTTAGGTTTGTTTTAATTACTTAAAGATAGTAGAAAAAATTAATGCTCTATTAAGTTTTATGGGTTTTCATATTCTTTCTGACATTGGCTCCACAGGAATTTTGAGTTAAAATCCTAGTTAGACAAGCTACCTACTTCTTAATGACAGGTATTATTGGAAGGTAATTAAGTTTGTTTTTAGGAGAAGAGAGTACAGAATTTACCCGAATCACACTGGGATTCTTCACCCAGGATCCGGAACTTAGATAGAAAAAATTAATCACTGACCCCAGTTAGAGAGTTGTGATATTTACAAGTTATTAAGGTTATTAAAAATAGAAGTCTGTACACCAGGCAGAGTGAATACAGAGATATAGTATGGAATCATTAATAAATAAAAGTCTGATGCTCCAGGTAGAGAGCTTAACAGATAAATGATATAAAGATATAATTCTCTACTAAGTCTTACAGAGTACTCATATTCTTTCTAACGTAGGCTCCACGGGAATTTTGGGTTAATTTCCTGTTATGACAGAGTACAAAAGCCTAAACAGACTCATAAACTATTGTTTAGTTTAATTATTTTTTTCTTTTTAATGGTTTAGTTTTCATAATGGGTGTGACTTTGAGTCTTTTTTTTGTTTGTTTGTTTATTTCTATATTTTTTTTATTAACTTGAGTATTTCTTATATACATTTCAAGTGTTATTCCCTTTCCCGGTATCCGGGCAAACATCTCCCTCCCCCCTCCCCTTCCTTATGGGTGTTCCCCTCCCAACCCTCCCCCCATTGCCGCCCTCCCCCACCAGTCTAGTTCACTGGGGGTTCAGTCTTAGCAGGACCCAGGGCTTCCCCTTCCACTGGTGCTCTTACTAGGATATGCATTGCTACCTATGAGGTCAGAGTCCAGGGTCAGTCCATGTGTAGTCTTTGGGTAGGGGCTTAGTCCCTGGAAGCTCTGGTTGCTTGGCATTGTTGTACATATGGAGTCTCGAGCCCCTTCAAGCTCTTCCAGTTCTTTCTCTGATTCCTTCAACGGGGGTCCTATTCTCAGTTCAGTGGTTTGCTGCTGGCATTTGCCTCTGTATTTGCTGTATTCTGGCTGTGTCTCTTAGGAGCGATCTACATCCGGCTCCTGTCGGTCTGCACTTCTTTGCTTCATCCATCTTGTCTAATTGGGTGGCTATATATGTATGGGCCACATGTGGGGCAGACTCTGAATGGGTGTTCCTTCAGTCTCTGTTTTAATCTTTGCCTCTCTCTTCCCTGCCAAGGGTATTCTTGTTCCCCTTTTAAAGAAGGAGTGAAGCATTCACATTTTGATCATCCGTCTTGAGTTTCATTTGCTCTAGGGATCTAGGGTAATTCAAGCATTTGGGCTAATAGCCACTTATCAATGAGTGCATACCATGTATGTCTTTCTGTGATTGGGTTAGCTCACTCAGGATGATGTTTTCCAGTTCCAACCATTTGCCTACGAATTTCATAAAGCCGTTGTTTTTGATAGCTGAGTAATATTCCATTGTGTAGATGTACCACATACTTTGAGTCTTATGGTTATATTATTCCTCCGGGAGAGAGTACAATATATAAGCTTTTCAGGTAACAGACTAAGAAACATGGTATTTTGGGAGAAAGGTTTTGTCTTTGTGTTTTTAAAAAGGGTGATTAGGCTCTGGACACTTTCCAGAGTTATACTGATTAGATTTGATAAAGAGAGACCACCTGAAGAACTAAATTCAGCTCCCCCTCCCAAGGATATCTCAATACCCACATACAGTTTGAAGAAGTTATTGAAGAGACATCGCCCTGATTCCCTGGACTTTCTGGGGTGTGGGGGGGCTGAAGGTGGTTATTCTAAGCTTGTTTTTATGAGGAATTTAGAAATGGTTATAATTTAACAGGGAGGAATTAGCTGGATTGATTTGTACAGCCATAATCTCATTTGGTAACTAAGTTAAAATCATACCTTACTTTGGTATAGAACTTATTTGTTACACAATTTTAAAAGTAAAAGTTTTGGACCCAGTTCTTCTATTTTTGTCATTACAAACTTCTGAGTTGGTTAAACATAGGAATTAGTGGCCAAATAACAAATTCTTGGCTTCTCATTCACCACTAGAGTGTTTTTAAAATATTCTCATCAGAAATAACTGAGAGGGGTTGGGGATTTGGCTCAGTGGTAGAGCACTTGCCTAGCAAGTGCAAGGCCCTGGGTACAGTCCCCAGCTCTGAAAAAAAAAAAACAGAAATAACTGAGAATAGTTAACAGACAACAGTCCAGATTTTCTTATATAGATAGATGTTTTTCAAAAAACCTTTGAAATGCACAAAATATGACTCTTAAAGTTGTTTATCTTTTGTTGAGACAAATCTGCTCTAAAAAGTTCCCCTTTGGTGGGTTTAATGAAGAAATTGAGCATCTTTCCCTCCAGGTGAGGTAATACCTTTTGGCTAGGCTGCCATTGGGCAGAAACTGCCCGTTTCACCTATAGACTAATCTTTGCCAAGCCAGAATTATCAGCCTTTCAAGATTTCTTTATTTCTAGGGTCTGTCACTTTATCCTGGGACAGATGGCTGAAGACTTGTGCTCACATGTTGCTAACAGAGGATTGTGCTAGTGGTGATTTTTCTCTATGCCTCAGTTCTGGAAGACATGTTAGGCTTCCTATGTTTATAGATATTTAGTCATTCTCAGATTTCTGATGAGGCTGAAGACTTATACTCTCATAGACTACTCAGGCTGTTTAACTTTGAAAATACATATTTAATTAGATAGTTATTAGATAGTATAAAAGCTAGTCAGGATATAAAAGATTTTAAGCATTTCTTAAGCTGGAATGGATAGCCAAATGTTCTGTTTAACTGAGAAAATGTTGGACTAGGTGTTAGGTATGCTTTTAAATTAGAAAGTGATAATAGTTGTGCTCAGTTTATAATTGAGAGAAAAGTTTTTTTAAATAGACAGACGGGTGAAGTGTAGGTTGATGTCATTATGCAGGTGAAGGAAAGTATAGGATAGAACGAGGCCTATCATTGAATAAAAAGGAAGGATGGGAGAATAATTTTAGAGAGGAGGAGTCCAGAGCAATAGGAGGGGAGCAGCAGAGAAAACATGGCAGCAGATGTTAAGATTTCTCACTGCACATTTACAGGTTGTTATGACTATTCTTAAGGGATGGATGTGTACAGGACTTTGTATGTCTAATGAAGAAAATATATCTTCTCTAGGTGAGTGGTTTATAACCTTATCAATTCATTGTAAGTTAATTGTGTGGATGTACTATACTTTGAGCATTTAACATAGAAATCTGGTTGTTGGGTTCCAGTTTGTTTAGTCATGACTTAACTGGATTGCTGGGAATGTGAGTAGAGTAGAGTCCATTACAGGACTCCCTATTCATTTTTTGATTTTGTTAAATTGGATACTGTCTCCGTGCCCTCTGGTTAGTCTGGCTAAGGAGTTATCTATCTTGTTGATCTGTGCCCTCTGGTTAGTCTGGCTAAGGAGTTATCTATCTTGTTGATTTTCTCAAAGAACAAGCTCCTGGTTTTGTTGATCTTTGTGTAGCTCTCTTTGTTTCTAATTGGTTGATTTCAACTGTGAGTTTGATTTTTTTCTGCTGCCTACTCCTATTGGCTGTATTTGCTTCACTCTGTTCTAGAACTTTTGGGTGTGCTATCAAACTAGTAGTATATGTTCTCTCTAGTTTCTTTTTGGAGGCACCAAGAGTTATGAGTTTTCCTCTTAGTACTGCTTTCATTGTGTTCCATAATTTTGGGTATGTTGTACCTTCATTTTCATTAAATTCTAAAATGTCTTTAATTTCTTTCTTTATTCCTTCTTTGACCAAGTTGTCATTGAGTTGAGTGTTGTTCAGGTTACATGTGTATGTGGACTTTCTGTTTTTTTTTGTTTGTTTGTTTTTTTTTTTTTGCTGTTATTGAAGACCAATCTTAGTCCATGGTGATCTAATAGGATGCAAGGGATTATTTCAATCTTCTTGTACCTGTTGATGCCTGTTTTGTGACTGATTTTATGATCAATTTTGGAGAAGGTACATTGAGGTGCTGAGAGAAAGGTATATTCTTTGGTTTTAGGATAAAATGTTCAGTAGATATCTGTTAAATTCATTTGGTTAATAACTTTTCTTGCAAATTGACTTATCATTATCTCCTTGTACAAAACTCAAGTCCAAGTTGATCAAAGACCTCCACATAAAACCAGATACACTGAAAGTAATAGAAGAGAAAGTGGGGAAGAGCCACAGACATGTAGTCACAGGGGAAAATTTCCTGAACAGGACAACCATGGCTTATGCTATAAGATCAAGAATCGACAATTGTGACCTAATGAGATTATAAAGCTTCTGTAAAACAAAGGACACTCTCAGTAAGACAAAATAGCAAGCAATACAATGGGGAAAAGATCTTTACCAATCCTATATCTGATAGAGGGCTAATATCTAATATATACATAGAACTCAAGAAGTAAGACTCCAGAGAACCAAATAGTTCTATTGAAAAAAGGATAGAGAGCTAAACAAAGTATTCTCAAATGAAGAATTTTGAATGATCAACAAGCACCTAATATAATGTCCAACTATCATCCTTATTCATCAGGGAAATGCACATCAAAACAACTCTGAGATTCCACTTAACATCAGTCAAAATGGCTAAGATCAAAATTCAGCTGACAGTAAGTGCTGGTGAGGATGTGGAGAAATAGAAACACTTCTCCATTGTAGGTAGGATTGCAAACTGGTACAACCACTGTGAAAATCATTCTGGCGGTTACTCAGAAAATTGGACATAGTGCTACCTGAGGACCCAGCAATACCTCGTCTGGGTTTATACCCAAAAGCTGCTCCAACATATAACAAGTACACATGCTCCACTACATTCCTAGCAGCTTTGTTTATAATAGCCAGAAGCTAGAAAGAATCCAGATATCCTTCAACAGAAGAATGAATACAGTAATTGTCATACATTTACACAATGGAATCATACACAAGTATAAAAAGCAATGACTTCATGAAATTCTTAGGCAAAGTGATGGAACTAGAAAATATAATCCTGAGTGAGGTAACCAAGTCACAAACGAATACACATGGTATGCACTCACGGATAAGTGGATATTAGCCCCAAAGCTTGGGATGCCCAAGATACCATTCATAGAACATATGAAGCTCAAAAATAAAGAAGACCAAAATGTAGACGCATCAGTCCTTCTTAGAAAGGGGAACAAAATATTCCTGGGGGATGGGGTGGGATACAGAGACAATGAGTGGAGCAGAGCCTGAAGGAAAGGCTATCCAGAGACTGCCCCACCTGGGGATCCATTCCATATGCAACCACTAAACCCATTCACTATTGCTGATGCCAAGAAGTGCTTGCTGACAGCACCCTGATATGGATGTCTCTGAGACTCTTCCAGAGCCTTACTGATACAGATTAAGACGCTTGCAGCTAACCATCAGACTGAGCATGGTGACCCCAATGGAGGACATAGAGAAAGAAAGAACTGAAGAAGCTAAATGGGTTTGCGCCCCCCTAGGAAGAACTGCAACATCAAATAACCAGACCCCCCAGAGCTCCCAGGGACTAAACTACCAACCAAAGAGTTCACATTGGGGGACTCATCGCTGCAGCCACATATGTATCAAAGGATGGCATTGCTTGCTATCAATAAGAAGAGAAGCTCTTTGTCCTGAAGGCTTGTTTCACCAGTGTAGGGGAATTCCAGCATGTTGAGGTGAGAGTACGTGGGTGGCAGCATCAGCATCCTCACAGAAGCAGGAGAGGGAGGTAATGGGAGATGGGGAAACTGGGAAAGGATATTACATTTAAAATGTAAATACATAAACTATCCAATTTCAGAAAATGAAATAATAGTTAAGGCTGTCTGAGATGGGGAGACTGGAATGGAGGGATCAAATATGCAGGGAGAGAGGAAGGGACATGGAGGGAATACTAGGAGGGACAACTAAAACTAAGTGTCACTTGGGGGATCAAAAGCAAACCTAATACAGTAGTAGCTTTCTATAATATATACATATATGAAACCAATATAAATTCCCAAATAAAGGGTGAGATCCAGTCCCAACTGGACATCTCTTGTCTTCAAATGAGATTCCACTACCAGAAATGAATTACATATTGAGTTGTTGGTCACAGAGATTCCAGGAGAATGCCCAAACAATCTAGGCTATTGCTGACACTAGTAGTGGTTCTCCACATATTGAAGCTAAGGCCCTATTGTTACAGAGGAACTCATTGAACATGGAGGAGTCAAACTGGTCTGTACCTAGAGCTTACACCCTTATAGACTAGTATTCATGGTATTGGAAGGTGCTCTGCATGCTACTAAAGAGAAAGGTAAACACAATGCAGGCACAAAACCGTCAATCTACAAGACTGACCTGCCTGCAAGATATGCTGGTACAAAACCCATGGTTCTTGACCTAAAAGGAGAAGTGGATATATGCCACTATCCCTAACTACAAAGCTACCTGCAATTGAAAGCCACTGCTAATGACAAATTAATTTTATCTGAGAAAGTCTTCACTGAAGAAATAAATTCCTCAGATCCCATGCTCAGTAGATGAGCAACAGAAAACAAACCCAGTGGTATCTTTGGAGATTCTTTGTCTCACACTGATAAGTCAGAGTACTTTCATTATTGCTTTTGTTTTGTTTTTACCTTATAGGTCCATGGTGTACATACTATGGTTTCTAGTTTTTGTGGTTTTGTGAGAATATTGAGTGTGCATATATGCATGTATCTACATCTATATGTGTTTCTTGTGATTTTTCCTTGCTTCTTTTTCTTGTTTGGTTTTGTCATATTCCATTTTTTCAATTCATTCTATTTTCTTTGATTATCCAGTAAATGCTTTTTATATTCTAATGAGAGACAGAAAGGGGATGGATCCAGACGGAAGGGTAAATGGGGAAGATCTGGGAGGAATATGGAGAGGGGAGCTGTAATCAGAATATATTGAGTGATAAGATCTATTTTCAACTATATAATGATAATGATGAAGAGAATATACTACTACTACTACTACTACTACTACTAATAATAATAATAATAATAAATTGGTAATCTTAAAAAAGTTATTTTCATGAAGTTTCCTGAAAGACTATTTGCTTCAGAAATCAAACTTTTGCTTTTCTTAAAGAAGAAACCCAAATGATCTAAATTTGACAAAAGTGAATGTATTGTGGAGCTATGAGGGGAATTCAAGACAATAAGTGAATTATTAGCAAGGCTTAGTATGACCATAGTCCATTACATTTTGGGAAACTGAAAAAAAATTTTCCAATTCATGGTGATTCAATTCTATGTGCATCTATTTATGTTTGATACTCCTGTTGATATCTTCCTCTCCTCTCCTCTCCTCTCCTCTCCTCTCCTCTCCTCTCCTCTCCCTTCCTCTCCTCTCCTCTTCTCTCCTCTCCTCTTCTTTCCTCTCTTCCTTCTCGCTACCACCAAGTCTTCTTCCTTCTTTTCCTTTTCTACCATCTTCCTTCTCTCTTTTCTCGCCCTGTCATCTCCTGTGCCTCTCTCTCTCTCTCTCTCTCTCTCTCTCTCTCTCTCTCTCTCTCTCTCTCTCTCCCCCCTCCTCCTCCTCCTCTTCTTCCTCCTCCTCCTCCTCTCTCCCTCTCTTCCCCCACTTATCTCAATTACCATGCTACTCACCTAAGGTTAACTAAAATTCCTTTGGTATTTTAGACTTTCAGAATGACTATCTAGCTTGTGAATAGAATTTAATTTATAATGCAAATTTTCAGGGAAGGGCTTCTAATGTGGCTGAGTTTGATGACTTGACTATCCTTGTTACCATTGATTGAAAGTTTATAGTATATTAGCAAGCTAAAGCCAAATTAGCTAAAACTAATCTTCTGCAGAGCCTGCAGGCACATAGTATATACTGTGGCTTCCTGCTGAGCAGTTGCACCATCAGAAAATGGGTGACTGTCCACTCACACAGAAGGTACCCTTATCAGTGGCTAGATGTTGAATTAGTGAGCAGGTGACAAAATTGACAAGCTGCTATCCTTAGAGTTTCCACAGATGTTGGATCTGTGGTTGAGTTTTGCTCCAGATACTGCAATCATTGGAGCTATGAATATGAAAGGGTTTGAGCCAGACTCACAGCTTTTGATGAGCTATGATAAGTCTGATTCCTATAAACTGCTACATGTTGACATCAAAAGATCATTTTTGTCTTTGAATCAGCTTCTGAAATAGCTCTTTTTGTAAAACTGAAGGCAGAATCATTCAGGAAGTATGAGGAAACACTTACTTAGCTCCACATGACCAAGAGAACCAACACAGGTTTGCATGGATGGAGGAAAGGAAAATGAATCAATGTGATCTAAGCAGATTGGTTTACCCATAAGTATCACCTGCGTTGGCAGCAATGTCGATCTGTACATTTTAAACACTTTTTTAATTATTGTCTGTAAGTTCTGCATCATGTACCTCAATCCCACTCATCTCCCAATCCCTTCGTATCTATCCTCTGCCCTTTACACTCTACCCCAAAGAAAACTCTCAAATCTAAACAAATATACTTCTCTAGTGAAAAGGTCAAGAAAGGAGATGAAATCAGAGGATCTTCATGTCTAAAGAGGGCAGGTGCTTCTAACCTGATGAGAAAATGGCAGGTAATAAGGAACTGGTGGTTCATTCAGAGGGAACTCAGAAGTAGGGTTTGTCTTAGTAGAATAATGTGAAGACTGGAACCTATGTAGATGTCATACTTATTAGCTTCAATTGCCCACTTGACAGAAACTAGAGTCATCTAGGGAAAGGGAACTTCAGCTGAGAAATTGCCTCCATTATATTACCAGGTAAGAATGTTTCTGGAGCATTTTCTTGATTGTTAATTGATTAAGAAATTTTATCCCAAAGCCACTCACAGATGGGAGGGCCTGGCCTATGCAGGAAAATAAGTAAAGTGGGAGAAAGGGAGCAAGTGAGTAACCTTGCTTCTCTATGGTCTTATTTCAGTTCCAGTCTCCAGGTCCCTGACTTGAGCTCATGCTCCATCTTCCCTTGGTGATGGACTAAACAAGCCACACAATTTACAAGTTGCTGTTGCGTAGTATTTTATCAAGTTAGGACAGCAGAGATACAGTGTAGAAAATTGAGTAATCTTGAAGCATGGGAGTTAAGGTAATGAAGAAATTAGCAAACATATTAGTTGAGAACCAAGTGAGCAGTAGTCTGTAGCACAACCACGATTCTGTAATTGGCTACTTCTTCAGTTCATACAGTCAGGATTTTTCCATGTCTTCTGCAAGAGTCAGCACAAAAGTTTCTGTGTGTGGCCTGCTGGTGCCTAAGAGGTGTGGGGAACGGTTGGGAGATAGCATAATCTAAAGGTAAAACAAAACAGGAAAAGGGGAAATTTGGGCATGAATGTAATAAATGCCCCCTGTTTGTCCTGTCTTTTTGTGATAGGCCTCAAGTAATACATACCATAAATTTATCTGGAATGATTATTGTATTATTTTAACCTCCTGATAGTCATTCATATCAGTTAACAATGCTGAGTCATAATAAACCATCATGAAAATTTCGTATTGAAACTCATTATTTTGTGTGTTCCAGAGTCAGAAACAAGGAAGCAATGAAAAAGTGTAGACCAATCAGGGATACATAGTGACACTTGTCCACAATTCTTTTTTAAAAGAGGAAGGGAGGAAGGAAGGAAGGAAGGGAAGAAGAAAGGAAGGAAGGAAGGAAGGAAGGAAGGAAGGAAGGAAGGAAGGAAGGAAGGAAGGAAGGGAATTGGAAGGAAGGGAATTGGAAGGATGGTGATTCATATAAGAAGATTGAGGCCAGTGTGGACCTCATGAGATCCTGTCTGAAAAGAACAAAAATGAAATCAAGGCAGTTTTACTCATTTCATACTTTACTATACATATAACACAGCTGATCTGAAAAGGAGTTGAATTTTCAGACAGATTTGCTGATTGAATAACAGTACATAGCAAGTGGAGTTTGTGAGATTCAAACTTCTTTCAGATCTTAAGATTGCAGTATTTACATTTTTCAACTTTTTGCAAATATTTTTTCCATACACAATATTCACATTTCCTATTTCAGTACAGGTACTATACTCTCCTTACTTCACAGAACTGATGTTGCAGCAAAACCATTTTCTCTTATGTGATTGCATTCTGCAGAGTTTGGTGTCATGTTTTAAAAATATTTATTTTTCTCTCACTCATTACATCTTGATTTTAGTTTCCATTCTCCCACAATCAGTTCTCACTTCCTCTTTCACCATACCTACCCCCATATCACCTCCCTTCAGAAAAGAGCAGGTCTTTCAGAGACATCAACCAAATACCACATAAAAGGCTACAATAAGACCAGCCACATACTCTCACATCAAGGCTGGACAAGGAAACCCAGTCAAGGGAAAAGGGTTCCAAAACCAAGTGAAAGACTCAGAGACAACCCTATTTACATTGTTCAAGTGAAGATGCTCAGTTCCACTAGGAAGGGTGAAGAAAGCAACCACAAAGGGGGAGAGAGGGAGGGACAGGGGAGGGAAAAGTAATGAGGATTGGGGGAGAGGGGAATATGATATGGTATTGGGTGGGGGAAAGAACTGAAACACTGAGGGCCAGTAGATAGAATGGAAACAGACAACTTTGGTAGGAAGGAGGTTGGGAAGACCCTCTAGAATGTATCAGCAACAAGGGAAGTAAGAGACTCTCAGGACTCAAAGTGGGGGAACCTTGAAGAAAGGCCCCACAGTGGGAAAGGAAACTTATTGAATCCACCTCCAGCAGAAAGACAGGGCATCAAGTAAGGGATGGGGTTGCTATCCCACAGCCAAAGCTCTGATCCGTAATTCTTCCTGTCTGAAAGAAATACAGGGATGGAAATGGAGAAGAGCCTGAGGAAAAGAAGGTACAGCAACAGGCCCAAAATGGAATCCAGCTCAAGAGGAGGCCCCAAGATCTGACACCATTACTGAAGATATGGGTCATTCACAAAAGGACCTACCATGACTGCTCTCCAAAAGACCCAACAAGCCACTAAAAGAGTCAGGTACAGATATGAGCACCCAACCAATGAGCAGAAGCTGCTGACCCCTTTGGTTGAATTAGGGAAATGCAGGAGGAAGCTAGGAAGGAGGGTAACCCTATAGGAGGGCCAGCAGTCTCAATTAAAGTGAACCCCTGAGATCTACTAGACACTGGATCACCAACCGGGCAGCATACACCAGCTGAGATGAGGCCTCCAACACATATACGGCAGAGGACTCCGGGTCTGGGTTCAGTCAGAGAAGATGCACCTAACCATCAGGAGACTGGAGGCCCCAAGTAGTTTAGAGGTCTGGTGGGGTGGGTGGGGTGGGGACATCCTTGTCGGGTGGAGTGCAGGGGGGGCGTGTGTTGGAAGTATGGGATATGGAACTCTCATGGGGTGAACCGGGAGGGGAACAAAATCTGGAGTGTAAAAATAATAAAGAAATAAGTAAGTAAATAAATAAATGGTTGGATTTCAACACAACAAAATCTACAGAAGGCTTATAAACTCTTGGAAACTGAACAACTCATTGATGAATGGCTACAGGTTTAAGGCAAAAACAAAGAATTAAATGAAATTTAGTAAAATTCACTCTGTAGACCATGCTGGCCATGGATTCAGAGATATCTGACTGCTTCTACATTCACATGCTGGGATTAAAGGCATGTGTGACTAGTGCCTGGACATTTATTTATTTTTGGTGTGTGTGTGTGTGTGTGTGTGTGTGTGTGTGTGCGCGCGCACACACGCGCATCACAAATGCAGTCTCAGCATAGTGTGAATGGATGTTGGGTCCACAATCATACTACATAAGAAAAGCTGAATGAAATTTTTTACTCTTCGAAAATATTCCCAGGAAACCTACCAAGAATAAAACACACTAAGTAGAAGATGCATTGAGTTTAATTGTATCCTAAGTTGTAATGTTCACCATTATCATCATCATTATTCAAAATATTCAGCTGAGTTACCTGGTGCCAGAATGCTTTTTATAGGGCTCATTTGGAAGTATGATGTAATTGCAGTGGATCTGTTAACACTGTAAAGAGGGTATTTTCCCTGAGGATACTTCCCTGCCTCCTATGTGCTATGATTAGAGGGACCTCAGTGTTTTACTAGCTTGGTTTTCGGTCATGGGCCATAAGGATTGAAAAGCATGGTCTTAAAGTAACATCAAACTAGTCTGGAATCATTAGTAATGTGATTTATTTAGAAAATTGATTTCTTTTCTAAGCTTCGACTTCCAGTCACTCCACCAAAGATCCCTAAAGTTTGTTTTTTTTTTTCTTTTTTTTTTTGTTAATTTTTTTTATTAACTTGAGTATTTCTTATATACATTTCGAGTGTTATTCCCTTTCCCGGTTTCCGGGCAAACATCCCCCTCCCCCCTCCCCTTCCTTATGGGTGTTCCCCTCCCAACCCTCCCCCAATTGCCGCCCTCCCCCCATAGACTAGTTCACTGGGGGTTCAGTCTTAGCAGGACCCAGGGCTTCCCCTTCCACTGGTGCTCTTACTAGGATATTCATTGCTACCTATGGGGTCAGAGTCCAGGGTCAGTCCATGTATAGTCTTTAGGTAGTGGCTTAGTCCCTGGAAGCTCTGGTTGCTTGGCATTGTTGTACTTTTGGGGTCTCGAGCCCCTTCAAGCTCTTCCAGTTCTTTCTCTGATTCCTTCAATAGGGGACCTATTCTCAGTTCAGTGGTTTGCTGCTGGCATTCGCCTCTATATTTGCTGTATTCTGGCTGTGTCTCTCAGGAGCGATCTACATCCGGCTCCTGTCGGTCTGTACTTCTTTGCTTCATCCATCTTGTCTAATTGGGTGGCTGTATATGTATGGGCAACATGTGGGGCAGGCTCTGAATGGGTGTTCCTTCAGTCTCTGTTTTAATCTTTGCCTCACCCTTCCCTGCCAAGGGTATTCTTTTTCCTCATTTAAAGAAGGAGTGAAGCATTCACATTTTGATCATCCGTCTTGAGTTTCCTTTGTTCTAGGGATCTAGGGTAATTCAAGCATTTGGGCTAATAGCCACTTATCAATGAGTGCATACCATGTATGTCTTTCTGTGATTGGGTTAGCTCACTCAGGATGATATTTTCCAGTTCCAACCATTTGCCTACGAATTTCATAAACTCGTTGTTTTTGATAGCTGAGTAATATTCCATTGTGTAGATGTACCACATTTTCTGTATCCATTCCTCTGTTGAAGGGCATCTGGGTTCTTTCCATTTTCTGGCTATTATAAATAAGGCTGCGATGAACATAGTGGAGCATGTGTCTCTTTTATATGTTGAGGCATATTTTGGGTATATGCCCAAGAGAGGTATAGCTGGATCCTCAGGCAGTTCAATGTCCAATTTTCTGAGGAACCTCCAGACTGATTTCCAGAATGGTTTTACCAGTCTGCAATCCCACCAACAATGGAGGAGTGTTCCTCTTTCTCCACATCCTCGCCAGCATCTGCTGTCACCTGAGTTTTTAATCTTAGCCAATCGCACTGGTGTGAGGTGAAATCTCAGTGTTGTTTTGATATGCATTTCCCTTATGACTAAAGATGTTGAACATTTCTTTAGGTGTTTCTCAGCCATTCGGCATTCCTCAGCTGTGAATTCTTTGTTTAGCTCTGAACCCCATTTTTTAATAGGGTTATTTGTTTCCCTGCGGTCTAACTTCTTGAGTTCTTTGTATATTTTGGATATAAGGCCTCTATCTGTTGTAGGATTGGTAAAGATCTTTTCCCAATCTGTTAGTTGCCATTTTGTCCTAACCACAGTGTCCTTTGCCTTACAGAAGCTTTGCAGTTTTATGAGATCCCATTTGTCGATTCTTGATCTTAGAGCATAAGCCATTGGTGTTTTGTTCAGGAAATTTTTTCCAGTGCCCATGTGTTCCAGATGCTTCCCTAGTTTTTCTTCTATCAGTTTGAGTGTGTCTGGTTTGATGTGGAGGTCCTTGATCCACTTGGACTTAAGCTTTGTACAGGGTGATAAGCATGGATCGATCTGCATTCTTCTACATGTTGCCCTCCAGTTGAACCAGCACCGTTTGCTGAAAATGCTATCTTTTTTCCATTTGATGGTTTTGGCTCCTTTGTCAAAAATCAAGTGACCATAGGTGTGTGGGTTCATTTCTGGGTCTTCAATTCTATTCCATTGGTCTATCTGTCTGTCTCTGTACCAATACCATGCAGTTTTTATCACTATTGCTCTGTAATAATGCTTGAGTTCAGGGATAGTGATTCCCCCTGAAGTCCTTTTGTTGTTGAGGATAGCTTTAGCTATCCTGGGTTTTTTGTTATTCCAGATGAATTTGCAAATTGTTCTGTCTAACTCTTTGAAGAATTGGATTGGTATTTTGATGGGGATTGCATTGAATCTGTAGATTGCTTTTGGTAAAAGGGCCATTTTTACTATATTAATCCTGCCAATCCATGAGCATGGGAGATCTTTCCATCTTCTGAGGTCTTCTTCAATTTCTTTCCTCAGTGTCTTGAAGTTCTTATTGTACAGATCTTTTACTTGCTTTGTTAAAGTCACACCGAGGTACTTTATATTATTTGGGTCTATTATGAAGGGTGTCGTTTCCCTAATTTCTTTCTCGGCTTGTTTCTCTTTTGTATAGAGGAAGGCAACTGATTTATTTGAGTTAATTTTATACCCAGCCACTTTGCTGAAGTTGTTTATCAGCTTTAGTAGTTCTCTGGTGGAACTTTTGGGATCACTTAAGTATACTATCATGTCATCTGCAAATAGTGATATTTTGACCTCTTCTTTTCCGATCTGTATCCCTTTGATCTTTTTTTGTTGTCTGATTGCTCTGGCTAGAACTTCAAGAACTATATTGAATAAGTAGGGAGAGAGTGGGCAGCCTTGTCTAGTCCCTGATTTTAGTGGGATTGCTTCAAGTTTCTCTCCATTTAGTTTAATGTTAGCAACTGGTTTGCTGTATATGGCTTTTACTATGTTTAGGTATGGGCCTTGAATTCCTATTCTTTCCAGGACTTTTATCACGAAGGAGTGTTTAATTTTGTCAAATGCTTTCTCAGCATCTAATGAAATGATCATGTGGTTCTGTTCTTTCAGTTTGTTTATATAATGGATCACGTTGATGGTTTTCCGTATATTAAACCATCCCTGCATGCCTGGGATGAAGCCTACTTGATCATGGTGGATGATTGTTTTGATGTGCTCTTGAATTCGGTTTGCCAGA
Source organism: Rattus norvegicus (assembly GCF_021556685.1). Lineage (NCBI taxonomy): Eukaryota > Metazoa > Chordata > Mammalia > Rodentia > Muridae > Rattus > Rattus norvegicus. Next base: position 104,878,376 of record NC_141535.1, on the reverse strand, counting down.
ATTTTATTGAGTATTTTTGCGTCGATATTCATAAGGAAAATTGGTCTGAAGTTCTCTTTTTTTGTTGTGTCTTTGTGTGGTTTAGGTATAAGAGTAATTGTGGCTTCGTAGAAGGAATTCGGTAGGGCTCCATCTGTTTCAATTTTGTGGAATAGTTTGGATAATATTGGTATGAGGTCTTCTATGAAGGTTTGATAGAATTCTGCACTAAACCCGTCTGGACCTGGGCTCTTTTTGGTTGGGAGACCTTTAATGACTGCTTCTATTTCCTTAGGAGTTATGGGGTTGTTTAACTGGTTTATCTGTTCCTGATTTAACTTCGATACCTGGTATCTGTCTAGGAAATTGTCCATTTCCTGAAGATTTTCAAATTTTGTTGAATATAGGTTTTTATAGTAAGATCTGATGATTTTTTGAATTTCCTCCGAATCTGTAGTTATGTCTCCCTTTTCATTTCTGATTTTGTTAATTTGAACACACTCTCTGTGTCCTCTCGTTAGTCTGGCTAAGGGTTTATCTATCTTGTTGATTTTCTCAAAGAACCAACTTTTGGTTCTGTTGATTCTTTCTATGGTCCTTTTTCTTTCTACCTGGTTGATTTCAGCTCTGAGTTTGATAATTTCCTGCCTTCTACTCCTCCTGGGTGTATTTGCTTCTTTTTGTTCTAGAGCTTTTAGGTGTGCTGTCAAGCTGCTGACATATACTCATTCCTTTTTCTTTCTGCAGGCACTCAGCGCTATGAGTTTTCCTCTTAGCACAGCTTTCATTGTATCCCATAAGTTTGAGTATGTTGTATCTTCATTTTCATTAAATTCTAAAAAGTTTTTAATTTCTTTCTTTATTTCTTCCTTGACCAGGTTATCATTGAGTAGAGCATTGTTCCATTTCCACGTATATGTGGGCATTCTTCCCTTATTGTTATTGAAGACCAGTTTTAGGCCGTGGTGGTCCGATAGCACGCATGGGATTATTGCTATCTTTCTGTACCTGTTGAGGCCCGTTTTTTGACCAATTATATGGTCAATTTTGGAGAAAGTACCATGAGGAGCTGAGAAGAAGGTATATCCTTTTGCTTTAGGATAGAATGTTCTATAAATATCTGTTAAGTCCATTTGGCTCATGACTTCTCTTAGTCTGTCGACATCACTCTTTAATTTCTGTTTCCATGATCTGTCCATTGATGAGAGTGGGGTGTTGAAATCTCCCACTATTATTGTGTGAGGTGCCATGTGTGTTTTGAGCTTTAGTAAGGTTTCTTTTACGTATGTAGGTGCCCTTGTATTTGGGGCATAGATATTTAGGATTGAGAGTTCATCTTGGTTGATTTTTCCTTTGATGAATATGAAGTGTCCTTCCTTATCTTTTTTGATGACTTTTAGTTGGAAATTGATTTTATTTGATATTAGAATGGCTACTCCAGCTTGCTTCTTCTGACCATTTGCTTGGAAAGTTGTTTTCCAGCCTTTCACTCTGAGGTAGTGTTTGTCTTTGTCTCTGAGGTGTGTTTCCTGTAGGCAGCAGAATGCAGGGTCCTCGTTGTGTATCCAGTTTGTTAATCTATGCCTTTTTATTGGGGAGTTGAGGCCATTGATATTGAGAGATATTAAGGAATAGTGATTATTGCTTCCTGTTATATTCATATTTGGATGTGAGGTTATGTTTGTGTGCTTTCATTCTCTTTGTTTTGTTGCCAAGACGATTAGTTTCTTGCTTCTTCTAGGGTATAGCTTGCCTCCTTATGTTGGGCTTTACCATTTATTATCCTTTGTAGTGCTGGATTTGTAGAAAGATATTGTGTAAATTTGGTTTTGTCATGGAATATCTTGGTTTCTCCATCAATGTTAATTGAGAGTTTTGCTGGATACAGTAACCTGGGCTGGCATTTGTGTTCTCTTAGGGTCTGTATAACATCAGTCCAGGATCTTCTGGCCTTCATAGTTTCTGGCGAGAAGTCTGGTGTGATTCTGATAGGTCTCCCTTTATATGTTACTTGACCTTTTTCCCTTACTGCTTTTAACATTTTTTCTTTATTTTGTGCGTTTGGTGTTTTGACAATTATGTGACGGGAGGTGTTTCTTTTCTGGTCCAATCTATTTGGAGTTCTGTAGGCTTCTTGTATGTCTATGGGTATCTCTTTTTTTAGGTTAGGGCAGTTTTCTTCTATGATTTTGTTGAAGATATTTACTGGTCCTTTGAGCTGGGAGTCTTCACTCTCTTCTATACCTATTATCCTTAGGTTTGATCTTCTCATTGAGTCCTGGATTTCCTGTATGTTTTGGACCAGTAGCTTTTTCCGCTTTACATTATCTTTGACAGTTGAGTCAATGATTTCTATGGAATCTTCTGCTCCTGAGATTCTCTCTTCCATCTCTTGTATTCTGTTGGTGAAGTTTGTATCTACAGCTCCTTGTCTCTTCTTTTGGTTTTCTATATCCAGGGTTGTTTCCATGTGTTCTTTCTTGATTGCTTCTATTTCCATTTTTAATTCCTTCAACTGTTTGATTGTGTTTTCCTGGAATTCTTTCAGGGATTTTTGCGATTCCTCTCTGTAGGCTTTTACTTGTTTATTAATGTTTTCCTGTGCTTCCCTAAGTGTGTTCATGTCTTTCTTGAAGTCCTCCAGCATCATGATCAAATATGATTTTGAAACTAGATCTTGCTTTTCTGGTGTGTTTGGATACTCCATGTTTCTTTTGGTGGGAGAATGGGGCTCCGATGATGGCATGTAGTCTTGGTTTCTCTTGTTTGAGTTCCTGCGCTTGCCTCTCGCCATCAGATTATCTCTAGTTTTACTTTGTTCTGCTATTTCTGACAGTGGCTAGACTGTCCTATAAGCCTGTGTGTCAGGAGTGCTGTAGACCTGTTTTCCTCTCTTTCAGTCAGTTATGGGGACAGAGTGTTCTGCTTTCGGGCGTGTAGTTTTTCCTCTCTACAGGTCTTCAGCTGTTCCTGTAGGCCTGTGTCTTGAGTTCACCAGGCAGCTTTCTTGCAGCAGAAAATTTGGTCTTACCTGTGGTCCCGAGGCTCAGGTTCGGTCATGGGGTGCTGCCCAGGGGCTCTCTGCAGCGGCAGCAACCAGGAAGACCTGTGCCGCCCCTTCCGGGAGCTTCAGTGCACCAGGGTTCCAGATGGTCTTTGGCTTTTTCCTCTGGCGCCCGAGATGTGTGTGCAGGGAGCAGTCTCTTCTGGTTTCCCAGGCTTGTCTGCCTCTCTGAAGGTTGAGCTCTCCCTCCCACGGGATTTGGGTGCAGAGAACTGTTTATCCGGTCTGTTTCCTTCAGGGTCCGGCGGTGTCTCTGGCAGGGGTCCTGCCGCTCCTGGGCCCTCCCCCACGGGAGCCCAGAGGCCTTATACAGTTTCCTCTTGGGCCAGGGATGTGGGCAGGGGTGAGCAGTGTTGGTGGTCTCTTCTGCTCTGCAGCCTCAGGAGTGCCCACCTGACCAGGTGGTTGGGTCTCTCTCTCACCGGGTCTGGGAGCAGAGAGGTGCTGCGGGCCGGGATCCGCGGGTGTGGGACTTCCGGTAAACACAGAACGTGCCCGGTCCTAGAGAAATTCTGCTTCCATGTGTCCCAAGCTCACCAGGCAGCTTTCTTGCAGCAGAAAATTTGGTCTTACCTGTGGTCCCGAGGCTCAGGTTCGCTCGTGGGGTGCTGCCCAGGGGCTCTCTGCAGCGGCAGCAACCAGGAAGACCTGTGCCGCCCCTTCCGGGAGCTTCAGTGCACCAGGGTTCCAGATGGCCTTTGGTGTTTTCCTCTGGCGTCCGAGATGTGTATGCAGAGTGCAGTCTCTTCTGGTTTCCCAGGCGTGTCTGCCTCTCTGAGGGTTTAGCTCTCCCCCCCACGGGATTTGGGGGCAGAGAACTGTTTATCCGGTCTGTTTCCTTCAGGGTCCGGTGGTGTCTCTGGCAGGGGTCCTGCCGCTCCTGGGCCCTCCCCCACGGGAGCCCAGAGGCCTTATACAGTTTCCTCTTGGGCCAGGGATGTGGGCAGGGGTGAGCAGTGTTGGTGGTCTCTTCCGCTCTGCAGCCTCAGGAGTGCCCACCTGACCAGGCGGTTGGGTCTCTCTCTCACCGGGTCTGGGAGCAGAGAGCTGTTGTGGGCCGGGATCCGCGGGTGTGGGACTTCCGGTAAACACAGAACGTGCCCGGTCCTAGAGAAATTCTGCTTCCGTGTGTCCCAAGCTCACCAGGCAGCTTTCTTGCAGCAGAAAATTTGGTCTTACCTGTGGTCCCGAGGCTCAGGTTCGCTCGTGGGGTGCTGCCCAGGGGCTCTCTGCAGCGGCAGCAACCAGGAAGACCGGTGCCGCCCCTTCCGGGAGCTTCAGTGCACCAGGGTTCCAGATGGTCTTTGGCTTTTTCCTCTGGCGTCCGAGATGTGTGTGCAGGGAGCAGTCTCTTCTGGTTTCCCATGCTTGTCTGCCTCTCTGAAGGTTTAGCTCTCCCTCCCACGGGATTTGGGTGCAGAGAACTGTTTATCCGGTCTGTTTCCTTCAGGGTCCGGCGGTGTCTCTGGCAGGGGTCCTGCCGCTCCTGGGCCCTCCCCCAAGGGAGCCCAGAGGCCTTATACAGTTTCCTCTTGGGCCATGGATGTGGGCAGGGGTGAGCAGTGTTGGTGGCCTCTTCCGCTCTGCAGCCTCAGGAGTGCCCACCTGACCAGGCGGTTGGGTCTCTCTCTCACCGGGTCTCCTAAAGTTTGTTTTAAGGAGTCACTGTTGTATCAACTTTTATGCAAGTATTTGCAATCTTGTAAGGGGAAATTTCTGGGTTTTTTGGGGATTCAGATGTGTCATGTGATGTTTTGCTGGCAACTGTATTATGAAATGATGTTTTTGCTGAAGCAGAAACATTGGAAGATATTTTGTCGAGAACAGATACATGATGTTTCTCTGGAAGCTGTCTGGAAAGAGAGCATTGGATATTTTGCAAGAGCAGACACTTATGAGAACCCTTGATGTTTGGAAAGTTTATAAATATAACCCAACAGACATTGGATGATGCTGTGTGGCATTGGTTTGCTTTGCCTTCTTCACCGATAATTGTTTGTCATGACTTTGTAGAGAGAAACACACCAAAAAACTTCTGATGTTTTTCTGTTAGATTCTTGATGCTTTCATGAACTCACACTGATGGGCAGAGTCTCAGGGGTTCTTCTGGGTCAAACTGCCATTCATGGATTCATGAATTCATGGTGTTTGCAAATGGATAGCTACTGCTGCTGATTCATATGAATGGAAATGCTCTTATCCTAAAACTGAACTTTCTAATCACTCCAAAGAACTATTTCTAAACAGATCTAATTCATGCTTTTCCCCAATAACCTTTCATTTCAACTATGTCTGGTGGATGGTGGGTTAGAAGGGAGGCTAAAGTGTATAAAAACCTTTATTAAAGTAAGTTTTTGAAAAATCTAAGTCAACAGTTCGTCTTTTCTGCCCAAGGCTTTTGTGTATTGATGCCTGCGTGGTTTTGTTTCCCCCTATTGTGCCTGTGGCACTACTTGCCTGTAGCAGTTAGTTACATAGTTAGAGGACTGGCATTTTTTATGATTTACAAATGGTGTCCAGTCACTGATCTGCTATAGCCTAGCTCTTGCTGCTTTTTTTTTCCAGATTCAATTTACTTCAAATTCCATATAATAATAGTTTTATGAATTTATTGTTAACACAATTACAACAAATATAAAATAAGACACATTTTAAATTCATGGGCAGAAACACCAGGGAGTTGGATTACAGTAAAATGAGGAAATATATGTTATAGACTGTAAAGATCCTTTGAACATATTTTTTAGATTTTGAACATATTTTTAGACTCTTGGTGGAAACTAGTGATTTGTGAAGTTAGAACATTTCAAAGAGGTTCACCTAACAGTCACAGATACAGAATTGGGCAAAGACTGGCTACTATGAGCTTTAAAAATAGCTAAGATAAATTGTAATTAGACTGGATCTATAACATTTCAAACTCCATATTTATTAAGTTTCTAATAGTTGATCATCATGAAGAAGGTTTAATTTAAGGTGCATTTTGTTTCTGGGAATTTTTGTTTATACTGTCAAAGTCTAGAAGGAAGACATTATGCCGCCATGTGGTTGAATAGTCCAACAGTGAAGAGGTCTCAAGGCTTTTAGATAAACAGTGAGAACCAGCTTAAGTCTCTTTTTCCTCTTGTCACATCTTAGGCCTGAACATCTAAGGCATAGAATCTCTTTTCTATAGATCTGTAAAGATAGATGAATTTTGAAGAGAAGTTGATCATTTATGCCATAGGAAATATAGGTAGGAAGTAGCTACAAGAAAGAATGGACATGGGACAGACAAAGTGAGGTAGAAATCAATTTTGTAGGTAAGAAAAATAGTGGACAGAATGGAATACAATCGGTATAGAAATAGAGAGAAAAATCTTAATATCTAAACAAGCAATATAAAATGAAGGCAAGAAATATCGGTGATTGAGTGTTTTTAAAAACTGCAAGTTAGGCAGTGGTGTTGCATGCCTTTAATCCCAGTTATCAGGAAGCAGAGGAGGTCAAATCTCTAAGTTCTGATCTTTGCCTCTGAGTTATGAGGCCAGCTTGGTCTTCAGAGTGAGTACTTAGACACCAAGACTGCAAAGACAAACTCTGTCTTGAAAAAAAAAACCAAATGAATGAATGAATAGAAAATTGAACACAAAAGAAAAATATAATGAAGTATATTTCTACGTCAGCTTCTATATCTTCCATGAAGAAACCTTGTTTTTTTTTCTTTCTTTTTTTTCTTTTTTTATTAACTTGAGTATTTCTTATTTACATTTCAAATGTTATTCCCTTTCTCGGTTTCCAGGCAAACATCCTCCTAATCCCTCCCCCTCCCCTTCTATATGGGTGTTCCCCTCCCCACCCTCCCCCCATTTCTGCCCTCCCCCCAACAATCACTTTCACTGGGGGTTCAGTCTTAGCAGGACCAAGGGCTTTAACTTACACTGGTGATCTTACTAGGATATTCACTGCTACCTATGAGGTAAGAGTCCAGGGTCAGTCCATGTATAGTCTTTAGGTAGTGGCTTAGTCCCTGGAAGCTCTGGTTGCTTGGCATTGTTGTTCATAAGGGGTCTCGAGCCCCTTCAAGCTCTTCCAGTTCTTTCTCTGATTCGTTCAACGGGGCTCCTATTCTCAGTTCAGTGGTTTGCTGCTGGCATTCGCCTCTCTATTTGCTGTATTCTGGCTGTGTCTCTCAGGAGAGATCTACATCCGGCTCCTGTCAGCCTGCACTTCTTTGCTTCATCCATCTTGTCTAATTGGGTGGCTGTATATTTATGGACCAAATGTGGGGCAGGCTATGAATGGGTGTTCCTTCTGTCTCTGTTTTAATCTTTGCTTCTCTATTCCCTGCCAAGGGAATTCTTGTTTCCCCTTTTAAAGAAGGAGTGAAGCATTCACATTTTGATCATCCGTTTTGATTTTCATGTGTTCTATGCATCTAGGGTAATTCAAACATTTGGGCTAATAGCCACTTATCAGTGAGTGCATACCATGTGTGTTTTTCTGTGATTGGGTTAGCTCACTCAGGATGATATTTTCCAGTTCCAACCATTTGCCAATGAATTTCATAAAGGCATTGTTTTTAATAGCTGAGTAATATTCCATTGTGTAGATGTACCACATTTTCTGTACCCATTCCTCTGTTGAAGGGCATCTGGGTTCTTTCCAGCTTCTGGCTATTATAAATAAGGATGCTATGAACATAGTGGAGCACGTGTCTTTTTTATGTGTTGGGGCATCTTTTGGGTATATGCCCAAGAGAGGTATAGCTGGATCCTCAGGCAGTTTAATACCCAATTTTCTGAGGAACCTCCAGACTGATTTCCAGAATGGTTTTACCAGTCTGCAATCCCACCAACAATGGAGGAGTGTTCCTCTTTCTCCACATCCTCGACAGCATTTGTTGTCACCTGAGTTTTAGATCTTAGCCATTCTCACTGGTGTGAGGTGAAATCTCAGGGTTGTTTGATTTGCATTTCCCTTATGACTAAAGATGTTGAACATTTCTTTAGGTTTTTCTCAGCCATTTGGCATTCCTCAGCTGTGAATTGTTTGTTTAGCTCTGAACCCCATTTTTTAATAGGGTTATTTGTCTCCTTGCGGTCTAACTTCTTGAGTTCTTTGTATATTTTCGATATAAGGCTTCTATCTGTTGTAGGATGGGTGAAGATCTTTTCCCAATCTGTTGGTTGCCGTTTTGTCCTAACCACAGTGTCCTTTGCCTTACAGAAGCTTTGTAGTTTTATGAGATCCCATTTGTCGATTCTTGATCTTAGAGCATAAGCCATTGGTGTTTTGTTCAGGAAATTTTTTCCAGTGCCTATGTGTTCGAGATGCTACTTTAGTATTTATTCTATTAGTTTGAGTGTATCTGGTTTGATGTGGAGGTCCTTGATCCACTTGGACTGAAGCTTTGTACAGGGTGATAAGCATGGATCGATTTGCATTCTTCTACATGTTGACCTCCAGTTGAACCAGCACTATTTGCTGAAAATGCTATCTTTTTTCCATTGGACGGTTTTGGCTCCTTTGTCAAAAATCAGGTGCCCACAGGTGTGTGGGTTAATTTCTGGGTCTTTGATTCTGTTCCATTGGTCTATCTGTCTGTCTCTGTACCAATACCATGCAGTTTTTATCACTATTGCTCTGTAATATTGCTTGAGTTCAGGGATAGTGATTCCCTCTGAAGTCCTTTTATTGTTGAGGATAGCTTTAGCTATCCTCGGTTTTTTGTTATTCCAGATGAATTTGCAAATTGTTCTCTCTAACTCTTTGAAGAAATGGATTGGTATTTTGATGGGGATTGCACTGAATCTGTAGATCGCTTTTGATAAAATGGCCATTTTTACTATGTTAATCCTGCCAATCCATAAGCATGGGAGATCTTCTGAGGTCGTCTACAATTTCTTTCTTCAGAGTCTTAAAGTTCTTATTGTACAGATCTCTTACTTGCTTGGTTAAAGTCACACCGAGGTACTTTATATTGCTTGGGTCTATTATGAAGGGTGTCATTTCCATAATTTCTTTCTTCGCTTGTTTCTCTTTTGTGTAGAGGAAGGCTACTGATTTATTTGAGTTAATTTTATACCCAGCCACTTTGCTGAAGTTGTTTATCAGCTTTAATAGTTCTCTTGGAACTTTTGGGATCACTTGAATATACTATCATATCATCTGCAAATAGTGATATTTTGACTTCTTCTTTACCAATCTGTATCCACTTGATTTCATTTGGTTGTCTGATTGCTCTGGCTAGAACTTCAACAACTATATTGAATAAGTAGGGAGAGAGTGTGCAGCCTTGTTTAGTCCCTGATTTTAGTGGGATTGCTTCAAGTTTCTCTCCATTTAGTTTAATGTTAGCAACTGGTTTGCTGTATATGGCTTTTCATATGTTTAGGTATGGGCATTGAATTCCTATTCTTTCCAGGATTTTTATCATGTAGGGGTGTTGAATTTTGTCAAATGCTTTCTCAGCATCTAATGAAATGATCATGTGGTTTTGTTCTTTCAGTTTGTTTATATAATGGATCACGTTGATGGTTTTCCGTATATTAAACCATCCCTGCATGCCTGGGATGAAGCCTACTTGATCATGGTGGATGATTGTTTTGATGTGCTCTTGGTTGGGTTTGCTAGAATTTTATTGAGTATTTTTGCGTCAATATATACAAGGGAAATTGGTCTGAAGTTCTTTTTCTTTGTTGGTTCTTTGTGTGGTTTAGGTGTAAGAGTAATTGTGGCTTCATAGAAGGGGTTCGGTAGGGCTCCATCTGTTTCAATTTTGTGGAATAGTTTGGATAATATTGGTATGAGGTCTTCTATGAAGGTCTGATAGAATTCTGCACTAGACCCGTCTGAACCTGGGCTCTTTTTGGTTGGGAGACCTTTAATGACTGCTTCTATTTCCTTAGGAGTTATGGGGTTGTTTAACTGGTTTATCTGTTCCTGATTTAACTTCGGTACCTGGTATCTGTCTAGGAAATTGTCCATTTCCTGCAGATTTTCACGTTTTTTGAATATATGCTTTTATAGTAAGATCTGATGATTTTTTGAATTTCCTCTGAATCTGTAGTTATGTCTCCATTTTCATTTCTGATTTTGTTAATTTGGAAACACTCTCTGTGTCCTCTCGTTAGTCTGGCTAAGGGTTTATCTATCTTGTTGATTTTTTCAAAGAACCAACTTTTGGTTCTGTTGATTCTTTCTATGGTCCTTTTTGTTTCTCCTTGGCTGATTTCTGCTCTGAGTTTGATTATTTCCTGCCTTCTACTCCTCCTGGGTGTATTTGCTTCTTTTTGTTCTAGAGCTTTTAGGTGTGGTGTCAAGCTGCTGACATATGCTCTCTCCTGTTTCTTTCTGCAGGCACTCAGAGCTATGAGTTTTCCTCTTAGCACAGCTTTCATTGTGTCCCATAAGTTTGGGTATGTTTTACCTTCATTGTCATTAAATTCTAAGAAGTCTTTATTTTCTTTCTTTATTTCTTCCTTGACCAGGTTATCATTGAGTAGAGCATTGTTCAATTTCCACGTATATGTGGGCATTCTTCCCTTATTGTTATTGAAGACCAGCTTTAGGCCGTGGTGGTCTGATAGCACGCATGGGATTATCTTTCTGTACCTGTTGAGGCCCATTTTTTGACCAATTAAATGGTGAATTTTGGAGAAAGTACCATGAGGAGCTGAGAAGAAGGTATATCCTTTTGCTTTAGGATAGAATGCTCTATAAATATCTGTTAAGTCCATTTGGTTCATGACTTCTTAGTCTGTCTACATCTCTGTTTAATTTCTGTTTCCATGATCTGTCCATTGATAAGAGTGGGGTGTTGAAATCTCCTACTATTATTGTGTGAGGTGCAATGTGTGCTTTGAGCTTTAGTAAGGTTTCTTTTACTTATGCAGGTGCCCTTGTATTTGGGGCATAGATATTTAGGATTGAGAGTTCATCTTGGTGGATTTTCCTTTGATGGATATGAAGTGTCCTTCCTTATCTTTTTTTTTAAGTTTTAGTTTTCTTTTTTTTTTATTAACTTGAGTATTTCTTATATACATTTCGAGTGTTATTCCCTTTCCCGGTTTCCAGGCAAAAATTCCCCTCCACCCTCCCCTTCCTTATGGGTGTTCCCCTCTCAACCCTCCCCCCATTGCCGCCCTGCCCCCAACAGTCTAGTTGACTGGGGGTTCAGTCTTAGCAGGACCCAGGGCTTCCCCTTTCACTGGTGCTCTTACTAGGATATTAATTGCTATCTATAAGGTCAGAGTCCAGGGTCAGTCCATGTATAGTCTTTAGGTATTGGCTTAGTCCCTGGAAGCTCCGGTTGCTTGGCATTGTTGTACATATGGGGTATTGAGCCTCTTCAAGCTCTTCCAGTTTTTCTCTGATTCCTACAGTGGGGGTCCTATTCTCAGTTCAGTGGTTTGCTGCTGGCATTCGCCCCTCTATTTGCTGTATTCTGGCGGTGTCTCTCAGGAGCGATCTACATCCGACTACTGTCGGTCTGCACTTCTTTGATTCATCCATCTTGTCTAATTGGGTGGCTGTATATGTATGGGCCACATGTGGGGCAGGCTCTGAATGGGTGTTCCTTCAGTCTCTGTTTTAATCTTCGCCTCTCTCTTCCCTGCCAAGGGTATTCTTGTTCCCCTTTTAAAGAAGGAGTGAAGCATTCACATTTTGATCATCCGTCTTGAGTTTCATTTGTTCTAGGCATCTAGGGTAATTCAAGCATTTGGGCTAATAGCCACTTATCAATGAGTGCATACCATGTATGTCTTTCTGTGATTGGGTTAGCTCACTCAGGATGATATTTTCCAGTTCCAACCATTTGCCTACGAATTTCATAAAGTCGTGGTTTTTGATAGCTGAGTAATATTCCATTGTGTAGATGTACCATATTTTCTGTATCCATTCCTCTGTTGAAGGGCATTTGGGTTCTTTCCAGCTTCTGGCTATTATAAATAAGGCTGCGATGAACATAGTGGAGCACGTGTCTTTTTTATATGTTGGGGCATATTTTGGGTATATGCCCAAGAGAGGTATAGCTGGATCCTCAGGCATTTCAATGTCCAATTTTCTGAGGAACCTCCAGACTGATTTCCAGAATGGTTTTACCAGTCTGCAATCCTACCAACAATGGAGGAGTGTTCCTCTTTCTCCGCATCCTCGCCAGCATCTGCTGTCACCTGAGTTTTTGATCTTAGCCATTCTCACTGGTGTGAGGTGAAATCTCAGGGTTGTTTTGATTTGCATTTCCCTTATGACTAAAGATGTTGAACATTTCTTTAGGTGTTTCTCAGCCATTCGGCATTCCTCAGCTGTGAATTGTTTGTTTAGCTCTGAACCCCATTTTTAATAGGGTTATTTGTCTCCCTGCGGTCTAACTTCATGAGTTCTTTGTATATTTTCGATATAAGGCCTCTATCTGTTGTAGGATTGGTAAAGATCTTTTCCCAATCTGTTCATTGCCGTTTTGTCCTAACCACAGTGTCCTTTGCCTTACAAAAGCTTTGCAGTTTTATGAGATCGCATTTGTCGATTCTTGATCTTAGAGCATAAGCCATTGGTGTTTTGTTCAGGAAAATTTTTCCAGTGCCAATGTGTTCCAGATGCTTCCCTAGTTTTTCTTCTATTAGTTTGAGTGTGTCTGCTTTGATGTGGAGGTCCTTGATCCACTTGGACTTAAGGTTTGTACAGGGTGATAAGCATGGATCGATCTGCATTCTTCTACATGTTGACCTCCAGTTGAACCAGCACCATTTGCTGAAAATGCTATCTTTTTTCCATTGGATGGTTTTGGCTCCTTTGTCAAAAATCAAGTGACCATAGGTGTGTGGGTTCATTTCTGGGTCTTCAATTCTATTCCATTGGTCTATCTGTCTGCCTCTGTACCAATACCATGCAGTTTTTATCACTATTGCTCTGTAATACTGCTTGAGTTCAGGGATAGTGATTCCCCCTGAAGTCCTTTTATTGTTGAGGATAGTTTTAGGTATCCTGGGTTTTTTGTTATTCCAGATGAATTTGCAAATTGTTCTGTCTAACTCTTTGAAGGATTGGATTGGTACTTTGATGGGGATTGCATTGAATCTGTAGATTGCTTTTGGTAAAATGGCCATTTTTATATATTAATCCGGCCAATCCATGAGCATGGGAGGTCTTTCCATCTTCTGAGGTCTTCTTCAATTTCTTTCTTCAGAGTCTTGAAGTTCTTATTGTACAGATCTTTTACTTGCTTGGTTAAAGTCACACCGAGGTACTTTATATTATTTGGGTCTATTATGGAGGGTGTCGTTTCCCTAATTTCTTTTTCGGCTTGTTTCTCTTTTGTGTAGAGGACGGCTACTGATTTATTTGAATTAATTTTATACCCAGCCACTTTGCTGAAGTTGTTTATCAGCTTTAGTAGTTCTCTGGTGGAACTTTTGGGATCACTTAAATAAACTACCATATCATTTGCAAATAGTGATATTTTGACTTCTTTTCCGATCTGTATCCCCTTGACCTCCTTTTGTTGTCTGATTGCTTTGGCTAGAACTTCAAGAATTATATTGAATACGTAGGGAGAGAGTGGGCAGCCTTGTCTAGTCCCTAATTTTAGTGGGATTGCTTCAAGTTTCTCTCCATTTAGTTTAATGTTAGCAACTGGTTTGCTGTATATGGCTTTTACTATGTTTAGGTATGGGCCTTGAATTCTTATTCTTTCCAGGACTTTTATCATGAAGGGGTGTTGAATTTTATCAAATGCTTTCTCAGCATCTAACGAAATGATCATGTGTTTTTGTTCTCTCAGTTTGTTTATGTAATGGATCACGTTGATGGTTTTCCGTATCTTAAACCATCCCTGCATGCCTGGGATTAAGCCTACTTGATCATGGTGGATGATTGTTTTGATGTGCTCTTGGATTCGGTTTGCTAGAATTTTATTGAGCATTTTTGCGTCGATAATCATAAGGGAAATTGGTCTGAAGTTCTCTTTCTTTGTTGGGTCTTTGTGTGGTTTAGGTATAAGAGTAATTGTGGCTTCATAGAAGGAATTCGGTAGGGCTCCATCTGTTTCAATTTTGTGGAATAGTTTGGATAATATTGGTATGAGGTCTTCTATGAAGGTTTGGTAGAATTCTGCACTAAACCCGTCTGGACCTGGGCCCTTTAGGTTGGGAGACCTTTAATGACTGCTTCTATTTCCTTAGGAGTTATGGGGTTGTTTAACTGGTTTATCTGTTCCTGATTTAACTTCGATACCTGGTATCTGTCTAGGAAATTGTCCATTTCCTGAAGATTTTCAAGTTTTGTTGAATATAGGTTTTTATAGTAAGATCTGATGATTTTTTGAATTTCCTCTGAATCTGTAGTTATGTCTCCCTTTTCATTTCTGATTTTGTTAATTTGGACACACTCTCTGTGTCCTCTCTTTAGTCTGGCTAAGGGTTTATCTGTCTTGTTGATTTTCTCAAAGAACCAACTTTTGGTTCTGTTGATTCTTTCTATGGTCCTTTTTGTTTCTACTTGGTTGATTTCAGCTCTGAGTTTGATTATTTCCTGCCTTCTACTCCTCCTGGGTGTATTTGCTTCTTTTTCTTCTAGAGCTTTTAGGTGTGCTGTCAAGCTGCTGACATATGCTCTTTCCTGTTTCTTTCTGCAGGCACTCAGCGCTATGAGTTTTCCTCTTAGCACAGCTTTCATTGTGTCCCATAAGTTTGGGTATGTTTTACCTTCATTTTCATTAAATTATAAAAAGTTTTTAATTTCTTTCTTTATTTCTTCCTTGACCAGGTTATCATTATGTAGAGCATTGTTCAATTTCCACGTATATGTGGGCATTCTTCCCTTATTGTTATTGAAGACCAGTTTTAGGCCGTGGTGGTCTGATAGGACATATGTGGGATTATTTCTATCTTTCTGTACCTGTTGAGGCCTGTTTTTTGACCTATTATATGGTCAATTTTGGAGAAAGTACCATGAGGAGCTGAGAAGAAGGTATATCCTTTTGCTTTAGGATAGAATGTTCTATAAATATCTGTTAAGTCCATTTGGCTCATGACTTCTCTTAGTTTGTCTACGTCTCTGTTTAATTTCTGTTTCCATGATCTGTCCATTGATGAGAGTGGGGTGTTGAAATCTCCCACTATTATTGTGTGACGTGCAATGTGTGTTTTGAGCTTTAGTAAGGTTTCTTTTACGTATGTAGATGTGCTTGTATTTGGGGCATAGATATTTAGGATTGAGAGTTCATCTTGGTGGATTTTTCCTTTGATGAATATGAAGTGTCCTTCCTTATCTTTTTTGATGACTTTTAGTTGTAAATTTATTTTATTTGATATTAGAATGTCTACTCCAGCTTGCTTCTTCTGACCATTTGCTTGGAAAGTTTTTTTCCAGCCTTTCACTCTGAGGTAGTGTCTGTCTTTGTCTCTGAGGTGTGTTTCCTGTAGGCAGCAGAATGCAGGGTCCTCATTTCGTATCCAGTTTGTTAATCTATGTCTTTTTATTGGGGAGTTGAGGCCATTGATGTTGAGAGATATTAAGGAGTAGTGATTATTGCTTCCTGTTATATTCATATTTGGATATGAGGTTATGTTTGTGTGCTTTTCTTCTCTTTGTTTTGTTGCCAAGATGATTAGTTTCTTGCTTTTTCTAGGTTGTAGCTTGCCTCCTTATGTTGGGCTTTACCATTTATTATCCTTTGTAGTGCTGGATGTGTAGAAACATATTGTGTAAATTTGGTTTTGTCATGGAATATCTCTGTTTCTCCATCTATGTTAATTGAGAGTTTTGCAGGATACAGTAACCTGGGCTGGCATTTGTGTTCTCTTAGGGTCTGTTTGACATCTGTCCAGGATCTTCTGTCTTTCATAGTCTTTGGCGAAAAGTCTGGTGTGATTCTGATAAGTCTGCCTTTATATGTTACTTGACCTTTTTCCCTTACTGCTTTTAATATTTTTTCTTTATTTTGTGCATTTGGTGTTTTGACTATTATGTGTCGGGAGGTGTTTCTTTTCTGGTCCAATCTATTTGGAGTTCTGTAGGCTTCTTGTATGCCTATGGATATCTCTTTTTTTAGGTTAGGGAAGTTTTCTACTATGATTTTGTTGAAGATATTTACTGGTCCTGTGAGCTGGGAGTCTTCACTCTCTTCTATACCTATTATCCTTAGGTTTGATCTTCTCATTGAGTCCTGGATTTCCTGTATGTTTTGAACCAGTAGCTTTTTCTGCTTTACCTTATCTTTGAATGTTGAGTCGATGATTTCTATGGAATCTTCTGCTCCTGAGATTCTCTCTTCTATCTCTTGTATTCTGTTGTTGATGCTTATATCTATGCCTCCTTGTCTCTTCTTTTGGTTTTCTATATCCAGGATTTTTTCCATGTGTTCTTTCCTGATTGCTTCTATTTCCATTTTTAATTCCTTCCACTGTTTGATTGTGTTTTCCTGGAATTCTTTCAGGGATTTTTGTGACTCTTCTCTATGGGCTTCTACTTGTTTATTTATGTTTTCCTGGAATTCTTTCAGGCATTTTTGTGATTCCTCTCTGTAGGCTTCTACTTGTTTATTAATGTTTTCCTGTGTTTGTCTAAGGGAGTTCTTCACGTCTTTTTTGACGTCCTCCAGCATCATGATCAAATATGATTTTAAAACTAGATCTTGCTTTTCTGGTGTGTTTGGATATTCTGTGTTTGCTTTGGTGGGAGAATTGGGCTCCGATGATGCCATGTAGTCTTGGTTTATTTTGCTTGGGTTCCTGCACTTGCCTCTCGCCATCAGATTATCTCTAGTGTTACTTTGTTCTGCTATTTCTGACAGTGGCTAGACTGTCCTATAAGCCTGTGTGTCAGGAGTGCTGTAGACCTGTTATCCTGTGTTCTTTCAGCCAGTTATTGGGACAGAGAGTTCAGCTTTCGGGACTGTAGTTTTTCCTATCTACAGTTCTTCAGCTGTTCCTGTGGGCCTGTGTCTTGAGTTCACCAGGCAGATCGCTTGGAGCTGGAATGTTTGTCTTACCTGTGGTCCCGAGGCTCAAGATTGTTCGTGGGGTGTTGCTTATGAGCTTTCCGTGGCGGCAGCAACCAGGAAGATTTTCACCATCCTTTCCAGGAGCTTCCATGCACCAGGGTTCCAGATGGTGTTTGGTGTTTTTCTCTGGAGTCAGAGATGTGGGCCGAGTGTAGACTCTTCTGGTTTCCCAGGTGTGTCTGCCTCTCTGAGGTTTAGCTCTCCCTCCCTCGGGAATTGGGTGCAGAGATCTGTTTATCAGGTCGGTCCGTTCAGGTTCTGGAGGTGTCTTGGACGCAGCGGATTTCCTTCTCCTGTGCCCTTACCCAAGGGAACCCAGAGGCCGTATACAGTTTCCTCTTGGGCCAGGGATGTGGGCAGGTGTGGGCAGTGTTGGTGGTCTCTTCTGCTCTGCAGTCTCAGGAGTTCCCACCTGTCTGGGAGGTGAGCTCTCTCTCCCACAGGATTTGGGAGCAGGGAGCTGCTGAGGGCAGGGATCCGCGGGTTTGGGACTCCTGCTAGAAACCGGAAGTGCCCAGTCCTAGAGGAATTTTGCCTCTGTGTCCTAGAGGAATTTTGTCTCTCTGTCTCCTAGTGGAATTTTGCCTCTGTTTCTCTTGCTGCTTTACAGTGTGCTTTCATCCAAGTTTTCAATGATGGGAGAATACATTCATTTTCCTCTGTAAGAATGTTCCTCAGATCTACAATGAACAAATTTTATTATAGTCTCCAGTTCTCATTTTTGATTTCTGAGGAGAAACCCTGTCCAGAAACTGGATACACTTTAGTTCCATCACTAAAGCAGGGTATTCTGTCCTCCCTGTCACTCACACTCAACTTCAGCATTCCTGAGCAGCAGAGATCCAGGATGACCAAAACATCAATCAGGTAAATTTGTAAATAATATTTAGTATTAATACTATCTTCCTCCTCCTCATATTCCTCCTCATCATTTTAAACCTTGTAAGTATATGTATTCATGTGTGTACCACCAGTTCATGCATATAGAAGTAGAGGACAGACTTGTTTCAGAGATTAAGGGCTACTTGACATCGTATTTAATGCAAGATATGGTTCAGTGCCATATTAGCCAAAGTAGCTGGCTCATGATCTTTCAAGAGATACTATTATTTCCCCTCTCCCTACGGGGGTGTTCGTTGAAGTTACAGAAGTACATAGTAGTGTCCAACTTTATACTTGGGGCATTTGAACTCAAATATGCATATTTGTATTTGTTTATATTTAAATCTCTGAAGAAAAACAAGCTAAAATAAAACTCAAACTGAAAAAATTCAGTAAGTCAAACAAAAGGTCTTCTTCAGAATAGTTTTATATCACCAATAGTTAGTATCAAATGCAAAAGAGATCATCAACTATCCATACTGGAGGACAAGTTAGAGAAGTTGGTTAGGGTAAAAGAAAATGTTACATGTGAAAAAATTAAAATAGGATAAACAATGTTTTATTCAGGAACTCAGGAACCAAACATGCAAACCATAGATGTAGAACAAGGAGAAGATACACATATTAAAGGTACAGAAAATATTTTCAAGAAAATCATTGAAGAAAAATGTTATAACCTAAGGAAATAGATGCTTGTCAATGTACAAAAGACATTCCGGGAACCAACGAGACAGAAAAGAAACTTCCCACACAATGTAATCATAATGCTCTAAATATACAGTACAAATAAAAGAATTTGAGAATTTCAAGAGAAAAAGGACAAGTCACTTATAAAGGCAGAACCCATGACATTTGGTTATTCAGTGGAGAATTTGGAAGTCAGAAGGCCTAGTACCAATGTTCTACAAGTTATGAAAGACTGCAGATACAAACCTGGACTACTATACCTAGCAAAACTATGTTGTAATTGAAGAAGGTAGAAAAAACTTTCTGTAATAAAAACATATTTAAAGGAATATATAAGGAATATATAGTCATTAAGCCAGTTCTACAGACAATACTGGGAGAGATACTTAATTATTAAAAGGTTAAACACATTCAAGTGGACATGGATAATGAGTAAGCAATTCACTATTCACTTCTTTCTGTTTGTTTTGTTTCTGCTATATTTTTCTGCCTACATTAAATTAAGTTTAGGTATCAGATTCTTATAAATGAAAGCCTGCATAATTTAATTATACATGCACCCTACACACACACACACACACACACACACACACACATGTATATATATATATATATATATATATATATATATATATATATATATATATATAGTCCAAGTACATATAATCAGCTTGTCATAATTTAGCTTTAGTATGAATACTCAGCTCAGTCTAATACAAATACAGATATTATAAATGATAGTTACTGATAACTTTCTGAGGTTCAGGCAGCAGCCTATGTTTAGCCACTTAATTCTTTAAGAACGGAGATAGTGTCATATATGAATCCCATTTTACATATGAGAAAACTGAATTAAGAGAGGTATATAAACTTACCTGTGGGACATAGCCAACAAATTATGCATGAAGCCTACACATGTTGAGTGATTTATAGTAATTTAAATATACATAGGCAAATGACCTACTGTTACTTTTGTACTGAAATCAATGTACCATTTATATTTTACACTGCTCTATTTTTGTGGAATGTTTATGTTCAGAATGCTTGATTTACTTATACCAAACAAGCTTAAAATGCTGGGCCATCTGAAAGCAAGGCAGACCTGTCTCACCATGCTAGGCCCACACCTATATTAAAAGAATAGGATTATTGTGATTGACTGTCAAAATCATATATTTGGAAATAGATCAGTACCTTCCTACTACTTTTTATACAATATAAATGTATCAACAACAATAAGGCCCTTTTAATCATACTTTCATTTGCTTGTGTTATGTGTGATTCTATCCCTTCTGACAGCCATGTGAAATTGTCTTTACAGCTGGTGTTGTCAACCTTATAAAGATAAAGATACCATTATTAAATTCTTCCCTCAGTGTTACCAAGCCAAGTAAGTGTCATTGGAAGATTCCTTGGCTTTGAGCTAAGGTTTCCTATCACATTGTTCAAATATGACTTTTGTAATTAGGTTTGCCTTCAGCTTTTTCTTTTTAATATCCTCACTGTTATGTATGTTGACTTAGAATTAAATTGCAATTCATTTCCCTTCTAGAATGCTTTAAACAGTTTTGAAAACCCTTTCAGTGAATTCCTAAAGAGAGCAAAATGTGTCTAAGGCCTGTTGTTCCTGTTGTTTTGTTACATGGTCCAGAGTAAATTCTGAATTTTAAGTAATGGAAGCTAATGCTAATGTAATTGTCACATAAATGAGTTGAAATGACAAAGACATTTGGGAAAAATGAAAACTAGCCACTAGCCTCAGGGATTAACTGAGAACTATTCTAGGCAACTGAATTTAGAACCCAACTACTACTTGAACTCAGGTGCTGGCTAAGATGTACCATGACTCCATCATCATAGAATTAATTTCTGGTCTTTACCTTCTACCATAACTAAGGGCAATCTCTGGATTCCTGTGAATCTATAGAACACTCCTTGAAGTTAGGGTACCGGCTGTCCGGATCTCTTGGTGTGACTGTCCTTCATTCATGGTCTAGCATCCAAATCCATAGAAGCAAACAAACAAAGACATAATTCTTCTCTAATGGTGTTACAATTAGAATTATAAAACTGATCTTTAGAATCCAATTTACTTTTGGAAGACAGATATACGGAATGGACCAATTAGTACATTTATATTCAGGCTTAAACCTTCTTTGTAGTAAAAGACTGGAACTTCACATTCGAGAGACATAATAAGCCCCACATCCCAGCACAGACTCATCTGTGTATATATGCTTTTAAGATAAATCATTGGTGCTTTGAGAAAATGATCCCTTCTATATGTGTGCATTCTCTGTTAGAAAGCAGGCACTTTGTGGATGGTTACGTCTTCCAGAGAGTCTTAATGAATCTATGGCAATAGTGACTTAAAGAAGCCAAAAATACTGAGGAAAAAAAACCATTCTTAGGCAAACGTGGCATAATAAAGGACACTTTTGAGCAACTGTGGCACCAAGAGGCCCTGAAACCTCAATAAAACTCTATTTTTAGATTTTTACATGAGGCAAAAAGATTGGAAAGAAACAGAGATGCCATCTTACAATTGCTTCAGTGTTCTCAACGTAAAATGTGTTTCTATCAAAAAATTTAAAAAGTAGAGTAAAAAAGGACATGGCAAACTTTAGATACTTGAAAACATATGAGAATCTTTATACTGAGCTAAAGGTAGGAGCTGTGGAAAGAGCACAAACATGAGAATGAGAGATTGATTTCAAGCACACATAAAAGAAAGTCGGCAGTAGTGGTGTCCATTTGTAAACCCCATTCTGGGAGGGCGGAGCCACACCTATCACTGTTCTCACTGTCAAAGCAGCCTAATTTCCTTGGGATTTCTAGGCCTCTGAGAGATCCTATCCAAAAATACAAGGTAGATGACTCCTGATTTTGGCCCCTGGCTTCCATACATAAATATGCACCTACAGACATAGAAAATTTGACATATACACAGAGTCACAATAAATAAGTAAACAGAAAGGCAGTCAATGTCCATTAAGGCTAACCCTTGAGAAATGGGCACAGATTTGCCATGAGCCTCACCTATTCATGAGAAGATAATCTGTGAGTGGTAGTCCCTCAGCAGATGGAACTCTCTACTAGCCCTAATTGTTACAAGCAATCATTAACTGGGATCTTGAACTCTAGTTTAAATTCTGACTATAATGAAATTGCCATTTTTTAAAAAAACTCACATGCATGTGACTGGTGAATGAAAAGAGTATCAGTGTTTTACAAAATTAACAATAAAATAGTTTTTCCAAGCAAAGTGAAGGCTATCCATGTGCATATACCCCCTTGGAGGAAGAGAAGAAGTAAGAAAGGTAAAAGTTACAGTGTATTATAAAACTATAACGCCACTATGAGATGGATTTATGATCACATAAAAATTTTAAATAGCATAAAAGCTCAATCTCCTGGCCATGACAATCTGAAGACATTTACAATTTTATTTTAAAAAATAAAAGGCTCTTCTGGCATCGAAGATTCCCTGAAACCTCAATAAAAATCTATTTTTACACTTTCACACAGGAGCAAAAAAAGATTGGAAAGACTATAGAGAGCATATAATGCCAGAACCAAGTTGCATATCTGAGCTGTAAATATCTTGAATAGGTGTTTCTGAAAAGGTCACAGGTGGAACTGTCAGTTACTGAGGCAGATTCTGGTGACACAGTGAGCACCATGGGTAATTGTCTTTCCTGAATACTAATTTTTTTCATCTCACTCCAGGAAAAGGCTGCCTGTTAATATGTCTTAGCCAAAAGGGGAAAGAAACTCAATCTAAATGACATACTGCTTTGTTGAATATTAAATTCTTAGAAAAGATGAATCCTGATGCAAGGGGTAATATTATGAAGAAATGCTGCCTTCTTACAAAAAGCATATAGGTCATGTCTTACTAGAACCAAAATTATTTGGACACAGTTGACTTAAAGTTATTTATGTTCAAGACCTGAGATTTTAAGGCCAAATCCATTGTCAATCATGTTGGAGAGAGACCTTGCCAGAAACAGAGAAGCCAAAATTTCAAGACCTTTTAGGAAGAAACTCTACACTGAAAAACATTTTAATATAACGTGACTTCTATAAAAATGCATTGAGTCAGATACCTGAGTTGTGATGTAGTGAGACCACAGACAGCTGTGCTGTACGCCAAACATTTAATCTGAATACCCAAACAGAAATGTCTTTGCTAAGAATTTTACTAACCATTGGCTAATTAAAAACAGAGGGAAGAGAGAAAGAGCAATATTCTGTAAATGTTTACTTAATAACATTGATGAAATAAAACTGTAACATTTTAATCCTTCAGAAAACATTGATCTTAAGGTGGGATATACTGAGTTTCCTGCCTTAAGGAATCATGTTGTGAGTCACTAAGCAGCATTCTAAAAACAGCTCTTTCAAGCTTCAGTACATCTAGAATGGATATAAGAGATTCACTACTGTACTCAATACTCATTTGTTTTCAGGTCTGTTGGAATTTTCATAGGGTTGAATACATGGTGGAAGAAATCCAGGTAGAGAGAGAGACTCTGATAAAAGGAATTCAGAAAGAAAAATCGTTGACATAATTCTTGTATTAATATGCCTATAAGAAGCCCATGTGTTAGAGAAAAAGCAGCAAGACTAACTAGAGAAGGGAGATGTTGAAAGAAGTCCTGGTGAATGGATAACTGACAGAACTGGCTTTGCTACAAAAGTCCATCATCCTTGTGCATAGTCCTTCTGGTATGATTTACTAAGAAGTCCTTTGCTGGATGCAGAACAGAGCTGCACTTATAAACTTATAAATATATCAATCTCCTGAAATGTAAGCTAAAGAAAGTTCTATTTACATAGAATTCTCAGCCCCAAGTATTTTGTAATATCAATGGGGAATTAATTAATATGTGTATAATTAAGAAAATGATTAATATAGAGTGCTAGAACAGTAATGCTCTAAATAGAAGATTTTTCGGTAAATAATAATCTCACAATGAATAAATCTCACTGACCAATAAATATCACTTCATAAACATTCCCTTTCCATGCCATGAGGGGGGATCCTTTCACATAACATTTCACAACCAGTGCAATGGGATAAAATAAGAGACCAGAGCAAACTCATTATAAGTAGAAATGATAGATTAACACTTGATTCTAACTAAAGTTGCTTAAGAGTCTTGGCCACAGGCCATAAGGGCCCAAAGACCAAAGAAAAAATAGAAACCAAAGAAAAATGTACCAATCCAACAGGGAAAAATTCAAAAATTGGCATCTAGACCTATAATCACCCAAAACTCAGAATTCTAGATGCCAGCATAAGAACACAGTCTATAAGAACTAAAGCTATATGCCCCCAGCAGAGCCCAGCTCTACTGTGATAGCAGTCCTTGAAATTCCAAAACAGCAAAATACAAAAAATAAAGAAAAGCCTTTAAATCAACTTTATAAAAATGATAAAAGTTCTTAAAAATGAAATAAATAAATCCATTAAAGAAATTCAGGGAAACACAAACAATATAAAGAAATGAATAAATTCCCCCAATAGAGCTAAGGAAAAACAAACAAACAAACATGCAAACAACCCCCCCCCCAAAAAAAACCCAGAGACAGAGTTTCAGAAAATGAGTAAAACTGTTTAAGATTTGAAAATGGATATAAAAAATAAAATAAATAAAACATAAAATGAGGGAAATTTGGGAGTGAAAAGAAATAGAAAAATTTCCAGAAACTATAGAGTCAAGTTTCATTAACAGAATACAAGAGATAGAAGAAAGAATCTGAGGCACGGAAGATATGTCTAATACATCACTCAAAGAAAATGTTAAATCTATAAAACTCCTATCACAGAAGATCAAGGAAATATGGGACACTATGCACAGACTTAACCTAAGAATAATAAGAATAGAGGAATGAGAAGAATCCCAGACCAAAGTACCCAAAAATATTTTCAATAAAAAATCATAGAAGAAATTTTTCATTATCTAATGGAGGAGATAAGGTATAAGATGCATACAAAATGTTGGAATGTGGTCAAAAGAATGAAGCATGGTGAATGCCCTGGGCAGTGGTGAGAAAGGCTCAAATACGAAGGAAAAAGGCATTTTATCTCAGGTGTACATTATTCCTTGGATGGTTTCTCAGACATGATTTCATGTCTCCTGTGACAAACATTCAATTCATAAAATATGTTTATTCTTGTTGGGTGTTAGAACATAGTTTATAGAACCCTATTTGGCAAAGAGGTATGTTAAATACTATACTGCGTGTACCTTGAATCTGGATATTGCCTTCTAATTTGCTATCATGCTTTTGCAGATATAATTTATAGTATGTTTCAGGCAATTGTGTTTTGAGAAAGTTCTAGAAAAAGACTGCTCTGTTAATAACATTTAGTTTGTGCTTACTTACGTTTATTTACATGCATTTCTGATTATGATTTTATGAATTAAAGCAAGTGTCCTTGGATCACTGCTTTCTTTTTCATTTGTGTGTAAATGTACACAGAAGGGGAAACAAAGTGGTCCACAGTATTAGATTACAGTCTGCCCATTTCTTTAGGTCCAGAGAAGAAATAGAGCTAGATAGGTCAGCAAAAGGTGACACCGAATGGATTGGAACAGAAAAGGAAGTCCACTTGACACTTAGTAATCAAAACACTAAACATACAGAACAAAAAACAATAATAAGAACTTCAAGGAAAAAAGTGCATATAAAGGCAGACTTACTAGAATTATACCTGAATTCTCAGGGCTGGGGATTTAGCTCAGTGGCAGAGCGCTTACCTAGGAAGCGCAAGGCCCTGGGTTTGGTCCCCAGCTCCAAAAAAAAAGAAAAAAGAAAAAAAAGAAAAAAAAAGAATTATACCTGAATTCTCAGTGGGGACTCTAAAAGTGCCTGGATAGATAGGCTGCAAACTCTAAAAGACCAAAGATGCCAGCATAGATTACCTGAGCTCAGAAATATTTTTCAATCAATTTAGGTGGAAAAATAGCCCATTAAAATGTCAAATTTAACCAGTATCTATCCACAAATCCAGACATACTGAAGGTGCTAGAAGGAAAGCTAAGGAGGTTAAATTTTCCCACGAAAACATAGGAAATAAATAATTTTACACCAGTAAAACTAAAAAATAAAACACACACACACACACACACACACACACACACACACACAAAACACCTCCACCAACACGAGGGGTATGGGGGGAGAAAGAGAACCACCACCACCACCACCAAAAAACAAATAAAGAAACAACTAAGCAACAAACCAAAACAACGGCAACAAAACAAGAATTGGCATCATTGGTCATTGATGTCTCTCAGTATTAATGGACTCAGTTTCCCAATGAAAAGACACAGACTAATAGAATAGATGTAAAAATAAGATCTGTTCTTCAGCTATATTCAAGAAACATACCTCAACATCAAAGAGAGGCATTACCTTGGTGTCAAGTGTTGGAAAAAGATTTTCCAAGCAAGTATATCTAAGAAATAATCTGGTATAGCCTTTCTAATATCTAACAAAATCGACTTCAAACTAAATGTCTTCAAAAGAGACAGGGAATGATACTTTATACTCATCAAAGGAAAGATACACGAAGACAATTTTCAATTCTTAACATCTATGCCTCAAACCCAAGGGCACCCACATTAATAAAAACAAAAAAGTGAAAGAACAAACAGACAGACAAACAAGCAATCATCACTATTAAAGGTTAAACCACACAATAACCCTCACACATTGATAGTGGGACACTTCAGTACCTTACTCTTACAAACATACAGGATATTCTGACAAAACCTAAACAGACATACTAGAGCTAACAAATGATATAAACCAAATGGACCTAACAGATATCAACAGAGAATTTCACCTAAATTCAAGAGAATAAACACACTTTACAAAAATTCTTCCAACATTGCCCACTGAAATAATCCCCTGTACCTTGTCATAGCTCAATGGCTTAAAGCTGGATTTTAAAACAGAAATAACAGAAAGCCTACAAACTTATGAGAACAGTTCTGTACTGAATGAAAACTGGGACAAGATAGACATAGAGAAAGAATGTAAGGACTTTCTAGAATACAATGAAAATGTATACACACATAGCCAAACTTGTAGAACACAACAGAGCCTGTTCTAAGAAGCAAGTTCATGGTACTAAATGCTTACTTCAAACAAACAAACAACAAAATACATTGTCTGGGTCTCGGCTTTCTCTTCGGTCTGGAAGAAACCTGCCTTTTCATGGAAACCTTCTAGGCCCCAAAACTGCCCAGTTTTGAACAATGACTGATTGTCTATCCTAGTCAGATGTGCCCACCACCTCAGTGAGTCCACTTAACACAGTCTGCAGAGGTGAGTGGTACCATCTCTTGACCCCTATTGTGTGGCTCCCCAAGAGTGTCTTACCTCCCCGTGGAAACCTTTGGGGGCCCCAAAACTAACCAGCTTAGAACCTTGCCCAACCATTGGTTCTACTTGCCATTCCAGTTGTGTCTGACTGAAGAACACACCCTGAAAGATAGGGTCCATCCTCTACAGAGCCTGAGGCATAGCCAGCAGAGTCTGGTACTCTGACCTCCACTGTCAGCTCTACAGCTCACCCCACTCCCCCACTTTTCCCAGAAGTACTGCTGCCATCGCGATCATAAAGCCAACACCAGTGAAAAACAGATGCTTAAATGACAGCATAAGAACATAATCAACATGATTTAGGGTAATACGGCACCACCAGAGTCCAGCTATCCTGCTACAACAAACCCTGGATATTTTAATGAAACTGAAGCACAAGAGGAGGGTCTTAATCCAATCTTATAAAGATAATAGAAGCATTTATAGAGGACATGAATAAATCCCTTAAGAAAATACATGAAAATATATTGAAGCAGGCAGAGGCATTAAAAAGAGGAGCAAATAAATTTCTTTTCTGTAAAGTAATACAGAAAAATACAATCAAACAGGTAAAGGACATGAATAAAACTCCCCAAGACCTGAAATGGAAATAAGTTCAATAAAGAAAACACAAACTGAGGCTATCCTGGTATGGAAAAAAATCTAAGAAAGAGAACAGGAGCTATAGAAGCATCCCCAACAAAATACAGGAGATTGAAAAGAGAACCTCAGATGTAGAAGATATGATAGAATAAATCAATTTCTTAGTTAAGGAAAATGTGAAATCTAAAATGTTCATGATATAAAACGTCCAGGAAATTTGGGACACTATGAAAAGCCCAAACCTAAAAATAATAGGAATAGAAGGGGAAGATTCCCAGTTCAAAGGCCCAGAAAACATCTTCAACAAAATCATAGAAGAGAATTTCCTCAATCAAAAGAAAAAGGTGACTACAAAGGTACCAGAAGCTTACAGAACACCAGATTGGACCAGAAAAGAAAATCTTCCAGTCACATAAGAGTCAAAACACTAAATATAAACAAGAAAGAAATAATGAATTTTACAAGCAGCAAGAAGAAAGGACCAACTCATATATAAAGGCAGATCTATCATATTTATATCCAATTTCTTACCTTAGACTCTTAAAATTAGAAGACCTTAAGAGACCATAGATATCAGCCCAGACTACACCCAGCAAAATGTTCAATCACCATAAATATTCCATGACAAAATCAAATTCAAACAATTTTCACTAACCCAGCCCTACAGAGGATACTATAAGGAAAACGCCAACCCAGTGAGGCTAACTATGCTCAAGAAAACCCAAGAAATAAATAATTTCACAGCATTAAAACCAATAGAAGAGAAACACACACAGTCAACCACCACAAACATGAAAATAACAGGAGATAACAAATATTGGTTATTAATATCTATCAACATCAATGGACTCAATTCCTCAGTAAAGACACGGGCATAAACAGAATCCATCATTCCACTGCAGACAAGAAACACATTCCAGCAACCAAGAAAGTCACTATCTCAATATAAATGGCTGAAAAAAAGGTTTTCCAAGAAAATAGACAAAGAAACAAGCTGAAGTATTCTATTATCTAATAAAATAAATTTCCAATTGAAAGTACATTAAAGACTCAGGGAAGAACACATCTTTCTCATCAAATGAATATCCACCAAGAGGACATCTTATTTCTGAACATCTATCTCCCAAATGCAACTACAGACTGATTGCCCTAATGAACACAAAAGCAAAATACTTCCAAACTGAACCAAAGAACACATCAAAAAGATCACCATGATAAAGTAGGTTTCATCCTAGAGATGCAGAGATGGATCAACATTTAAAACTCTTTCAATGTGGGGTTGGGGATTTAGCTCAGTGGTGGAGCGCTTGCCTAGGAAGCGCAAGGCCCTGGGTTCGGTCCCCAGCTCCGAAAAAAAGGAACCAAAAAAAAAAAAAAAACCTCTTTCAATGTAATACACAATCAACAATACACAATAAACAAACTGAAAGAAAAATAACAGATCATCGATCTCATTGGATGCAGAAAAGCCTTTGACAAAGTTCAGTACCCCTTTATGATAAACATCCTGGAGAGATCAGGATTACAAGGGACATAATAAAGGCAACTTACAGCAAGCTTTTAACCAACATTAAATTAAACATAGACTGATTCCTTAAGAGTATATTGCACAGGGAAGTCCCCCACCCGCGGATCCCGGCCCGCAGCAGCTCTCTGCTCCCAGACCCGGTGAGAGAGAAACCCAACCGCCTGGTCAGGGGTCAGGTGGGCACTCCTGAGGCTGCAGAGCGGAAGAGACCACCAACACTGCTCACCCCTGCCCACATCCCTGGCCCAAGAGGAAACTGTATAAGGCCTCTGGGCTCCCGTGGGGGAGGGCCCAGGAGCAGCAGGACCCCACCGGACCCTGAAGGAAACGGACCCTGAAGGAAACAGACCGGATAAACAGTTCTCTGCACCCAAATCCCGTGGGAGGGAGAGCTAAACCTTCAGAGAGGCGGACAAGCCTGGGAAACCAGAAGAGACTGCTCCCTGCACACACATCTCGGACGCCAGAGGAAAAAGCCAAAGACCATCTGGAACCCTGGTGCACTGAAGCTCCCGGAAGGGGCGGCACAGGTCTTCCTGGTTGCTGCCGCTGCAGAGAGCCCGTGGGCAGCACCCCACGAGCGAACTTGAGCCTCGGGACCACAGGTAAGACCAACTTTTCTGCTGCAAGAAAGCTGCCTGGTGAACTCAAGACACAGGCCCACAGGAACAGCTGAAGACCTGTACAAAGGAAAAACCACACGCCCGAAAGCAGAACACTCTGTCCCCATAACTGACTGAAAGAGAGGAAAACAGGTCTACAGCACTCCTGACACACAGGCTTATAGGACAGTCTAGCCACTGTCAGAAACAGCAGAACAAAGTAACACTAGAGATAATCTGATGGCGAGAGGCAAGCGCAGGAACCCAAGCAACAGAAACCAAGACTACATGCCATCATCGGAGCCCAATTCTCCCACCAAAACAAACATGGAATATCCAAACACACCAGAAAAGCAAGATCTAGTTTCAAAATCATATTTGATCATGATGCTGGAGGACTTCAAGAAAGACATGAGCACACTTAGGGAAGCACAGGAAAACATTAATAAACAAGTAAAAGCCTACAGAGAGGAATCGCAAAAATCCCTGAAAGAATTCCAGGAAAACACAATCAAACAGTTGAAGGAATTAAAAATGGAAATAGAAGCAATCAAGAAAGAACACATGGAAACAACCCTGGATATAGAAAACCAAAAGAAGAGACAAGGAGCTGTAGATACAAGCTTCACCAACAGAATACAAGAGATGGAAGAGAGAATCTCAGGAGCAGAAGATTCCATAGAAATCATTGACTCAACTGTCAAAGATAATGTAAAGCGGAAAAAGCTACTGGTCCAAAACATACAGGAAATCCAGGACTCAATGAGAAGATCAAACCTAAGGATAATAGGTATAGAAGAGAGTGAAGACTCCCAGCTCAAAGGACCAGTAAATATCTTCAACAAAATCATAGAAGAAAACTTCCCTAACCTAAAAAAAGAGATACCCATAGACATACAAGAAGCCTACAGAACTCCAAATAGATTGGACCAGAAAAGAAACACCTCCCGTCACATAATTGTCAAAACACCAAACGCACAAAATAAAGAAAGAATATTAAAAGCAGTAAGGGAAAAAGGTCAAGTAACATATAAAGGGAGACCTATCAGAATCACACCAGACTTCTCGCCAGAAACTATGAAGGCCAGAAGATCCTGGACTGATGTCATACAGACACTAAGAGAACACAAATGCCAGCCCAGGTTACTGTATCCAGCAAAACTCTCAATTAACATTGATGGAGAAACCAAGATATTCCATGACAAAACCAAATTTACACAATATCTTTCTACAAATCCAGCACTACAAAGGATAATAAACGGTAAAGCCCAACATAAGGAGGCAAGCTATACCCTAGAAGAAGCAAGAAACTAATCGTCTTGGCAACAAAACAAAGAGAATGAAAGCACAAAAACATAACCTCACATCCAAATATGAATATAACGGGAAGCAATAATCACTATTCCTTAATATCTCTCAATATCAATGGCCTCAACTCCCCAATAAAAAGACATAGATTAACAAACTGGATACACAACGAGGACCCTGCATTCTGCTGCCTACAGGAAACACACCTCAGAGACAAAGACAGACACTACCTCAGAGTGAAAGGCTGGAAAACAACTTTCCAAGCAAATGGTCAGAAGAAGCAAGCTGGAGTAGCCATTCTAATATCAAATAAAATCAATTTCCAACTAAAAGTCATCAAAAAAGATAAGGAAGGACACTTCATATTCATCAAAGGAAAAATCAACCAAGATGAACTCTCAATCCTAAATATCTATGCCCCAAATACAAGGGCACCTACATACGTAAAAGAAACCTTACTAAAGCTCAAAACACACATTGCACCTCACACAATAATAGTGGGAGATTTCAACACCCCACTCTCATCAATGGACAGATCATGGAAACAGAAATTAAACAGTGATGTAGACAGACTAAGAGAAGTCATGAGCCAAATGGACTTAACGGATATTTATAGAACATTCTATCCTAAAGCAAAAGGATATACCTTCTTCTCAGCTCCTCATGGTACTTTCTCCAAAATTGACCATATAATTGGTCAAAAAACGGGCCTCAACAGGTACAGAAAGATAGAAATAATCCCATGCGTGCTATCGGACCACCACGGCCTAAAACTGGTCTTCAATAACAATAAGGGAAGAATGCCCACATATACGTGGAAATTGAACAATGCTCTACATAATGATAACCTGGTCAAGGAAGAAATAAAGAAAGAAATTAAAAACTTTTTAGAATTTAATGAAAATGAAGATACAACATACTCAAACTTATGGGACACAATGAAAGCTGTGCTAAGAGGAAAACTCATAGCGCTGAGTGCCTGCAGAAAGAAACAGGAAAGAGCATATGTCAGCAGCTTGACAGCACACCTAAAAGCTCTAGAACAAAAAGAAGCAAATACACCCAGGAGGAGTAGAAGGCAGGAAATAATCAAACTCAGAGCTGAAATCAACCAAGTAGAAACAAAAAGGACCATAGAAAGAATCAACAGAACCAAAAGTTGGTTCTTTGAGAAAATCAATAAGATAGATAAACCCTTAGCCAGACTAACGAGAGGACACAGAGAGTGTGTCCAAATTAACAAAATCAGAAATGAAAAGGGAGACATAACTACAGATTCAGAGGAAATTCAAAAAATCATCAGATCTTACTATAAAAACCTATATTCAACAAAATTTGAAAATCTTCAGGAAATGGACAATTTCCTAGACAGATACCAGGTATCGAAGTTAAATCAGGAACAGATAAACCAGTTAAACAACCCCATAACTCCTAAGGAAATAGAAGCAGTCATTAAAGGTCTCCCAACCAAAAAGAGCCCAGGTCCAGACGGGTTTAGTGCAGAATTCTATCAAACCTTCATAGAAGACCTCATACCAATATTATCCAAACTATTCCACAAAATTGAAACAGATGGAGCCCTACCGAATTCCTTCTACGAAGCCACAATTACTCTTATACCTAAACCACACAAAGACACAACAAAGAAAGAGAACTTCAGACCAATTTCCCTTATGAATATCGACGCAAAAATACTCAATAAAATTCTGGCAAACCGAATTCAAGAGCACATCAAAACAATCATCCATCATGATCAAGTAGGCTTCATCCCAGGCATGCAGGGATGGTTTAATATACGGAAAACCATCAACGTGATCCATTATATAAACAAACTGAAAGAACAGAACCACATGATCACTTCATTAGATGCTGAGAAAGCATTTGACAAAATTCAACACCCCTTCATGATAAAAGTCCTGGAAAGAATAGGAATTCAAGGCCCATACCTAAACATAGTAAAAGCCATATACAGCAAACCAGTTGCTAACATTAAACTAAATGGAGAGAAACTTGAAGCAATCCCACTAAAATCAGGGACTAGACAAGGCTGCCCACTCTCTCCCTACTTATTCAATATAGTTCTTGAAGTTCTAGCCAGAGCAATCAGACAACAAAAGGAGATCAAAGGGATACAGATCGGAAAAGAAGAGGTCAAAATATCACTATTTGCAGATGACATGATAGTATATTTAAGTGATCCCAAAAGTTCCACCAGAGAACTACTAAAGCTGATAAACAACTTCAGCAAAGTGGCTGGGTATAAAATTAACTCAAATAAATCAGTTGCCTTCCTCTATACAAAAGAGAAACAAGCCGAGAAAGAAATTAGGGAAACGACACCCTTCATAATAGACCCAAATAATATAAAGTACCTCGGTGTGACTTTAACCAAGCAAGTAAAAGATCTGTACAATAAGAACTTCAAGACACTGAGGAAAGAAATTGAAGAAGACCTCAGAAGATGGAAAGATCTCCCATGCTCATGGATTGGCAGGATTAATATAGTAAAAATGGCCATTTTACCAAAAGCAATCTACAGATTCAATGCAATCCCCATCAAAATACCAATCCAATTCTTCAAAGAGTTAGACAGAACAATTTGCAAATTCATCTGGAATAACAAAAAACCCAGGATAGCTAAAGCTATCCTCAACAATAAAAGGACTTCAGGGGGAATCACTATCCCTGAACTCATGCAGTATTACAGAGCAATAGTGATAAAAACTGCATGGTATTGGTACAGAGACAGACAGATAGACCAATGGAATAGAATTGAAGACCCAGAAATGAACCCACACACCTATGGTCACTTGATTTTTGACAAAGGAGCCAAAACCATCAAATGGAAAAAAGATAGCATTTTCAGCAAATGGTGCTGGTTCAACTGGAGGGCAACATGTAGAAGAATGCAGATCGATCCATGCTTATCACCCTGTACAAAGCTTAAGTCCAAGTGGATCAAGGACCTCCACATCAAACCAGACACACTCAAACTAATAGAAGAAAAACTAGGGAAGCATCTGGAACACATGGGCACTGGAAAAAATTTCCTGAACAAAACACCAATGGCTTATGCTCTAAGATCAAGAATCGACAAATGGGATCTCATAAAACTGCAAAGCTTCTGTAAGGCAAAGGACACTGTGGTTAGGACAAAACGGCAACCAACAGATTGGGAAAAGATCTTTACCAATCCTACAACAGATAGAGGCCTTATATCCAAAATATACAAAGAACTCAAGAAGTTAGACCGCAGGGAAACAAATAACCCTATTAAAAAATGGGGTTCAGAGCTAAACAAAGAATTCACAGCTGAGGAATGCCGAATGGCTGAGAAACACCTAAAGAAATGTTCAACATCTTTAGTCATAAGGGAAATGCAAATCAAAACAACCCTGAGATTTCACCTCACACCAGTGCGATTGGCTAAGATCAAAAACTCAGGTGACAGCAGATGCTGGCGAATATGTGGAGAAAGAGGAACACTCCTCCATTGTTGGTGGGATTGCAGACTGGTAAAACCATTCTGGAAATCAGTCTGGAGGTTCCTCAGAAAATTGGACATTGAACTGCCTGAGGATCCAGCTATACCTCTCTTGGGCATATACCCAAAAGATGCCTCAACATATAAAAGAGACACGTGCTCCACTATGTTCATCGCAGCCTTATTTATAATAGCCAGAAAATGGAAAGAACCCAGATGCCCTTCAACAGAGGAATGGATACAGAAAATGTGGTACATCTACACAATGGAATATTACTCAGCTATCAAAAACAACGAGTTTATGAAATTTGTAGGCAAATGGTTGGAACTGGAAAATATCATCCTGAGTGAGCTAACCCAATCACAGAAAGACATACATGGTATGCACTCATTGATAAGTGGCTATTAGCCCAAATGCTTGAATTACCCTAGATCCCTAGAACAAACGAAACTCAAGACGGATGATCAAAATGTGAATGCTTCACTCCTTCTTTAAATGAGGAAAAAGAATACCCTTGGCAGGGAAGGGAGAGGCAAAGATTAAAACAGAGACTGAAGGAACACCCATTCAGAGCCTGCCCCACATGTGGCCCATACATATACAGCCACCCAATTAGACAAGATGGATGAAGCAAAGAAGTGCAGACCGACAGGAGCCGGATGTAGATCGCTCCTGAGAGACACAGCCAGAATACAGCAAATATAGAGGCGAATGCCAGCAGCAAACCACTGAACTGAGAATAGGTCCCCTATTGAAGGAATCAGAGAAAGAACTGGAAGAGCTTGAAGGGACTCGAGACCCCAAAAGTACAACAATGCCAAGCAACCAGAGCTTCCAGGGACTAAGCCACTACCTAAAGACTATACATGGACTGACCCTGGACTCTGACCCCATAGGTAGCAATGAATATCCTAGTAAGAGCACCAGTGGAAGGGGAAGCCCTGGGTCCTGCTAAGACTGAACCCCCAGTGAACTAGTCTATGGGGGGAGGGCGGCAATGGGGGGAGGGTTGGGAGGGGAACACCCATAAGGAAGGGGAGGGGGGAGGGGGATGTTTGCCCGGAAACCGGGAAAGGGAATAACACTCGAAATGTATATAAGAAATACTCAAGTTAATAAAAAAAATAATTAAACATAGAGAAACTCAAAGTAATTCCACCACTAAAATAGGGAACAAGACAAGGCTGTCCACTCTCTCAGTATCTATTCAACATAGTAATTGCAGTTCTGGTTAAATGAATAAGAGAACAAAAAGAGATCAAGGTGATAAAAATTGGAAAGAAAGAAGTCAAAGTATAGCTATTCATCGATTATATGATAGCACACATAAATGACTGTAAAGATTCTACTAGGAAACTTCTTCAGCTGAAAAAATACTTTCAGTAAAGTGGCCTGACACAAAATTATCGAAAACAACAACAACAACAACAAAATCAGTAGCCCCTCTATATACAAATGATAAATGGGCTAAGAAAGAAATCAGTAAACAACACTGTTCACAATAACCTCAACTACTATAAAATATGTCGATGTACCACTAACCAAGCAAATGAATAGCTCGCATGACAAAAACTTCACATCTTTGAAGAAAGAAAGGGAATAAAGATATTAGAAGGTCTATAGATCTCCCATGCTCATCGATCAGTATGATTTACATAGTAAAGAAGGCCATCTTACAAAAAGCAATCTAGAGATTCAACATGATTCCCCTCAAAATTCAAACACAATTCTTCATAGACCTTTAAAGGACAATGCTAAACTTCATATGGAAAAAAAAAACCAAATAACCTAGGATAGCCAAAACAATCCTGAACAATAAAAGATCTAGAGATATCATCATCCTTGATTTCAAGCTCTATTATGAAATAATAGGAAATAAATACTGCATGTTATTGACATAGAAACAGACACTGGTCAATAGAAATGACTAAAAGATACATATATAAATCCAAACACATATGGACACCCGATTTTTAATAAAAGCAAACAAATAATCTAAACTAAAAAATGAAGAAATAAATTGAAAGAAAAGAAAGCATCTTCAGCAAATGGTGCTGGTCTAACTGAATGTCTGCATGTTGAATGTAAATAGATTCATATTTATATCACCCTGTTCAGAAATTATTTATCACATAAAACTTATTTTAATGATATATGAACCAACAACTTCATTAGAATGTCCTTCAACTCTCTTCAAATAAGGGACTTGTAAGATTGAGACTTGGCTTATTAATTAAGTTTATCTTCTGTGCAACTGTAAGGATCAGAATTAAATTACCAATACCTATATAACAATCTGGATATGGTCTTGTATGTGTTTATAACACCAACATGTGGATGAGAGGAGTTAGAAGGATCATTTAGTCTTCTGTGCTTTTGATTCAGACAAACAAAAATATGAAATATTTTACAGAGTTCAGAGAGTGACCATGGCTTAAAGGAATATGGACGAAAATGATGGGAAACCCCATTCAACTGTTTTCTTTGGTTTCTGCATGCACACAAAGGTGCTTGCTACTGCAAACACAGGTACACATTCCCATGGCATTCTTCCAAAGGCCATACTTTTAGACACTGAGAAAGATTTCAACTCCAGGTTTACATGCTTTGATAATGTTATCAGTAAGTGAAAGCCATGCATTTCTTTTATACAATGGAAAAGCAATAATCAAGAGAAAAGAAGTTGGAAGATCTGTTTGGGAAATTAATTGCAGATAAATTAACTTTAGGGCACATTTTATGTGTAAGTTTAGAGTCTAGGTACTTTTTCAAAAACTATTATGCAAGTATTCTCTTCGGAAATTCTCATAAATTTCAGCCTGAAGGATTGCAGTGTAAGTTACATATTAATGGTAAGATCTATTATTAAAGATTCCTTTTACAGGGAAAAGAATATTACTGGGAATTTTCTAGCTCAAATACTATACTTTAGGGGATTCTAAACTTTGAAATTCCCATGAATATTAGAAATCCAACCCCATGGATGAAAACATTAACTTCTTTATCTTAAACAAATGCGCAAAGGCAAAAGGCCATGTTAAGGAAGACAGGGTCTTAGCAAAGAAAAACCACAGAAATGGCTTGTCTGTGTGTGAGACCACGTAGTATTGCACATGTTCAATGGAAAAAATGTTACTTTAGGGGAATGTTTCCCCAAGCAAAAATACACACACTAGGTGAACAAAATGACGAAAAATTTAAAAATTTAAAGGGGATTAGGCCTGTGTTTTTTTGGATATGAATCTGACAGAGTTGGCCTATGGCTGTTTAGATTGGAAGCAGAGGTGTGCTCTAGAGGCTCAAGTAATTCCCGTGTCCTTTTCATATTCCTTCCCTGTTTAGTATTTTTCTTGAGGTTTTTCTATTGATACCTGTGTGCTTTCATTGAAGTAAATGGCAAATGCTTTTCTGTCCTTTGAGGCCTATTACATGAAATCAGAGTGTCCTTAGAAAGCAGACCCAGTAAACTAATATGGTCCATATGTTTTTCTCATCCCTGTTCAACCCAATCTCCATGCAATTGAACACACTAGTCAGTTTAAGAAAAATGAAACTAGGCCACAGCTGCTCTTGTCCTTAAGCTTCCCAATGGCATTCCAGTCCTTTTGATAAAAGCTTGATCTGCTATGTCTTCTGTAGCAATGTTGTGGGGAACTGGCTCTCAGCAGCCTACAGAAGGCAAATGGTAAGTTGGGTGAGCTGATTGTTGAAGACAGTTATGACTGCAATTAAATCACATAGCCAATATTATAATATGAAAACATATGGGAGAAAGAATATCATGCTCACCATGTCCTAATTTTGAAATGTTTTACCTCACTCTTAAAGTTATGTATGTGTACTTTTTAAGTGGTGGAAATTCTTATTAATTGTGCAATTGTATATTTTTCTGCCATGTTACATTGTAGATTCTATGTCCAATTACATATAACTGCACACGTCCCTCCCATGTTGTTGCTTTGTTGCAAATCTATCCAATACGGTGTAGCTATGCATTTCTCTCCATGCTGCATCAACTGATAGATAACACCAAGGTCATTGGGCAGTTGCATTCATGCCAAGGGAATTGATCCACAACTCAAATCCTAGCTTGGTCCTTGTGGTGATTTGAATATACTTGGCACATAGGGAGTGGTATTGTTATGAAGTGAGGCCTTATGGGAAGATGTGTGTCATTGTTGGGGTGGGCTTGGAGACCCTCCTTTTAGCTAACTAAAAACAGTCTGCTCCTAGATTCCTTTGAGTGATGATGTAGAACTCTCAGCTTATTCAGTACCGTGACTGCCTGGATGCTGTCGTGATAATGAACTTGGTGATAATGGACTGAACCTCTGAAACTGTAAGCCAGCCTCAATTAAATGTCATTTATAAGAATTTTAGGTTATGGTGTCTCTTCACACCAATGGAAACCCTAAACAAGACACTTCTCCAGCATGATTATTGCAGAAGATTGAGCAGTTCATCCTCAAAGATATATAAAATTTTGAATTAAACTGTGAGAAGGACATGTGAGCTCATATTGATATGAGCAGTTCCATTTTATACTTCTTGTCCCAGGTGGCAAATTCAACAGTTTTCAGATCACAAAGGCCTGGTACTGCCAGCTCTTGACTTTAATCCCAGCACTCAGGAGGCAAAGACAGGTAAATCTCTGAATTTGAGACTAGCCTGGTTTATATAGCAAGTTCCAGGAAAAACAGGGCTACAGAGATAAACCATGTCTCAAAAAGACAAAAAAAAAAAAAAAAGAAATGGAAAAGATCATGATATTTTATAAGTTGTAATAACTCATGTAAAAACACTTTTGCATCATGTTTTCATTATGTTTAATTATTTATTTTCATCCCCAATGCTGCTCCCCTCCAGGTCTTCCTTCTCAGAAACTCTCCCCCATCCCCTCCTCTTCTCTGAGACGGTGCCCTCCCCCCAACCCCGTATCCCACCCTCTCGACCCTGTCAAATCAAGTCTCTGCCAGAGTACAATCATCCTCACCCACTGAGGCCATACAAGGCAGCCCTGTTGGGGAAAAGATAACATAGTCAGGCTATAGCTTTAGGGAGAGCATCCACTCCTGTTGTTTAGGGGGCTCATATACAGACTGAGCTGCACTTCTGATACCTATGTATCTGAAACCTCGTTCCACGCCATGTATATTCTTTAATTGGTGGCTCAGTCTCGGAGAGCTCCCTGAGGTCTAGGTTAGTTGACTGTTGGTTCTCCTGTGCGGTTCCTATCCCCTTCAGGTCCTTCAATACTTCCCTCAACTCTTCCATTGAAGTTCCCAACTTCTGCCTAATGTTTCGCTCTGGGTATATACATGGGTAGAGCCTCTCAGAGGACAGTTGTGCTAAGCTCCTGTCTGTAAGCATAACAGAGTATAAGTAATACTATCAGGGACTGGCGTTTGCCCATGGGATGGATGGGTTTCAAGTTGGGCCAGTTATTAGTTATTGGTTGACCATTCCTTCAATCTCTGCTCGATCTTTGTCCCTTCATTTCTTTTAGACAGGACAAATTTTGGGCTAAGGGTTGTGGGTGGGTTTTTGTCCTTATCTCTCCACTGGCTACAAGAGGTGTTCTCTTCAGATTCAGTGTTTCCACTATTAGGCATTTTGGCTAAAGTCTCCCACATTGATTCCTTGGAGCAGGTCCTTCTCATGTCGTTTGGACTTCCTAATGATTCCCCCAACCCCTTCACCCCGCACCCTGGCAGCTGCAGATTCATTATCCTGGCCCTCTGGGTCTTTATTTAATAGTCTCTTCCCACCTGATCATGCCCCCCCCCCAATTCTTCCCCACGTGGTCTCTCCCATACACTTCCTTCCATCCTTCTGCCTCCTATGGCTATTTTGTTGCCCTTTCTAAGTGTGATACAAGCATCCTCACTTGGTCCTGAGTCTATGGGATGTATCATGGTATTCTATGCCTTATGGCTAAAATCTATTTATCAGTTAGTTAGTACATACCCTGTATGTTTTTGGGGTCTGGGTTACCTCACTCCAGACGATATTTTCTAGTCCACCCATTTGCCTACACAATTCATAGTATCATTGCTTTTAATAGCTGAATAGTATTCCATTGTATAAATGAACCACATTTCTGTATCCATTCTTTGGTTGAGGGACACTTGTGTTGTTTCCAGATTCTGGTTATTACAAATAAAGCTACTGTGAACATAGAACCTGTGTCCTTGTGGTATGGTAGACCATTCTGATAGGTCTGCCTTTTTATGTTACTTGGTCTTTTTCCCCTGCACGGTTTAATATTTTTTCTTTGCTCTGTCAATTTAATGTTTTGATTATCATGTGATGAGAAGATCTTCTTTTCCAGTCCAATCTATTTGGTGTTTTGTAAACTTCTTGTACATTTATACCCATCTCTTTCTTTAGATTAGGAAAACTTAATTTTATGATTTTGTTGAAGATATTTCCTTGCCCTTTGAACTGGGAATCTTCACTCTCTTCTATTTTTATTATTCTTATGTTTTGTCTTTTCATAGTGTCCCAAATTTCCTGGGTGTTTTGAGTTAGAAACTTTTTACATATGGCATTTCCTTTGAACAAAGTATCTTTTTTTCTATTGTATCTTCTATGCCTGAGATTCTTTCTTGAATTCCTTGTATTCTGTTGGAGATGCTTGTGTCTTTATTTCCTTGTCTCTTTCCTTGGTTTTCCATCTCCAAGAATGTCTTCATTTCTTCATTTGTAATTGCCTTATTGTATCTATTTCTATTTTTAGGTCTTGGGCCATTTTATTCACTTCCTTCACCTCTATTTCTTTAAGGGATATATTTGTTTCCTTTTTAAAGGACTTCTACCTGTTTGATCCTGTTTCCTTTATTTCCTTAAGGGGATTATTTTAATCTTCTTTAAAGGCCTCTATCATCTTCGTGAGATGGG
This sequence comes from Rattus norvegicus, assembly GCF_021556685.1. Classification (NCBI taxonomy): domain Eukaryota; kingdom Metazoa; phylum Chordata; class Mammalia; order Rodentia; family Muridae; genus Rattus; species Rattus norvegicus. The sequence goes on along the minus strand of NC_141535.1, from coordinate 104,836,969 downwards.
GTTTAAGGTGACAGTCTCGTCCTCAGCTGTTGTCTGAAGTCACTGTACCATCTGCAAAAGCAGGTGTAGGTATGGACCAGATGTAAGATGGACAGCAAACAGGGCAAGGCAAAACCCATGACTGCTGGGTGTGCTAAAGTTCCAGAAGTGGAGTGAGGTGGGAGGAGGGATTGGGGCAGAGAGTATGTCACACCTATGTGCCTCAGGTTAAAGCAGACCTCCTGGGAGGCAGGCTGAATTGTGGGGTGAGCAGTTCACTGGTCCTGGACTGCAGGTAAATGTTCAGACCAGGTGGACGATACCTTATTATAAAGTGTTAAACAAGCAAAACAAAACAAAACAAAACAAAAAATGTTTTTAAGACACTTTCGTTTCTTCAATATTCAGTACGCAACTGAAATATTCAGTGTTATTAATTCATAATTAGTTATTATTGGGTTCTCTCCCACTCTCTCTCTCCCTCTCTGTCTCTCTCTCACACTGTCTCCCTCCTCTACTATAGTATTGTAATGCCAGGATAAAGAATTTGAAAAAAAATTATTAAATGCCTAGTGGAACTTAGCAAAGGAGTTATTCTGCAGGTATTTTGTGATTATACTCTCTGGGTGTGACTTCACTCACATTTATAAGATATTTCATGAGCTGTATCAATGGATATGAAATTTGAATTATTTTCTTAGCACTTGCTATAACAAGGACTTGAGAAATATTTTTGTCAATTTACATGATGGAATAGGTATAAAAACATATAGTTTCTTTTTTCCACGTCAAAATTGACTTTAATAACTTTTTATGATGTGTTTATATTTTTTATTAGATATAATAATTTACTTACATTACAAATGTTGTTCTGTTTCCTGGATTCCTGTCCATAAGCTCACATCCCCTCCCCATTGCCATACAGGTATTCCCACCATCCATCTCCCATACGGACCCCCCATTTTCGCCTGCACTGGAGGTCCAATCATGGCAGGACCCAGGGCTTCCCCTTCCACTTGTGGCCAACAAGGCTATTCTCTGCTACCTATGCAGTAGGAGCCCAGGGTCAGTCCATGCATAGTCTTTTGGTAGTGGTTTAGTCCCTGGAAGCTCTGGTTGGTTGGCATTGTTGTTCTTATGGGGTTGCAAGCTCCTTCAACTCTATCAATCCTTCCTCCATTTCCCCACAAGGGGATCCTGTTCTCAGTTCAGTGATTTGCTGCCAGCCTTGACCTCTGTATTGGACATACTCTGGATGTGTCTCTCAGGAGAGATCTATATCCAGTCCCTTTCAGCATGCATTTTTTTAGCTTCATCAATCTTGTCTAGTTTTGGTGGATATGTATATATATATATATATATATATATATATATATATATATATATATATATATATATATGGACCACATGTGGGGCACGCTCTGAATGGCCATTCCTTCAGTTGCTGCTCTAAACTTTGCTTCCATATCCCCTCCAATGAATATTTGTTCCCCCTTATAAGAGGGAATGTGAGCATCCACATTTTGGTTATCATTCTTCTTGAACTTCCTGTGGTCTGTGTATTGCATTTTGGGTAATTCGAGCTTTTGGGCTAATATCCACTAATGCATGAGTGCATACCAAGTGAGTTTTTCTATGATTGGGTTACCTTACTCAAGATGATATTTTCTAGTTCATTCCATTTGCCTATGAATATCATGAAGTCATTGTTTTTGATAGCTGAGTACTGCTCCATTGTGTAGATGTAACACATTTTTTTGAGTCCATTCATCTGCTGAAGGGCATTTGGGTTCTTTCCAGCTTCTGGCTATTATAAATAAGACTGCTATGAACATAATGGAACATGTGCATTTGCTGTATGTTGGAGCATCTTTTGGGTATATGCCCAAGAGAGGTATAACTGGGTCCTCAGGTGGTAGAATGTCCAATTTTCTGAAGAACCTCCAGACTGATTTCCAGAGTGGTTGTACCAGTTTGCAATCACACCAACAATGGAGGAGTGTTCCTCTTTCCTGAAATCCTTGCCAGCATCTGCTGTCACATGAGATTTTTATCTTAGCCATTCTGACCGGTGTGTGGTGGAAGCTCAGAGTCATTTTGATTTGCATTTCCCTGATGACTAAGGATGTTGAACATTTCTTTAGGTGCTTTTTTACCATTCAATAATCCTAGGCTGTGAATGTTTTGTTTACCTCTGTATGCCATTTTATAATAGGGTTATTTGGCTCTCTGGAGTATAACTTCTTGAGTTCATTCTATATTTTGTGATATTAGCCCTCTATCCAATGTAGGATTGGTAAAGATCTTTTCCCAATCTGTTGGTTGCTGTTTTATCCTAATGACAGTGTCTTTTGCCTTACAGAAGCTTTGCAGTTTTATGAGGTGCCATTTGTCGATTCTTGATCTTAGAGCATAAGCTATTGGTGTTTTGTTCAGGAAATTTCCCCCAGTGCCAATGTGTTCAAGACTATTCCCCACTTTTTCTTCTATTAGTTTGAGTATCTGCTTTCATGTGGAAGTCCTTGATCCACTTGAACTTAAGCTTTGTACAGGGTGATAAGAATGGATCAATTTGCATTCTTGTACATGCTGACCTCCAGTTGAACCAGCACCATTTGTTGGAAATGCTATCTTTCTTCCATTGGATGGTTTTAGCTCCCTTGTCAAATATCAAGTGATTATAGGTATGTGGGTTCATTTCTGGGTCTTCAATTCTGTTTCACTGACCTATCTGCCTGTCTCTGCACCAATACCATACAGTTTTTTATGACTATTTGTCTGTAATACTGCTTAAAGTCAGAGATGGTGATACCCCCAGAAATTCTTTTATTGTTGAGGATAGTTTTTGCTATCCTGTTTGTGTGTGTGTGTGTGTGTGTGTGTGTGTGATTCCAAATGAATTTGCAGATTGCTCTTTCTATCTCTATAAAGAAATGAGTAGGACTTTTGAATTTTGCATTCAATCTGTAGATTGCTTTTGGAAAAATGCACATCTTTCCTATATTAATGCTGCTAAGCCATGAGCATGTGAGATCTTTCCATCTTCTGAGATCATTCTCAATTTCTTTCTTCAGAGATGTTAAGTTCTTGTCATACAGATCTTTCACTTGCTTGGTTAAAGTCAAACCGCAATATTTTATATTATTTGGGACTATTGTGAAGGGTGTCATTTCCCTAATTTCTTTCTCAGTCTTTTTATCCTGTCAGTAGAGGAAGGCTGCTGACTTGTTTGAGTTAATCTTAGACCCCAACACTTTGCTGAAGTTGTTTATCAGGATAAGTAGTTCTCTAGTAGAAGTTTTGGGGTCATGTAAGTACACTATCATATCATCTGCAAATAATGATATTTTGATTTCTTCCCTTCCAATTTATATCCCTTTGACCTGCTCTTATTTTCTGATTGCTATGGCTAGGACTTTAAGTACTATGTTGAATAAGTAGGAAGAGAGTGGGCAGCCTTGTCTAGTCCCTGATTTCAGTGAGATTGCTTCAATTTTCTCTCCATTTCATTTGATGTTAGCTACTGGTTTGCTGTATATTGCTTGTACTATGTTTAGATATGGACTTTGAATTCCTGATCTTTCCAGGACTTTAATCATGGAAGGGTGTTGAATTTTGTTAAATGTTTTCTCAGGACCTAATGAAACAATCACATGGTCCTTATCTTTGAGTTTGTTTATATAGTGGATTACATTGAAGGATTTCCATATATTAAACCATCCCTGCATCCCTGGGATGAAGCCTACTTGATCGTGAAGGATGGGCATTTCGATGTGTTCTTGGATTTGGATTGCCAAAATTTTATCGACTAATTTTGTGTCAATAATCATAAGGTAAATTGGTCTGGACTTCTCTTTCTTTGTTGGGTCTTTGTGTGGTTTAGGTATAAGAGTAATTGTGGCTTCATACAAGGAATTTGGTAGTGCTCTGTCTGTTTCTATTTTGTGGAATAGTTTGGACAGTATTGGTATAAGGTCATCAATGAAGGTCTGATAGAATTGTGCACTAAACCCATCTGGTCCTGGGCTCTTTTTGGTTGGGAGACTTTTAACACCTACTTCTATTTCTTTAGGAGTTATGGGGTTGTTTAGATGGTTTTTTTGTTCCTGGTTTAACTTTGGTATCTGTCTAGAAAATTGTCCATTTCTGCCATATTTTCCAGTTTTGTTGTATTAGGCTCTGATGATTTTTTAATTTCTTCAGATTCTGGTGTTATGTCTCCCTTTTCATTTCCAATTTTCTTAATTGGATACACTGTCTGTGACCTCTGTTTAGTCTGGCTAAGGGTTTATCTATCTTGTTGATTTTCTCAAAGAACCAGCTCCTTGTTTTGTTGATTCTTTGTATACCCCTATGCATTTCTACTTGGTTGATCTCATCCCTGAGATTGATTATTTCCTGCCTTCTACTCCTCTTGGATTTCTTCATTTCTTTTTGTTCTAGAGCTTTTAGGTGTGCTGTCAAGCTGATAATATATGCTCTCTCCTGTTTCTTTTTGCAGGGACTCAGAGCTATGAGTTTACCTCTTAGCACAACTTTCATTGTGTCCATTATGTTTGGGAATGTTGTATCTTCATTTTCATTTAATTCTAAGAAGTCTTTAATTTCTTTATTTCTTCTTTGACCATGTTTCATTGACTAGAGCATTGTTCTACTTCCATGTATATGTGGGCTTTCTGTTATTATTGCTCTTATTGAAGACCAGTCTTAGTCCATGGTGATCTGATGGGATTTATGGGAATATTTCTATCTTCCTGTATTTCTTGAGACCTGATTTCTGACCAATTATATGGTCAGTTTTGGAAAAGGTACCATGAGGTGCTGAGAAGAAGGTATACCCTTTTGTTTTAGGATGGATATTCTATAAATATCTGTTAAATCCATTGTTTCATAACATCTGTTAGTGTCTCTATGTCTCTGTTAAATTTTTGTTTCCATGATCTATCCATTGATGAGAGTGGGGTTTTGAGATCTCCTACTGCTATCCTGTGAGGTTCAATGTGTGCCTTGAGCTTTAGTAAGGTTTCTTTTATGAGTGTAGGTGCCCTTGCATTTGGAGCATAGATATTTAGCATTGAGGGTTCATCTTGGTGGATTTTTCCTTTGATGAATATGAAGTGTCCTTCCTTATCTTTTTTAATGACTTTTGGTTGAAAGTCAATTTTATTTGGTATTAGAATGGCAACTCCAGCTTGTTTCTTCAGGCCATTTGCTTGGAAATTTGTTTTGCAGCCATTTACACTGAGGTTCTTTCTGTTCTTGTCTCTGAGGTATGTTTCCTGCATGCATCAAAATGCTGGGTCCTCTTTACATATCCTGTCTGTTAGTCTATGTCTTTTTATTGGGGAATTGAGTCCATTGATGTTGAGAGATATTAAGGAATAGTGATTATCATTTCCTGTTATTTTCATTGTTACAGGTGGAATTATGTTTGTGTGTCTCTCTTTTGATTCCATTGCAAGGAAATTATATTCTTGCTTTCTGAACAGTGCAGTTTCTCTCCTTGTGTTGGAGTTTTCCATCTATTATCCTTTGTAGGACTTGATTTGTAGAAAGATATTGTGTAAATTTGGTTTTGTCCTGGAATATCTTGGTTTCTCCATCTATGTTAATTGAGAGTTTTATTAAATACAGTAACTTGGGCTGGCATTTGTGTTCTCTTAGGGTCTGTATGGCATCTGTCTGGCTTTCATTGTCTCTGGTGAGAAGTCTGGTGTAATTCTTATAGGTCTCCCTTTATATGTCACTTGACCATTTTCACTTATGGCTTTTTAACATTCTTTCTTTGTTTTGTGCATTTGGTGTTTGGACTATTATGTGCTGGGAAGAATTTCTTTTCTGATCCAAACTATTTGGAGTTCTGTAGGCTTCTTGTATGTTTATGGGCTTCTCTTTCTTTAGGGAAGTTTTCTTCTATGGTTTTTTTTTAAAATATATTTACTGACCCTTTAAGTTGGGAGTCTTCACTCTCTTTTATACCTATTATTCTTAGGTATTCTTCCTGTGTCCTGGATTTCCTGCATGTTTTGGGCTAGGAGCTTTTTGACTTTTCCATTTTGTTTGATAGTCGTGTCAATGTTTTCTATGATATCTTCTGCCCCTGAGATTCTCTTTTCTATCTCTTGTATTCTGTTTGTGATGCTTTTATCTATGGCTTCTTTTCTCTTCCTTAGTTGTTCTATATCCAGGGTTGTCTCCCTTTGTGCTTTCTTTATTGTTTTTATGTCCATTTTCAATTTTTTCACCTGTTTGGTTGTGTTTTCCTATAATTCTTCCAGGGAATTTTGTGTTTCCTCTCTGAGGGCTTCTACTTGTTTACTTGTGTTTTCCTTCATTTCTTTAATGGAGATTCTTTATGTCTTTTTTAAAGTCATCCATCATTATTAAAAAATGTGCTTTTAAATCTAAATCTTGCTTTTCCAGTGTGTTTGGCGATCCAGTATTTTATTTGGTGGGAGATCTCGGCTCTGATGATGCCAAGTAGTCTTGGTTTCTGTTGATTAGTTTCCTGTGCTTGCCTCTAGCCATTGGGTTGTCTCTGGTGTTTGCTTATCTTGCTGTTTCTGAGAGTGACTTGACCCTGTGTCAAGCCTCTGTGTCAGCACTCCTGTAGAACTTTTTCCTGTTTTCTTTCAGCCTTTCCTGAGAACAGGTGCTTTGATTTCAGGTGTGTTGGTGCTCCTGGAGACTGTCTTTGAATTCTAGGCATGGGCAGGAATCAAAGGGTCCCACCCCTGATTGCTCCTAGGTTCTTAATACCCAGGGGGCACAGTTGGCAACAGGCAATTCTTGGTTCTGGACTGTGGGCAGAGGGTAGCCTCCTCTGACTTCTCAGGGGAGTCCACATTTCTGAGGGTCCAGCTCTCTCCTCCCATGGGATTTGGGTTCAGGGAACTGTTTGGCTGGTTCAGTTCCATCCTGGACACAAACCAGAGCTGCAGGTACTGGTGGCTATCTCTTCCTATATTCCTGTGTCAAGAGGCTCTGTGTAGTTTCCCCTTGGACTGGGGGGATGTGGGCAGAGGTATGCAGAAGCGGCAGTTTGTCCTGCAGTCTCAGGATGCCTGCATTCCTGGGTATTCAGCTCTCTTCCCCATGGGATTTGGGTGCAGGGAACTGTGGGATGGTATCAGTTCACTTCTAGGCAGAGCCAGAAACAGGAAGTGCCCTGACCCAGAGGACTTCTGCCTCTGTGTGTCCTGAATCCACAAGGTAGGTCACTTGGTAGCAGAAAAGTGGGTCTTACCTCTGCTCTCAGGTGTGTTGGCACTCCTGGAGACTCTCTTCCAGCTCTAGGAGCAGGCAGGAATCAAAGTGTCCTGCCCCTGATTGCTCCTAGGCCCTTGCACCCAGGGGGCACAGTTAGCACTAGGCTATTGTCTCTTGGGTCTGGATTGTGGGCAGAGGGTAGCTTTCTCTGACTTCTTAGGTGTGTTAACACTTCTGAGAGTCCAGCTCTCCCCACCATGGGATTTGGGTGCAGGGAGCTGTTTGGCCAGTTCAATTCGGTCCTGGCCATAGACCAGAACCATGGGTTCCCGCGGCTGACTTTTCCTATATTCTTGTGTCCAGAGGCAGTCCGCAGTTTCCCCTTGGATGGAGGATGTGAGCACAGGTGTGCAGAAGTGGCAGTCTCTCCTGCGGTTTCAGATTGTCTGCACTTCTGGGTGTTCAGCTCTCTTCCCCACGGGATATGGGTGCAAGGATTTTATATTTTAAAATTTTATTAGAGGAAGAATGCTTTATCTTACAACCATTTACTTTTTTATCTTTAAGAAAAGAAATTAAAGATTGTTCACTTAAGTCAGCTTTGACTGAAAATCACGATTGCAACTAAATATTCTTTCCAAAAATATAATAAACCCATGTTCAAATGTTAAATACATATTACTCTAAGCTGTACAAAATATTGAGATACTATAATATGCCTGAAGTAATTTCTGAGTCACAGCCATGTTGATGAAAATGCACAGGTAAGCATCATGAAGAGCTGTGGAAGGGGGAATTCTGTCAGTCATAAGAATCAGGCTGTCGAGAGAGTGTATACATAATTCCATGAGGAAAAAAAGATACAAAAAGGAACAATGTCTTTCTGTCTGCTGATGATTGGCTTTGCACAGCATATGACCTGTGTTTCGTATATGGAATTACTTGGCCTTCTCCATAAAGATAATGACCTCGGGTTTAATCACTACTTTCTGCCCTCAAGTGAATTCAGGTGTTAAAAAATTTAAAGATTAATAATTTGAAAGAGAGGGATTATTTTTAAAAAACATTTTGTTCAGTTGTAAATCAAATTACATTCAAAATGTCTGTTTAGAGATTGAAATAATTTGTAGTAGTTAAAACTTTGAAAAGATAAAAACACCTCTTTATTCCCAACAATGTATTTTTATGTCCCTGTACCTCTATCAGCCCTTTGCATTTCAGGATGTGCATCTGCCATTGGATGTTTATAGAACAATAATCTTGTAATTTTTATGGAGAAAATATAAAATGAACTGAACCATTTCTCTGACACTGTTGATCAAATTCCAGTTTTACTGAGGACAATTGCTGTGCATAAAACACTTAGCTTCACACACAGGTAAATCCTCTGTGGAATACAAAGACTTGGGCCTTAAAAACAAAGAGAACCTGTACTTTGTTTCTGTCCAGAAATAAAAAAGCAAACATATAGGACATTTAGAACTGTGTGGGATTTGGAGCAGTTAGTTGTAATTTTGTAAGACTCACTTAGGAGAAAGACTTCTGCAGATGTCTATGAGGGTTTTTTTTTCTGACTACATTAGTTTACATGGAGATGTCAGTCCACTGTGGACAACAGTGTTCCCTACACTGCTCCAGGAATGTGCAATTGTAGAGATGAATCTGAGTATCAAGCATGTTCTTGACTGTGGACATAATGTAGTTCACTGCTTCAGTATCTGACACCTAGCTTTCCCAGGAAATGGAATATAACCTGGAATTGTAAGCCAAATAAAGCATTCCTCCCAAGATTTTTGTTGCTTAGTTTTGTTTATTTGGGGGAGTTCAGGGTACTTAATGACACCAACCTGAAAATTAACTAAGATAGGCTGTAATGTTAGACATATTTCTGCTGGATAAAATTGTATTTTATTTAGGAACTGACAGAAATGTATTGACAGCATCAACAGTCAAATGGACCTCTGTCTACACGCCTAGTCCCTGTTTCTGGTTTCTTTCACAACTTTGTTGACCAGTCCCTGACATTAGTGTACATCTTTAGTGCTGTGATGCTTACTGACTCTTCACTTCCAGGATAGTACAGAGAATAATATTTTGGACATTCTTCCTAAGCTGGAAATTTCCATGGAAGTTACCACAATGGCATCTTAATTGGCATCAAAGCAGTGTGGTGCTCATTAAGTCTCATTGACCTTCTAAGCAAACATTTGTGTAGGCAGTATAGGATGTGCTACTGGGTGGTTCATGGGGAAAACATTTCAGAGAGCAATATGTGAACATGATGGCAAACCACCAAAAAAACATTGGTTATGGATTTTAATGTAGATGAGGATACTCTAAACCAGCCTATTTCACCCTGTTTTTACCTCAACAAGGCATTGGCTTTTCCAGCACGCTTCACCATTTCATCTACCAGCAATTCCTGTGGTACATTTCAAAACTATAACACAAGTCTCTCCAGTGCTCTAGAGTACAATATTTCTGTGGTCATGCTGTACACCTATTGCCTGGAAGACAGCATCCTAAACGCATCAGGAATACACCGTTGTCCCAATACCACATTTCCAATTCATTTCAGGGTTGGTATGGGTGGTAGCTACTGTCTAAAGTCTCTAAACAGTTTTAGTACAAAGGCAACCCCTACACTAAAGTCTAGGAAGACCTGAAAGGTTTAATTCCTGCTTCTTTTTCTAGCTTATTATTTATCTACTCTCTACACTTGTGCCTGATGTGACCTCCACATTCTTTCGGTGCCTCAGGTTTGTCATGTTGTCTCCTGCCTTGAAGCCTTGAAGGGACTCCTTTCTCCAAGGATTAGTTCTTGGTCTTCCACTGACTAACTTTTTGTGTAAGTTGAAATATCAGATGCTTAGTAAAAATGTAAAGAACAAAGAGAAAAAGAAAGAGAAAAAGATGTATGCTAAAATGTTCCTCCTCTTGCCTGTTAGTGTCAGACCAACCAACTTCGTTTTATATAATCCTTGCTACTATAGAAAATTATTCTACTATTGATAAAGAATGTTTTTTTTTAAAAAATGTATTGTTTAATCCACAGCAAAAAGAATCTGTAGGCCTTAAATCATGGCAATTTCTAGTGTCTGAAATATTTCCTTACAAATGCAAGAAACTCAGATCTACTTGAGTGTTTTGCCGAGTTTATAAAAGTCTAGATCTGATGCATAGAAAATGAGAAAACTGGGAAGTGCAAAACAGCAGGGGAACAATAACAATGGCAGAACAGTCTGTAAGAATAGCTCTTAATTTATAGATCAACTTTAGTTGTTCTTCAATGAACCAGAGAAATGTCAAACACCAAAAGGGCAAAGCAGGAAAAAAAATGAAAGTGTTCTGTCTTACAAGTAACAAGAACCTGATATTCATTCAGATATTTTGACTACCCAAAATGTTTTTCTTCAGTCTGTTTCCTCCCCCCTGTCATGGTAAGCTGTTTTTGCTGAAACATTCTCTTTACTAAATCTAGGTAATATTTCTTACTCCCTACTTATTTCTCAGAATCTGCCAGGCAGTTGCCATAGAAATGCAGGAGAATCTTTCCTAAATGTGTGAGACTAAATTTTGAATGTGTGCATTGATTATTTCTATTTTTCAACACTGGTGGGTTTTATTATAAGAAGAGGATTAGAGAAATATTTTCAGCTTATCTAAAAATGTCAGAATTTCATTTTTCTTCCAAAGCAACCCTTTGAGTTCAGTAGTAGTCCTATCAAAACACGCACAGCACCATCTTTTGATAGAAAACCCTGCCCCACCCCATCATCTCCATCACTGAAACACATTATTTTAGCTTTTGCAAGCTTTTTAAACATCATGGCAATTTACAGCTCTCTCAAACATAGCCTAGCATTTCCCCATCTTCCAGTCACTTGCATTTCATTGTTGTTTTTAGATGAGACCAGCTGCCTTCTGATCACTAAAATGTCAGAAACGAACAGAAGTCATTTCCACAAGAGAGAAAAAGTTAGATAGTCTAAGAGTCAAAACTCCCACAGAATTCTTTTTTTTAAGTCTGCAGAAGTGATTCTCCACTGAATGTACACAGCTGACTGCTGTCAGTGGCAGTGACAGTGGCAGTTAGAGATGCAGTGACAGGCATGTCTGACAAATAGTCACTTCCCAGGTCTCCTCCAGTTATGTTTACAAGGACAACAATGACTCTTGTTTTTAAACAGAAAAATAAAAATATAAAACAGCATGCAAACTACCACAGAAAGGTTTTATCTCCCTCCAGTCATGGATGAATTAGAAACCTCACTGGATAACATTTTTTTTTCACTTCTAAAGTGAACATCAAGTGAGATGAGAGTTTAATACCCCATTCAGGAACAAAGCTCTCACATGTGGTGTGATATTAAGTCACTACCATGCTTATGATCAGAATTGTGTCCAACAGGAAGACATTCACAGGTGTATGTCAAACGCTAATTATACCACAAATTAGGTACGAATTCTTTTCCATCAGGAAACCTGGAGGACATTGAAAGAAGAATGGATAGCTTTGCCCTGACCACATCCTGTTCAGGAGCCTACAGAGATTTGTAGGTATGTAACTGTAAAGGAATAGTTTCATTTTTAAGATTGACTTTAAAATAATATAAAATTTTAAATCAAATGATGTAAAACAATTTAAAAATCCCTTTCCTGGTTGCTTCAACTGATTATGTTTGAACAGTTATACATAATTACTGTGTTCTCCCTCTCTCTCTCTCTCTCTCTCTCTCTCTCTCTCTCTCTCTCTGTGTGTGTGTGTGTGTGTGTGTGTGTATGTGTGTGTGTGTGTGTGTGTGTGTGTGTGTGTGTGTGTGTGTGAGGGGGGACCAAGGGGAGAGAGAGAACACAAATGCATGTTTATACATGGTAGGTGCATGCATGTATAGGAATCAGAGAATAAGTTCAGCTATTGTGCCTCAAGCATGGTCCACTTTTATTTCTTGAGATAGGCTCTCACTGGCCTGAAACTTGACAAAGAGGTGAGGTTGGTCAGCTACTGAGCCCTAGGATTCTGCCTGTCTCTGCCTCTCATGGCAACAATCATAAACATTAACCATCACATCCATCTTCCTTGCATGAGATCTGGCATCGACCTCAGGTCTTCTAGCTTCCACAGTGAGCATTTAACCTGCTGAGTCACCTTCCTAACCCCTATATACTCCTTAATAACAACCAATATGGCTCTCAAGAGGTTGTTAAGGAACACATTCATATTCTGACAATTAAAAAGGATAACAAAAACCTTAAGTATAAGCCTCTGTCTAAAACTATTAAATAACCAAAGATACATAAGGACTTAATATATACATGCACATATTTTTTCTTTCTAGTGTTCTTTCAAACTGGAAATCACTTCATCACTGACAAACTTGCAAGAAGAAATATGGCTTTTAAAAGAGAAGAAATATTGATTCTTTAGATAAAAAGGAAAAACAAGTCATGTCCTAAGAGGATAAGCTTAATTATTCCTGGCCTAGTGATGCCATATTGAGTGATATCATTACAAATATATAGGCACTCAATAAATGCTATTTTTCATAAACAATGTTCATTAACTGCCTCATTAAATATTATATGTGACTATAAAATCATGAAAACATGCAATGTCATTTATTGTAATAACATGCATACTCCAAAACCAATGATTATGTATAAAATATGATTATTGCAAGAGATGGTAATAGTGACCAATATATGTCCAAATAGCTTCGTCATCAAAGATCTCTTTTGGGAAGCAATCTATATCTTCCCCAAACTGTAATTTTTCTTAGCATTTCTAGAACACATAAAATTCTTTCTCTGTTAGTTTATGAATAGTACTCTGGCAAGGAGAGAATGTCAGGTCATAATTTATATTATCTAGTTTACTGTCCAGATTTTTTCTCTCAACTGGGGTTGAATTGATGACTTCCAGAGGGTCCATCACTTTCTTTTGAACTTTAGAAACACTCTACTCACATGGTGTATACTAACATACATACATAGATACATATGAATAGAAAAATTAAAACTACTTTTTCTTAAAGACTATAGTCTAGAACCCAAATCTCACACAATGATAGGTTTTGGGGCCACTTAGATGGCTCAGAGAGGAAATATCGTATCATCAAGCACAATGACCTAAGTTCTGTTCTGTTTATCTGCATTATAGAATGAAAAAACTGACTTCTGTAAGTTGTCCTCTGTTCTCCTCACATATAATGTGTTACACATGCTCCCTTTACACACACACACACACACACACACACACACAGAGAGAGAGAGGGGGGGGGGCGCCGTTAATATTTATTATGTGAAGCTATAAAATTCAGTTTTCCAAAGACTTTGTCAGCATGGCCCCCTAAAACCCTCCTGGAGGGGTCAGCTCAATAAACTCCAACCATCCTTATAATCTAAATTTATTTCTAACTTTTATTCAATTGTCAGGATGTGGAGGGATAGTTTCTCTATAGATGCTTGGAAATGTACAGAATGACTGTATTAAAAACTACAAATATTTCTAAATGAATTCAAGGGGAAGGTTGTAGCTTAGTACTACATCATCCACCTATCATACATGAGGCAATGGCAATTATCCTGAATTTCAAAAGAATTGTCTTCTGTATGAAAAGACCTGGCCTTTTTGGAAGAAGTATGTTTTCTAAGAGTGGGCTTTTAGGTTTCAAAAGTCTATGTCAGGCTCAGTGTTCTTTTTCTAGCTGCCTGCAGAGTAGAATGTAGTTCTCAACTACTTCTCCTGGACAATGCCAACCTGGCTCCCACCACATTCCCCACCACACTGATAATGAACTAATTTTCTGAATTGTAAGCAAGCTCCATTAAATGCTTTCATTTATTAAAGTTGCGTGGTCATCATGTTTTTATTTTATAGCAAAAGAACAGTAACTAAGACATAGATATTTGAAAACAATTAGAAAATGCAATTGATTTAAAACTATGTAAACTAGATAAAATAATAATTTGAAAGGTGTGAGGTGTATAGCTGATTTTTCCCAAGCTCTTGTATTATTTATGAATCAGTGCCTGGACAAAACAGAACCAAGCAAAGAAGACACTAGAAAAATGGAAAACAATAGAAAAACACCCCAGAGTATAATATGCTTGAAGATGAGCGTGATAGTCAATAATAGGATGATGGAATAAAATTTGAACTAAGGCACAAATACTGTCAATAATAAATAAAGTATAAATATGAGCTTTCATAATGAAACATTTGAAATAACGACATAGATGTTGAAATACAACACACACACACACACACACACACACAAAACAACAGCAGCAAAGCATTAAACAAGCAAACAAAACACAAAAGGCAAATAATATATATTTAGATGAAAATAATTTTTGCAAGTACCTAACCAAAAAGTTTATTATATTTCTATATTAATGTCTGCCACAGACATTTGGAAGAGAAATGGTATTAGAGGTGAAAATATACTGCCATAGTAACTATAATAGATGCCCAATATAACTGGGCAAAATTCTTTTTTATATTATATTATTATATTATATTTTGTATTATATTATGGTAGTGGATGGTACAAGAAGGGAGATACACATTTTCACATATTGGGAAATTTTCACTCACTATCTTCTTTTTTTTTCATCTTTATTAACTTGAGTATTTCTTATTTACATTTCGATTGTTATTCCCCTTCCTGGTTTCCTGGCCAACATCCCCCTAACCCCTTCCCCTCCCCTTCTATGTGGGTGTTTCTCTCCCCATCCTCCCCTATTACTGCCCTCTCGCCAAGAATCACATTCACTGGGGGGGTTCAGTCTTGGCAGGACCCAGGGCTTCCCCTTCCACTGGTGCTCTTATTAGGCTATTCATTGCTACCTATGCAGTTGGAGTTCAGGGTCAGTCCATGTATAGTCTTTGGGTAGTGGCTCACTCACTATGTAAGTACCTGAAAAAACAAATAAACCTGATTAGAAAAATACAGAATAAACAGAGCATTAGCAGACTCACTTTAAATACTGATGACTGCAGATAAACAAGTATCCAATAACAATCTATTCGGGCATAAATGAAGTCTTAACAAAATTAGAGCATATGCTATACTATAAAGTAAGGGTTACAACTAGGAAATGCTGAGATCACAAAGTGTGTTACTGAGCTTCAGTAAAACCAAATTGGAAATTAGCAATGAATAAAGGGAAAGAGTCACCCTGCCCTTGCCACTGTTAACTGGCCTAACCCTTTCAGCTAAGTATTTCAGCAGAGTATTACTCTGGCTGTGCATAAGCAATTTTATAGAACAAAATTCGAAAACATCTTTCTGAGAACATGGCCACCAGTCAAAGCTAACCTACTTATTTTAACATCATTATTTTGTTTAAACACAAATAATAACAACATCACACAACTAGAGACCCATTCCATGGGTAAGCATCAATCCCTGAACTTTAATGATATTATGCTTGCAGACAGGAGCCTAGCATAACTGTCCTCTGAAAGTTTCTACCGTGCAAATGACTGAAACAGATGTAGAAACCCAGAGCCAAACAATGAACCATTGGTTTGAGCTTAGGGAGTCTTATGGAAGAGTTGGGGGAAAGATTGAGGGATCTGGAGTGGATAGGAACTCCACATGATGACAACCATAGTCAATTACCTGGACCTTTGGGGTCTCTCAGAGACTGAACCACCAACCAAAGAGCATAGTGGGCTGGACCTAAATCCATTTACACACATGTAGTAGATATATAGCTTGGTTTTCATGTGGATCCCCAAACAAATGGAGTGAATATGGGCTGTACTTGAATCTCTTGCCTGCCTGTGGATCCCATTCCCCTAAGTGGGCTGCTTTGTTAGGCCTCAGTGGGAAAGGATACACCTAGTCCTGCAGGACTTTATGTACCAGGGTAGGGTGAAAGCAGGGAGAGGGAGATGCTCCTTCTCAGAGAAGAATAGGATAGGGGATGGAGCGATGGATTGTGTGAGGTGGGGGGAGGGAGGAGGTGGGCTGTGATTGAGATGTAAAGTGAATAAATTAATGAATAAATGAAAAATAAAAAACAAAACATATCTCTGCTAGCTGCTGGCTGCTAAGGCTGGAAGATTTCCCTGTTTGACCTGTCTACAGATGAAATTAAGTAAGTTAAATAATTATAAAGTTGCCATACTTTGTGATAACACCTCAGCTAGGATAAAACCCTATTTTCTTTACCCATTTCTAAACTTACCCAAATGAAATTGTGTAATTGCTCCTTTCTAATGCCTTCTTATGGCAATGTCCTAGTGGTCCCTGTGTAGGTGACATCTCCCTTTCCCACAGTTAATAATAAACTCAACTTGTTCAGCCAGAAAGCTACTTATATCTGATATCTGTTGACCCTTAGCTGAATGGAATTAACAGTTAAAACCGCAAACTTGGATATTAAGCCATGTATCTTTAATATATATATATATATATATATATATATATATATATATATATATATATCCGATTAGAAAATATTCTAATCAAAATCAAACACAATGAGGATGATGACATATCAGAATAAATTTAGATTCTTTTTAAGCGGATCAGGAAAACATAATATTGAAATTCAAGTCCTCTTTTGAGGGGTGGAGAAATGGTTCAGTAGTTAAGAATGTTTGCTATTCTTGCAGAGGACTCAGTCAGGTTCAGTTCCCAACACTTATGTAGGGCTGTTCATAACCATCTATAAGACCATCTTCAGGGATCCAATGCTTTCTTCAGGACAGAAGCAACTCCACTAAAGTGCGCATACCCATACTCACATATACATACCCATACCCACCTACATATACACATACACGTAAATAAACCATTTTAAAATTTTTAAATGACCTCTTAGAATTTTTTTCCTTTGGTGGAGGGTAAGGAAAAAAACAACAACTTGAAATATGACTTTTGAGTTCTTCTGTAACAAAAATAACTCTGCAATGGATATTTTAAGAACCTTATCTGTCCTGGAGAAAGGGCATTTAGTCAACTCTTGCCTTTAAGAGACTTCCTATCCCACATAAAGAAGAGTAAAACCTGAAAAATATTATTTCTTCAAAGCTCAGTGATTCATGACTTTGGAAAATTTAACTATATAAGTTTTAATTCTTTTCTTTTATAACATCTTAAGAATACATGTGCATGCTGACAGGAGCCTGATATAACTGTCTCCTGAAAGGCTCTGCCAGAGCATAACAAATACAGAGGTGAATGCTAGCAGCCAACTATTGAACTGAGAATGGGGTCCCCATTGGAGGAGTTAGAGAAAGGATTGAAGGAGCTGAAGGGGCTTGCAACCCCCTAAGAACAACAATATTAACCAACCAGAGCTCCCGGGGACTAAACTAATACCCAAAGAATACACATGGACAGACCATGGCTCCAGCAGCATATGTAAGCAGAGGATGGCTTTGTTGGGCACCAATGGGAGGAGAAACCTTTGGTTCTGCCAAGGCTGGATCTCCAGTGTACGGCAATGCTAGGGCAGGGAGGTGGGAATGGGTGGGTGGTTGGGGAGGGGGAACACCCTCATAGAAGAAGGGGTGGGGGATGGGATAGGGTGTTTATAAATGGGAAACCAGGAAAATGGGATAAAATTTGAAATGTAAATAAAAATATCCAATAAAAACATACTTTACTGAACAAAAATAAATAATACATTAATTGGACATTGATGTAATAGCAGCATGTTACAATGGAGATAACTGCGAGCATAAACAGCTTCAAGAGGAGGTCTTAGGAGAACCAAAATATAAAAGGGGAAAAAAGAACTAAGTGTATAGTGCCTACAGCTACAATGTATTATAAACACACAGCAAAAGTAGCATATCCAACACAATTTCCTTAATCACCTCATCCCTCCTCCAAATAGATCATGTTCACTTTTTCAGTATATTGAAATTCAATACAAAGAGGAAGAAATAAAATAGTCTGGGGTGGCAGAAAATATAACAGAATAACACTCAAAGGCAGCATTAAGCAGGGCTTAAATTTTTTTCTAAAATAGAAAACCTACTATAAAATCAGATATCATGTGGTGATAGGTAGGTCTAAGATCTAAAGAGAATGCTACAAATAAAATTAAGACTATCAAACAATGTGTTCCTCAGCTGTCTAAATGTAGCTAAGAGAGGAAGCAGAGTTAGGAGGTATGTCAGTCATCACAACATATTAAATGAAACTTCAAGAAAAGAAATGGTGGAGAAAAGATAAGAATAGCTGAGATTGGTGGACAATTATAAAAACTTTGAGGTAAGCAAAACAGGAACAGTGGGTATAAAAAGCGAAGAGGAAGAGGGAAAATATTTGATTATATAGTATCCAAAATCTTCCAAAATTTATGTCAGATCCCAATATGCAGATCAAAGAAGCTCAGCGAACATCAATAAAAGTCAACAGCAAAATTCCTACACTGAGGCATAGGTAAAAATAATAAACCACTACCAGTCAGCTTTTTTATCTTGGTAAAAATTATAATAGGTAAGAAGAGTGTGTGGTGTTTGCAGTCCTTTCTCTACCATGCATACACCCCAAAATCTGAATGAATGACCCAGAAGTTTCCAACTTCAACCTCACATTGAGTGACCTACAGCTCCAGTTTTAAAGGAAATGAGCTCATTGCTCTAATAGTCCATTGGTGGAGATAGACCTGGTTTTTAGTAACTACGGTAGCTTTCGTAATTTTCAGTTCTTAGCAACAATGAAGGGAAGTAGCAAGGAGCCCTGCTTATATTCCAGTTCATGAATAGGCCTTATGTACTGGGAATTTCCACCCTAAAACAACTTTTTTTTCTTTTTTTAATTAGATATATCTTAATTTACACTTCAAATGTTATCACCTTTCCCCCACCCAACCACCCAATTCTTCCCATCTCCCTGTCCTGACATTCCCCTACACTGGGGATTGAACCTTGGCAGGAACAAGGGCTTCTCCTTTCATTGGTGCCCAACAAGGCCATCCTCTGCTACATATGCAGCTGGAGACATGGGTCAGACCATGTATAGTCTTTAGGTGGTGGTTTAGTCCCTGGGAGGTCTGGTTGGTTGGTGTTGTTGTTCTTATGGGGTTGCAAGTCCCTTCAGCTCCTTCAATTCTTTCTCTAACTCCTCCAACGAGGACCCCATTCTCAGTTGTGATGCCCTGGCTGAGCCTCTCAGGAGACAGCTATATCAGGGTCCTATTAGCTTGTACTTCTTAGCATCAGGAATATTGTCTGGGTTTCATGGCTGTATGTATATGGTCTGGATCTAGACATGGGGCAGTCTCTGGATGTCCTTTCCTTTAGTCTCTGCTTCAAAATTTGTCTCCATATTTCCTCCTATGAATATTTTTGTCCCCACTTCTAAGAAGGACTAAAGCAAACACACTTTGGTGGTCCTTCTTCTTGACCTTCATGTGGTCCATGAATTGTATCTTGGGTAAGTAGAGCTTTCGGGATAATATCCAGTTATCAGTGAGTGCATAGCATGTGTGGTTTTCTGTGATTGGGCTATCTAACACAGGATGGTATTTTCAAGTTCCATCTGTTTGCCTATGAATTTCATGAAGTCATTGTTTTCGAGAGCTGAGTAATATTCCATTGTGTAGATGTACCACATTTTTCGTATCCATTTCTCCATCAAAGTACATGTGGGTTCTTCTCAGCTTCTGGCTATTATAAATAAGGGTGCTGTGAACATAGTGGAGCACGAGTCCTTGTTATATTTTGCAATAACTTTTTAATACTTGCAGTTCTTGGATAGGTGTCTGACACCTTTGGTTGGACCTTAAAGCTTGGCAAAACCCTGGAACTCTTGCAGTAAGCTGGACAGATTGGTTTGTTCTGTTTTGCTTTGGTTTAGTTTGGCATGGATTTTGTCTCTGAGTTTTCATGGATTATTTATTAAATTTTACTTTTTCTTTCTTCAGTTTCAAGTCTCTACTTTCTTCTTCTTTCCTCTGCCTTTTATTTCCCTATTGCTTTTTTCTGCTTTCTGGAATCCTGAAGCTTCCCTGTTATTGTTCACTGCCACAGACTAATGACTATCACATCTGCTGTCATTTTGGCTGACACCACTGTCACCAATCTGAGCCACTACTGCCTTCCTCTCTTTGTGAAACCATCACTGCCCACTTTATTATTGCTAAAGATAATAAAAGAAAACACCACTCAAGAGAAACCTTCTCTTTTGTAAATATTACAGCACTATGGGACAGAACCAGAAGGTGTTTTGAAGAATAAGCTGAACTACCTGCTCACGTAGAGTACTGCAAAGGTGTGTGCCTATTTATAGCATACATTCAGGCCAAAAACAAAACAAAAACAAAAACAACAGTAGTAAAAAAAAACCAATGAAACAAAAAACTCTATTATAGCAATCACAGGTGCTTTACTTGGGTGGACAGGTGAGGTGCCCTCTTGTTACAGGGTTATCTACCATTCAATCAGACACATGGTTCGAAGAAGAACATCCAACATTAGTTGTATAAAAGAGTCATAAGGAGGATTTTCCTGCTGAAGTAGAGGTAGAGAGGCAGCACCTGCTGTGTTTATAGTCATTTCTAGAGCATCTCTGGAACAGTCAGAGTAGGAATAACAGAGTACAGCCACTTGCTGGAGTCAGTCTCTCCTCAAGGAAGCATAGACCACAGTGACTCTGTTAAACTAGGAGCAGCACAGGTCCTAATATCTTTTTTGCCTCTTTTAGAGGAAAGGTAAATATTCAGTGGTATCTCTGTAATAGGCCTACTCTTCCTACTATCATTGTGTTTAGCAATATTCCATAGTCCCTAACAATGTTGTTCCCTGTCCAGGGCTCCGGGGAGAAGTAAGTTTCCTTTGAAGTTTTACCAGTATGATAAAAAAAATAGTGGATTCAGAAACATTTTGGAAAGCACAAACAGCTATGAATGATTTTAAAATTTTCTTATCAAGCTAATAATAGAGGAGAACTTCCTCTTTTTGAATAAAAGTACCACAGGTGCATCATCTTTGAAAACAAAAATAATACAGTTACAGTTTTAATGAGAAAACTTGAGGTTTTCCTCCCCGTGATTGAAAACCAAACGAGGACTCTTTTTCTTTCACTAATTGTATCCACCACTGTAATGATAGGCCCAGTTGCTGTGATAAGAAAATAAAAAAAAAAAAAAAAAAAGAAAATAAAACAGTTCAGAGTTTGGGAAAGAAGGTATGAACTGTCTGTACAGGTATCAGAACTGTATAATTGACAAAAAACTTACAATAAAATGTCTTACAAGCAAATGACCCAAAAATATTTTTTGCAAAACAGTAATATTCAAAAGCCAATTATTTTGATATTAGTAGCTAATAATTAAAAACTTGAAAACAATGCTACTGCAATGCTTAGCCAAAACTGTTATACCTGGATGTAATTTTCATAAAACTTGTATAAATTTGAATTTATTTTTATTTAGTGCCTATATTATTTGTGAATAAGTATCAATATATGAATATAGTTACCTTGAGAAGCCAGAAGATGTTGCTTGGTTCCCTAGAGATAATATTATGAATGGCTGTGGTCCTCCAGATATGGGTGCTGAAAATTAAACCTGGGTACTCTCCAAGAGTAGTCTGAGCTTTAATCACATAGCTATCCTTCTATCCCACAGAATATACATATACATGTACATGTACAATACATCATATACATATACACCATATATATCATATATATCACATATATTATATACACATATACATATATTATAAAATTGAAATGAGAAAATTTAAAACCCTGATGAAAGAGATAAAATATCTACATAAATGATCATATTCTATATAACTGTATGTTTTTATATTGTATGTTGACAGATTAAATATAAATCCTCTTCTTTGTGCACTTGGCATATTTTTAATATGTCAAATTTTCCAAACTTCAGCCATAGACTAAATAAAATGTCAGTCAAAATCTGACATGATAATACTATTCAAACACTATGCAAACAAATAACAAAAATATCTGATATTTACCACATGCTATGAATAACAAATTAGAAGTACCGTTGTCAGCCATGTTACAGTCATCAGGTATGATACTAATAAAATAATAGTCAAATAGATTAATTTAACAGAATACATAACTCAGTCATAAAACAGGTTGGTGATCTTGGGTAGATAAAACAACTTAGTGAAGAAATGCTGAATTTAATTTTAAAAAGTGCTAGATCAACTGGACATTTATGTGTTAGAAAAAAAAATCTCCTCAAAGATCCTACTTACCATAGAAAATAATGATATCTCAAACAAAGTGTAAAGTGTAAACCTTGAGGCCTTCTGAATAGTAGCAGAAGAGTAATTATAAGTTCTAGAATTCACCGAGGAGTTGTTAAATAATTAAACAAAGATATGATACTTGAGAGGACTTTTAATAATCTGGACTTCTTAAAAACAAAATCTCTCTGAACAACACTATTATGACAGTGAAAATATAAGCTGCAGATGGAGAACATTGCTTTTAGACTATGTCTGATAAAGGGCTGTATCTAGAAGCTGGGAAAAAATTTCTTGAAGTTGAACAGAAAGAAAATGTACAAGAGATAAAAGGAGCCTCGTGTCTGAATAACCATCTCATCTAAATGATATGCAGCTGGCAGTACATAAAATGATCCTCCCCCTCAAATTGCCATGGGGAAATGAAAAGTTGCAAGAGTGAAACGTTAATGTTCACTTTCCACATGCCAAAATGATAAGACCCCATCATTGACCATGCCAAATTATGAACATGTACAGGCTTGTCTAGTTTCATTTATTGCTCTGAAGAATTCAAAATGGTGCAACTACTTTGGAAGACAATTTCATTGTTTTTACAGAAAAAAATAAAGACTTGATATGATAGAAATATTGTACTTGGTAGCTATTCAAGGACGGTGACAAACTGTAAATAACTCTTAACTTCCCTACTAATGTTTATAGTATAATACCCATTACTTCAAAAGTTAGAAGCAGTGAAGATAGCCATTGTTGGATGACTTCATCAGGAAGTGTGGTACATCTTATAATGGACTGTTGTAATAAAATTTGAAAAAGCTTTCTTTTATCCCACTAGTGCCAGCACCATAGGGCCACATGGCATCTGTGGGATACTTTCATCTCAGTCAACAAAGCGTCTCACCCATTAGGGTCCATCCCATATCACACCGCTAATGGCTATTCTCTGAGCGCAGCAACAATCTCTCTACCCGTCTAATTCCCAAGGCAGGTTGTTTCCATGCCAGACATACACATCCCAAGTCTGTGGCAGGCCTAGTGTCCTGCTACCACGCACTCTCTTGGACTCAATTGAATTGCCACATGAAAGAACACACAACACAATAACCTCTGATCCAATTGATAAGATATAATTGCCCAGCTAAATAAGATATAGTTTGCTTATCTAGACATATAAAACACACATCCAGCCCTGTACACATCCAGCCCTTAAGAATAGTCATACAAACCTGTAGATATGCAGAGAGAAATCTTAACATCCCCTGCCATGTTGCCTTTCAGCTGCCTCTCCTCCAGTCTCATCTCCCTGTAAAACATTTTTCCTTCCCATCCTTCCTTTTTGTCCAATGACAGGCCTTGTTCTATCCTCTACCTGCCTTCACCTGCATAATGACATCATCCTACAATGGACAATAAATATTATAAGCCATAAAGCTGCAAAAAGACTTGCACATTTGAATTACACTGCTAGCAGAAAGAAGTCAATGAAAATACCTTATTTTATGACACAAACTACATAACTTTAGAAACTACTATCATGGTGAATGCATGGGAGCAGGAATGTGAGACAATGCATCATATTGCATCTACAGTCAAAAGTAAATTTTTCAGCAATAAAATGACTCACAAGGACATTCTGTTGTACTTATAAATCAGTGTCTTGTTGAACCACCATCAGAAAAGCTTCCTTTTGCAGCAGATGGGAACAAAAAAAGGGACACCAATCAGACATTAGGCAGAGAGTGAGAGATTTTGGAATACTCAGTCATAAAGAATATGTTTCCCTTACAGAACCTTGTGGAAGAAGAAGCAGAAAGTGTAAGAGACAGAGATACTGAAGTCACCAGAGAACAAAGTCCTCCCTATCAACATTATGGATATACATATGAACTCACAGAGGCTGAGGCAGCATGCCCAGAGCCTTTGTAAGTCTGCTCCAGGTCCTTTGCATATATATTATGGCTTAAGGTTAGTGTTTTTATTGGATTCTTGGCTGTGCAAACAAGTTGGGTCTTTGTTTCTTGTGCTTCCTTTGGTGATCTCCTCCTCCTCCTCCTTCTTCTCCTTCTCCTTCTTCTGTTTGTTCATTTTGTTTTTGTTTGTTTGTTTTGTCCAATTTTGATGAAATAGTTTTGTGATTCTTGTTATGCTTTATTTTGCTTTGTTTTATTAATATCCCTTAGAAGTCTGTTTTCTAATGTGAGAGAGAAAAGGAGTCGATTGGATGGAAGAGGAGGTGGGGAGGAACAGACATAAGACATAAGAGAAGTAGTAATCATTATATATCATGTGAGAAAAATATCTATTTTCAATAAAAGGAAAAATAAATACAAACAAACAAAAATAACCCAAGAAACAAAAAGACAAGTGAATGCTGGTGCTCAGCTAATTTTCTCCTTCTTAATCAGTGTAGGTTCCAGATCACTGAATGGTACTTCCCATGATTAGAGAAGTTTCCTCCTCAGTTAATGCTTTGTAAGAAACATCTATTTGGACACACTAAGAGTTAGAATGATTCTAAACTAACCTCAATCTAGTTGACAGGAAGGTTAACAATCACAATGGCCTGTTAGAAACTATAGAGACAATAAAGACATCAGTGATGACTAGGAGTCCAGAGAGCGATGTGTGAAATAGGGAGAAATGAGGGTGAAAGCACAGGTGACTTTTGAGGTTGATAAAACTGATCTGGATAGCACTGAAAGTGACAGGTAAAACAGACTGTAGATTAACAAAATCCAAAATTCTTCAAATCAAAAAGCATGATTCTAAATATAAAACAGGAATTTAATTTGCAATCATGTGCCAAGGTTGGTTCACCAACTGTAACTCATATAACAACTAAGGTAAGATGGCCATATGAAAAAATGAGGGTGTGTTGCTTCATCATGGGGACAATTCATAAAACTTTTCTTTACTATATTTTTATGTTTTGATAGATATGGTGTATTAAAATGAATAGAGACATTTTAGAAATGGAGAGAATTGTTTCAGAAATCCCATGTAAATTAAGGTTTCAATTTGGCCCAAAACAAATTTTAAAATTAGCCTGGTGAAAAATGAAATATAATGTTCACTGTGGATGGACTCATATAATATTTACTATTAAAACAGTGTTACATAAGTAGAATTTTGATTAAACATGCTACGTTTATGGAATATAAACACATTCTTCTACTGAGCTAAAGTACAAATATAATGAGAATAACTTATTATATATGAAAGAGGCTAATTTGAAACATTTCTTATAGCTTTAAAATAAATTCATAGACAAATATCTTAGAAGCATATGAAAACACTTGTTTCAACTTTGTCACTAAAGTAAATAACAAAAAATGGTCTTAAAAATTATCTTAAATCATGACCAAATCTCTCAAATTACATGTTCAATTACATGTTGACAGTAAGTGGGGTAAATTTTCTCAACCATCTATGTCTCAATTTTTATGGTTAAAGTGTTATAAGCCTGTCATAAACATTCACTTATGGACAGTTATTCTAGGTATATTCAGTAATTCGATGTGGTACACAATCTAGCTTCAACTAAATTAAAGGACATCTAACTTGTTGTTAACAGTTATTGGATTGGCAATGGATAATAACAAAAATAGGTGGTTCTTAATATGCATAAGTTATAATATGTTATAACTTATACATTATAACTTAAATCACAAAAAAAAATACATTTTTAGATTACAACCAAGAAATTGAAACAGACAATTGAGAATTTGGAAGGTCCTAGAATATCTTCATCAGCCATGAAACAAAATTTGAAAATCTCTTCTAATCTAACTCTAGAGAATTAAGTATCCCGTTTGAAATTCATCCAAGAATGCATTAGTCCTATATTCTTAGTGGACCTGATCCAAACAAACACAGGGTCCACTCTTCCCATGCAGACTAAGTTGCCATGTAAAATTATTTACTACTTTGAAATAAATCACATGATCCCTGAATATAATTTTAGATGATAAATGGTTCAGAATAGACCTTTAGAGGTTGTGGGGTATTTTTTGTTTGTATTTTACTTTTCTTAAAAATTAAATTTATCTACAAAATGGCAGTTTCCTGCTTTCTAACACTACAAACCAAAACAGCAAGAACTTAGTTGGCTTTTCCTTAAAGTTATTAATTATTTATTTTAGTGTGTGTGTGTGTGTGTGTGTGTGTGTGTGTGTGTGTGTGTGTGTGTGTGTGGCATGTACGTACAGGTGCCTCTGGTGGTCAGAAGAGCACAATGATTCCCCTAGAACTGAAAATAGGTGTGAGTTCCCCTAAAGTAGTCACTAGGAACCAAATTCATGTACTTTACAAGAACAAGTATCCACTTTTAAGTGACTGAGTCATCTCTTTATTAGTCTAAAGTAACACATATATTGTGTTCAGAGTAAACATTTGATAAGCTCTTTGTTGTCAATATATCCTACCATCAATTCCTGTTTTGACACAAATTCTTAAAATCTTTTTATTACAAATTTGTTTTAGAATCTTCACTGGTGATGAGGTGAAATAGTATATATTGTATTATATTATTTTTTCAGTTAATACGTAAACCTGAAAAAATAAAATTATACATTTAAAAAGTATCTTCTAGGGAACTGAACTGGTCCCACAACTCTCTGTACCCAAATCCTTTGGGGTTGAGACCTGGACTCTCAGAAGTGTAGACAAACCTGAGAGCTCAGGGGAGACAACTACTTCTGCTCACATTCCTGGCCCAAGAGGAATCAGACTAGTGACCCCTGTGCCCTCTGGATACAGGAACCTAGGAGCAGTCAGGGACAGGACCCTTCCAATTTCTGCCTCCACCCAGAGCTGAAAGCCAGTCACCAAGAGCACTGACACACCTGAGAGAAATTTCTTTTCTGGTCCAATCTATTTGGTATTCTGTAGGCTTCTTATTCTTGTTTATGGGCATTTCTTTCTTTCGGTTAGAGAAGTTTTCTCCTATAATTTTGTTGAAGATATTTACTGGCCCTTTAAGTTGGGAATCTTAGCTTTCTTCTACATCTATTAGTGTTAGGTTTGATCTTCTCATTGTGTCCTGAATTTCCTGGATGTTTAATGTTAGAAGCTTTTTGTGTTTTACATTTTCTTTGATGCTTGTGTCAATGTTTTTATGGTATCTTCTGCCCCTGATATTCTCTCTTTTATCTCTTTAATTGGTGATGCTTGTGTCTATGACTCCTGGTCTCTTTCCTAGATTTCCTATCTCCAGGTTTATCTCCCTTTGTCATTGCTTTATTGTTTCTATTTCCATTTTTAGATCCTGGATGGTTTTGTTCAATTCCTTTGCCTGTTTAGTTGTGTTGGCCTGTAACTCTTTAAGGGATTTTTGTGTTTCCTCTAAGGGCTTCTACTTGTTTACCTGTGTCATCCTGCACTTCTTTAAGTGATTTATTTATGTCCTTCTTAAAGTCCTCTATCATCATCATGATATGTGATTTCAAACTTAAATTTTGCTTTTCCAGTGTGTTGTGATATCCAGTATTTTCTTTGATGGGAGAACTGGGCTCTGATGATGCCAAGTAGTCTTGGTTTCTGTTGCTTAGGTTCCTGTGTTTTCCTCTTGCCATCAGGTTATCTCTGGTGTTAGCTGGTCTTGCTGTCTCTGACATTGACTTGACCTCCCATAATCCTGTATGTCAGCATTCCTGGAGACCAACTTTCCCCAATGGGATCTGGTTACAGAAAGCTGTATCATAGGGTCTGCTTTGAGCACAGGCAGAAACTGGAAGGATTTTGTCCCAGACTGATCCTTGGTTCCTATGTCCAGAGGGCTCCAGGAGGGGGGATTCCTCTTGGGCCAGGAATGTGACCAGAAGTTGTGGTCTCCCATGTGCTCTCAGGTTTGTCTGCACTTCTGAGTGTCTAGATCTCTCACCCACAGGATATGGTTACAGAGAAGTGGACCAGGCCACCTCTAGGCAAAGGCAGAGACTGGAAGGAATCTGTCTAAGACTGCTCCTGGTTTCTTGTGTTCTAAGGGAACCATTGGGTCCCTCAGAGCAGAAGTGGTGGTCTGACCTCTGCTCTCAGGCGTGCCATAGTTCCTTGAGATTGTTTTTTAACTCTGGGCACAGGCAGAGACCAGAAAGATCCTGTCCTTGACTACTCCTAGTTTCCTGTGTCCAATGGGCTCTAGGAAGGTTCCTCTTGAGCCAGGATTGTGAACAGAAGTGGTGGTCTTTTCTGAGTTCTCAGGATTATCCGCACTTCTGAGAGTCCAGCTCTCTCCCCCATAGGATCAGCATACAGTGGACTGGGTCTGCTCAGGGTGCAGTCAGAGGAAACTGAAAGTATAAGCCATTTATTTAAAATGTGAAGTGAAGTTTTATTTTTATGATTCTTATAACTATGTATATTTAGTGTAGATGTTTAATGATAGAGTAAAGGACAACTTTTATTTATTTTTTTTATTAACTTGAGTATTTCTTATATACATTTCGAGTGTTATTCCCTTTCCCGGTTTCCGAGCAAACATCCCCCTCCCCCCTCCCCTTCCTTATGGGTGTTCCCCTCCCAACCCTCCCCCCATTGCCGCCCTCCCCCCAACAGTCTAGTTCACTGGGGGTTCAGTCTTAGCAGGACCCAGGGCTTCCCCTTCCACTGGTGCTCTTACTAGGATATTCATTGCTACCTATGAGGTCAGAGTCCACGGTCAGTCCATGTATAGTCTTTAGGTAGTGGCTTAGTCCCTGGAAGCTCTGGTTGCTTGGCATTGTTGTACATATGGGGTCTCGAGCCCCTTCAAGCTCTTCCAGTTCTTTCTCTGATTCCTTCAACGGAGGTCCTATTCTCAGTTCAGTGGTTTGCTGCTGGCATTCGCCTCTGTATTTGCTGTATTCTGGCTGTGTCTCTCAGGAGCGATCTACATCCGGCTCCTGTCGGTCTGCACTTCTTTGCTTCATCAATCTTGTCTAATTGGGTGGCTGTATTTGTATGGGCCACATGTGGGGCAGGCTCTGAATGGGTGTTCCTTCAGTCTCTGTTTTAATCTTTGCCTCTCTATTCCCTGCCAAGGGTATTCTTGTTCCCCTTTTAAAGAAGGCGTGAAACATTCACATTTTGATCATCCATCTTGAGTTTCATTTGTTCTAAGCATCTAGGGTAATTCAAGCATTTGGGCTAATAGCCACTTATCAATGAGTGCATACCATGTATGTCTTTCTGTGATTGGGTTAGCTCACTCAGGATGATATTTTCCAGTTCCAACCATTTGCCTACGAATTTCATAAACTCGTTGTTTTTGATAGCTGAGTAATATTCCATTGTGTAGATGTATCACATTTTCTGTATCCATTCCTCTGTTGAAGGGCATCTGGGTTCTTTCCAGCTTCCGGCTATTATAAATAAGGCTGCGATGAACATAGTGGAGCATGTAAAGGACAACTTTTAAATAGAAAGAATATAATACATATTATTATAGTAATATATAATCTGATAGATGTTGATTGGATGCTCATGCCTTGGTTTATCTTGTCATGCTTTGCTGGTTTTTACTCATGATGCTTGGTGCACTCAGAACAATGTGCAATACTTTGATGGACTTCACTGATCTTTGCTTGAGGTGACTTTGTAGAAAGAAATACTCCAGAGACCTTCTCATGGTATTCCGAGTGCTGCTGCTGCTTCTAGAAACTTATGCCTATTCAGCAGAGCCTAACACTTTCTTCTAGATCAAGTCACTGCTACTTATTGGTGTTTGGTGTTTTGGACTGGACTGCTGATATTCTAACGGTGAAGATTGGAATCACTCCAAAGAACTCCTAAACAAGTACACATTCCTGTTTCATATTAACCTTTCTTTTCCTTTAACTTTGGTAGGTGGGCTAGAAGGAATGTTGAAACATTTAAAAAAAAACCCTTATTAAAGTAGGTTTTTGAAAAATCAAGATATCTATCTCTAACTCTACCTCTACACTTGATCTTAGCCAAAAGGCCAAGAAGCGACCTACTTCTACCTCTATCTCTCTGTGACTACGTCTGTATCTATGTCTAGATAGGTATAGATATATTAGATAAGTGGGAGGGAACATGGGAGAACTGGGAGGGAAAAGACAGAGGTCTGAAAATATTGTGAATATATTACCAAGTGTAAATTCTCAAAACTTAGAAAATTAAACTAGAACTACCAGGTATACATCAATATTCAGAACATCTTTACCATAGACCAGTTTTTGCTGATTGCCATAGAAACAAGTAAAAATATATAACTATTTCTATCCTGTTTTCACATATGCTTATTACTACCTAGTGATTTTTTTCATTGTCATCCTTGTACTCTATACTGTGGAATTACCAGGCAGTCTGCCTCTCCTTCATTCTCTTACTTTTACTACATTTTATATTCCAAAGTTGGGCAATACAAACATCTTGCCAAAGTTTATCCTTATACATGATACTATTAAGCATCATTGAGTTGAGTGGAAAGCCTTACAGGGGATCACTTTAGGTGAATTTTTATATTCTGAATTTTCTCTGAAAGTGGAATGAAGAGTTCTAAGCAAGCCATAAAACTTTAGAAGAAATTCCAAGAGTTCATCCTATTGTTTCCACTTTGAAATAGAAATTAGCATCAGGATTTCAAAAACATTGGTGTACTGTAAGATATATCAATATTTATTGCACATTCTTGAAAAAAAGTCTGTCAAGCAGAAAAAAACTCTGCAGTAATTCCAAGAATTATTTCCTAAGTTCTCAAAGTAGGTTGTCCTTATCATGCTGGATATGAATAACCTTGCAAGAAAACTAAAATCATCCAAAAGGAATTCAGGACAGACCCCAGCTGTAAATCCATGGGTAGCATTTGAGGTTTGTGTCTACATAACCATGGGTTTTTGATTCTAAACAGATTTTCAATAAGACATTTAAGTTCTTTCTCTTTTTCCATGGCTGAGTGTAAAATTGTATGCAAAGAAGTTGAGTGTGATTGACTTTTAATTTTTCTTATTATGTGTATTTCCTAATTTGTGTGAGGTGCACTTAAAACAGTATGTGTGTGGGAGACAAAGGACAGCTCGTGCAAGTTGGCATTTTTTGCTCTCTGGTTTCTGCAGGATGAACTCTGGTCCTGGGGCTTGGCAACAAGCAGTTTTACCTGTTGAGTCATCACTTTGGCTCAGGGTTTATGACAGAATTAAATTTAAACTGGAGACAGGTTAATTTATTCATCTCTTACATCATAGTAAGTAGTGAGAAAAAATTCATAGGTATCTGGATCTATGAAAGGGACATAAGGAAAATAAACTCTATGTTAGGCAACTTGCTCAGCAATGCTATAATGCCAAAGAGACCACGTGATCTGATTAGCTTCTTTTTTAAATGTATTTACTTCAATTTATAATTGTGCACATGAAATATGACTGTGTGAGAGTATACATAATAAAATACAGGTGCCCAGGGAGGCCAGCAGTGTCAGATTCCTTGGGACTATAATTACAGGTAGTTGTGCGTTACTTAATGTGCGTGCTGGGAACTGAACTTGTAAGTTCCTCTGCAAGAGCAGGACAGGGGGTAACCACTGGGTCTTTTCTCCTGCGCAGCCTCCATCTCTACAAAGGACACCAATTTCACAGCATTATATAATAATCATGATTGCAGGAGCTAAACTTCATTCTACAATGATTCTAGGCCAATATTTCTTCTCTAAAATAATGAAATACTCTACCTTGTCAAGTTCATCAAACTGTTAGGATGACCATGTAAATAGCTCACCCTTAATTCTAAACACTGTTGCTGTTAACCTCTGATGTTTGGGAGAACTTGTGATTGTTGCTTTCCATAAACTATGCCTAATTCTCACATCATTCTTGTGTCTTAGCTAGTATTGATTTTCTCCATTTAATGGATGAGGAAGTTGAAGACAAAAAGACAAGTAGTATAACTTCCAAATGTTAAAAGACTAGGAATTAGCGGAGGCAAATTTTCAACTAAGTCTGAATTAAGGAGCAAGCTTTATTCACAATGCCAGGCAGACTCAATTCATCTGTACTAAGCAATTCTTGATTGTTCAACATTAAGGTTATCCCACTATGTCTCCATCACTGAGAAGTGTTTTCTATATCCACTTGAAGCTAATTATTACCCTGTCAACTCCAAATTTATTTGTAATTAGAAGAATAACATACACAACTATGGATACCTAAATATCATTTAATTATTTCAATTATACCAGTTGTGAGACAGACTTCTCTAATCTTAAGTTCTACCTAAAGAAAATAAATACAAGAATGTAGAAAGTTAGAAATTAATGGTAAAGAAAAATACTAGCCAGAACTCAGCAAAAGAGAGATTGCACCCCTTAAATAAGATATTTCTAGAGATGTTGAACACACACAACTTTAGAATGCCCTTGAGTATGAAATCAAAATGTATAATTTATGTGTAGTTAATAACGTATCAAAATAAGTATGTAATAATTGAAATGAAAATTAAAACAAAGAAATCCATACTGTAGAATAAAATGAAAGTTAATAAATTAATTTCAGGAGTTGGGAGGGTAGTCCAGTAATAGAAATGGTGTCTAACATATGTAGCACTCTGATTGTTAAAACATTATATTTCTTCAAAACCACACAGTAAGAAAAATCACTCATTTCAGAGCACAAATGCTGGTATGGAAAAGAATTATCCCTCAAGAAACCTCAAGGATATAGAAATAATAGAAGTTATTATAAGTTGCTAATATAATTTAAAAATTTAAAAAATTTACAGCTCTGCCAACAATACCAATGAAGTTGTTTACATTTTTACTGAGCACATTCAGTGATAATTTACATGGTGGACGCACAGTACAACTCACATATAATAAATAATAGAGTCATGTTCTACTTACTGCAGCAACTATTCTTTGAGAAATGTGTCATACAAGGAATTTTATCAGTGTGTAATCATCAAATGATGTAGCTACACAACTTAAATAGTATGTGACAATCACTTGAGGGGGTTTCTCTAATCAGTGGAACAATAACAGGAAAGAAATATAAGAAGATACAGCCAATATAACATAATTTTTCAATTAAGTTATATTTTCATGATCATGAAAGGATATACTCTAAAATAGTAGAAAACTGTAATACCCCCCAAAACTAGCTAAGATTGATGAAGCTAAGAAGTGCATGCTGACAGGAACTGGATATAGATGTCTGCTGAGAGACACAGCCAGAGCATCTCGAGTACAGAGGCGAAGGCTAGCAGCAAACCATTGAACTGAAAAGAGGATGATCCCCTATTGGAGGAATTAGAGAAAGGATTGAAAGAGCTGACGGGGCTTGCAATCATATAAGAGCAACAATGCCAACCAACCAGAGTTCCCAGGGACTAAATCACTACCCAAAGACTTATACATGGACTGATCCATGGCTCCAGCTGCATATGTAGCAGAGGATGGCCTTGCTGGGTAACAATGGAAGGAGAAGCTCTTCATTCTGCCAAGGTTGGAACTCCAATGTAGGGGAATGTCAGGGGGTGGGAAGAGGGTGGATGGGGAGGGGAACACCCTTAGAGAAGAAGGGAAAGGGGATAGGATGGGGGCTCATGTCTGGAAAAAGGAATAACATTTGAAATGTAAATTTAAATAATCCAATAAAAGAAAAAAAGAAAAGTGGAATAGATAAATAAACTATTGATAATCACTTATCATTACTAAGTGTTATCTACTGCATGTCATAGTACATACTATACTTTATATTAACAGTATAGCATCACCCTAAACAAGTGAGATTACTTGTGTTTATCAACCACATTGTTACATTGTTATTAAGAGATAGAAACCCAGATCCCACAGGAAGAGAGCTGATCTCCCAGATGCACTGACACACCCAAGAGCATAGGTGAGACCACCGTATCTACTCACATTCCTGGTCCAAAATGAACCCTCATGAAACCCTCTGGACAAAGGAACCAAAGAGCAGTCTGGAACAGGGTCTTTCCTGTTTCTGCCTGTGCCCTGAGCTGTCCCTGTGGCACAGCTCTCTGGACCCAGATCCTGCCGGGAGAAAGCTGGCCTCCCAGGAGTGATGACAAACCTGAGAGCACAGGTAAGACTTCTGCTCTGAGGGACATGATCATAGCGAGGGACATGACCATAGTACTCAGGACACAGGAATTTAAGAACAATCCAGGATAGGATCCTCTT
Source organism: Rattus norvegicus (assembly GCF_021556685.1). NCBI lineage: Eukaryota > Metazoa > Chordata > Mammalia > Rodentia > Muridae > Rattus > Rattus norvegicus. The sequence continues at coordinate 104,802,443 of NC_141535.1, read as the reverse complement.
GGCTTCTGTCTGTGCCCTGACCTGGCCCTGTGCCACAGCTCTCTGTACCCAGATCCTGAGGAGAAAGAGCTGGATTCTCAGTAGAGTTGACTACATGCTTAGAAGAGGGTCAAACCACAGTCAGAGATAGCAAGACCAACTAACACCAGAGATAAGCAGATGGTGAGAGACAAAGGAAAGAACCTAAGCAACAGAAACAAAGCCACTTGGCATCATGAGAACAAAATTCCCCCAACACAGCAAGCCCTGGAAAACCCAACACGTCGGTAAAGCAAGATTTTGATTTAAAATCACAACTCATGATGACGTTAGAGGACTATAAGAATGATGTAAGTAGTTCACTTAAAGAAATACAAGACAACATAGATAAACAGGTAGGATCCCTTAAAGAGGAAACACAAAAATCAACCAAACAGGTGAAGAAATTGAACAAAATCATCCAGGATCTAAAAATGAAAATAGAAACAATAAAGAAACCACAAAGGGAGACAACCCTAGAGACAGAAAACTTAGGAAAGAAATCAGGAGTCATACATAGAAGCATTACCAACATAATACAAGAGATAAAAAGAGAGTATCAGGGGCAGAAGATACCATAGAAAATATTGACACAATAGTCAAAGAAAATGCAAAATGCAAAAAGCTGCTAGCCAAAAACATCCAGGAAATCAAGAACCCAATGAGAAGTCAAACCTAAGGATAATAGGTATAGAGGAAAATGAAGATTCCCAACTTAAAGGGACAATAACTATCTTCAACAAAATTATAGAAGAAAACTTTCCTAACCTAAGGAAAGAGATGCCCATAAACCTACAAGAGGCTTACAGAACACCAAATAGATTGGACCAGAAAAGAAATTCCTCCCATCACATAATAGTCAAAACACAAAATGCGCAAAACAAAGAAAGAATATTAAAATCAGTAAGGGGGAAAATGTTAAGAAATATATAAAGGCAGGCCTATCAGAATTGCACCAGACTTCTTAAAGAGACTATGAAAGACAGAAGATCTTGGGCAAATATCATACAGACACTAAGAGAACATAAATGCCAGCCCAGGCTACTATATCCAGCCAAACTCTCAATTAATATAGATGAAGAAACCAAGATATTCTGTGACAAAACCAAATTTACACAATATCTTTCCACAAGTCCAGACCTGCAAAGGATAATAGATGAAAAATTCCACCACGAGGAGGGAAATTACACCCTAGAAAAAGCAAGAAAGTAATCTTGCAGCAAACCCAAAAGAAGAAAGCCCCACAAACATAATTACACCTCTAACAACAAAAATAGCATGGACAAACAATCCCTATTCCTTAATATTTCTTAACATCAATGAACTCAATTCCTCAATAAAAAGACATCGTTTAACAGACCGGGTATGTAAAGAACCCAGAATTTTGCTGCATACAGGAAACACACCTCAGAGACAAAAACAGACACTACCTCAGAGTAAATGGCTGGAAAACAATTTTGTTGAACAAAAATCTATATTGAACCACAAAAATCTACATTGAACCAAAAGTTATCAAAAAAGATACAGACGGACCCTTCATATTCATCAAAGAAAAAAATCCACCAAGATGAACTCTCAATTTTGAAAATCTATGCTCCAAATGCAAGGGAACTAATATTTATAAAATAATCCTTTCAAAATCTCAAAGCACACTTTGAACCTCACACTATAATAGCAGAAGACTTCAACACCACTCTCATCAATGGACAGATCATGGAAACAATAACTAAACAGAGACACAGAGAAACTAACAGAAATTATAAAACCAATGGATTTAATAGATATTTATAGAACATTTCATTCCAAAGCAATAGAATATACCTTCTTCTCGGCACCTCATGGTACCTTCTTCAAAATAATCAGACACAAAACAGGCCTCAACAGAGATGCAAGAACATTGAAATAATCCCATGTATTCTATCAGATCATCATAGTCTAAGGCTGGTCTTCAATAACAACAGGAAGAGCAGAAAGCCCACACCTCATTTAATGAAAACATTTCTTTAAATAGATGCATTAGTAAATATCTTCATTTCACCAACCAACACGTTAATGCTGATTCAAGCATTTTTGTTTACTTACATATGGAACATGAGACCATTTACAATGGAAGCATTTTTAATGGATCAGTACACCCTCTGTAAAATCAAGGTTGTTTTAAGGATAAAAATCCAACTTTGTACTTATTTGGTTAATGCTTCCATGTGTATTATAGTAGGTAGACTACTCATGTTCATTTAAAATTTTGGATTTAAATTTATTACCAATGTGAAAATATACACCTTGATAGATCATTGAACTGAAAAAATGTATTTCTACATATTTGTAGTTTTTTTATAGAGTAAACCTTTATCAACTAATTTTAAGTGACTATGGTTCAAAAATGCAATTTCAGGTTGTCTTCAATGACATGATTTATTGTGAAAATGGTTACTTGAAATTCATCTTATACAACAGAGGAAAGGAAGAAAATGAAGGCATTTTCTAGATACATTGGTAGAAACATCTGGTAGACTGGTTAGGGCAAATCCAGGAAAACAGGTGGATTGTAGGTATGTGATGACATCATTATGTCTTGAGTTGATGGAAGTTAGAAGTCTGCTAAATTAATATCTTGTAAAAAGCTTTACCTTCTCTATAGTCAAAAACAGAAGTAGACAATGAATGGCTGTTAAGTGGGCTCAGGACAGCTATGAAACTTTGTTTCTGTGTTGCAACATCCCTGCTCTCCACAATCATAGAATTTTAACAGACCATCCAGACTTTTTGAATATTTAACATAAATGTGGCTCTTTTTCTGAGAACTTCAATTTATAGAGAAGAGCTCATATTTTCCCAGAATTTCACAATCAGTACCTAATCCCCATCTCTGTCCTCATCAATGTCTCATAGCCATTTCCATCTAGAGTGCAGTGGGAAATGTTTGCTGGTTCTGGTGCATTAGAGTGACATTGAGGCTCCTTAGATGAGGAAGAACAAGTGAATGAATGTGTACGAATTACACATTGTTTTCATGCTCTTCCTATCTTCCAGCCAGTAGAAATTGCTGACAGCACCTCAATAATTAACACCAGAGTGCAAATGACTTTTTTATTAGGTTCAAAGAGAAGTTTGTTTATGGAGTGATATGAGTCAATGTTCTCAGAAAACCTGACTCAGATCTTTTTTTCTGATGAGATATTTTGGAGAATGGCATATTTTAAATGCCAATGATAGCATTACACTGGTTCCTTCTGCTTGTGACATTTCAAGGGGAACATTTTTTTTCTGAGTAAACACTCATGGATCATTTACATAAATAGTAGTGAGATTACTGCATAGTTCCCTTTGAACCATGTTTTCCCCAACCTATCAGAAATTGCAATCTTAAATGTTAAAGTTTGAGTTCAATATATGTAAGGGCTTTTGAAGTTATATATTTTCATAAAAATTTGCCGACTTCGTAAAACAGTCAATAATTCAAGGGGATATTAAAATTTTTTCCACTTCAGTGAAATGGTTTTACTTAGTAACCTAAGGAAAAGTAATTGTGTTTTGTGTGCTTTGGGGAAATAAGCTAGGATCACCATTGTATGAAAATTACATATGTGTAATACATTAGGGACCCTATTTAAAATCTTAAAGATTTCTAAATATGATTGAATAAATATTAATAAATCTTGAGTTCTGTAAAGGGGGAAAGGAACCAAGGAGATTCATGAAACCAAATAATTCTCTCAGTACAATGCTAAGAAAATATTTCTGTCCTGCAAAGGTCTATTTCCCAATTTTTCCAAATATTTTTTGAAATAAAATATTAATTGTTTTTGTTGTAGGCACAGTAATTTTTGAATTGCTAGTAAATCATTCTGATAGATGGTGATCTTGATCCTTGAAGAACCTTTATTGATACAAAGTAAGAGACAGATATAATTTGGACTATAAAATCTTTGATTACGTCTTCCTTAAGAATCTTACATTGTGAATGTTTACCTTCCTTCAAACACCTTGATTTCTTTTAATGTTTAGTCTAAAAAGAAATTATTTTCAACAAATGGTGCTGGTTTAATTGTATGTCTGCATATAGAAGAATGCAAATAGATTCATACCTATCATCCACACTAAACTCAAGTCTAATCACATCAAAGACCTCAACATAAAACCCGACATATTAAGTATAATAGACTTCTACTAGAAGGAAGTTGGGAACTACCTTGACCACATTGGTACAGGAGACCAATTCTTGAACAGAATATCAAAAATTCAGGTACTAAAATCTACAATTAAAAATGGGATGTTATAAAACTAAAATGGTTTTGCAAGGCTAAGGAAATTGTCAATAGGACAGTATGGTGAAAAATCTTCAATAACCCTTCATCAAACAGAGGAATAATATGCAAAATATGTAAAGAACTCAAGAAATTAGACATCCACAAACCAAGTAACACAATTGAAAAATGGGATACAAACCTAAACAGAGAATTCTAGCACAGGAATCTCAAATGGCCCAGAAGCATTTAAAGAATGTTCAACGTTAAACGTCATCAGGGAAATACAAATTAAAATGACTCAGTTCCATTTTACAGGAGTCAAAATGGCTAAGATCAAAAACTGAACTGACAGCAAAAGCTGGTGAGGATGTGGAGTAAGGAGAACACTCCTTCACTGTGTCTCAAAAAACAGGGAATAGTTCTACCTCAAAAGCCAGTTATACTACTCCAGGGAATATACCCCAACATGCCCTCACCCCATATCATAGGGACACTTGCTCAATTGTGTTTATAGCAGCTTTAATCATAATAACCAGAGACTGGAAACAATCTAGATGTCTGATAGTGAAGAATGAATAAAGAAAATGTAATTCATATATACAGTGGAATACTATTCAGCTATTAAAACACATACATCATAAAATTTACAGAAAAATTAATGGAACTTAAGAATAGTATTCTGGCTTTCCAGTGTCCTTCTGTACTCAGATCTGGTCTCCCAGGAGTGCTCTTATTCCTAAGCTCACAGGTGAGACTCCACTTTGCCTCCACCAAGAGTCCAAAGAGGGATCAACCAAAGGCACACAGCATACAGAAACTGTGGAGCATCTGTCTGGGACAGGATCCTTCCAGTCTCCATCTGCACCCAGAGCTAACACTGTCCCACAGTCCTGCAGACCCAAAGCCTGCCAAGAGATAGCTGGTCTCCAAGGAGTACTGACTCACCTAATATCACAGGTTCCCAGGCCCACAGGAGGGACAAGCTCCAGTCAAAGACAGCAAGACCAACTAACATTAGAGATAACCAGATGGCCAGAGGCAAGAGCAAGGACGTAAGCAACAGCAACCAAGACCACTTGGCATCATCAGTATCCTGTTCTCCTACCACAACATGTTCTGGATTCCTCAACACACAAGAAAAGCAAGATTTAGATTTGAAATCATATCTCATGTGCATGATCAAAGATAGATAACTCCCTTAAAGAAAGACATGAGAAAACTGGCAAACAAGTAGAAGCCCTTAAAGAGGAAACACAAAAATCCCTTGAAGAGTTACAGGAAAACACAAATAAACAGGTAAAGTAATTGAACAAATCTTTCCAGGATCTAAAAATAAAAATAGAAACAATAAAGAAATCACAAAGATAGACAACACTGAAGATAGAAAACCTAGGAAAGAGATCAGGAGGTATAGATGCAAGCATCACCAACAGAATACAAGAGATTCAAGAATCTCAGGGGCAGATTACCAACAGAAAACATTGACATAGTAGTGAAAGAAAATGCAAAACGCAAAAAGGTCCCAACTCAAAGTATCCAGGAAATATATCACACAATGCGAAGACCACACCTAATAATAGTTATAGAAGACAGTGAAGATTTCCAACTTAAAGGGCCAGTAAATACATTCAACAAAATTATACAAGAAAATGTCTCTAACATAAAGAGATTCCTATAAACATACATGAAGCCTACAGAACTCTAAACAGATTAGTCCAGTAAAGAAAGTCTTACCAAAACAGAATAGTCAAAACACCAAAAGCACAAAACAAAGAAAAAATATTAAAAGCAGTAAGGGAAAAAGGTCAAGTAATATATAAAGGTAGACCTATCAGAATTATACCAGACTTCTCACCAGAGACTATGAAAGCCAGAAGATCCTAGACAGATGTCATACAGACACTAAGAGAACACAAATGCCAGCCCAGGCTACTAGGTCAAGTAATATATGAAGGTAGACCTATCAGAATTTTACCAGACTTCTCACCAGAGACTATGAAAGCCAGAAGATCCCAGACAGGTGTCATACAGACATTAAGAGAACACAAATGCCAGCCCAGGCTACTATATCCAACAAAATTCTTAATTAACATAGATGGAGAAACCAAGATATTCCATGACAAAACCAAATTTACACAAGATCTTTCCATAAATCCAGCCCGACAAAGGATAATAGATGGAAAACTCTAATACAAGGAGGGAAACTAAACCCTAGAAAATGCAAGAAATTAATCTTCCTTCAACAAACCCAAAAGAAGTTAGCCTCACAAACATAATTCCACCTCTAACAATGAAAATAACTGGAACCAACAATCACTCTTAACAACAATCGACTAAATTTCCCAATAAAAAGACATTGACTCACAGACTTGATATATAAAGAGGACCCAACATTTTGTTGCATACAGGAAATGCACCTCAGTAACAAACACTACCTCAGAGTAAAAGGTTGGAAAAAATTTCCAAGCAAATGGTCCCAAGAAACAAGCTGGTGTAGCCATTCTAATATTGAATGAAATTGACTTTCAACCAAAAGATACCAAAAAAGATAAAGAAGGACATCTTATTCACCAAAGGAAAAAAATCCACCAAGATAAGCTCTCAATCCTGAATATCTATGCTCCAAATGCAAGGACACCGACATTCATTAAAAAACAAAACAAAACAAAAAACAAAACAAAAGAAACCAAAATAAAACAAAAAAACCTTACTGAGCACAAAGCAAACATTGAACCTCACACAATAATAGTAAGAGATTTTAACACCTCACTCTCATCAATGGACAGATCATAGAAACAGAAACTAAACAGAGACACAGAGAAACTAACAGAAGTTATGAACCAAATGTATTTAACAGATATCTATAAAATATTTCATCCTAAAACAAAATTATATAACTTCTTCTAATAACCTCATCACATCTTCTCCAAAACTGATCATATAATCAGTCACAAAACAGGCCTCAACAAATACAAGAAGATTAAAATAATCCCATGCTTCCAATCTGATCACCTCGGACTAAGGCTGGTTTTCAATGACAACAAAAACAACAGAAAGTCCACATCCACATGGAAACTGAACAATGCTCTACTCAATGATAACTTGGTCAAGAAAGAAATAAAGAAATTAAAGAAATTTTTTAGAATTTAATGAAAACGAAGGCACAACTTATCCAAACTTATGGAACACAATGAAAGCAGTGCTAAAAGACAAACTCATAGTTCTGAGTACCTCCATAAGAAAGTGGAGAAAAGATAAGCTAGCAGGTTTACAGCACATCTAAGAGCTCTAGAACAAAAAGAAGCAAATACACCCAAGAGAAGTAGATGGCAGGAAATAATCAAACTCAGGTCTGAAATCAACCAAGTAGAAAAAGATAGAATTATACAAAGAATCAACAAAACCTAGAGCCAGTTTATTGAGAAAATCAACAAGATAGATAAACTGTTAGCCAAATTAATCAGAGGGCACAGAGAGAATATCCAAATTAACAAAATCAGAAATGAAGAGGGAGACATAACAAAAAAGGAAATTTAAATAATTCAGATTTTACTATAAAAGCATACACTCAAAATAACTGGAATATTTGGAGGAAATGGAAGTTTAAAATCAGGATCAGATAAATGGCCTAAATAGTCTCTGAACCCCTAAAGAAATAGAAGCAGTCATTAAAAGTCTCCCAACCAAATACAGCCCAGTAACAGATGGGTTTCGTGCAGAATTCTGATAGAATTCTATCAAAGAAGACCTAATCCTGATACTCTTCAAACTTACCATAAAATAGAAAAAGAAGGAACACTACCAAATTTGTTCTTTGAAGCCACAATTACACTTATACCTAAACCACACAAAGACCCAACAAAGAAAGAGAATTTCAGACCAATTTTCCTCATGAAAACACTCAATAAAACTCTCACAAACCTAATCTAAGAATACATCACTCAGCATGATCAAGTAGGCTTCAACCCAGGAATGCAGGGATCTTCAATATATGGAAAGCAATCAATGTAATCCACTATATAAACAAACTCAAAGAAAAAAAACATGTTCATCTCATTAGATGCTGAGAAAGCATTTGACAAAATTCAACACCCCTTTATGTTAAAAGTCTTGGAAAGATTAGGAATTCAAGGCCCATATCTAAACAATAAAAGAACTTGTGTGGGAATCACTATCCCTGACCTCTGCAAATTACAGAGCAATATGATAAATATTTTATGATATTGATACAGAGAAAGGCAGGCAGATCAATGGAATAGAATTGAATATCCAGAAATAAACCACACACCTATGGTCACTTGATCTTTGACAAAGGAGCTAAAATCATCCAACGGAAAGATGACAGCATGTTCAACAAATGGTACAGGTTAAACTGGAGGTCACCATGTATAAGAATGTAAACTGACCCATTATTATCTTCTTATACAAAGCTCAAGTTCAAGTGGATCAAAGACCTCTCCATAAAACCAGATACACTGAAACTAATAGAAGAGAAAGTGGGGAAGAATCCCAAACACATATGGACAGGGAAAAATTTCCTGAAGAGAACACCAATGTCTTATCCTCTGAGATCAAGAATTGACAAATGGGACCTCATAAAGTTGCAAAGCTTCTGTAAAGCAAAGGACACTGTCAATAGGACAAAATGGCAACCAACAGAATAGCAACCAAAAGCTCGTTTCCAATCCTAATTCTGATAGACGGTTTATATCTAATATATAAAAAGAATTCAAGAAGTTAGACTCTAGAGACCCAAATAACCCTACAAAACAAAACAAAGAATTCTCAACTTCGGGATATCCAATGTCTGGGAAGTATCGTTTAACATCCTTAGTCATCAGGGAAATGCAAATCAAAACAACACTGAGATTCCACCTCTGAATGGCTAAGATCAAAAGCTCAGGTGACAGCAGATTCTGCTGAGGATGTGGAGAATGAGGAACACTTCTCCATTGTAGGTGGATTGCAAGCTGTTACAACCACTGTGAAAATCAGTCTGGGGTTTCCTCGGTCAGTGATCTGGTCTCTCACCTGAAAACATATTGATGTCTGAAGCCTAGGCTGGGCTGAGCTGGCCCCCAGCTCTTAGTTGCTACTGTTCAGTGTCTTGAGAGATGATATGGGCATGAGTGAGCTGACCCTACCCCTTCTGTCTGCCACATACTCAAAAGAACTGGAGATCTGGCCCCGGTGGTATGGGTGAAGGAGAGTTGGCCCTGGTCATATGTATTCAGGAGAACTGGCAAGCAGACCAAGTCAGCTACCATCCAGACCCAGATCCCAGGCTTTGAGTTGATCCACCCCAACCTTTACCCCTCATAAGCTGCTAGAGTATAAGGGTCAGGAACTGCAGAACCGATGCTTCAGGATTACCTTGACTTAGAGCAACAGCAGGCCAGGGTTCTCCAAACAAATCAATGACTCCTTGCAATGAAGATTTACAAATAAAGCGGTTTGAGTAAAAGGGTATACTGTAGGATACATTGTGACACACTGCATCTTCCATGGCAATGTATTTTCTTCTTTTTAACTTTTAATTTTAATTTTTTATTTTCTCTTGTTAGGGGTTTACAGGGCTTGAGGGCAGTATGGAAGACAGGAAAATGAATGAGATTGGGGTGTATGATGTGAAATTTACAAAGAATCAATAAAAATTGTGTTAGAAAACAAAATTCCAATTTACACAAAAGTGATTTTTATGAATTAGTACACATTAATTTGAAAAAAATCAGCCAACCTCTCAAAACAGAACACCTATACATACTAGAATTAATGTTTTAGATCTCTCCTGAGAGACACAGCCAGAATACAGCAAATACATAGGCAAATGCCATCATTAAACCACTGAACTGAGAACGGGATCCCCTTTGAAGGAATCTTATAACAGACTGAAAGAGCTTCAAGGGGCTTGAGATACCATATGAACAACAATTCCAACCAACCAGAGCTTCCAGGGACTAAGCCACTACCAAACACTATACATGGACTGACCCTGGGCTCCAACCTCATATGTAGCAATGAATAGCCTAGTAAGAGCACCAGTGGAAGGGGAAGCCCTTGGTCCTGCCAGGACTGAACCCCCAGTTGAACTGTTGAGGGCAGTAATGGGGGGAGGGTGGAGAGGGGAACACCTATAGAGAATGGGAGGGGGAGGTGTTAGGGGCATGTTGGCCCGGAAACTGGGAAGGGGAATAACAATAGAAATGTAAATAAGAAACACTCAAGTTAATAAAGATGAAAAAAAAATACTTGACTGCTTCTATCCCAGAGTTATAATCCACACAGTACTTTAAGCAGATCTTAAGCAGTGGTTGTATCAACAGAACAGAATTTTTAGAAATTTAAAATTATCCAAAATTATTCACAATCTTGCATTTAGTTACAGTACTAAACACTATGTGAGTACATCATTTGAAAAATAAAATTACAAATATTTCATTTGTAATTATTTGTTGCCATATCAAAAGCGTTTGCAGGGAAGCAAGATGAACATTTTATAATAGATGGAGATATTATATTTTAAAATTCAGTATTAACATTATATACAACTATGAAACCAAAATATTATTTGTTTATTGTGTTGTCATGCTGTTCTATTACATAAGCAGAAAACACTTCTAAAAATAAAGCATTCTATTTCAGCATCTTTAAGGAGCATTTTCCCCCTGCATTTTGAAAAGGGACTTACATTTTCATTTTTCACTGAACCTTGCAAATGAAGCTGCCAACCTCCTTTAACAAGGAGGGCTTAGTTCTGTACACTCTTCTCCATGCCTCTTCTCTCTGAGCCTCAGATCTTTTCTGCTCCTGACATTCCAGAATCTCTCCTGCCTTCTTGCCTCTAGTCATTTGAGTAACAAGCTGTTATTCCTCCTACAGTGCCGTATCTGAAGTCATTTATTTTTTCTAAGTCCTTTACACATAGTATCTAATTAATTGTCACAGTCGCCCTGTGGGGATAGGGATATTAGGTCAATTTCATAATGTAGAAAAGCAGAGGTTTACAGAGATTAAACATTTCCTAGTGTTACAGAGCTAATTGGAACAGGAAAACTGTTAAGAACATGGCAAGAACACCAATTGCACTGTCTGTTTCTTGTGCAACTTGTGACAGTGCTGGTTCAGTATCAGCAGCATATTCTTCCTTGTTACTGTTCTACCTTAGTTCCTTTCCCTTGACTTACTGCCTCCTACACTCTCAGACATAGTCTTACTCTAATCACTGAGAATAGATCAAGTCCATCTGTAGCATCTTGCCCAGCCTTCCTGGTGAGTAAAAGCCTTTTTCCTTTGTAACAATCTGCTGAAGTGTTCATCTTCCCCTTGATGCTGTCTCTGAGGTCCCTCTTTCATGAGGTGGACTCCATCATGCTTCCTAAAATTCAGCTGATATGTTCACCTTCCCCCTGACCCCCTCTCCCTCATCAAGTGATTTTCACATGCTTTTTGATTCCATTTTCTGCCATGCCCTCTTTCACAGCTGACCATGACTGAAAAAATTTAAACAGAGGTATGTTGGTTCCTAGAACAGGACAACTGGTCGCTAGTGATTAGTAAATGTATCTCAATTTGTATCCACAGATTTTATACTTTACCAATTTTCATTAAATAACGCATGATAAGAAATCAGAGAAGATGCAGTGAACCAGGTAGAGATAGACACCTATCCTCCTTCATAATTGATGTGCTAGAGACTTCCCACTACCGTCTCCTCGGTCTTACTATGATATTGTGTAATTTTGTAATTTTTAGACTTATTCTTAGTGATACGTATGAAACATTAAACATATGAAGCACATCATAATATACACCATAATATGCAGCAACACTGTGCTCCTGTTATTGTCATTTCCTTCCCCACAAAGGAAAACATGCAGGAGTTTGGCAGCTAAAACCAGAACAAGTCAAACATCACAAAGCTCCTTATGTAAATTGAACTTATGTCCTCTCACTTCAAAACTGTGCTTTCACATACACTTCCTTACTGACTACAGTATCCACCTTAGAAAATGCAGTGTTTTTATTTACTATTCTATCAATTATGGCACTGCTAACATGACAAATTTTTGTGAGTTCAATGAGACTAAAAGTCAATATTGCCATCTCCTTCCCAAGTCACATCTGAAATAAGCTCTCTATGCTGACACCTATTTGTTTCCCCGACGACCCATGTTTGCCCTTTATTTTTTTTTCCTCTGACCCAAGTTCTGTGCTGTTGTGAAACACTGGGGCATAGGCAAGGGTATATATCTTGGACCCTTCCCAAGAGGATCCATTCTGATTTCTCCCAGAATTGCTTAAATTTTCCTCTTGGGTGGAAGTCTAGCTTAGCATAATCAAAGACTATGGGTCGTCGATGGTTTTATAGTTTCCATGTTTTCTCTTGATCCTCTGGAAATATTGTGTTTGCTTCCTCGGAGATTGATAGAATAGTCAAATTTTAGATAGGTCAGGAATAATTTGATTTATCCTTCAATGTACAATAAGAACAGATAATTTTAAATTAATTTTGAATAAGAAATAAAGATAGCAGAAATTGGAAGATACAAAGTCCAGTCTTGTATGAAAATTAAATGTTGCAACTGAAATGAGATTGCTAATGAGTTTCTCATGAAAACATTTTATGGCATCTCATTTTAATTTCATATTTGATAATAAACCTCTTTTTTTCAGACCAAATTGGTTAAGTACCATGTTTAGCAAAGTTTCTTAATAGAAGAACAACATACAATTCTTCTACTGTCCATAAGATGCTAGTAAAAGTAGACTCTCACTTAGGATTGTACTTTATAAACTTAGAAACAAAGCTCATGTGCCTTGAGTGCAGCTCCTTCATTGGAAGTGTAATCATTTTCCTTGACAACATGAACCCCTTAGTGCCTCCATCATTCAAATTTAACAACCTAGAGTAAGTAGCTCAGTGAAAAGTAGCTACAGGTCATCTTGTTGATTCCAATTTGTCTAAGGTTGTAGTGAGAAGGAAGTAAATCTTTAGGAAGGGTGTGAGGCAGTTTGTAATTTCTTTGACACTCTCATCCAAGCCTCAGAAGTACATGTTCTTACAAGTATACAATCTTGCATCTATATGATCCCTATTTAAAACAAGTAGTTATTTGCATAATAAAAGAAAAATTTGAAGTGTTCTATGTTTTTGAAAAATACTTTTATATATAGAGAGAAGAATAATTAGAAATTACCTTCTTTTGTGACTTTTTCAAGTTGTACAAAGGCACAATACAGTCCACAAACAAAAAACAAGGAGCTGAGGCAAAATTAGCAATCAGAAATTGCTGAATTCATTTTACCCCAAGCTACAGGTGCAAGAATGCTGGAGGAGCAAGCAGCACAGGCACTGTCAAATGCTATGCTAGCTATCTGTGAGGAAATGACTCGAAAGCTCATTATAGAACTGCGTGTTTATAAATGGTGAAGGATAAGAAATAACTCGTAGTGCACACTTATTTGATTCACAATTATTTTCTAGTTTCAGTTACATTCATTTCTTCATTTAAATAGAAGGTTTTCTTAGTAGATTTTTCTCTCCTTTCCTGTATACATTTCAATCATCTCGATCAGAGTTTCCTAGTAGAAGGTGATATATCATCTCATATATCCCTTAATGCGGTTTCCTAACAAACCAAAGGAAATTAAATTTAGCAATTTGTGTTTTATAAGAATATATATCTGTGGGGTTGGGGATTTAGCTCAGTGGTAGAGCGCTTGCCTAGCAAGCGCAAGGCCCTGGGTTCGGTCCCCAGCTCCGAAAAAAAAAAGTATATATATCTGTGAGCTTCTGTAGAATTTTAGCGAAGTTCAATTTTATTGTATAGACTCTTACCCCTGGATGTGATTAGGGTAAGAACTAAAAGGAAGAGGGTGGTGCCAAGTAACATGTATTTCTATTAACTTGGGTATACAGGGCTTATAAAATATGGAAAACCAAAGCTGAATTATTATGTGAGAGTTTGCTCCATGTCAGTCCAATGTGTCATTAAATTGTTGTCAGTTGTTCTCATTACTGGAGTCAACAAACTGCCTATAGTTGAGGGGCTGAACTTTTGTGCCAAAACCAAAACTCAAATTTTGGGGAGATACCATTATATGAAATATAGAACACCAAAACGAGATATTGATATGCAGGGATTTATAATTTGGTCAAATAGTGAGGCCACTAATAACCCATGGCCAAATAGCAAAATCAGAGAGATCATATGGTGCTATGGATATTAACAAAAGAGATGCTCCCCCATTTGTTAGTGGTGGAGGATCCAAATCAAAATTTCAGAACAAAGTTTTAGAGCTGCAGAGAAGTATGTAAATATTTGCTAACAATCATGAGAGTGTATTTTAAATTTTATAACAGTTCTAAAAGTCTAAGAGTGAATACAGAAAAAGAAAATGGTGAGGGTGTCTCTGGGATAAGGTTTGGTGGAGCAAAAATAAATAAATAAATAAATAAATAAATAAATAAATAAATAAATAAGGAAATTAAGAACTGAAAGCTCTGGTGCTCTGTGAGGTCTGGGAAGCAAGGGCATGTAGTCTGGCTAGGAGAAACAAGGAAGACACATGATAACTCAGGGCTAGAGAGCAGACACCTTCACTGAAGTCAAATGAAGGTGAACAGTATGCCTGTGGTCCTAAAAGGCATGGTGTAAAGATTTGACAGTTACTGTTCTAAGGTATATTTACTCTTCAAACCTCCCAGAAGCAGGGTGCCCTCACCTCTAAAAAGTAGAACATGTTATTTGTTATTGCTTTCTCCATGGAGCCACTGCATCTGCCCTAGTGGTTGAGACCAGTTAGATCTAGGAAGGAATGCTTTAGATCTCACAGCTTACTGGGGGATGTCTCTAAATCATGCCTAATAACAAGGCCTTGGTTAAATAACTCATAGATAAACCCAGACAAAATAACCAAGAAGCTCTCTATAATTGGTAGGACCAAGAACCAAATGTTAGTAAGGGCAGAAAAATATTACCAATATGAGTAACAATGCTTATCAGACAGAATTCAAGAACCCAGTATGATTTTATAAAAAAAATGAACTTGCATATGGACTACAAAGCTTTTCTTGATGAATTTCAAAGAACTTATAGAACATAGAGTCTGGCAATCAAGAGGTAACACCAAAAGGAAATCACAGAAAATGGTAAAAGAATTACTAAGTGTGTGTGTGGGGGGGGGGGGGGGAGCAGGAGTCAGGTATGGAAAAAGAAGGAGTCTTCCTGGTTGCTGCCGCTGCAGAGAGCCCCTGGGCAGCACCCCACGAGCGAACTTGAGCCTCGGGACCACAGGTAAGACCAAATTTTCTGCTGCAAGAAAGCTGCCTGGTGAGCTTGGGACACACGGAAGCAGAATTTCTCTAGAACCGGGCACGTTCTGTGTTTACCGGAAGTCCCACACCCGCGGATCCCGGCCCGCAGCAGCTCTCTGCTCCCAGACCCTGTGAGAGAGAGACCCAACCGCCTGGTCAGGTGAGCACTCCTGAGGCTGCAGAGCGGAAGAGACCACCAACACTGCTCACCCCTGCCCACATCCCTGGCCCAAGAGGCAACTGTATAAGGCCTCTGGGCTCCCGTGGGGGAGGGCCCAGGAGCGGCAGGACCCCTGTCTGAGACACTGCCGGAACCTGAAGGAAACAGACCGGATAAACAGTTCTCTGCACCCAAATCCCGTGGGAGGGAGAGCTAAACCTTCAGAGAGGCAGACAGGCCTGGGAAACCAGAAGAGACTGCTCCCTGCACACACATCTCGGACGCCAGAGGAAAAAGCCAAAGACCATCTGGAACCCTGGTGCACTGAAGCTCCCGGAAGGGGCGGCACAGGTCTTCCTGGTTGCTGCCGCTGCAGAGAGCCCCTGGACAGCACCCCACGAGCAAACCTGAGCCTCGGGACCACAGGTAAGACCAAATTTTCTGCTGCAAGAAAGCTGCCTGGTGAACTCAAGACACAGGCCCACAGGAACAGCTGAAGACCTGTAGAGAGGAAAAACTACACGCCCGAAAGCAGAACACTCTGTCCCCATAACTGACTGAAAGAGAGGAAAACAGGTCTACAGCACTCCTGACACACAGGCTTATAGGACAGTCTAGCCACTGTCAGAAATAGCAGAACAAAGTAACACTAGAGATAATCTGATGGCGAGAGGCAAGCGCAGGAACCCAAGCAACAGAAACCAAGACTACATGCCATCATCGGAGCCCAATTCTCCCACCAAAACAAACATGGAATATCCAAACACACCAGAAAAGCAAGATCTAGTTTCAAAATCATATTTGATCATGATGCTGGAGGACTTCAGGAAAGACCTGAACACACTTAGGGAAGCACAGGAAAACATTAATAAACAAGTAAAAGCCTACAGAGAGGAATCGCAAAAATCCCTGAAAGAATTCCAGGAAAACACAATCAAACAGTTGAAGGAATTAAAAATGGAAATAGAAGCAATCAAGAAAGAACACATGGAAACAACCCTGGATATAGAAAAACCAAAAGAAGAGACAAGGAGCTGTAGATACAAGCTTCACCAACAGAATACAAGAGATGGAAGAGAGAATCTCAGGAGCAGAAGATTCCATAGAAATCATTGACTCAACTGTCAAAGATAATGTAAAGCGGAAAAAGCTACTGGTCCAAAACATACAGGAAATCCAGGACTCAATGAGAAGATCAAACCTAAGGATAATAGGTATAGAAGAGAGTGAAGACTCCCAGCTCAAAGGACCAGTAAATATTTTCAACAAAATCATAGAAGAAAACTTCCCTAACCTAAAAAAAGAGATACCCATAGACATACAGGAAGCCTACAGAACTCCAAATAGATTGGACCAGAAAAGAAACACCTCCCGTCACATAATTGTCAAAACACCAAACGCACAAAATAAAGAAAGAATATTAAAAGCAGTAAGGGAAAAAGGTCAAGTAACATATAAAGGGAGACCTATCAGAATCACACCAGACTTCTCGCCAGAAACTATGAAGGCCAGAAGATCCTGGACTGAT
Source organism: Rattus norvegicus (assembly GCF_021556685.1). NCBI lineage: Eukaryota > Metazoa > Chordata > Mammalia > Rodentia > Muridae > Rattus > Rattus norvegicus. Next base: position 104,785,170 of record NC_141535.1, on the reverse strand, counting down.
GTTATACAGACCCTAAGAGAACACAAATGCCAGCCCAGATTACTGTATCCAGCAAAACTCTCAATTAACATTGATGGAGAAACCAAGATATTCCATGACAAAACCAAATTTACACAATATCTTTCTACAAATCCAGCACTACAAAGGATAATAAATGGTAAAGCCCAACATAAGGAGGCAAGCTATACCCTAGAAGAAGCAAGAAACTAATCGTCTTGGCAACAAAACAAAAAGAATGAAAGCACACAAACATAACCTCACATCAAATATGAATATAACGGGAAGCAATAATCACTATTCCTTAATATCTCTCAATATCAATGGCCTCAACTCCCCAATAAAAAGACATAGATTAACAAACTGGATACGCAACGAGGACCCTGCATTCTGCTGCCTACAGGAAACACACCTCAGAGACAAAGACAGACACTACCTCAGAGTGAAAGGCTGGAAAACAACTTTCCAAGCAAATGGTCAGAAGAAGCAAGCTGGAGTAGCCATTCTAATATCAAATAAAATCAATTTCCAACTAAAAGTCATCAAAAAAGATAAGGAAGGACACTTCATATTCATCAAAGGAAAAATCAACCAAGATGAACTCTCAATCCTAAATATCTATGCCCCAAATACAAGGGCACCTACATATGTAAAAGAAACCTTACTAAAGCTCAAAACACACATTGCACCTCACACAATAATAGTGGGAGATTTCAACACCCCACTCTCATCAATGGACAGATCATGGAAACAGAAATTAAACAGTGATGTAGACAGACTAAGAGAAGTCATGAGCCAAATGGACTTAACGGATATTTATAGAACATTCTATCCTAAAGCAAAAGGATATACCTTCTTCTCAGCTCCTCATGGTACTTTCTCCAAAATTGACCATATAATTGGTCAAAAAACGGGCCTCAACAGGTACAGAAAGATAGAAATAATCCCATGCGTGCTATCGGACCACCACGGCCTAAAACTGGTCTTCAATAACAATAAGGGAAGAATGCCCACATATACGTGGAAATTGAACAATGCTCTACTCAATGATAACCTGGTCAAGGAAGAAATAAAGAAAGAAATTAAAAACTTTTTAGAATTTAATGAAAATGAAGATACAACATACTCAAACTTATGGGACACAATGAAAGCTGTGCTAAGAGGAAAACTCATAGCGTTGAGTGCCTGCAGAAAGAAACAGGAAAGAGCATATGTCAGCAGCTTGACAGCACACCTAAAAGCTCTAGAACAAAAAGAAGCAAATACACCCAGGAGGAGTAGAAGGCAGGAAATAATCAAACTCAGAGCTGAAATCAACCAAGTAGAAACAAAAAGGACCATAGAAAGAATCAACAGAACCAAAAGTTGGTTCTTTGAGAAAATCAACAAGATAGATAAACCCTTAGCCAGACTAACGAGAGGACACAGAGAGTGTGTCCAAATTAACAAAATCAGAAATGAAAAGGGAGACATAACTACAGATTCGGAGGAAATTCAAAAAATCATCAGATCTTACTATAAAAACCTATATTCAACAAAATTTGAAAATCTTCAGGAAATGGACAATTTCCTAGACAGATACCAGGTATCGAAGTTAAATCAGGAACAGATAAACCAGTTAAACAAGCCCATAACTCCTAAGGAAATAGAAGCAGTCATTAAAGGTCTTCCAGCCAAAAAGAGCCCAGGTCCAGACGGGTTTAGTGCAGAATTCTATCAAACCTTCATAGAAGACCTCATACCAATATTATCCAAACTATTCCACAAAATTGAAACAGATGGAGCCCTACCGAATTCCTTCTATGAAGCCACAATTACTCTTATACCTAAACCACACAAAGACACAACAAAGAAAGAGAACTTCAGACCAATTTCCCTTATGAATATCGACCCAAAAATACTCAATAAAATTCTGGCAAACCGAATTCAAGAGCACATCAAAACAATCATCCACCATGATCAAGTAGGCTTCATCCCAGGCATGCAGGGATGGTTTAATATACGGAAAACCATCAACGTGATCCATTATATAAACAAACTGAAAGAACAGAACCACATGATCATTTCATTAGATGCTGAGAAAGCATTTGACAAAATTCAACACCCCTTCATGATAAAAGTCCTGGAAAGAATAGGAATTCAAGGCCCATACCTAAACATAGTAAAAGCCATATACAGCAAACCAGTTGCTAACATTAAACTAAATGGAGAGAAACTTGAAGCAATCCCACTAAAATCAGGGACTAGACAAGGCTGCCCACTCTCTCCCTACTTATTCAATATAGTTCTTGAAGTTCTAGCCAGAGCAATCAGACAACAAAAGGAGATCAAAGGGATACAGATCGGAAAAGAAGAGGTCAAAATATCACTATTTGCAGATGACATGATAGTATATTTAAGTGATCCCAAAAGTTCCACCAGAGAACTACTAAAGCTGATAAACAACTTCAGCAAAGTGGCTGGGTATAAAATTAACTCAAATAAATCAGTTGCCTTCCTCTATACAAAAGAGAAACAAGCCGAGAAAGAAATTAGGGAAACGACACCCTTCATAATAGACCCAAATAATATAAAGTACCTCGGTGTGACTTTAACCAAGCAAGTAAAAGATCTGTACAATAAGAACTTCAAGACACTGAGGAAAGAAATTGAAGAAGACCTCAGAAGATGGAAAGATCTCCCATGCTCATGGATTGGCAGGATTAATATGGTAAAAATGGCCATTTTACCAAAAGCAATCTACAGATTCAATGCATTCCCCATCAAAATACCAATCCAATTCTTCAAAGAGTTAGACAGAACAATTTGCAAATTCATCTGGAATAACAAAAAACCCAGGATAGCTAAAGCTATCCTCAACAATAAAAGGACTTCAGGGGGAATCACTATCCCTGAACTCAAGCAGTATTACAGAGCAATAGTGATAAAAACTGCATGGTATTGGTACAGAGACAGACAGATAGACCAATGGAATAGAATTGAAGACCCAGAAATGAACCCACACACCTATGGTCACTTGATTTTTGACAAAGGAGCCAAAACCATCCAATGGAAAAAAGATAGTATTTTCAGCAAATGGTGCTGGTTCAACTGGAGGGCAACATGTAGAAGAATGCAGATCGATCCATCCTTATCACCCTGTACAAAGCTTAAGTCCAAGTGGATCAAGGACCTCCACATCAAACCAGACACACTCAAACTAATAGAAGAAAAACTAGGGAAGCATCTGGAACACATGGGCACTGGAAAAAATTTCCTGGACAAAACACCAATGGCTTATGCTCTAAGATCAAGAATCGACAAATGGGATCTCATAAAACTGCAAAGCTTCTGTAAGGCAAAGGACACTGTGGTTAGGACAAAACGGCAACCAACAGATTGGGAAAAGATCTTTACCAATCCTACAACAGATAGAGGCCTTATTTCCAAAATATACAAAGAACTCAAGAAGTTAGACCGCAGGGAAACAAATAACCCTATTAAAAAATGGGGTTCAGAGCTAAACAAAGAATTCACAGCTGAGGAATGCCGAATGGCTGAGAAACACCTAAAGAAATGTTCAACATCTTTAGTCATAAGGGAAATGCAAATCAAAACAACCCTGAGATTTCACCTCACACCAGTGCGATTGGCTAAGATCAAAAACTCAGGTGACAGCAGATGCTGGCGAGGATGTGGAGAAAGAGGAACACTCCTCCATTGTTGGTGGGATTGCAGACTGGTAAAACCATTCTGGAAATCAGTCTGGAGGTTCCTCAGAAAATTGGACATTGAACTGCCTGAGGATCCAGCTATACCTCTCTTGGGCATATACCCAAAAGATGCCTCAACATATAAAAGAGACACGTGCTCCACTATGTTCATCGCAGCCTTATTTATAATAGCCAGAAGCTGGAAAGAACCCAGATGCCCTTCAACAGAGGAATGGATACAGAAAATGTGGTACATCTACACAATGGAATATTACTCAGCTATCAAAAACAACGAGTTTATGAAATTCGTAGGCAAATGGTTGGAACTGGAAAATATCATCCTGAGTGAGCTAACCCAATCACAGAAAGACATACATGGTATGCACTCATTGATAAGTGGCTATTAGCCCAAATGCTTGAATTACCCTAGATCCCTAGAACAAACGAAACTCAAGACGGATGATCAAAATGTGAATGCTTCACTCCTTCTTTAAATGAGGAAAAAGAATACCCTTGGCAGGGAAGGGAGAGGCAAAGATTAAAACAGAGACTGAACGAACACCCATTCAGAGCCTGCCCCACATGTGGCCCATACATATACAGCCACCCAATTAGACAAGATGGATGAAGCAAAGAAGTGCAGACCGACAGGAGCCGGATGTAGATCGCTCCTGAGAGACACAGCCAGAATACAGCAAATATAGAGGCGAATGCCAGCAGCAAACCACTGAACTGAGAATAGGTCCCCTATTGAAGGAATCAGAGAAAGAACTGGAAGAGCTTGAAGGGGCTCGAGACCCCAAAAGTACAACAATGCCAAGCAACCAGAGCTTCCAGGGACTAAGCCACTACCTAAAGACTATACATGGACTGACCCTGGACTCTGACCCCATAGGTAGCAATGAATATCCTAGTAAGAGCACCAGTGGAAGGGGAAGCCCTGGGTCCTGCTAAGACTGAACCCACAGTGAACTAGTCTATGGGGGGAGGGCAGCAATGGGGGGAGGGTTGGGAGGGGAACACCCATAAGGAAGGGGAGGGGGGAGGGGGATGTTTGCCCGGAAACCGGGAAAGGGAATAACACTCGAAATGTATATAAGAAATACTCAAGTTAATAAAAAAAAAAAAGAAAAAGAAGGAAAGAAAGAAAGAAAGAAGGGAGGGAGGGAGGGAGCGAGGGACGGAGGGAGGGAGGGAAAGGAAAGGGAAGGAAGGAAGGAAGGAAGGAAAGAAGAAGATGAAATATCTTCAAATGATAACTGCAGGAAACAGCTACTACTGAAGGCTGGAAAACAGGAAACTTGAGTTCGTACTCAGATCCCACACCAGTAAGTGCTGCCTCACTGGTGAGACAATGATCAGACAGATCCCGTTAAACCTGAGAATTTCAAGAAGAGACAAAGCCCATGATTGTCCAGTTAGAGCAAGATATATTTGACCGTGAACTTGGGACTGGCCAACAGGCTGTCTCATCCTAAACTGGAATTTGAGAGGTCAATCCCTACTGGCCTCTTAAAGTCTCTTTTCCAGGGAGACACACTGTTCACAGGGGAGAGAGAGAGCTAGCTGTTCTATGTCTTAAAAAGTACAATGAAAGGGAAGGAACACAGGTAAGGACTCACATCATGTGAAGGGACTCACAAGTTTATTGTAGGTTGAAAAACGTGTTTTGCAGTTTACATCAGATAACAAGAACTTATTCTTCATTACTAATAGAAACAACCTTATAAGGACAGCACAGAACAAACAGAACCTTATTCTTTAACAACAAACACAAACTTTGACCTGCACAGGACAAAGAGAAACTTACTCTTAACTGTTTTAACAGCAAAGAGAAAGCTTAATTTGCAAGGTGCATTGTTACTGTTTTGTTTTCACAATTCTGGCGGTCAGAAAGTCACACAGGACCAGGACTATTTACTTCTGGTCAAGTGAGTGGTGGGAGCTGAGGGAACATGAAAAGAATAGAAAGTAGAGTATGAGTAAGACTGCTGACATCACTTCTGGAAACTGAACCCTTTGCCCCATAGTCTATACAGTCCCTGCTGGTGGAACTTCACAATGAACAACAAAAGCAAAAAAAAAATCAATTCCTGGTTGGTGGCAAGTCTGAGTCTTAGCCCTCAGTGGTCATAAGTTGGATGTGCCTGAGCTCAAAGCCAACCTAGGCTCCAAGCAGTACATAAGCAGGGAGGTGATAAGGTTACCCCGTTGGTAAAGACCCTTGTTGACGACATAACTTTAGTGTCTAGGCCCACGTGATGGAGGCACAAAGCTGATTCCTAAACGCTGTCTTCTGACTTCCGTAAACAGGAGCACAAAACTTAGCACAGACACGGATGCTCCATGTATGATATAAGGAGACCCTGCCTCAAAGAGGCATTTAAAAGGAAGCAAAACTAGTTCTAACTGGCACACAGATCATATGCAACTATAAATTTCTCTGTGATCCAAGTAACTCTTAATCCAGTAATCGAAAGCCTTCTGAGAAAATTGCTACTGTTGGAAATCAAGAAATCCATATTTAACACTTGATTTTTGAGAAATATAAAATATACATTAGACTATATTTTAAACTGAATGACAAAAAATACATCAAAATATGGACTGCAAAACAGAAACATTATTTAATAGAAAATATGCACTAGTGATTTTACACACACACACATATATGTATATATATATGAACAAAGAACAAAAGAACAAAGGCTAAAGTTGATAACATATATCTATAAAGGCTAGAATGCTTAGATGAATGCAGAAGATAGAGGATAGGAATAATAAAAGGGGCATTAATGACAGGAAAGGAGCATACGCCAGAAAATCAAGAAGACTAAATGCCAGCTCCTTGAAGAACAGCTATTTACTGTGCATCATAAGACAATCTAAAACAGCTCAACACAAAAAAAGTAAGCCTCAAGTAATCAGTATCAGGCAAATAAACAATATTGTTGTTTTTATACATGCTAAATATAAAAGCATACTGATAGTAAATCAATGCCCCAAACTTACACAAAATGGAAAATATAATGTAGTAAACAGTTTAAGGGAAAAATAATCGTATGCAATGTTATAATCACAAAAGAATTCACAAAGGAAATTCTAGACCTGGTGAGGTTTTTGGAAATTTTAGCCAAAACTGTGGAATTAATCACTGTGAGTTAAGTCTTCTGGGGTTTAGAGAATAGCGTGCCCTCAGCAGCCAGTTTCTCCTGGACTCTTATGCTCCCTAGGTAAGGAATTCACTCCCATTGTGGCCAAGATAATACTTCTGCTTGGGATTCTTTTAGGAGCCTTTTTCTGCACTTGTGAGAGCCGAAATGCTAGGAAATTAGCACACCCTGTTTTCAGTAGTCCCCATGAGCCATAAAAGTGATCCCCACAACCAGAAGCATGTCCCCCAGAGGCCAGGACACATCGCTGGGCTGGAGTCTTGGAGCCAGAATGAAGGGGAAAGCCTGGGATGTCACATAGCCCAGCCTCCCATCGAACACACTACGCCCACTTGGGACTTAGTAATCAGTAACTGGCTCCACGGCTTGTAAAATAAATAAACAAATAAACCTTCTTATTTGTTTAAAAAAAATAACCCAGGCTATTCCCAGACCCAGAACTGTGGAATTCTTGTCCATGTATCAAGCTGTTTCCTAGGTCTCCTGGGAAGAATTTTATTTGATTGTCTATTGTGAGTGCAGTCTGTACTACTCAGCCTGACCAAGGTATTACGTGATAGTGTCACTCAGACTTCCAGAACTTCTGCTTGCTGCTTCTGCACCCAAATTATTTGTATTTATCTAATCATCATAGACTGATTCTGCCATGAACACGCAAACAACTTCTCATCCTGGTTTCTGTATACTGGCTTCCAGATATCCATTTGTAGACACAGGTTGAAGAAGTGAGTGGGTAGGTAGATAGAATCAGAAAGAAACAAAGTTTCTGCATTTATGAACGGTATGTAAAAACAAATTGTTCTTTCTACAGTACAAATTTCAGAAAATGAGAACTCAAACAGAAAAGTCTCTGATGGAATAACCTTCCTTAAGTGACATGCATTTGAAAAACACTTAATCCAAGAAACTCAAGGCCAGTGTAAAGAGAACTATAAATCTCATTTTTTAAGATAATTTAAGATCCAGATAAAATAGTGAAATGTGTCCCATTTCATGGATGGGAAGGTTTGAACAAGTACATAAATTCTACATAACTTTATGGGTGTGTCCACTGCAACCATGATTAAACACTCACTTGACTTTTTTTTCTTTAGTGCTGGGGATTGAAGCCTTGTACTTGCAGACTCATGTCTACGTCCACCCTGAAAAATAAAACAATGGAAATTGAATATTCAATAATCACTGTGAATGTCTAATTCATACAACACATGAGTCAGTACCAACTGAGCTGACGACTGCATTGCAAGATAAAAATATAAAGGGTTTTAGAATACATGAAGAATCCCTTCATGCCTTTAGTATTAGAATCAATAGATGTACTATTTATACTTTTAAGGAAGGACAGTTCCTATTGTGTCTTTAAAATTTAGAGTCTTTAAAAAGTGGATAGCCTGATTTTTGCTTTAGGAAATTATATATTAACAATGTTGAGAAAGGTTTCTTATGAGAACTCTGGCTGCCTCAGCCTTGAAGAGTGCCTGTGACTTATATATAACAGCATGCATTGAAGAGTGACTGTGACTTATATATAGCAGTCACCTTAAGGTCACCTTAAGAATATATGCAATTAAAGTTAATTTTCTTAGAACCATTACTTCCTGTGAATTAGTCTTTTCTAAGTATTTCTTATTTCTCATTTTTTCAGATATATTTTGTGAATCTGTACTATCACCAAATAATTACTTAGAAACATTTCATGCTAAATAATAAATAGAGACTACATAAAAACAGGAAAAATAGCAAACCAGTCATCCATCAGTACAGCAGAACATTCTTGTTTTGTCTATTATACTTTTCGCAAGGATTCCAAATCATTATACAAGGGCATCCAGTAGTAAAGAGCTTGCTTTGATTAAAAATCGTCCATTTTGAAAGTCTAATCCTCATGAGGGAGATGGGTGAGAGGCTGAATGAAGACCTGAGGCACCCTCAGAGTTGTCAAAGGAGGGATTTTTGCCTGTTGTCTGAATCTGCCCATTAAGTGCAATTGCATTTCAGAGGTGTACAGGAAAACAAAGACCTCTCCCACAGAGGCTCATCCAATAATGCCACAGTTCCTCCTCTCTTTGAAGACTGTGGTTCAGGATGCTGCGACTAATATCACTTTGCCCGCAGTATTTTCTCTTGGCAAAGCTTCTGAAGAATTCATGACTTTACTTGTTTCCTTAGATTGAAACTGGGGTCACAGTGGCTCTAATGCTGATTGTCTGTTAAAGTGGTAGAAATTTGGCCCTTATTTTTCTGGAGCGGTCAATCTGTTTAAAGGTTATCTTCCCAGGCTTCCTGAAGTTAGCCAGCCAGAAAAAATAAATCTTATATTTTCCAAAACATCCTATTTTATCTTTTGTTATATTTTCTTTGGATCTTTCAGAATAAAGGTTTCTTTCTGTCTGAGTAGACCTTTTTATGAATGTCATCAGTTTCCAGTACACAGACCATGGGAAGACTGACGCCATGAAGGTTAAACAAACCAAGGTAAGAGTCATGTGAAAAACTAAACTTATGACTAGGATGAAACATTATGATAGCTGTTTAGGATTAATCACATGTAACAGCAAAGTTGTAATTTGACCAAGAATGGGTTGTATTTAATTCAGTGGTAATTTTAAATCTAAACTATATCAATCAAGAATAGGTCTGCCAGAGCATGCCAAATATAGAGGTAAATGCTAGCAGCAAAACATTGAACCGAAATGGGGTCCACATTGGAGGAGTTAGAGAAAGGATTGAAGGAGATGAAGCGGCTTGCAATACCATAAGAACAATAATACCAACCAACCAGAGATCCCAGGGACTAAACCATCACCCAAAGAGTACAAATTGACAGACCCATGGCTCCAGCTGCACATGTAGCAGAGGATGGCCTTGTTAGGCATCAATGGGAGGAGAAGCCCTTGGTTCTGCCAAGACTGAATCCCCTAGGGTAGGGGAATGTCAGGACAGGGAAGCAGGAAAGGGTGGCTGGTTGGTTAAGAGGAAAATCCTCATAGAAGAAACTGGAGAGGGTATTTGATAGGGAATTTATGTCTGGGAAACCTGGAAAGGGAATAACATTTGAAATGCAAATAAAAAATATCCAATTAAAAAACAAATACATCAGAAAAAAAAAAAGAGTGGATAAGTGGATTAGTCAGTCATCCTCGAACATTGACAAAAAAAGTGAGGACATAAATAAATATTGGAAAAAATAAAAAACAGAAAAAGAAAAAAGAAAAGAAATAAATATTGGCAATGCTTATCCCAGACAATGAAGCTGACACTTCCTTGGCTTAGCAGGCAAATAGGACAGAAGACTATGTTGGTCAAGAGGTACCAGTGCTGAGGTACCTTTAGGTGCCTTCAGGCAGAAATGTACAGACATCCTGCCATTGGTGACAAAGTGCTACAGATGTGGGCAGCTATCTGTGCTAACATGAAGTGTTTTGATCGTCAATGTTGACTGTAAACTCTCAACCCACATATATTTTCCTCAGTGGTAAGCAATCAGACTTAGAAAATGAAATATAGACTATCTGTTTATACTTCAATTTCAAGTAAGGAATGAATAGTTTAGAGCATGTTATACTAAACACATTGCTCAATTTGTCTAGTGATCTCACCTAGTAAGTAAGATGTTTCTCTAACTTACAAGACCCCTTCACCACCACACAGGTAAGAGTTAACTTTCTCGAGGAACACCACTATGTGCTCCAAAGTGTTTATAATTCTTTTCTAGCCATCATTTAATTGAGGTTGCAAAGGGAATTTTTTTCTAATTTTTCTTATAAAAGAAGGCTCTTTACCTCAAAGAATCCGAGATAAAAAGCACCCCACAGTGAGTTCACACTAAAGGAAAAATTGAGAAGCCGGCAGAGTACAGCACTACTCTCTTCTTTAGGATTGGGGACCTATTAACCCTCATCAAGAAGATTCACATTCAATCTTCGTGTGAAAAACAAGGTTCTAGAATTGTGTATAAAGCTCCCTTAATTCATAGGTTTAGGTAATTATATAACCACAGGAAGACAGCACTACAAAGAAGCATTGCCTCAAGTCTGCCTGAGCAGAATACAGAGAGCAAAGCATGATTCAGCTTTTTATTGCTGGCTGCTAAATTAATTCACAGCAGACAGGTTGATCTATCAAGAAGCAGAACTTTTGGGTCCAGTGCCTGAAATATGTCCCCGATCTTAATGACTCATTTTGTGTCTCTCTGAAGCTTATTAACTTCTCCTTATTCTAATCCCAGTTGCTAGAGAAGAGATTTAATAATACATAATTAGGGCGAGTTTATGATCCCAAGTCATTCATGCAAGAGCCTGTGCAAAGAAAATATTATTAACTTGTAGAAAGGGGTGATCGAAGCTATTCTGAAAGGGGACATTTGGAAATCAGGAGACACTCACAAAATAAAACCTGAAATGATACTATTGTCTGTTTTCCAGAAGGCTTTATATCAAGAATCAACGTTAGTGGACACAGAAAATAGAGAGGGTCTATGTTCCTGGGACAAATCATAGCTGAGCTTTGCCTTGTGGCATACCAGGGTCTAGAGTCACTATGCTATCTTGAGTTCCTCCTGTGTACCTGTTCTAATAACTTTTGTCTCCTTCCTATCTTCAGTTTAAAACTGTTCTCTCATATTTCACTTATGCAGACACAGAAATGAAATTTTAAGTAGAGATATCATTTTAAAAATTGGCACCATGGTTCTGAGAAAAGAATAATTTTGTTTTTCTGTTTGAGGAAAAGAAAAGCAAAAACAGGATTAAAAAAAACTGAAACAGGAGGAAGCAGACTCAGTAAAACTGTCCTTCAAATTGATGAGGTCCTGGAATAAAGGAGACCTTGGGGAGGTGAGAAACGGGGTTGAAGGAAAGCCAGCTTCCAAGTTGGTACAAATAACAGATAGATTGTTCAAACTGAACTGCCTAATATTTTTAAGCTGCTCATATCCTTGTGTTATGAAACCAGCAATCAAGGTCATTTTTTATGTGGAAAATAAGGAAAGGGGACACACACAAGTTTCACAGATTATGAACAGCACCTAAGTGAGGATGAGGCAAACCGTGAACAGGACAGATTTGAAAAACAGAGGCGCTTGAAGTTGCAGGCAACTAGAAAACAATCAATGCCCTCATCCTGTGATTTTTCCACAATGTTAGGGGAGAAGAGCTTGAGTCAATTTTTCTTTGATTTCTGTAGACAGTCCACACATCTCCACATCTCTAGAATTTAGCTTGTGCCACCAAGCTTCTCCCATGATCTTAGTGATGTTCTTTAAAGAAGATGGCGAGTGACCACACACTTCCCTCCTTCCTCTGCATTCCTCTGGATGGATATTTCTATTTCAACATAGATCGGATACAATGCAGAAAGGCTGTATGGAATCATTTCCTAAGCAAATACTTCCAAGAGTCTGTGAAAAACTGCAGTGAGGGTGTTTGGCAGGGAGATGGACAGTAGCAAGAAAAAGATTACTATAGGAATCCCACAGTAAAACCTAGAAGCTGAAGCCCTGCCCAGTTGTCCTAGGTGCAGCTTGGCCTATATTTTGAAGTAATATTTTGGAAGAAAAAATAGATTTAATGAAAATGCACTGGATAATTTCAGTTCTAATCCTTAGCATTCTAATCTTGTTTAAAATATCTCACAGACCTTAAAATCTAATAAAAATATTATTATCCTCACCACAAATGAGACAGTGAGGAGAGCATCACTGAATTGTTCTTCTTTAGTAAAAGTATCCATTTTGTTGCAGAATTTCTTAGGTGGGCTGTAAAAGAGAGGGACTGTTGAGATTTTTGTTTAATGTAAGAAATGATATAATTTTTCATGATCAAATTAAAATTTTATTTCCATTTCTCCACTTCCTTCCAATTGCTTTGTATAGGGCTATTTAATGCTCCATAATCCTCCTAGTTGAGAGTGACCCCTTGGAAAACTGAGTTTAGGATTTTCTCACCTTCGTCACTCTATGCAGGCAGAGAAGGCGAAGACCTTCTTAGGTTGAAAAGTTGTTTTGAAAATGACAAACCTACAGCTCACTTTTAAATCACCTCTTTCCATTTCTGAGGAATTATTTTGGAGTTCAAGCAAAATTAGTCACCCAAAAGGGAAAAGAAAATCACAAGCCATTCTTATGTATTATTCAGAATAGGATTTAATTTAATGACCCCAAATACAGGAAGCTTCTCCGTGCAACAGTCAGTTTTTTTACACTCAGTTTCTTTATTTCTATGACACCAACAAATGCTGTCATCTATGTAGTAGTAATATTGCATGGTGAACTATCCTGGCACTCCTTAAATGTGGAAAGAGGTGCTGCTTTAGAGGCAGATCTATTTCGTGGGAGAAAATAGTGTGATACTCTAGTTTGGCAATTTCTTTACAGTTATTATATGAAACTGGCCAGGGCAATTTTACCCTCCAGAGTATCTTTCTCACTCTCTGCCTTTTGGTAAAGGGTTTTCCTATGGTAAAATAGGAAGTTCAAAATGGAGGCAATGACAAGTTCAAATTGATTACCACCATCATACTAATAGGTCCTACTCTACGGTCTAAGGATTCCTTTCTGACATGGAGTTTCCCTTGGCTCACCTGTGACTGGGGCTTATAGAAACAACTGTCCAGGACTCCCTTGGCTAGAGATAATGAGTTATCTACTGCATGGCAGTGCTGCTTGCTGTCCAACCCCATTCCTGAGATGTTAAAATTACCACCTCTGCAGTTTGCTATTGTATTTCCAAAATGGAAAATGTTTTCTTTAAACATGTAGGAAATGAAACAATTCTTAAGATAAAATTGAAGGCCACACCTCTAATTTGCTGGTTGAGCACGTTCTTTTGGAGCCAGACTGAGCACACTAGTTTATTGTGCATATATTTATGTCAATATCAGAGCTGTTTGTCTCAGGAAACAAAGTCAGATTTTTAAGAAAACGCAATATCACAATGGTTCTCAATGTTCCTAACATTGTAACTCTTTAATTTCACCCTTCATGTTGTGGTGAACCCCAACCATAAAACTACTTTGTTTGCTACTTCATAACTGTAGTGTTACTACTGTTATAATTTGTAATATAAATATCTATGCTTTCTGATGGCATTAGGTGACCTATATGAAAGGGTCATTCCACCCAACAAGAAGTACCCACAGGTTGGGAACTGCTACTATATTAGGAAATGTGACCCTATAACAAAGGCCAATAAGCTAGCGCTATAAGCTCCCAGACTCACTCCTGGTTCCCTTTTATCTAGGCTCATACACATTCGGATACCATTGGGACTAGTAAATAATCAGGGAAATTCATGTCTGTGGGTGCTGGAGGATTTGGTGCCTTTTCGGATTACACAGTATAGAGTGAAAAATAGAATGAGTGTCTAAGATACCACTGGTTTTCCTCTGTTTGCTGTCATCACACAATATGCTGGGACTACTCACTCACAAACAATAACAATGCTTTCGGAATTTACCATATCAACTGCCATTGGTTTAGATAAGGACAGGATCCCTGAAAGGTCCATATGCAAAGAAAGGTTTAGGCACCAGGATGGAGGTACTAGGAGATGGTATGAATGACTTAACTATAGATGAGGTCAAGCAGTAGGCTGCTATGTCATTGGGTAGGGTGTACTCTCAAAAGAGACAGTGGAACTCTACACATTCTTTTTTCCACTGTTCCAGGTGAGAAGATTGCTATCACTCATGTTCTTGCCCTGGTGCCAACATCTATTGCGTCACCATAGCTGAGGAAATGCAGACACTGTGCCTTTGTATCTCTGAAAATGTGAGATACAAACCTGTTTCTCTTAGAATTTGTGAGTTTAATTATTTCACTGTAGTGAGATGGGACTAATGTATTAGTAAAACATGATGAAAATATTCAGTGATAACAACAGTGGCTTATAGCAACTCAGTCTGACAGATACTAAGTCTTCTGTACTTTGACTATTTTCATTTTCAAGCCGTCATGAGATCATGGTTCCTCTTTTCACTTTAAGGAGGAGGAAACTGAAGTCCAAAGAAACAACTGTCACTCCGTGTTGTTCTGGAACAGAGTACCCTAAAATTAGTGGTATGAAACAAGCATTGCTGAGATTTTTCACAACTATCCCATTTGTGCAGTTATTGGTGGGGACAGCTTAACTGCCAAGGTGACTCAGTGATTGGAGGTGAAGTGATGGCAGGTGATAGAGTCATGTAGCTGGAACACTAGTACATGGTAGTGCTATCTGTTATTTAATCTCTCTGGCTTGAATACCTACATATGACTTTCCATGGTGCAGTTCAGTGTTCTTGATGATAATAGCTGGAAAACAAGAGTCAGGTTTCCAGGAGAAAAGAAGTGAAAGTTGCTAATTTCTGTAGCCTTGCCCTAATAAGTGGTATAAACAGAACTTGAATGTGGTGGAACAAATTGTGGCCATTGTCCTCTTGAACTCTTAGCAACTGTGATGGGGAAAGGGCATAATTCAGATGTTCTGCTTTTCTTCAGTCCTTTATAGATAATAGTTGTTATATGAAGGGGCTCAGAGGCCTCCACACCACCTCGAGGATATTTAAGCTATTAGCAGTTGATGGGGAGAAAAGACATTTTCTTCACTAGTATAGCAATTTTTAAGTTACCCATGATCCTAAAGTAATCTTACTAAAACTTGTTGTTTCACTAGGTGAACTTGAAAGCAATCACCTTGTGAATCTGACATTAGTTCACTCTCTGGTGTTAATAAAAGCACTGCTTTGTTTCCCAGAAAACTATTACACAACATTATTATACTGAGGTAATGGAGTCCAGATTTAAGAATAGAAGGCGAACCAAAACCACAAGGACAAGTGAACAATAAGTAACATGACTGGAGAACAGAATTGTCAATAAATTTGGGGATTGTGATTTAAAACCATCACATTTGTCATGATGCATTCTAAGTGAAATAAAGATAACAATAGCCTTTTTATTTTCTGTTTTGTATATAAGCAACAATTTTATCCAAATGGCTGACCAGGGTTACAGGTTTATAATAGTCAAGGAGTTTCCATCTTTTGGTTTCATTATCCTTCCACTCTATCCATCCAAACTAGAACAAAGCAGTAAGAAGAAAGCAGTAACTTGCAGGACCACTTAACACACGAGTCATGTTTTTTATGCTAGGTTTTTCTAAATGTTCTGGCTACTTCGATGCAAACTTGACAGAAGCTAATGCTTTCTGAGAGCAGGGAGTCTCAGTGAAGAAATTGATTGGACTGTAGAGAATCTGGTAGGAACTTTTCTTAGTAATTGATGAGGAAGAGACCAGCCCATTGTGAGTGGTATGACACCTAGGCAACCCTCACTGCTCTGTATGATTAACTGTAATGTGAAACTGTAAGCAAAATAAACCCTTTTTCCTATGAGTTATTTCTGATTATTATATTTTATCACAGCACAAAAAACCCTAACCTCAATACTAAGTCCAAAAGTTAATTATGGGTCAGGAGATACTGAACTCAGTGGTGACTGAAAGTTGGTAGATGAAAATTGGAAGTAAGAGTAGCAACTGGTAACCAAGGCAGACAGAGGTGATGTATGATACCTCAGACGGACCTCCTGAATGCGACTTTCCAGAACAGTACACCAAGACCCAGGCCACATCCAGAGCAGCATGAAGATAGCACTGCTCTTAACGTCTTCTATAGGATCTCTAAGGCTGCTGTAGCATACTGAGATGCAGCAAGTATCTTGAAACACAGATAGTCATTCTTTCCTAATTCTAGATGCTGAACATCTAAAATCAAGGTGCAGATAGTGTCCCTTCCACAGTATTAGAGAATAACACTTCTTTAATTCCTGGTATACCTTGGCTTGTGGATGACCAGTGTGATCTCTGTGCCCGTAATGATGTTACATTTTACCTTGTGTCTATGTCCACATTTCTCTCTTCTTACAAACAAAACAAAACAAAGACAAAAACAAAACAAAGTCAACCCTTAGTAGTTGAGTGGAAGTTTCAGTCTAGTACAAGCTTACAGTCACCCACTTACATGTGCAAAGATCCCACTTCTCCATAAGGCCATGCTCTTAACTTCTGGACAAAAAATTTGATTGTGTTCAAACCAGAACACCTCCTTGGTGGGTTGGGAGGCTGGAGTTCAAGCAGGCTCAGAAACTATGTTTGCTGTTCAAAGAATCAATCTGGTATTTAAAACCAGATCTTTCTGACTGCTATCCTCTACTGTTTCCACTATGAATATAAACACTCCCAACATACTTATCATACTTGATTCAATACGTCCATAACTGTAAAAATAAAGAAGTCTGCATGCTACCTATGTTTTCACAAAGTGAAAAAATTACTTCTTTTAACATTCTGACCTCTTTATCTGTTTCCATAACAACCCATTTGTCCTTCATGAGTGCGATCACTTTATCCTATTTGCTTCATTTCTGTCTATTTGTATAAATGCAGGGAACTGCACTGATCGTGCTACTGAAGAGTTGTGACAGAAAGGAAGAAAGTTATGGCTTTGGTCATAGGGTTTATAGATGCAACGTTTGAATTTGAATTTACTCTCAGCGTCCAGCGCTTCAACTTACAATATCTCTTTAGGGAAACAAGGCTTTTAAACCACCAGCAGGCCACTCTATCCATGGATAATATTGGAAATAATATTCATGACCTGTGAATGTCATAAGAGCCAACAAAATGGAAACACTGTATAGTTATACAATGCTGAGTGGTTGTAAGTGTTCGATAAATTGTGACTAATATATAGCCAGAGAATGAAAATATAGCTGGAAAGATGGCTACTTGGGTCAATTACTTGTGTCGCAAGTGTAAGAACCTGAGTTC